>NC_136070.1:405981947-407181947 GCF_964261635.1 Lissotriton helveticus
GAACCCCCCACGCCCTGGGGACCACCCCCTGCCTGGGTCTTAAATTTTTTTCAGCCCTGTACACCACAACCTCCCTGGAGTGCCCCATGCAAACAGAAGGAGGGGGGCCACGAGGCTCCCCTCCTGGAGCTATACATGGTCCTGAGGACCCCCCAGGGCTGGCTACTGCTATGTCCCGAGGTGCCCACCCCGGAATATAGCTGTTTGCTTTAACTTGGCGGGATCTGACAACTCCCTTGAAACTAAAGCAAACACTCTGTCAAAGTGATCCCGCCCGCTGGAAGCAGAGGGTTCATCTCTTTCCCTGCCCGCATACATGCAGGCAGGGAAAGAGATGAAACAATTACTCCTGCATGGAGGGAGGTACCTTTCTAGCAGCTCCCTCCATGAAGCAGCAATGCCGGCTCCCACAGGAGGTAATGGAATCGGCTTGGACCATAGGGGCCTTCAGGCAAAGGTTAGTGGTTACATTTAGGAAATTAAATGAAAAATATCTTTAAAATGTACTTAATTTTTTTTTTTACCGGGTTATTATAGTAGGAAACATCATGGGGTGTGGCCTGGCCAAGCACCTATATAGCCGCTTGAGCCTGAAGCTCCGGAGCTGTGCCGATATCATCAGGGCAAAATCCTACCTAGTCAGCATCTAGCCGAACCCTATAGCATGGAGGGTTGCGAGTGACTCGTCTGCTGTCTGGAAACCAATTCCATGGCACCCAGAATCACGCTGAAGCTGAGTGGCACTGGATGATGGTAATAGCCTGATGCGGCCATCGGAGGCCCTGCGATGGCAGGGGTCGCGGGTGAGCCTGAGGGCAGGCCTGTGACTGCTCCTGGCTGCACTCTGAAAATAAAGACCCATGCGACTGCAGAATCACCCTGCTGCGCGGTGCCCTTCAATACTGATTCACTGTATGGAGGCAAATCGCTTGACTGCACTGGCTGATTGCACCTACTAACGGCAGTGAGGCATTTCACTCACACTGAGCATTAGTGATTGTCCCCCTGCCGGATTGACTGGCACGGCGTGGCACTGATTTCTTGATTGCCTAGACTCTGCTTGGCGAAATTGTTGTAACCACTTGCCTGATGTGCGGGGTAGACATGCTGATGCCCGTGCTTCTCTACAAGCTGGGGGTACACTTCATGCCGCGCTGCGCGGATGCCGGCATGCAGCTCATTAAAATGCATGTTGAGTTACCTGGGCGACAGGATGACTGTAAGTACTTGTTGCCACCTGTACAATCCTGAGGTGGAATTATCTGCAAATTTACTCTCCAGACGGGTGCCATATGTGCTCCTCCCACAACCAGTCTCGGAGCATTCCGGGAGCTTGAATTTGAACAGGTCAATAATTCCCACATTATTTACTGCTGACTGCTCTGACCTCCCGGGGCAAAAAAAAAAACACTCTTGTCACTGGTAAAGCCCACTTGGCTAGTGACAGACATAATTACTGCAGCAGTATATTGAACAAGGGAACCCGTGTTAGTGGCCAAGGACCTCGGGTGATTCGTATTTTAACAAGAACAAGGGTCCCGGGCTTATCAAATACTTTCAAACAATGACAATCATAGACTTAAATAAGAACTATGGCGTGATTTCACATATCCAGCCGGACAAGGATTTATTTGCAAATTTTTTTTGAAAAATAGACTGATAAAGCCTGAATCAAGAAGACTGGGCACAAGCCTGTACCAAGTGAAGAAGAAAGTAGAAAAAAAGATGAAGATTTTTGACAGGCAAAAGGGTGGAGCAACTGGCAGCTTACAATACAATGCAATCTTGTATAAGCATGCACAAACAGTGACTGCACTTAATATGTGGGTTAAAGACATGCAGTTCTGTTATTACAGTCGACGTAACGTTTCGATCCCTAGCTCCAATTGTGTATTGGGATAATCTTCAGGACTAATAATATTGCTATTGCCTGAGCTGTTTCGAGCCAAGCCTGATAGGCGGGTGAGCTCCTGCGGGGCATCTGAGCAAGACGCGGTTATCTGTACGGTCTGGCACCTCAGGGAGAGATGCAGCCAGTGGGATGGGATGACAGCTCGATGTCAAATGCGCCTCATCCGAGGTCGCGTCTGCCTTGGGTAGGACTCGAAGAGAATTGAACGATCCTGTATAATTGGGAGTAGGCGGCTGTCAAATTGAGCAGTCCGCTGGCTTCATAACCTTGAGAGGGTTGAGTGCAAAGCCGAGTCCCGTCTGTCTCACACGATGGTGTGATCGTTCAATTCTCTTCGAGTCCTACCCAAGGCAGACGCGCCCTCGGATGAGGTGCATTTGACATCGAGCTGTCATCCCGTCCCACTGGCTGCATCTCTCCCTGAGGTGCCAGACCGTACAGATAACCGCGTCTTGCTCAGACGCCCCGCAGGAGCTCACCCGCCTATCAGGCTTGGCTCGAAACAGCTCAGGCAATAGCAATATTATTAGTCCTGAAGATGATCCCAATACACAATTGGAGCTAGGGATCGAAACGTTACGTCGACTGTAATAACAGAACTGCATGTCTTTAACCCACATATTAAGTGCAGTCACTGTTTGTGCATGCTTATACAAGATTGCATTGTATTGTAAGCTGCCAGTTGCTCCACCCTTTTGCCTGTCAAAAATCTTCATCTTTTTTTCTACTTTCTTCTTGACTTGGTACAGGCTTGTGCCCAGTCTTCTTGATTCAGGCTTTATCAGTCTATTTTTCAAAAAGAATTTTTGCAAATAAATCCTTGTCCGGCTGGACATGTGAAATCACGCCATAGTTCTTATTTAAGTCTATGATTGTCATTGTTTGAAAGTATTTGATAAGCCCAGGACCCTTGTTCTTGTTAAAATAAAAAAAGACATAATTACTGGGCCTCACTATCCACCCTACAGAATGGGGCGGGCTGAGGGACAAAACTCCGATTTCCCCTATGTTAGTGGTATGGGTCGTATATGTATATTGTGTTAGCATGATGTATCTATATATTCCTAGTATCCAGGTATGCATAGAATGTTATCTATAACCTCTTTAGCTGAGTTAATAAGGGTATTGTCTGCGTTAGGCACGAACAGTGATCACGTGCTACCTTCCAATGGCTGTCAGGCCCTAGCTTAGTTGATTTGCTGGAGATAGCTTAATACACACTATTCTTCCCCTGTCCTGGGACTCAAGGTCGCATCTGGCTTTGGGTGCGATAAGCGCATTCCTGAAGGTGCCGTGCCTGCACTCCCCGGCACTGAGACGAACGGGAGTCACCCCTCCTGACGTCCACAATAATAACTAAAGCAGAGCTTTGTACTAATCATGTGTGCCATATATGGTCCTTCCTTGAGGGCCAAGAGCCAAGTAGTGTTTTTCCATCTACGGTGTTTCATGCGCTATGTCGAAAGTATATATGTGTCGTATTGAATGGAAGCCAGCAGCCTTCTCCACGCACCTGGATGGTTGAGGATGGGAGAGGCTCCTCTATAGAGTATTCTGTATAATAAACGATTGAACTTTCTACACTGCAAACTGACTGGTTATTGGGTAATTGGTATTGGGGCTATTGGTAAGTATAGCTCCTTATATTATTTTTCTATGGTACGTCAGGTCTGACCCCCGCCAGTGCCCGCTCTCCATTGAGAGAGCCAAGACCCCTTGGCATGGGGAAGACAAGGGCTCCAATGGGGCAGCCTCGGACACAGGGTACCCAGACTCTCAGGTGCCTGAGGGCACAGCAACAATGCTGGCTGATTTGCATGCCGGATTTAAATCGGTGGACACACGATTAGATACATTGGCTGCCCAACTTGAGAACATGTATGAAAGAACCGAGCAACATGAGGCGCCGCATCTCGGCTGCAGAGCAGCGCATATTGTCCCTCGATTATGCCAGTGCCACAACTTCAAAGCGAATCGACAGACCAAAAAAAATGCTGAAACTTACTGCCACAAAAGCAGAAGATTTGGAAGCGAGGTCACGTAGGAATAATATCCGCATAGAAGGAATTGCTGAATCCATCAACACTGGGCGCATGTGTTCATATGTAAAAAGTGCTCCTCATGGATCTTTTTAGCAGAGACATGCTCTCATCCACATCCACATTCACAGTCGAGAGAGCTCATAGAACTCTTGGCCCACGGCCAGCGCCGGGAGCTTCTGCCTGATTGATTGTAGCCAAGCTCCTTAATTACCAAGACCGCGACGCGGTTTTGCATCTGACCCAAGAGAAGTCCACATTGCAGTATCAGGGCATGGCTCTATTATTCTTTTCTGACTTTACGCCTTTTGTTCAAGAAGCTCACTAAACGTTTACTGATGCAAAATGCTTCCTACTAAAAGCTAACGTAAAGTACTCCATGCTATATCCGGCACGACTATGTGTGCAGTTCAATGGCAAAACTCATATATTCGATACTCCTGCTGCAGCCATCCCTTTTTGCAAGCAAAACCACATCGGGTCAACCCTATCAGCTAACAATCGATCTAACAAATCTCCAGCACATCCTTTAATGTCCTGAGAGAGACATGCTCAATTTGCCAACCAACATATCCACAAACTTCACCTACATACCGCTACATAGGAGATGATGAACTGACTGCTGAAACAGATGTGGTCCATGATCTGTCAATGCGCATTGGCACTATAGTAAGCTTAAATGAACATTAAGTTCCAAGTAGGCCCTACTATCAGTGATACACAACCTATTGCATATAGACACTCTCCTCTGAGTGTTGCCCCCCAGGATGCCCCCATATACAATTGTTTCTTATTGGATGTTTGTTATGTTGATGGAATGCACCGGTAGCAGGTTGTTAGCTATCCAATGTGGGTCGGGGGAGTTTGGGGTTTACATGGTTAATCTGTTTAAGAATGCTTCAAATTCTGCATGGGGGAATCTAAACAAAATAGCTGCAATACCTGGATATATGTGTCATCAATACTGTTCTCGCAAGTATATATCTAGTTAAATGCCAATAACTAATACAGAAGTGGGGAGTGTGGCGTTAAAGTGCATTATATGGAATGTGTGTGGGCTGTCGAATCCACGAAAGGGGCACCAACATTGTTATACCTATCCAGACAAGGAGCCCAAATAGCGTTTTTACAGGATACACGCCTTCCCCCCTGGCTCACTCAGTCGCTTAGCTACTAATTGGGGTGCAAACCTCTTTTTTGCTAATTACAGCATGTACTCTAGAGGTGTGTGCATTCTGATACAAAGCACTATCCCCTTTATCACATGCAAGGTTATCGCTGATTCAGAGGGCTGCTATCTTTCAGTCTCTGGCACACTAGCTAATTTGCCCCTTGTATAAGTAAATATCTATGCACCCAACGTAGACTTGCCTGACTTTTTTACTAATGTCTCTGCACAACTTGACCGACTTCCAAGCGGGGTGACTTTAACCTTACTCTGAATCCAGTGATAGACTCAAGAGGCACTGGACACATCACCAACCGCACTCCCTCCAAACACTCAATATACTTCTACATTCTAATCTCCTTACAGATGCTTGGCATTATAAACACAGCGCAGACAGAAGTTATACTTTTTTCTCTGCCTCGCATTGCTCGCGGTCGTGTATTGACCACTGGTATGTCACCCCAAACCTGACACTCTCAAACATAATCTTTCTAGAATGCTATCGGACCACTCTCTAGTACTCCTTACCCTTCGACTTCACAAAGCTTCATTGTCCCGGGCCCATGGTGCTTTCAATCCAACGAGTTACTACACAAGGTTTTCAGATCTGAAGTACAAAATGCAATAACAGAATACTTTCCATTGAACATCGGCACTGTAAACACTATTCTACACTCTGGGATGCTCCTAAAGCATATATCAGAGGAGTATGCATAGCTAAACATTCATGTGTACCGCGATCTATACTTTCGGAATGTGTGGCGTTTGAACAGGCACTGCAGGACATAGACACACAAGCACATGCCCGTGATTCCACCCCAATACTATGCAAGCGTGCATCTCTGATACACGACTTTCAAGATTTGGCAGCCCGAGAAACCAAATATCTTAGTAAATATGTACAAGCCTTCACTTACGGTGAGGGTGAATGACCAAGCTGAACGTTGGCCATTAATTTAGGACCATAATTTCAAGCTTCGTTGATTTCGCGCCTTCAGCTAGATGATGGTTCAATGATTGACAACCCTGAAGGTATAGATGCTACTTTCTTTGACTATTACACCTGGCTGTACTCATCCAGCAGTGATAATGCTAAGGAAGCAATAGCGAACTATCTGGTGGAAGTAGCCATGGTGTGGTTAGATACTGGACAACAATAATTTCTTACCTCCCCTATCTCCAGTGATGAGATTATACAGGCCATTGATGATCTAAGCAGTAGCAGAGCCCCTGGCTTGGACGGCTTTACTGGAGCTTTCTATAAATGTTATAAAATAGTGCTTGCCCCCACCTACTTGAAGTCTATGCGGAATCACTGATAAAGGGTAGCCTCCCACCATCGATGCATGAAGTGGTGATAACTCTGGTACTAAAAACAGGGAAACCCCCGGACAGATGCACCTTTTACAGACAACTATCACTGCTGAACCACGACAATAAAATATTAGCTAAGATCCTAGCCACTCGACTCTCTTTGCTGATGAGCCAAATAGTGTCCTGATGCAATCGGGATTCATCCCAAATCGCTCCACATCCATAAATTTGCGGACCATATTCACTGTTCCCGACCAGATAAACCCAGAGCTTTCTGCTGTGGCTGTCCTACTTGATGTAGGAAAAGCATTTGACTCACTTGAGTGGCCTTTTCTAATTGCTCTGCTGACTAAGTTGGGAAATCGTAACAGTTTATTTACATTAATACGCCTTCTCGTCGCTACCCCACTGGCTTAATTGAAAATCAATGGCATTCTGACAGTCCAACTCACTATCCTGTGGCACCAGACAGGGATGCCCCTTATCTCCCCTCCTTTTTAAAATCACCATGGATCTCCTTGTCAGGCACATGCAAGAACGTTACTTAATGAGGGGTCTCCAATTCCACCGTGGTCCCCTCCAGGCCTCATTATATGCTGATGACATAATGCTATTTGTCAGGAACCCAGATACCAATCTTCTGCCATTAAAGCACGAGGTTATACATTTTGGGCACTCTCTGGGTTAGTGATCAATTCGAGCAAGTCGGACATTTTTCCTCTAACAGACGCTACAACCAATTTTGCCTTTGAATTTCATTTAAAATGGTGCACTGACCTGCCCAAATATCCTGGCATCTATCTTCACCGTCAGAGTACTGAAGTCATACGATTGAATAATGGTCCAGCAATCGAAAAACTGGCGACTTTGGTGGAGAGGTAGATTGTGCTTCATTATCCGTTGCAGGCAGAGTGGCAATTGTAAAGATGGCGGTACCGCCCTGTTTTTTATACTTATTCCTCAACATCCCCATAGCGCTAACCACAACTTTTTTGGATACGCTATGCAGCGTACTAATACGTCTGGTCTGGGCTGGTAAGCAGCCCAGAAACAATTGGCAGGCACTGACCCTGCCATATGCACGCAGAGGATTCTGTGTTCCTGATTTTTATCTTTATTATTTGGTAGCACAGGCACACTTTGCGTATCATTGGTATAATTATGATGCACAGCTGCAATTTCTAAAACCTCCCAGATACACCCCTCCCCACTTTCCACAATCCTTTTATTAGGCCTGCCCAGAAACGCCAACAAAATACAAACACTATGAACCACTTGTTGTGCCTCGACCAAACTTTAAAGATAATATCTGGTTTATGATTATTTATATTCTCCGTGCAACACTCTTGCTGACAAACCTTTGCTTCCAATAACCACTGAAAACCACACTAAGCGCACCATGACCAACTGTTGGCTGCTCAAACTCGGGAACCTCTTCACAGATGCTCTTTTGCGCTCTCCCACATACCTAACAAATGGGTGAATAGTATCACACATGGACAGGTTCATAATTCACCGACTATATGCTACTGCTCGTGCCACAGTTCCGATTGCCCTGTCGGAACCTCCAGAGTTTCCATTGCTGTTGCTAGTTATTATAACACCAGATAGTTCACATTTGGTCTTGAGACTGTTCCATGAAGCCCTCTCACTGAGAGAGAGGAGCATATGAGGCATCCGGGCAGATCTGGGAGATCCCATACCTGACAAGACATGGCATTTTTGTTGCAAGCAAACCAAAGTGGTCTCAAACAGCCACTGGCATAGATTCTTGCATTACAAATGTATTCATTGAGCATAAACCACCCCTTAACAAGTTTGACCCCACCAGGTACCATAACTGCACTGGTGTGCCATTGACCATGCAGGCTTCCTCCATCTAGCATGTGAGGAGGTGTCCAAGGTCTGATTGAAGTGGAACTGGTCCCATCCGCGCTTATGACACTGCTTGGTTATGTTGAGCCGCTCACTGAAGCGATTAGATGATATGCAGTTATTGCATTATTGTTAGCAAGTCATCAGGTTTCTTTACACTGGGGTCCTACATCGGTTCCAACAGTACACAGATGGATGCAGGATTTAGTTAACTGTAACACCATGAGCAACACTTCCGCCTCACTAAAGCCCCCCCAACATTACAAAAAAGAGAAATTCACTGAAAAAACAAAAGTTACAGGGACGTTATAGTTAGGAAATAGATTTTTTTTTAAATTCAGCAGTTATATTTAGATGAGCGAACTATAACTTACACACCAGCATCGCACAGCATGACCATACATATTACATCACTCATGACATGGTCAGTTACATCACTAATAACATCACTGATGACATATCAAATGACATCACTGAGACATCATCCACTGAAGCACTCACACACCCACTCACATCCCTATATAACCTCTCATACACCCACTCACAAGTCCACACAGCCACCCACATACCAATACATGTACTCACAAAATCACTCACTCATGGAAAGAGTCATTCACAAATGCACTCACTCACTCATACAGCAACTCACAAAACCACTCACACACTCCTACAGCTGTTCATACAACCAGTCACTTACGCATATAGCCACTCACCGTCACATACTCACCCACACAGCTACTCACACACGCACATCTTAACCCATACAGCCACTCGCACATCCAACTCACTCACCCATAGTCTCTCAACACAGCCACCCACTCACCAATACAAGCACTCACACACTCACTCACATACCCACACAACTACTTACATACCCATTCACACATCCATACAAGCACTCTCACATCTGCTCAATCTCACATACAGCCATTCACATAGTCACTTTCCAATACAGCCACTCACACACCAACTCAGTTAACCAAACATCCACTCAAACAGCCACTCACTCACCCATACAGCCACTTACACACCCATTCACTCACTCATACAGCTATTCAGACACCCACTTACTCACCCATACAGTCACTCACATATCCACTCACCCACCCAGACAGCCACTCACACAGCCACTCACTCATCTATACAACCACTCATACACCTACTCACTCATCAATACAGCCACTCACACAGACACTCACTCACCCACACAGCCACTGACACACCGACTTATGCACCCACACAGCCACTCACCCACCCACCCACCCATACAGCCACTCAGACACCCACTCAATCACAGTTACACACAGTGACATAGCCATGCACATAATATATGTCATAAGTAGTATCACTCATTAGTAATGCACCTAGTATACAAATCTAACGTTTGTAGTATGTTAGTGAATATCTTTAACACTCATAAACTCTTAGAAAACATTTATACTCACTGGATAATATCATCAGTGACCATGTCATGAGTGATGTTATATGTGAGGTTATAAGCAGTGCATTGCATGGGCATAAGTTTGAACTTCACTAGTTTTGTACGAGTAAAATCTGACCCTAACTATACGCCCCTGTAACCTTTGCTTTTTTCAGTATATTTCTAAGATTTTTTTAAAATTGTTTCACAACTATAACTTTGTTTTTTTAGTGAAAAAAAATATATCTATAATATATATATTTATATATATATGTGTGTACACATACACATAGGAAATACGTTTTTTATGTTGCTAATAACTATGGCACTGTGTGACGAATCTCCAATACATTTTCAAAAATCAGGGGCTTAAGAAAAAAGGGGGGTCCCAAAACACTAAATCCCCATGCATTTTTCCCTAGACTTCCTTCAGAAGCACTTCCACGAAAACTGCTGAACAGAATATCACAAATTTTGAAGGAAGATAGATCTTTGCCCTGATACTATGCTTTTTGTGATTTTGTCCAAATCTGTTCAGTAGTTTTTGAGAAATTAAGGTTTATAAATAATTATATATATGGATGATTGAGTCCACTATAATCTCTCGAGAGCCTCGCGGAAACGCTAATTTAAAAATTGAGCGTTCTGATAGGGTCAGGGATTGACCCTTGGGCTATCTCGCTGCTGTGGGAGTAAGACTCCGGTGGGAGTGAGCACCGGGATTTGCTTCTGGCAACATGAGAAGAATGTTGCTGGCAGCCATTACAGGACTCGGGGATTTAGTGGCTCATTAGGATGGCGGGCGGACCTGAGTCCGCCTGCTATCCCCACGGTGTCCGCCAAACATACGGTGGTCCCGCATCGCGAATTAGGATACAACCTCCACCATGGCGGTCACATTCTTAAATTTGACATTGCGGCGGGTGCTGCTGACAGCAGCACCCGCCGGGATGTCAAAATCGTATGTCTGGCATTTCACTGCACCACATGGCAGTCACAACACAGTGCCTGCCACTTGGTGCAGCGAAATGTTGGTGGGTATGAAAGGTACCCCCTAAGTGCACCCCACCTCCCTCAGACACAAGAGGGGCCCGCAACGGGCCTCCAAAACCAATCCCGCCAGCCTTGCCATGGCAGCAATGCTGCCATGGAAAGGCTGTTCAGTCTACACAGCCTAATATGGCGGACGATACTTGCTATGCACCGCCACCATATTAATGCCCCTGCTCCGCTTGACAGGAAATCGTAATGATTTCCACCGGTGGTAAAGCGGAGGACGGACTTTACGTCTGCCGCAATACCCACCGGCATCCTAATGTGGCGGTGGGTAAATTTCATTACGATGGCGGACTGATCGCCACTGCCAGCCCGGTGGTGACGATCGTTCCGCCATTGTAATGAGCCCCTTAGTCCCCTGTTCTGAACTTGTTTAAAAAATAATACTATAAGGGGGCAGGACCCAAGCGGAGGACCCAGAGGGACCCCTCATGTCCAAATTAAAAAAAAAAATCTGCGATCTTGTGTAACTCCTGCGGGATCGCAAAAATGAGAAAAAATGTCGGCCTGCAACCCCATTTTTTAATTAAGGAGAGCATGTGCATGGCCCCCTCCCTGCGCTGTTTTCAGCATCAGGGTCCCGGGGTCCAATTTAATAATTATGGGGTGGGGTGTGTTGCCCCCCCACCCAAGCTATTTTTGGCACTGGGGCTCTTCAACTCCTGGGGTACAATTTCGTTGTTAAGGACAGGGTGAGCACAGATTCCCTTCCCGAGCTGTATTTGACACTGGGGAACCCAACCTCTGGGGCCCACAGCATATTTTAAGGGGAGGGGACCATGCAGCCCCCCCCCAAGATTTTAAAAAGCTGCCGGCCGCTACTTAATTTAAAAAGAAGTGGGGCAGCACAGCTGCCACTCCCTGAGCCCTTAATGGCCCGTCTCACGTGCTGTGTCCCGGGAACACCACCCCTGGGACACAGCAGTTTTCCTCCTGGTGGGAGCATTTTCAAATCTTTTTCTTTTTTTTAAATTTTTTTATTGAGCAGAGCAGATGGCAATAAAACATTTATACAGTGAACAATGATCAAGAGATCGTTATAAAACGTCAAGCAAAATTGAATAAAATCCGATAATTCATGACATTTAGTAATAATCTTTAATCTATGGTTTGATACAAGGCAAGAAATACATAACGAGAAAGTGCAGAGTGCGATCATTTCACAGTCATAGTTTAAATAAAGTGCAGGTAGTGCAAAGTACAATAATCTAGCTAAAGCAGACACCCTTATATTGCTATTAGAGCATTTACCTTTATCCACACCACAAGATGTATTTTATAAATTGATAAACCTTCTACTCATGCAAGAACCCTTCCCAAGAGAAGTGTTAGCGTGCCTAGCCTAGACTTCTTATATTAATAGAGTGTCATGTGCTAAAGGGAGATTTCTACTTGGAGTATCTGTTGGACTGAGCTTTTTGTTGCCTCTGTTGACAAACGCAATTCCTCCATATGTGACATACACAATTTCTTTAACTTTTTTCTTGGGATCTCCTGGATCAAAAGAGGCTTGTTATAATATCTTGCCAAGCCGATATCATTCAAAAAAATGTTGACGTATGCGATCCAGCCTATCCTGTCCACATATTCAAGAGAAAGGCAATCGTTCAGGAGATCTCTATTAAAAGCCAAATTTGGTGAGGACCATATTCGGTGCCACAGGAGAATCGGTTGAATTTTTACCAGGTCAATGATGTATGGAAGACCCAATTCCATGTGACAACTGAAAGTTGAAGTGCCTCTTGGGACCGCTAAAAGGAACCTAAGAAAACTTTTTTTCTACCTTTTGAAGGAGGTCAACGTTTCCATAACCCCACACCCCTGCACCATACATCACAGTGCTTACACATTTCGCTCGGTATATTTGAATCATCTCTGTGGGCGGTCTTTTGCCAAGCCTGTGTGCAAAGTTAACTAGCGCGGTCGTAGCCCTTATAAACAGTAGTTTTCTGGCTTCTATGGCCTGCCTCCACGCGCATTTATTATCAATTAAAATTCAGAGGTATGGGTAGGTGACAGTATTTTCTAGCTTGCGCTGTTCTACGAAGACACTCCTCATTTTCTTGTGTCTTGTCTCTGATGACCATTGTACCATTTTTACATAGAAGAACATATCAAGTAGTCCATTGGGATCAAATAAACATGCTGTGTGATCCATAATAGCTGCCATAAAACAAGTGCGTATATTTGGTAGAGCTAGGCCCCCTTGTGTAATTCCCAACTGTAATGTAGTCAATTTCACCCTCAAAACTTTCTTATTCCAGACAAAATCCGTGATTATAGACTCAATCTCTCTAAAATAATAGGAATTGATCTTTAGCGGTACATTTATAAAAAGAAAAACCAGTAAAGGAAGTATCGACATTTTAATAAGTGCAACCCGGCCAATCAAAGTTAATGGTAAAAGAGTCCATCTATCCAGCAAAGTTTTAATTTTATTTCACATTGTTAAATAATTCAAGCTAAATAATTGTTCAAACTGATTGGAGACATGAATACCCAGGTATCTAATCAGTTCTTTTTTTAAGGCTTGTGATTTCAAATTTAAAGGTAGAAAATTACAATCCGAATTCAGTACAAGTACCTCGGTTTTATTTTGATTAATTTTGTATCCACCAATCAGTTCGAATTGACTAAATTCATATAAAGCTTGATCAAGATTTAATTTATCGGGTCGTAGCTATAAAATAATATCATCGGCGAATAATTCAATTTTTGCCATTCCTGTTATAGGTGGTTTAATTTCAGGATTTCCACAAATTCTTATTGCTAGCGGCTGAATGTAAAAGGTAAACAGGATGGGGGACATCGGGCAACCTTGCCTGGTACCTCGATTAATATTAATTGCCCCTATCGAATTGGCATTAACTACCACTCTTGCCTGAGCACCCTGATAAATATTTTTCAACATATTAATTACCAAATCTTTGCATACCGATGAATAATGCATCCCAGTTTTCCAGGTCGAAAGCCTTTTCGGCATCGACCATTGAAATTAAAGTTGGAATTTTATTATAAGTAGCAAAATCAAGAGCCTGAATTAGAAACCCGGTATTTGACGACATAGACCTCCCTGCCACAAAACCCGACTGGTCAGGGTGAACTAAGGTCTGGGCAATCGGGGAAAAAGGTTGAGCCCATATTTTCATTAAAATCTTAAAATCAGTGTTAAGAAGGCTGATTAGCCTATATGAGTTAACGTCCTTCTCGTTGTTCCCCTTTTTAACAAAACTAACAGTAATAGACTCCTTGAAGCTCGAAGGAACAGAGTCTCACAATCTAACCGCATTAAATAATTTAACCAAAAAAGGAGTCAATTCTTTAGCAAAAATTTGATAAAATTCAATTGGGAGCCCATCTGCACCACACGCTTTTGCCCCGGCAATTCATTTCACTGTGTCTAAAATTTCTATAGTTAAAATTTCGCTCTCCAGTTGATCAGCTAATGGGCCGGGTAAGACAGGAAGATTAACTTCATCAAAATATTTATAAATAAGATCTATCTCTACCTCATATTTTGTAGAATATAGTTGAGAGTAGTGGTCCATAAATACTTGAGCTATATCATCTTTATCTCTACTGATATTGCGCGTCTTGGGATCAATAATCTCTGCTATTAAAGCTTTCTCCTGTTTAGTTTTTGTTTGCCACGATAGCATTTTACCCACCATTTGGCTCTCCTCATATACTCTTTGTTGATAAGTTTTAGAGCTGTTGATTTCTTCAATTAAAAAAAATATTTTAAGGCTGCCTTTGCCCTTTCTAGTTGCAAAGCCGCACCTCCCCTCCCCTGAGGTATGGTATCTCTAAAGTTTATGGCATTAGTTGCATCCTGTTGAAGTTGGTTGATCTTATCAAGCCTCTCTCTTGTCTGTGCGGCTGCGGGTGCAATCATCTGGCCTCTGATGGCTGCTTTAAACCCGCCCCAAACTGAAAAAATGTCAGCTGTATCTTCATTTAAATTAAAACTATCTAATATCCATTCTTTAGTTTGATCTACCCAGTTGAGATCTTGCAGGAGTAGACGATCCATCTGCCACCTGGATTGAGTCCTACCTCCCCCTTCTATCTCAAACTCTACTGTAATCAGAGAATGATCTGAGAAAGGGTTGGCCCCTATAGTGGTGTCTAAAACCTTTAGGGCCCGTGAAATAAGAAATAAATCAATCCGCGAGGCCGTGTGGAATTGGTTAGACAAACACGTAAATTTCGCAACCGTCGGGTAACATTTACGCCATTGATCTACCAATAGGTGTTCCTGTTTTAGAGCTTCCAAGACTTTCTTTGTTTGGGGTTAGAGTTCTTTTTTATTTTTATTTGAGGTGTCTTTTTTTAAATCTTGAATAAAATTGAAATCCCCACCCAAAATTATTTTTCCCGGAGACCCTCTAAGTAGCTCGGTGATCTTGAGTAGGGGTGTGATATCATCAACTATCGGGCCGTCATAGTTTATAACATTTAAGAACATCCCATTAAGTTTGGCCTCAACCCAAAGCCATCGCCCAAGGGGATCTCTCCGGATTTGCCCAAATTCCAAAGGAAGACTACAGCAAAAATATATAGCTACCCCTCTTTTAGCTAGCCCAGCAGAGGCAAAAAACACATGAGAGAAACACCTAGAAAGATATAATTTAGGAAAATGTGTTTTCAAATGGGTTTCCTGAAAAAATAATACCTGTGGCGAACAGGATACTAGCCACCTTATTAAAGCTGAATATTTGGATTTGTTTAGTATCCCATTAACATTAATAGATATAGTGCGACACATGTTAATCATTTTTATCCTGGTTTCAAATACATCAACATCAAAAGAAAACTACCGCTATAGACGTACTTAGCCATTTCTTGAAAACCGTTACTCCAATGCCCCTGCTTCTGCTCCTTTAACTGCTCATCTCTTTAACCCCCCCTAAACCTCCCCTACCCTCTCGAACCACCCCTCAGAAGAGGTGTACCCACACACTCTCCACGCAAACCACCTCTTACTTCCCCCAGCTACTCTAAAGGGTGCCATGGATCTACACCCAGGGTGGCTACCTCCCCCCCCCCGTGGCACAGATATATTATGGATAATCTGGCTAAAAAAATAACAAAAAAACAGATAAACAGTATACATTCATAGATTCATTATTTCATCACCAGCCCAAATTTTCCTTCTTTTTCTTCCCTTCCTCCCTCCTTCCTTCTCACCCTCTTTCCCTAGAAAAAATCCTATGCCTGACCTAAATTCTAGAAAAAACTAAAGGAGCAAAGAGAGAGAAAAAAAATGAAAAAAAGGAGAAACCTTCAAACCATTCATCACAAGAATAGACAATCATTAGTCCACAGACTTATTGAGGCCCCGAAATTTCCTTGAGAAGATCCTGCGCATCCTCTATATTGGCGAACATATGGAACTTCCCTTTAACAAGCACACGCAGTTTTGACTGTAGGCCAATTGATGCTCCTTGTGCTTCAAACAAAAAAAGCAGCTTGACAAACTCTTTGCTTCTCCGGGCCGCAACTGCAGACATGTCAGGAAAAAATCTACAGTTAGAAGTTTCATTCACCGGGAATAGTCTGAGAAATTGACTAGGATTGTCCTCTAAACTCAGGAGGATCTTTTTCCTTGATGAAGCACTCCACCTATTGTGGTGTCTGAGCACCCTCCAACCTCTCGGGAACTCCCACTATACGCAAGTTAGAATGGCGTGAGTGGTTTTCCAACTCCTCAATTTTGTTTTCTAGCGAATTCCTATCCTTGATTACTTCACGTACTTTAGTAAGCAATCCGGTCATCTGGTCCTCCAACTGAGAGATCCTAATCTCAGCTTCCTGTATTTTAACTGGAAGACACGCCACTGCGTCTTCCATTTTCCCTAAACGGGAATGGAGAGAAGCATTTTCATTCTCCTGCGACCTCTTCATGTCTCCAATTTCATCAAGGATGAGGTTGAGCAGCGTTTTGATATCCAGCTGGTTGGTAGTGGTTATAGCTGCTGGATCATATATTAGGGTTTCTAGGGATTCTGCGACAGGATCTGAGGGTGGCAATTGTAAAGTATCAATAACCTTCTGATCCTGAGGCCCTGGAGAAAGTGCCGGGTTGCTGCCACTCGAAGTCTGGTTCTGCATTGGCAGAATCAATGGCTGCAGTGCTGAAACTGCGGAGGGCAGGAGGACAGAATTCAGAGAGTTTGCATTCAATTCTTGCGGCAGGAAGGTTGAGGCTAGAGGGGGTTTGGGCTAGTGGGTGCACCGGAAACACAGAGGAAGTGGCAGTTGAAAATGATGAACTAAGGTCTAGTGGAAGCTGGCAGGGGGAGGCAAGATCAACGACCGCAATCTGAGATAGGTTAGACTGAGGAGGGATAGGCTGTGTTAGTTTTTTCATAAAGAGAGGAAACTCCTTAATACTCTTCCCCTCCTCTTTGACACTTTCAGGTGTTTCTGCCTTATCCACTATCAGGCTGCCAGTCTTGCCAATCCCCCTTGTGGGTACTGTAGGGGAGGTTCTAGCCCCCTGGAGTGTCCCGGAAGGCTCTACCGCTGGTTCCGCTGCTGGTTCTTCCGAGCTCTCAAAGCTGGAATTATGTTCAGGGCGGTTTCCCAAAAGACCTGCCCTACCTCCCCCCGTGGACGAGACTTGGACCTGTGCATGAGCCAAGCGCGTCTTTGCCAGTTTCTGATTCGACTCTGGATGTTAGCTGATTTTGCTATTATGTCTCCCCATAGTAGCTCTTACAGAGGGGTGTCAGCAATGAATGGATGAAATGAGGCAATGAGGCTGCTTTTCATTAGGGCTTCTTCCTTCCCTGGAACGTACTACGGCCACTGCTCAGTCTGTTATATTTATTTTCACTTAACCACCATCTAGACTCCTGCCCTCCTAATGTCCACTCGTCGCCTCTCCTCACCTCTCTCTCCTTCTGAATGCCTTATTTTCTCTCCAGCCTAGCAGATTCAGCAAAAAACCAGATGCACCATGCCTCCTCTAACAGCGCCTTCGACCAGGATAAGTCCGGAACCACTCCTCATCAATCAAAGACACAGAAAAGCCGCTCCAGCTTTCACTGCAATTTTTACCCTGGCGGCAGACTCCCATGAAAGGATAGTGAAGATCACGGGTCGTATCTGCTGCTCTGCCAAAAATTTTTCCCCCGTCAAGCACTCTCCGCAGCTTTCCAGCTCCAAGTCCCGCAGCACTTTTTTTCCGCTCAGAACCGCCAAGCTGCGATGTCCACGAGCAGCACACGGTAGAACTGCCGAGGGGCACCGCCATTACCACGGGGGGCGTGGTCACCTACGGCTACCCAGAGGCGTGGTTCTCCGGCATAGCCCACACGTCCTCGATGGGCATTTTCAAATCTCCTGCCAAACAGGAGCACACTCAAAATCCGCTCTCAGAGGGCAGGATCTTTAAAAATGCTTCCGCCAGCTGGGAACAGACTTGAGATCTATTTCCCTGCCCACACTGATGCTCTAATGCCATACTAATTGATAGAGCAATGTGTGCAAAAGAAGCTTGGATAATGTCATAAGTGATATCATAAATGATGGCATAGAACATGCCATTAGTGATGTAATATGTGTGGTTATAAGCAGTTCATTGTGGGGGGTAAGTTAAAGTTAACTCTGCTAACTATAACTGGTGAATTTATCATTTTTTTTAGTTTTGAACAATAATGTCATCACTGATATATTCACCTTACCATAACATTACTTTAACCTTTGTTTTTTTCAGTCAACTTCTGTGGGTTTTTAAAACAAAAATAGATCTTTTTATCACACATAACTATTGTTATACACAAACAAAACAAAAACAGATATGAGTCAGGCACTCAGGCTGCTTTCAAGTGCTCTTTTTTATTAGTGGATACACAAAACTCGGCGTTGAGTTTCGTATATTCAGTAAGAGCACTTGAAGGCAACCCGAGTGTGGGACTTATCTCTGTTTTTGTGGACTAAAACTTTTGGACCATTTACCAAAAAGTCACAACACCCCAGCTGGGCTGGGAGATTTGGAGCAGTCGGAAAATAACACACACACACACGTGTGTGTATATATAAATCTATATTAGATTTTTTGCACTTTGCACATGGTGTTTTAATTAAATAAAGCAAACTTACCTAAAATTACTGCTGTGGTGCCGTGACTTCCGTCAAAGAAAAGGGACGAGAGGAATCCAAGGAATATATTTTATATACTAGCAGCCCGTCCCGACGTTGTCCGGGTATGAATTGCTGCCGACCAGTAGTATATTGTTTTGTAGGATTTCGTTTAGATAGCATTTCTTATCTGTGACAGGCCTGTGAAACGCTCCGATTCACAGTGCACTGCTGATGCACTTAAGAGTGCGCGTTCAGTAGTGTGTGAACTCGAGTTTTCCTACTTTATTTTTCCTTGCAATATTATATAGCGCGGACTCGACAACATGGCATGAGCACAATTTACATTACAGAAGAACACATTCATTTGTGGTAGGCACGGGGAGACAAAGCGATTTTCCTGGAATCACAGGATGTTGAGCTGATGCCGAGATTCCAACGTAGCTCCCCAGCTCTAAAGTTCGCAATTCTAGAACTTGTGGCGGGAGGTGTGTCTAAAAGCGTATGTCGGTGCTGGCCATCAATGAGAGAGACCTGTGCATTTTTCAAATGGGTGGTGAAAAAATATGAGTATGTTGCTGGAGATGTGGGCTGCCGTGCCACCAATGTACTTACCGGGGGAGGGTAAACACCCATTATTCCGCAACTTTCTTTCCGCATACCATGACTCCGCATACTTTCATTACGAAAGTACCATGACTCCGCAATGCCATTATAACGCATGGCATTACATTTTATATGCTTTTACCACGCATATATTTGCAACAAAATTCGTTGTAAATGCATGAATGGTAAAAGCATGTGTTTTTTTATGTTTGGATAAAGTAAGTATGGGTATAGGGGTATATGTTTTGGGGTACTGAGTTATATGTTTTGGGGTGTTTGGGTATTTTAAGGGTTCAGATATAGTTTTGGGTTATGGGGTACAGGGGTAGTTTTAGGGTTTAGGGATAGGTATGGGTTTTGGGGTACAGGGGTATTTTTAGGGGTCAGGGCTAGGTTTGGGTTTTGGGGTATAGGGGTATTTTTAGGGTTCAGGGGTAGGTTTGGGTTTTGGGGTACAGGGGTATTTTAAGGGTTCAGGGCTAGGTTTGGGTTTTGGGGTACAGGGGTATTTTAGGGTTCACGGCTAGGTTTGGGTTGTGGGGTACAGTGGTATTTTTAGGGTTCGGGGGTAGGTCTGGGTTTTGGGGTACATGGTTATTTTTAGGGTTCAGGGCTAGGTTTGGGTTTTGGGGTACAGGGGTATTTATAGGGTTCAGGGCTAGGTTTTGGGGTACAGGGGTATTTTTAGGGTTTAGGGATAGGTTTGGGTTTTGGGGTACAGGGTATATTTATAGGGTTAAGATGGGTTAGTGTTTAAGGGTCTTGGGGTATTTTATAGAGTAAGAGTGGGTTATGATTATGGGGTGCAGGGGTATTTAAAGGGAGCAGGGTGGCATTATCACACGATATGACACATGGCATGAAGGGCGGAACGTACCACACGCCCCCAGCGTGTGTCACGCCCCCAGCACACGCCCACAGCACAACGCAGACACGCCCACAAGGGACTACTTTGCTGGCACGGTTCTTTTACCTTTTAAATGTATATGGTGGGCGTCTGCATAGCCTATGCCCTTCTGCTGCAACTGCCCTTTCCAACGCTGTATTGGGTGTTGCGAATGGTGCTGTGGTTCCTGAGATTACCCGCCTCAAAGATTTGGGCTCTTTATTATATTAGTATGGATATATATATATAGCATCGGAGGTGAGCTTGTTGCCGCTTTCTGCTACCCTATGGTCATTGCGGGTTATACGAGATAAAGGGACAACACTATGTTGCCGTTCCCATCAATGGAATAAAGCACCTTATTTTTCTACGAAAGTCATCGTTGTGGTCTGTACCTGTTGCTCGTGTTTGAGCCTTTGCCGGGCTGCTTACACTACAGGATTGTGAAATCCATGTATATATATATATAAACGACAGGCAGATTGACTGTTTCTCCTGAGGCGGAAAGCCGGGAGCACGATTTGTTGCTATTTTAACATTTAAGTGTCACAATTGATTATATTTTATTTACTCACCCCTGCTCCCTTCCAGCACCTCGTAGGAAACTTAATTTCACCCTGACTACGCCACGCAACGGATCCAGCGCTGCTGCGGTAGTTGTACCGGGATACTCTTGACGCCATCACCGGCGCTCGCCGAGGCCACGCCCCTTCCTGAGGCCACGCCCCTTTGAAACCCTTTAAAAGCGTTGATTACAAACGACGGGCAGATTGACTGTTTCTCCTGAGGCGGAAAGCCGGGAGCGCGATTTGTTGCTATTTTAACATTTGAGTGTCACAATTGATTGTATTTTATTTACTCACCCCTGCTCCCGTCCAGCACCTCGTAGGAAACTTAATTTCACCCTGACTACGCCGCGCAGCGGATCCAGCGCTGCTGCGGTAGTTGTACCGGGATACTCTTGGCGCCATCACCGGCGCTTGCCGAGGCCACGCCCCCTTCCTGAGGCCACGCCCCTTTATTTCCCTGGCCCCTCCCTATAAATCATGTGTCGCTACCGGACGCGCAGCGGACGAGCGCAGCGGGAGCGCCTAAGGCAAGCCCGTCTGCGCCCGTCCGCGCCAAGGTAGCGCCTAGTGCCAGCTATGCTGTATGTCTCAATCCAACTGACCCCAGCACGCTACCCACTGGCCCTCCGTACACTAGAGAGGCGCTCTTACAACTGGGTAAGTTACATGCTGACAAAGGAACCTTCACTTTGCTACATGCGGCTTTCCCGCGAGCAGATTTCCTGGGCAATAATCTGCTAAAATGTGGGCTTTTGAATGTAAGGTCCCTGCCCAGGCACAGCATCGAGATCCAATTACTTATTGAAACTCACGAATTAGACGTCCTTTTCATGATGGAAACATGGACTCGTCCTGATTGCCTGGTTGATCCGGGATTTACTTGCCCCCCTGGGTACAAATTCCTACACACCCCTAGGGCTAATGGTAGAGGAGGGGGGGGTTGGTGTGATTTTTACTGCATCCTGCAATATCAAGACTCTTGCTTTAGATCCGATCGCAGGAACGGAACTCTTAGGACTATCAATTCAGACATATTCCGGGACCATTGTTACCGGAATAGTCTGTTATCGTCCACCAGGTGCGTTCAGTCTCCTGCATCAACAAGCGCTTTTGGTCATTCTGACCAATATTGCACTCTCTCATCATAAACTGATTATTCTGGGTGATTTTAATCTCTGGCAGAACGGCGCCCTTGACTCTCGTCTCCGTAACCTACTTCACTCCTGCGAAAGCCTTGGACTCTCCCAGTTGGTTACTGGAGCAACCCACAGGGGCGGACACCTTCTAGATCTACTGTTCGCAGGTCCCCAGTTGGTAGCAATGGGAGAAACTTTACCCATGGATTGGACAGACCATTCACTTATTAAATTTTTCATAGACCTAAATGGTGACCATCACAAGGCACCTGGGTTGATCAACAAAATCAAGTGCAGAGACTGGAAAGCCCTCACTCGTCTGCATTCTTCAGGGGAAGTGTTCCAATTGGAGCAATTATTTGATGAGGAAAAACAAGTAGATGATAATTACTCCTCTCTCTACTCAAGCATTACTACTATCCTTGACGCTCATGCCCCTCTTAAAACTCGCAGCTGTAAGGGCACCAATTCCGCACCGTGGTTCAATGATAGCTTAAAAGATCTGAAGCAGAGCTGCAAGCAGGCAGAGAGAATGTGGAGACGAAATTATACAGAAACTCTCAAAGTACTCTGGAAAAATAAAGTTTGGGAATATAAGAACCTGATAAAAAAATCAAAAGCCGAATATTACTCCTCCATGATTTGTAACTCCCCCAATAATTCTAGAAACCTCTTTAACATACTGAATAGTGTTACCAACCCGGAATGTGTCAAAAACACCATTGTCCCGTCTCAAGATCTTTGCGAGAACCTTGCTGTTTTCTTCAAAGAAAAAATTGATCTGATCATTAAGGACCTAGAAGTCTCTCCTGACTCCATCCTTTCCCCCGTTCTGAGACCGAGACCCTCAGCGAATCAGCCAGTAGTACCATTTTTGGCCTCAAATGATTTTCTACTTGAGTTTCCATCTCTCACGTATGAGGCTTTCTGTAACTAGCCACAAAGATTTCCTCTGGGTCTCCCTTAGACCCTGTTCCACCTAAAATATGGAAGGAATTTGAGACGGAACTTCTCCCTTCCCTTCACTTAATCTGCAACCAATCTCTTGCAACTGGGACTGTTCCTGCCCAGTGGAAGCGGGCATTAGTATCCCCTCTGTTAAAAAAGCCCTCTCTTGATCCGGACTGCTCTAAGAACTACCGTCCCATCTCTTTGCTGCCCTTCCCAGCTAAAATTGTTGAAAGCTGGGTTAGTAAAATCCTCTCTAACCATCTAGAACGCCATCAACTACTTGACGTTGATCAATTTGGCTTCCGACCCGCCCACGGGACCGAGACCGCCCTAATCACCGCTATGGATGAGCTTCAGAGGCGTGCAGACAGTAGGCAGGCAGCATTCTTGATCCTGCTTGATATGTCTGCCGCCTTTGATACTGTGAACCACGAAATTCTGTTGAAGCGGTTGTTTGAGGCGGGAGTAAGAGGATTGGCAGTACAGTGGTTCCACTCATTTCTGCAGGATAGGCAGCAGGCGGTGTCTATTCCCCCTTTTCAGTCGGCTTTCACTTTGATCTCGCATGGGGTCCCCCAGGGCTCTGCAATTAGCCCAATTCTTTTTAATCTGTACCTAAGACCGTTGATCACGCTAATTAAAAGCTATAATATTAAAATTATCAACTACGCCGATGACACGCAACTGATCCTCTCCCTGGAGGGTGAAGACTCCATCTCAGTTGAGACTTTTCACAACTGTTTGCGTGACACCTCTCGCTGGCTAAAGAACAACTCCCTCCAATTCAACGCAGGGAAAACTGAGGTAATTTTTAGCGCTGGCACTAAGATTCCTCGGCCATTCCCAGATAATTTCTGGCCCCCTGAAACTGTGACCACAGTGCGCCCAGTGGCTACAATTCGCAACCTTGGGGTTATGCTGAATCAGACACTTAGTATGGAGACGCATATTCAAAAGACTACTGCTTGTTGTTTTGCCATCCTCCGATCCCTAAGGAAGGTACTGCCCCTTCTCCCCACTCATGCACGTGCCCAAGTGGTTAGATGTACCATCCTTAGTCGACTAGACTATTGCAATGCCCTTTTGCAGGGATCCCCTGGGTTCTTGCTAGACAGACTTCAAAGAGTCCAATCAGCAGCTGCCAAACTGGCACTGGGGCTTCCCAGAAGAGCAAATGGATCATCTTCATTGAGCAAACTCCACTGGCTACCGGTGAGGCAGAGAGTACAATTCAAAGCCCTATGCATAGCGTTCAGGGCACTTCATGCAATTGGTCCTGCCTCCCTCCAATCTAAATTTGCGTGGTACACTCCAGCTAGGCAGCTTCGCTCCTCTGAAGCCAAGCTAGCAGTGGTTCCCAGATTGAAAAAGATCAGATCTGGAGGCAGATCCTTTGAGGTAGCAGCTGCCAAGCTCTGGAACACGCTCCCATCTGAAATTAGGCACATCTCTGAACTTCTGCCCTTTAGGAGAAGGATTAAAACCTGGCTTTTCCCCAAGACAACTGTTTGATAACTCCCGCCCTTGCTGTTCTCACTTCCTGTCTCATCTGACTCAGTCAGCGCCAGGATGCCTGCAATGGTGACAGGGCGCTTAACAAATGCCTTAGATAAATAAATAAATAAATAAATAAATAAATATATATATATATCCAACAACACTGCTGCTAGAGCGATCCTCAGCCTGACAACACAGGCGCCGTCGGTGGCAGCAGCCGCCACACTATTATAGAACCTACTTCCCATCCACCTCCATTAGCTGGATACAGAAAACGGCACACCAGGAAAATCCAGCACAAAACCTTTATTGTGCACTTAAGGAACAAGGACGAGACGCGTTTCGGCGTTTGCCTTTATCAAGTTACCACCATTTTGGATTGTAACATTTTTAAGTCCTTCTTCAACAATCAACATGGAAGAAATACTATGGTTATTCTATGCATCTAAACAGTACAATTCATATTTTCAATTTGTAAACTATACAATGCTCTTGCACTTTATTATTACACTTGGGATGAAGAAGGACTTAAAAATGTTACAATCCAAAATGGTGGTAACTTGATAAAGGCAAACGCCAAAACGCGTCGTCCTTGTTCCTTAAGTGCACAATAAAGGTTTTGTGCTGGATTTTCCTGGTGTGCCGTTTTCTGTGTCCAGCTAATGGAGGTGGATGGGAAGCAGGTTATATATTACCTACTGGCGCCAGTAGGTATATATAGTTAGGATTTTTTCCCTATGGGATTTTTGAAAATTCTATGTCTAATAACTTTGGCGTTTGTGGACGGAATTGGCTGAAATTTTCTGGAAAATGGAACATTTTGTTTCTGAGCAACCCCTGGAAATTTGGGGGGGGTTCGTCAAGGGGGGGCCGAGAAAAAAGGGGGGTCCCAAAACGTGTTTTTAACATTGAGTTTTCCATAGGGCGGTTGGCCTCACTTTTAGCCCGAACGGCTGAATGGATTTGCACGAAACTTGGCAAAATTGTAGGGACTGGTAGCCCGATGTGCCTTTGCTAGGTCTCAATATATGTGCTTCAGTGGATTTTGAGAAATTAACGTTTAAAAAAAGATATATATCTGTAAGCGCGCTCTGGGCAGCGCTCCGGTTCGCGGACTTTACGCGTACCGGAACTTCGCGTAGCGAAGCTGATTGGCTCTCCGGTGTCTGTCAACATTCTAAACAGTCCGGAGCGGCCGCCATCTTGTCTCTCGGTAGGATTGAGAGACAAGAGGAGGCCAAAACAAAGGGGGAAATGACCATAAGGGGGCATAGTATATCCTCCCTGACCCCCTAGGTTTAATGTGAAGGCTTTAAAAGGGCCCCGCGGGGCAAAAAAAAAATTATTTTTTTTTTGTTTTTTTGCGTGGGTAGCGCCCGGTTCGCGAACCGGGAAGCGTTCTGGGCAGCGTACTATAATGAAGAATGAATGATAGACTTTTCAAATACTGTATGTTAATTGATTGTTGGTTTTGTTGATTATTTTTTAATTTTTTTATTTTTTAAGCAATTATTTATTATTGTGATTGTGTTTCAAAATGTAATAACATTTCTAACATTTAACTAGTTTATGAATTACATATAAAAATGATTAAAGACTCAAAATTTTTTTAATATTACATACAATTTTATTTTTCAGATTGTTTTTCAAAATTTAATAGAACGTCTAGCATTTGACTGTCCGATATGTCCTCTTGTTGAGTGAACATAAGTTCCCACATTTGACCGTCATCATAATGGAGTAAATGATCGACAGATTCTACACATTGAAGTAATTCATAGTCCCGTGACTCATCCATGAATTCTAAGTCATCAATGGGTTCCATAACTTGTTCATTGTTGCTGTCCAGAACAATTTCGAAGGAAACATTCTGCTCACCTTCCATTTTATTGCTGTAATTTGCATAAAAAATAAAATATATCAGTAGTGATAGGGCACTGTTGGGTTTAAGTTCAGACAGGTACTTGTGAGTTTATAACAGAGAAGTAATCTATGGGCACTGTATGGTTTCAGGCGTGAAGTAGTACTATTAAAAAGTGCCTGTGAAGAAGCCTAAGTAAATTCATAATTATAACACAGAAACCTAAATCAATCCATAATTATAATAAAGAAGCCTTTCTCAATGTCTAACTCTTACAGAGGGATAGTAGAAGAAGCCTAAGTAAATTCATAATTATACCACAGAAACCTAAATCAATCCATAATTATAATAAAGAAGCCTTTCTCAATGTCTAACTCTTACAGAGGGATAGTATATAACTATCTGAAAATGTTTTCAAATTTATAAAATAATATCTCACCTTCTAAAAACAAGTTTAAGTTGTGAGTGAAAATGATCTTGCAATGTAATTCAGGAAGTAGTAGTCAAAATGGCTGTGTTTCTCTCTCTTTCTTTATATATATTCAGGTACATAACCAATCAAATGTCAGGTAAAAAAAGTAGAAAATGAAAGTAACATTTTAATTGGTTGTCAATTCCAACACTTCAGATGTGTTTTGTGAAGTAATTTACCTCAGGGTATTTAGAGAGGTCTACAGGCTAAATGGTTAAATGGAATTTCAATCAAATTTGTGAAAATGGTAGGCATTGGTATGTAGTATGAGGTAATCTATATTTGGTGAAATTGTCTCCAGTCACTTTTCT
Source organism: Lissotriton helveticus (assembly GCF_964261635.1). NCBI lineage: Eukaryota > Metazoa > Chordata > Amphibia > Caudata > Salamandridae > Lissotriton > Lissotriton helveticus. Next base: position 406,009,109 of record NC_136070.1, read on the forward strand.
GTAAACTACTTTCCCACCTTTTTTGATGGTGCGCTTCCCAGGGAGCGACCCGGTACGCGAACTGGTGAGCGCCCCGGTTCGCGAACCTTAAGCGTTACGGGAGTCCACCATTTTGTGTTTCGGTCGAATTAAGATACAAGATGGAGGGCAAATAATGTTCAGAATGGGTAGAAGGGGGCACGGTAGACTTATCTTGACCCCCTAGGTTTTCTGAGGGTGGCTGAGGAGGCCCATATGTGCGAAAAAAAAACATTTTTTAAAAAATTTAGCGAGGTTAGCTCCCGGTTCGCGTACCGGGAAGCGCCCCAGGGAGCGTACTTTGTTGAAAATTAGTGAAAAAAGTTAGAGTAAAATAATAATTGTGAGTGATCAGATGTAGGGTAGCTCTGAGAAGAGCTTTTGGGTTTATGGTACATTTAGGTACTTATAAGTAGGTACCAATGCACAGTCTTAAATTCAGAATGAAAATTCTGTTGCCCTCATCTGAGAAGTGAACTCCATCTCCCCTGTAGATATCTTGCATGTAGTAACGCAAGTTATTGTTGTACAGGGAGCCCATTCCATGGTCTCTCATGTAAGCTGAAACAGATTTGTTTACATGCTTCCTCGACTTCTCAATTTGTGGACAAAATTGGTTTGACCACCTCCATTTCTGTCTTTGGCATATATTTGAATATACCAAGGCAGTCTGAGGAAAAAGTGCCATCAATTGCTCAAAGGTGTCCTTTAAAAGCATTTCCAGACCTACCCCAGTCAAAGTGCCCAAATCATTACCTCCACAGTGCACAATTAACAGGTTAGGTTTTGGCAAATGCATAAAGGTTTTCACCAATGGTATCAATTGGTGACATTTTAATCCTCTGTGGCCAAACCACTTAATTTCCACATCTTGTAAATTGAGGTTAGGTAAATTCCTGTTCTCAGCATACCTCTGAGCCCAATAGATGTAACTATGTCCAACAATCCAGACAGAAAACATGGTGAGAGAAGGTTCTCCTGCAGTCAGATGAAGTGTGGCAATGAAATGGCAGTTGAAAAAATAAGAGTTTAAAATGAAAAAAACTGTGGAGTTTCTGTGTTAATGAAGCAGTAACAGTGATTGGTGGATTTTGATTGCTGAAAACAGAAAGTTAGGGTGCATGGATGAGTTGTTTGAAAGATGTATTTTGAGTGGTCAAGAAAAAATCATTAAATGAAAGAATGCACTGGATATGAGGTGCACTGAGAGTTCAGAGTTCAATTGCAACATTGTTGTGTGAACTTGCAAACACCAGAAGTCTTCCAAGAGGTGGTTGCCATGCAGAAAAGGCATGAAATGGCAGAGGGGGGAAGGGTTTTCATTTGAAAAAAAGTGAGGGAAGAGTTTTGATTGGGTGACATGAGAGATATGTGTGAAGAATTACAGCATTTCTGTGCTTTTGATAGCTGCAGACTCTGGAGTGCATACCTTTTGCTCTGCTGAAGACAAATTGGTGTGTTTCTGAGACTGTTTTCAAACTCAAAGTATTTGCTAAGGTGAGAAAATATTTCTTTAATTTAGATAGAGAATAGTGTGCTTTAAGGAGAAAATTATGAAGAAAGTTGTGTTTTTCAAATGTTGCTTTGTCTCAAGTGTTTTACAAATAGAATTTGTTTCTTTGAGAAAATGTAATTGGAGAAAATGTGAAGTATTAGTACTGACAGGGTGTTTTTCTGCATAGGAGCTGTGGAGTCTTTTCAAATTATGACTTGAAAATCGTTTTTGAGGAAAATGAATGGTTATAATGTTTCTGACAAGGACATAATGGTGTATGCTTCTTTATAAGGCAATTGACTGTCTCTGATGTTATTTTTCCCATTTCAATGTAAGACCTTTCTCTGTGGCGCAAATTGCTTGTAAATATGCTCCCACCTGTGCATGGCAAATTTAGATTTTGAATGTTTGTGTTACATAGCCATGTTAAAAGTGATACAAACATGCTGCAAAGGCAATCAAAAAACGCTTTTATGTGTCTTAAGGACATTTGATGTCATTTTTCCCATATTACATTAAAAGACCTTTCTCCGTGGGGCACATTCCTTGTAAATATGGTCACACTTGTGCATTGTAAATTTAGATTTTGACTGTTTGAGTTACATAACCATGTTAAAAGTGACCCAAAAAAATTGCAAAGGCTTTCAAAAAACACTTTCATGGGTCTTAAGGACATTTTAAGTCATTTTCCTGTGGGCAGTGTTTTCAAATTATGACTTGAAAATCGTTTTTGAGGTAAAGGAATGTTGTTAAAATTTATGTGCGCCATATGCCCCCCAATTTTTTTTTCAGGGGTGCAGCAGGGTGTTCTTGAGACACCCCTGCACCTTTGGAAAAATTCCTAATTTGCGATGAGCTAATTGCTAATCGCAAATTGCACCTTCATTCCTATGGGCATCCTGGCCCATGGAAATGAATGGGTAATTTGCAATTAGCAATTTGCTCATCGCAAATTAGGAATGGTAAAGAATCGCTATTTATTCCTTAAAATTCGCTATTTTGGAAATGCAAAATAGTTTGATGATACATATGGCGGTTGATCTCTAACAAGATAAGAAGCTTAGGGATACATTTATGATGACTGGCGCAATGAAGTGGATATCACTTACTTCATTGGTAGAGCTTTACATGTATTATCTCCTCTGTATTCTTCATCAAGCGTAACTTTAATCTGCAATCCTGAGTAGGCCTCACCTTAAACAAACCTCTGGATAGGCCACACCTTATCGTCATCATGAATTAATCATTTAAAATGCTAGGGACAGATTTATGATAGGTGTATGCCTCTTTTGCGCCACTTACAAAACACTGCCCATGGGGAAATGACTTAAAATGTCCTTAAGACACATGAAAGTGTTTTTTTAAAGCCTTTGCAATTTTTTTGGGTCACTTTTAACATGGCTATGTGACTCAAACAGTCAAAATCTAAATTCACCATGCACAGGTGGGAGCATATTTACAAGGAATGTGCTCCATGGGGAAAGGTCTTATAATGTAATATGGGAAAAATGACATCAGAGACAGTGAAATGCCTTATACAGAAGCATACACCATTATGTCCTTGTCATAAATTTACAAACCATTCCTTTTCCCTAAAAACGATTTTCAAATCAAAATTTGAAAACACTGCACATGTGGAAATGACTTAAAATGTCCTTAATTCAAAATTTGCTATTCCTTATTTTGCGATTGCACTGAAGGATTTGCAAATTTTGCGATTCCTTAAATGCAATGTATCAAACAAAAAATATGCAAAAAATGCCATTAAGGATTTGCAAATTACCACCAACTTCTAGTTGGTGGTAATTTGCGAATTCTTTTCAAAAAGCTTTTTTTCCAAAAAACAAAAGGTGACATATGACGCCCATACATGCCCTTAGGGCATGTATGTGTGCCATATGCCCCCAAATTTCTTTTTCAGGGGTGCAGCAGGGTGTTCTTGAGACACCCCTGCACCTTTGGAAAAATTCCTAATTTGCGATGAGCTAATTGCTAATCGCAAATTGCACCTTCATTCCTATGGGCATCCTGGCCCATGGAAATGAATGGGTAATTTGCAATTAGCAATTTGCTCATCGCAAATTAGGAATGGTAAAGAATCGCTATTTATTCCTTAAAATTCGCTATTTAGGAAATGCAAAATAGTTTGATGATACATATGGCGGTTCATCTGTAACAAGATAAGAAGCTTAGGGATACATTTATGATGACTGGCGCAATGAAGTGGACATTACTTACTTCATTGGTAGGCCTTTACATGTATTATCTCCTCTGTATTCTTCATCAAGCGTAACTTTAATCTGCAATCCTGAGTAGGCCTCACCTTAAACAAACCTCTGGATAGGCCACACCTTATCGTCATCCTGAATTAATCATTTAAAATGCTAGGGACAGATTTATGATAGGTGTATGCCTCTTTTGCGCCACTGTGCGTCACTTTTGTGATGCGGCGGTGCAAAAGATTTGCTATGAGGCGACAAAATTACAAATTGATGCATTTAGGCAGATGTGTCATGGTGTAAAAAAAACGTGCCACATGAAACCGATGCAGCAGTGATGCAAAAGATGCACCATGTTGCAAGACAGGCCTCACTTCGGGCCATATGTATCAAGCTAATTACCATTCGGAAAGATCAAAATTCTGCGAATTTCGGCCTTTGCGAATGCTAATTAGACAAATGGTATGTATCAAACAAGTTTGATGCAAAATAAGGAATAGCAAAATTTGCTATTCCTTATTTTGCGATTGCACTGAAGGATTTGCAAATTTTGCGATTCCTTAAATGCAATGTATCAAACAAAAAATATGTAAAAAATGACATTAAGGATTTGGAAACTACCACCAACTTTTAGTTGGTGGTAATTTGCGAATTCTTTTCAAAAAGCTTTTTTTCCAAAAAACAAAAGGTGCCATATGACGCCAATACATGCCCTTAGGGCATGTATGTGCACCATATGCCCCCAAATTTCTTTTTCAGGGGTGCAGCAGGGTGTTCTTGAGACACCCCTGCACCCTTGGAAAAATTCCTAATTTGCGATGAGCTAATTGCTAATCGCAAATTGCACCTTCATTCCTATGAGCCTCCTAGCCCATGGAAATGAATGGGTAATTTGCAATTAGCAATTTGCTCATTGCAAATTAGGAATGGTAAAGAATTGCTATTTATTCCTTAAAATTCGCTATTTAGGAAATGCAAAATAGTTTGATGATACATATGGCGGTTCATCTGTAACAAGATAAGAAGCTTAGGGATAGATTTATGATGACTGGCGCATCACCAGGGATGTGCCAGTCATCCTGCGCCGCTGTTCCGCCACCCATGGTGTGCTGCATTTACAATGCGGCGCAGCATGGGGCAAAAATGGCACAGATGCGTGACGTATCTGTGCTGTAAAGGTGGCGCATTGCTGGAGTTGTATCGCAAGTGCGATGCAGCTCCAGCAAGGCTCAGGGGTGCCCCATCTCCACAATGTTGCGTCAAGACCTATGCCTGCTTAAAGCAGGCGCAGGGTTTTGACGCAGCTTTCTCCTATCTGATTGTAAATGTGGCACACCATGGGTGGCAGAGCAGCGGTGCTCGTTAACTGGTGCATGCCTGGGGATGTGCCATTTAACATAAATCTGCCCCTTTACATTTAAGTATGTGCAGGGGACACAGAGTCGGTGAGGCTTATCCAAGGTTAAGAAGAGATGAGTCCTGTTCACTGAAAAATTAGACATAGGCTTCACCTGCTCAGCATCGCTGGACATGGCTAAATAATAGCTGCAAAATGTTACTCTTGTTAAACAATTTTACTATTATAATCTCTGAGATTTGTCTCTTACTCTGCAACATCTCATTGTTGTTATCTTTCTTTAAAGATAAAGACAACATCAACATGAGCGACAATCAGCAATCAGTTGATTTTGACCTCATCATTGAACTTGTAATTGAAACATCAGTGGATGTTGATCCCTTGGATGATTTAAATCCTGAGGATGAAGAAGAACGTGATGAGGATGCAGATTTGTCCGAATTATATGACATAGGGTGGGAAGCTGATCTGCTTGATCCTATGGAACTATAAACATTTATTTTTAAAATTTATAATAAATAAAAAGTAAAAATGTAAACCGTTTAATTTAAAAATAAAGACACCTTCAAAAACAGGTTATGTGTAGTGTCTTCAATAAAATATTAAAATATGCTCATAAAATTAGATCAGATTCACATATAAGATAGCACAGGTAACATGAATATAAATTCCATTTCTTTTCTGCTATTTCTGTATTCTAAAATTGCCATGCACTAAAAAATCTTATATGTAAAAATGTAAAGTAGTGTTTTAAGTTTTTGATTACTGTTATTGATGCACTGTTGGGTAATAGTGGTTAATAAAAATTTTTAATATATTTTACCACAGATTCAACTGCAGATCATTTCAACATTTCACCATGCCAACGAAAGAAAGACTGAGAAAGGCTGCAAAACGTCAAAGACAGCAGGTGATTGAAAAAAAGCAGCAGTCCTCTAACAAAAAGATTTGTCAAGTCAACAAGAAAGCACCGGGTAAGAGTACAAAAACATTCATAAGAAATATTTGCAGTAAAAAAAATAGTACTACAGAAAATGTTTCAGTCCAGAAAAAGAGAAGCAATTCAAATGGAAAGGAAAGGCCAATCAAAAATGTTACTGCTAGAGCAAGAGATAACTCTGTGCAAGATAGTAGAAGGAAACAACATTTTAGGGACATTCGTAAACGAATGTTCCGCAACAGGATAATTGGCAATTTGTTAAAAAATATTAAGAAAGGTCAACAGAAAGTGGTTTTTTATAAGAGAAAAAAAAAGTTGAGAAAGTTATTGATCAGGCATTTGAAATTAAACGTAAGTTATTTATTTTGATAATCAATAGAATTAGGAAGCTAAACAAGGCAATTTATGATTTCAAAAGAAATAGTAGATGGAAGAGAATAGTTAATCGTAGTAATTTTTGTGAAGTTTTTTCTGGAGAATGGATGCATAGTTCAAGCTGTGAGGCATTTTTCAATGAGGAGAGTTATTTCCAGGATAATGATTTGGTGCATGCAGTTGACACCAGTGGTCGTGCTTATGAAGTGAAAGATGGTTGTCCAGTTGAAAAAGAAAAACTTGTGACAACAGAGGCAGAAGAGGTGTTAGGTAATGAGGTTTTAGGAAGACGTGCTAAGGGTCCTGTGTACACCTGGAAGTGTAGTAGTATTTGCAGTGTGCGACAGGATTCCATCAATTTGCTTTGTGATTTTGTACGGTCATTTAATAAGAAAAGTTTGAAGCAGAAAATAAGGTTGTTGCAAGAATTAGATCCTTGCAGAGTGAGAGAAGTGACAGGTTTGCATGGTCATTCACTGGCTTGTCTTTCCAGGAGAGTATGCCAGAGTGTTTTTCATCATTTCAGGATGCTAGCAGTGCATCATAATAAAGTGAGGAAATTAGTTAGAATGTTGTATTATGCTAAGAGTCCAGCAATTATGCTTAAAAAACTTATGTGCTGCTCTTTTGCATGGTTCTGAAATAGATGTGAAGAATATATGTGAAGAAATTGAGTTTTGTTACTTTGGAAGTAAAGAGGAGAATGTTGAAATTGACCAAGAAGAAGCGGGTGATGTGGAAGATAGTGTACAGGTTTCCAGTACAGATAATTTCCAGAGGGAAATTGCCACGTTTCAGGTCAAATCAAGTGAGAGGCCAAATTTCACTTGTGTGTGTTGTCGACGCACTTATTATAAGAATCAGACTAAGTTAGTGGATTTATATGCAAAAAGTGAAAGGGAAAATAATAGTGAATGGAAGGATTTCGCAACATACTTGATGGTAGAAAATTGTTTTGATTTGGGATTGGATCAACGTGTGTGTACTTATTGTTGTTGCAAATTAAATCAAAACCAGATGCCTGCTAGAGCAGTTCATAATAATCTGGAATTGGTTGAGATTCCTTCTGAATTGAAGGATTTAAATACTTATGAATCTATTTTGATTCAAAGTATCCATCCCTTTCAGGCTATTGTAAGAATGGAGCCAAAGACAGGGAAATTGCCTCCATCAGATTTACAGAGAGGATTAAAGGGAAGAGTTGTTTATTTGCCTCTAGATTTGAAGAAAAACATTAACACAATTGGAGTAGAAAAAGTGGACAAGGAACCTCTGGTTATCTTAGTTAATGGGGTTCCGACAAAGAATAAGAAAATATGGCAAGATTTAGTAGATGTTAGGAAAGTTAAAAAGGCAACATTGTATTTGAAAAAAAATAATAAATACTATAAGAATGTATATGTTGCAGAAGAGGAAGTAAGTGAGGAAGAGGATAGCGATTTGTGTGCTGGTCAAATTGAGAAAGTAGAAACTTCTACTAGTGAAGAAATATATGAACATTATAGTGTTCATCCTTTGCATTCCAAGGAAGTCATGGGGAATGCTATTGAGTTGTTTCAAATGAAACAAGCCAAAGGGAGTCCCATTAGTGTTTGGGAGGAAAGTTTGGAAGCTCGGTGTTTCCCACAGCTTTTTCCAACAGGTCAGGGAGGAAGATATGATGAGCGACCTCATCAAATTCCTGCTTCTGAATACCGGACTTTGCGATTGTATGCAGGAGATGCTAGGTTTCGACAATGCATTCCTTATTTGTTTCATCTCCTGTTTGAAAGAGATCAGTCTGGACTGTCATATGCAGTGAACCACATCTTGAAAAGTGGTATACACATGCAAAACATCTCGGCAAGTGACTTTATGGATAAAGTCAATGTCCAAGACAGTATTTTGGATTCTCACCTGATTAATCTCATGGCGTGTCAGCGTGGTACTAATGAGTACTGGTACCGTCGTCATGGTGATTTAAAATGTATGCTGAGGAACTTAGGTACTTCTACATGGTTCCTCACTCTGAGCTGTGCCGAGTATGGCTGGGAAGACTTACTTGAATTTCTACGAGAGGCAAATGCTAACGTAGAAAACATCGAATTCAAGACACCCGGAGAACTGTGCTCTTTGGATCCAGTCAATGTATGTAGGTACTTCAATCATAGATTTGAAGCTATGATGTCTTTCATCATGAATAAGAAGAATCCACCTCTTGGAGAGGTGTTGGATTTCTTCTGGAGAAAGGAGTACCAAGCAAGAGGTGCTCCTCATATACATATGTTGCTGTGGATCAAGGATGCACCTAAATTTGGAACGGATCCAGAAGACTCAGTGATGAGTTTTATACAACAGTATTCTACGTGTGCTGTTCCAAACGCAAAGGAGAAGAAAAGCCTAAGAGAAAAAGTTCTGCGTTTCCAAAGCCATCGATGTGGAAAGTACTGTCGTCGTAAATTCCGAAACAAGGACAAGTTCTACACCAAATGTCGTTTCGGCTTTCCACGACCGGTGATTTCTAAAGGAAGAGTAAACAGTTTGATGTCTTCGCTGCGACATAATGTGATGAAGAAATCACCTAAAAACACATACAATTTGAAGAGGAACGAAGACTCCAAGTACATCAACGACTACAACCCGGTGATTTTGTCCATGTGGAATGCTAACATGGATATACAGTTTGTGGCTGATAACTGTATGGCTGTGGCTCGGTATGTGACGTCTTACATCACTAAAAAAGAGAAGACAGAATTGAAGGATATGTGGGAGGACATTTCCCATGAAAAGAGCCTCAGCAAGAAGTTGTACAGTTTCAGTCTGAAGATGTTGTCGCATCGAGAAATCGGAGCGTACGAATGTTCTGACCAGTTGTCTTCAGCAAGTCTCTATGCCAAGTCCAGGAGTATCATTTGGGCGAGTCTTGGTCTTGCTGCAACGCGTAATCGAGTTCTCAAACCTGTGCGGGAAATTGAGTATTTGGCGGAAAAGGAGCCAAACAGTACCGACATTTTGAAGACCAACATGTTGGATACATATTATCCAAATCGAAGCATTCACCTCGAGAATGTTTGTCTGTATGAGGTTCTTCAAAATTACATATTCAAGAGGAACATCAAAGAAGATACTGAGAAAGGAGTGTATGCTGTAATAGGAAGTGAGGGATGTCTGGTCAAGCAAAGAAAATGCCACTTGGTAAACCATCGAAAATTGAGTGGCGAATCTCCTGAAAAAAATGAGTTTTTCTATTTAGCACTTTTGCAACTTTTCAAGCCTTGGCGTGCAGAAGAGGAACTGCTTGGAGATTTTCTCTGTTACGAAGACTCTTTCAATGCCGCCAAGGAGACCATAGAATGTCCTGCTTTTCCCAAATATGTACAAATGTTGAATGCGGAAATTGAGCAGGAAGCAATGATTGCAGCCGAGATTGCCAGAGACAGTTCTCAGGACAGTCAGAGTTCTGCTTCATTGAGTCAGGATCCACTAGGAGGACCTGTTATCGAAAATGAAGCTGCCACTGCTATGAATGAAGTGGAAAGAGCCATGGCACATGCTCAGGAGGATGCGGTTAACTTAGAAGAGTTGGAAAGACAACTCAACGTTGAGCAGAGGAAAATATATGACGAAGTTACCATGCAAATTGATCCTGGATTAAGTCATGACAAGAAAGAGTGCTCATGTACGTCGTTGAAGCCTGTCCGACTGTACGTGAGTGGAGAAGCGGGAACTGGAAAAAGTTTCCTCATTAAAGCAATTTCATGCTATTTGCAGGAAAGGACAGAGTCATCGCTGTCTTGTGTTGTCACCGCTCCAACTGGACTGGCAGCACATAACATTAAAGGGATTACTTTACATCGTTTACTGATGCTGCCAGTGGAGCATGATAACAAATTACAATATCACAAGCTATCTGGAGATGCTTGTTTTGAAGTTTCAAGAATCTTGAGGAAAATGAAACTTCTTATCATTGACGAAGTAAGCATGGTTTCCAATGTCATGCTTGCCTTTGTGCATTTGAGAATGCAAGAAGTTCTCAAAACAGAGTATGATGTGTTATTTGGTGGCAAACACATCATTGTTTTCGGAGATCTTCTGCAGCTGACACCAGTGAAAGGGCAACCTGTGTTCAAAATGCTCACGCATGAAGATACCAGGAAGTGCCTAGGCAGCATTGGCAACGTCAATATATGGTTAAACTTCAATTATGCTGAACTGCATGAAAATATGCGTCAGGCGAAGGATGAAGTTTACAAGACTATTCTACAAGATGTTAGAATTGGAAAAGTGACCGAGCATGGGAAAGAAGCTTTACATGCACGATTACTGTCAAATTTATATCCAGAACAAGATGTTGTGCCTGAGAATATTTTTCAGAAAATTACTGAGAAGAAATCTGGAATATGTTTGATGCCAACTCTTGCAGAATGTGCCAAATTCAACAACAAAATGTTGCATTTAGAAAAGCAAGAGATTGTGAAACTGGAAGCTATTGACAGAGTAGAGCATATGGGATCAACAATTATTTTGTCTGAGAATCTGAAAACAAAATTGGATTCATTAGAGAAGAGTATATCTAAAACTGCAGGTTTTGAAAAGACTCTGAATGTGTGCTTGAACTGCCGTATAATTTTAAGAAGGAATTTACATGTTGAAAGAGGTCTGGTAAATGGATCAATGGGTAATGTTGTTGATTTTGTAAAATACAGAAATAGAGATGGAATTGAATTTTTAAAAATGTAATTTGATGGCATTGAGGAAGTACAGCTAATTGGTCGTTGTTCTGCTAGATTTTTGCTTGTAAAAGACTTATATGTTCGCCGTAAGCAGTTTCCTGTTTGCTTGGCATATGCGGTGACAATCCATAAATCGCAAGGTTTAAGTGTAGACAGTGCATTGGTGAATATTGGCAGTTCTGTGTTCAAGGAGGGTATGGCATATGTGGCATTGTCACGAGTTAGAACTTTATCGGGATTGTACTTGATTGAGTGTGATGTCACAAGCATTTGTGCGGATCTAGATTGTGTTAAGGAATACAATAGGTTAAGAAGAGAGTATGCGCCACATTTGCCTCAATATCCTTTGTTTGAGAAACGTGTGGTAGGCCGGAAACGAAGAAATGTGACCAATACTGGGGAGGTTGTAGCAAAAAGACGAAAAGTCGATGAACCTGAAATTATAAGCAGAAACAAAAAGGATTCTGTTGAAGATGTTGTTGGTTTTCAATTTGAAAACAGTTCTGGTGTCAACTGCTATGCTAATGTAGTGGTTAATGTTTTGTTTTCTCTAGAAAATGTAAAAGAAGAGATTGTGGTCAATTCTGATCAAAGATTTTGCAGTTTGTTAAATTCTGTGTTAGAGAAATGTAGCACTGATAGAATAAACATAGAAAGTGTGTCTGAAATTCGAAATCTGTTAGACAGATGTTCAGGCCAAACACAATTCTCTCAAAATATTCAGCAAGATTGTCAGGAGTTTTTAATGTATATGCTTGATGTATTGCATGCTGAAGGTGTAGATGTAGATCAGCTGTTTGGGCTTTCTTATCAATGTTAGCATGACTGCGAGAACTGTATGGTATCAAGTACTACTAGTGTAGACTCAGAAAGATTTATATATTTAACTTTGCCAGACAGTAAATCAGTCTCCTTTAATAAGCTAGTAAAAGCAGCTGATCACAACATGGAGTGTAGCCAATGTAAATCTGAAATGATGTCCACATTATTTATACGAACATATGGCCAGTATGTTATTTTAATGTTCCAACGATGTAGACCTGATGGAACAAAATTGACAACTTTGATTACAAATTTTGTGGCTTCACAGTTGTCAATATCAGGAAGGACTTTTGTAACTGTAGCAATTATATATCATGACAGTCCTTCAATAACATCAGGACATTACACAGCTTATTTAAAGTCTAGAAATGGCTGGTCATTCTGCAATGATTCTGTTTTAATTCTCAAAAAAAAATTGCCGTATGACCTTAAAAACTCTTACCTGGTGTTTTTAAAACCAAAATTTTAGGGAAAGAATCTCGTGATGTGCTCTGAGGAATTTCAAGAAGTTCTAATGGCTCCTACACGATTTGGCCTTGAGGATAAGTGTAGTTCAGAGACATAACTTCTAACCATAAGACTGGACGTCATGGAGAAATAAGTGCACTTTGAATGAGTTCAGAAAAACTATTTCTTTTTATAAGCTAATTGAAGCAGCCAATCAAAACATAGAGTAGAGGGAATGTAAGTCTGCAATGCTGTCTACTGTTTTACATTGCTTTGTGATTAAAAGTGATGTAGAGAATTAAATAATTGTAGTAGTCATAGAGGTAGTGTAAGTCTGCTTCATAGTAAGCAGTATCAGTGTCATAGGAAATGTAGAACATGACTGAGCAAGAAGGGGAAGATATTACTATTCCAGGATTGTGAAAATGATCTTCAACATTTTAATTCTGAAAGTTGCAGAAATGCCAAATGACGGGATTGGCTTACAACAAATCCAAGAGTTATAAATGGCTCTGACAAGATTTGGCCTTGTGGAAACTTGTGGTAGAGAGCAAGAAGTCATTTATTGCATGTAACATGTTTTTAAAAACGATGGAGGTTTTCTTTCAGAAAGTGGCGGGCTGAAAGTAATAACAGCACAACAGAGTGTAAGCTGTTCATAGGACATCCTTTGACGTCATGGAAAGTAAGTTAACTTTAAGGAGTTCTGAATTCTGATTTGTTATGTTGTATGGGTTTTTTAAACACAATCATTTTGATTGTGTTTTTTTTTCCCCGCTGTTATATGATGAATACCTTCAAGTCACTGTTTTTAGTGAATTTTGATACATTCTGAGAACAGCAAAAATAAACCATTTAACATGTATAATTAATTCTGTACTGTTTGCATTTATGATGTATATGTAGAACTGTGTAGGAGGCATGGAGAAGGTGAGGCTTCTGTAAGTGTCAAAGTTGTTGCATGCAGTGCTGCACTTCTGCGTACTCTTTCATATGCTGGACTACATCTGCACAATGAGATACCTAAGCAAAGGAAACACAAGTGATGTGATTGTGAAATGAGCAAAAGAAATTGCACGTATTTCAATTACATCACCTGTGTTTCCTATCATTACGAATCACATTGTGCAGATCAAGTTTAGGTCTGTCCAGGGAAACAGAGGAGGTTTGGCCTTTGTTCAAGAGTGCAGTGGACATGACTCACTTCATTGGTAGGCCTGCAAATTTATTATCTTCTCTGTACTCTTCAACAACTCTAAATTTCATCTGCAACCCTGAGTAGGCCTCACCTCAAACAAACCTCTGGATAGGACACATCTTATTGGCATCCTGAAGCAATCATTTAAAATTGTAGTGTCTTGCGACACTTTTCTGAGACAACAGCAATGCAAAAGATGCACCATGTTTTAAGATAGGCCTCACTTCATCTGCAACAAGATACTGTTAGTTTAAAATGTATATCTTTAGGACTGTGTAGGGGGCCTGGAGAAGCAGAAGCTTCTGTAAGTGTCAAAGTTGTTGAAAAACTGTTTGTCCTTCAATCTTTTCCCTTGTCTTTTGTAATTTTTAAATACATGTTTTAATATTTTTCAAATGTTTGTTCTCTCTTTCACAGATTGAAAGTATAAAAACAAAAAGTGAGTAATTTAACGACAATTATAAGGTAAATGTTTTGTACTCTTTTCGTTACATTTCTATCACATTTAACTTCTATTAGTTCCACTGCTTCATTTCTTTAACCCTCAGTTTCCTGCCTTTGCTACTTCCCTCATTCCTTTCTCTATTACCTACTTACTCAACTCCTTCCACTCTTTTTCTCAGTCCCTCTCTTCTCATAGTTCCTCACTCTTGTTCACTCACTCCGTCTCTATTACTCTTAGTGTCTTTGACTGATCACTCTATCACTACTTGTTCATAATGCTTTCTCTGTGTAGTTGAAGCACACTAAGGGGCATATTATGAACACAGCCAATAAAATTATTGCTGTTTTTATTGGCAGAAAACTGGTGCAAAAGTGGTTTTAGCGGCAGTTTCCTGCCGCAAAAGCGGCTTTAGCGACACATTTCTGCCGATAAAAGCTGCAAAACTTTTATTGCCTATGTTGATGATATGGCTCTATGTTACTTACATTTCTTTGCTGTTTCAATTAATCTTTTTCTGTTATTTTTTGTTTTCTGCTTTCTATTTTTTCTCTCTGTTATTCCCCATGTTTTAATCTTATTTTGAACATTCACTCACATTCTCCAAGAAACTCTTCTTTGTTATTGTTCTACTCTCTTTTTTTTCTTTCACTTCCTTATCTATTTTGTTTTTCACAATTATACCCTCTTCCGTCTTTTCTTCGGTAAATAGATCTATTAAACAGTATCTCTTCTTTACTCCCTATAGCTGTCTTTCTTTTAACATCACTCTCTGTTTACTTTCCTTATACTTACTCTTTTTTTTTTTTTTTTTTTTTTTGGTTAGCTCCCGGTCCGCGTACCGGGAAGCTAACCGGGAAGCGAACCAAAAGAAATAGAGCTTGCCAGAGTGCTAAACATTCTAGCAATTTTTTTTGAAAGGGGAGGTAGTTCTGAAAAGAACTTTTTTTTTTAATGTTTTTGTTGTTTTATATTTTTTTTTATTTTTTTTTATTTTTTGTTTTTTTTGTATTTTTTGAACGATTTTATATTTTTTTTGGTTTTTTTTGGGGGGGAAACAACAAAAAACAGGCATTGAAAAGGGCTCAACAGGAGCAAAAAAAAAATTACTGGTGGCGGTTAGGGCAATTATGATTGTTGTAAGCTAGGTTTATTGAATTGATACTCATGTTGCCACATGCTATCAACGCACCACAGTGCATACAAGTATGTTTCATGTGGCCAAAATTCTCTTGGATGTTTGGCACAGTTTCCCGTGCCTCTGCTGGTGTCAATGATATTGACGATCTTGACCTGGCCACAGGAGTTGATGTTGGATTTTCTTCCATATCCCGTATTTCCGCCCGGCTGTAATTGAGTGGATGCTTCCTGGTCATGTGCCTATGCATGGTATAGTTCCCATAACTATACTTTTTATCAGTCCCTCTTGATAATTTATCTTTGCAGATGAGGCAGGTGACATACCTCGCATTCACTTTCTTTTGCCCTGGAGTGATTGAATAAAACTGGCAGATGAAACTGGCTTTCCTATGGGAAACCCGGGGCATCTCTTCCAAGAACTGTGGTTCTTCTCTCTCCTCTTCCTCTATTTCTTCTTCTTCCTCCTCTGTGTTGGTCATGACCTGGGGAGGTGGTCCTCTCGTCCCATGAGGAGGTGGAGGTGGTGGTGGGGGTGCACCAGCTGAAGCAACTACTGAAGCCATTTCTCAAGTATTAATAAAGGTCTTCCTCTCACAATGATGAAAGTCAGAGTGAGGAAAGAAGGAGGGGTTTTCATCATTTGGGAAAAACAATAGTTCTCAACCAATGAAAAGTGTTATTTTTAGGTCACCTGACCTAGCCTTACATGATTATGAAACCAAAAGTGAAATGAACCAATGAAAAGTGTTATTAACAAGTCACATGACCTGTTATGCTTACGTTACGCGCTCCGGTCCGCGCCCCGGATAGCTTCCGGGTCGCTGCGCTTCGCGCCTCGGTCCGCGCCCCGGGGCACTTCCGGGTGCGCTAACGCGGTACGTCATAAGACGCATTACGCGGCAACGTGATACGTCGCGCTTTCGCGCCGCGCCGCGGATCGCTTCCGGGGAGCTGCGTTTCGTGCCTCGGTCCGCGCCCCGGGGCACTTCCGGGTGCGCTAACGCGGTACGTCATAAGACGCATTACGCGGCAACGCGATACGTCGCGCTTTTGCGACGCGTCACGATGTTGATTTCTAAAGCGGCAGTTGCGCAAACGGAACGTTTACCGGTTCGCGGACTGGGTCGCGGCATCAAGATGAGCTAACGGGAAGCTTCCCGGTTCGCGGACCGGGAGCGAAACAAAAAAAATATTTAAAAAAAAATTATTAATAAACATATAAAATATATTTTTGGATTTAAAGAAGAATACATTTTACAGCTATAGATATTAGCTTTTAAAAAACCAATGAAATTCACTGAAAAAACCATAGGTTATAGACCATATATAGTTAGGAATTAGCATTTACAAAACCTTGAAAATTCACTGAAAAAACCATAGGTTATACACCATATATAGTTAGGAATTAGCATTTAAAAAACCTTATTTTACTCACACAAAACCATTGAAATTCCATATATAGTTAGTTGTACTAACTATATATCGCGCACCCGCAATCCACTGCTGATCATGTCACATATTACATCATTCATGACATGGTCAGTGACATCACTGATGACATCACTGATGACATCTCAAATGACATCACTGATGACATCACTGATGACATCTCATTTGACATTACTGATCACATCACTGATGACATCATTCATGTGATAATACGATGAAGCTCTTCAGACTCTAATATAACCTTAGATACACTCAGTGTAAACAGACACTCACAGACTGTCACTCATCCATGGAGTTACTCACACACCTAGTCAGTCATGCAAAGAATCAATCACACCTCCATTTCCTCAACTATACAGTTATACACACCTTACTTATTCAAACATATACTAACACATATTTACTCTCTTATACAATCCCTGATACAAGTTCACAATGATCCATACAGCCACTCACACATTCACTGGCTCTTTTGCAGTTATTTATATATGTCAACTCTCACATGTACTGTGTTTTACATATGTACTTACTTTGACATGTAGCACTGAGATATCCATTCACTCACCAATACACTGATGCACACAGTCAACCGCCCATACAGCTGTTTCCACATGCACTTTTGAACCCATACATCTAGTGAATCAACTGCTCACACATCTATGCACAGAGTCATACACCTCCCAGCCACCCACACACACACTCAGTCTCCCATACAAATACTTGGGCAACCAATCAATAACCCATATAGTTACTCATATAGCTACTGAACAACACATGCAGCAGTTTTCAGAACAACAGACATAATGATGCACAAATTAAGACAGTCTAGTCACTAACCCATGCACTCAGTGAGACACATTTAATCACTCATTCATACAGTCAGTCATGCACCTACTAAATCCTTCATCCAGACACTTATACATCCACTCATTCTTAAATATGTAAGACATATTTTAACTTTACAGAAAAATACAGTCACTGGATGTTGTCATCAGTGATGTCATTTGAGATGTCATCAGTGATGTCATCAGTGATGTCATTTGAGATGTCATCAGTGATGTCATCAGTGATGTCACTGACCATGTCATGAATGATGTAATATGTGACATGATCAGCAGTGGATTGCGGGTGCGCGATATATAGTTAGTACAACTAACTATATATGGAATTTCAATGGTTTTGTGTGAGTAAAATAAGGTTTTTTAAATGCTAATTCCTAACTATATATGGTGTATAACCTATGGTTTTTTCAGTGAATATATATATATATATATATTCACTGAAAAAACCATAGGTTATAGACCATATATAGTTAGGAATTAGCATTTACAAAACCTTGAAAATTCACTGAAAAAACCATAGGTTATAGACCATATATAGTTAGGAATTAGCATTTAAAAAACCTTATTTTACTCACACAAAACCATTGAAATTCCATATATAGTTAGTTGCACTAACTATATATCGCGCACCCGCAATCCACTGCTGATCATGTCACATATTACATCATTCATGACATGGTCAGTGACATCACTGATGACATCACTGATGACATCTCAAATGACATCACTGATGACATCTCAAATGACATCACTGATGACATCATCTAGTGTCTGTGTGTTTTTGTA
Organism: Lissotriton helveticus; assembly: GCF_964261635.1. Taxonomy (NCBI): domain Eukaryota; kingdom Metazoa; phylum Chordata; class Amphibia; order Caudata; family Salamandridae; genus Lissotriton; species Lissotriton helveticus. The sequence continues at coordinate 406,027,351 of NC_136070.1, forward strand.
AAGTTTAAATATGTTTTACATATTGAAGAATGAGTGGATGTATAAGTGTCTGGATGAAGGATTTAGTAGGTGCGTGACTGACTGTATGAGTGAGTGATTAAATGTGTCTCACTGAATGCATGGGTTAGTGACTAAACTGTCTTAATTTGTGCATCATTATGTCTGTTGTTCTGTAAACTGCTGCATGTGTTGATCATTAGCTATACGAGAGGCTATATGTGTTATTAATTGGTTGCCCAAGTATTTCTATGGGAGATTGAGTTTGTGTAGGGGTGGCTGGAAGGTGTGTGACTCTATGCATAGATGTGTGAGCAGTTTATTCACTAGGTGTATGAGTTCAAGAGTGCATGTGGAAACAGCTACATGGGCAGTTGACTGTGTGCATGAGTGTATTGATGAGTGAATGGATATCTCAATGCTACATGTCATAGTAAGTACATATGTAAAACACAGTACATGTGAGAGTTGGCATATATAAATAACTGTGCATGAGAGCCACTGAATGAGTGAGTAGTTGTATCGATCATTGTGAACTTGTATCAGGGATTGTATAAGAGAGTAAATATGTGTTAGTATATGTTTCAATAAGTAAGGTGTGTTTAACTGTATAGTTGAAGAAATGGAGGTGAGATTGTTTCTTTGCATGACTGACTGGGTGTGTGAGTAACTCCATGGATGAGTGGCAGTGTGTGAGTGTCTGTATACACTGAGTGTATCTAAGGTTATATTAGAGTCTGAAGAGGTTTATCGTATTAGCACAAGAATGATGTCAAATGAGATGTCATCAGTGATGTCATCAGTGATGTCATTTGAGATGTCATCAGTGATGTCATCAGTGATGTCACTGACCATGTCATGAATGATGTAATATGTGACATGATCAGCAGTGGATTGCGGGTGCGCGATATATAGTTAGTGCAACTAACTATATATGGAATTTCAATGGTTTTGTGTGAGTAAAATAAGGTTTTTTAAATGCTAATTCCTAACTATATATGGTCTATAACCTATGGTTTTTTCAGTGAATTTTCAAGGTTTTGTAAATGCTAATTCCTAACTATATATGGTCTATAACCTATGGTTTTTTCAGTGAATTTCAATGGTTTTTTAATAGCAAATATCATAAGCTGTCGAATGTCAAGTACGTGGTAAGTGAAAACATTTTCGTGTTTATGCACACTGATCTGCTTTGAATGGTGCCCCCCCCCCCTCATTTCTATTAGGAGTACTCTCTCTTTGCAGATAGTGAAAGGTAGTTAACGCAGGCCTTTGCCCCCATTGTAATCCGTCGTGCCTGCTTCTCTCTCCATTTGATTGATTGTTATCCAAGTATTTACTGTTTTAGAATTAGTTCTCTTTGGTTCATTCTCTATTTACAAACAAACACAGAGTCGCAATACTCTGTTTAGTCTTTGCAGATAACGAAAAATCGTGTAAAAAAAAAGAAAAGGAATCGAGCAAAATCAGTAGGCCACTAATGGGATCTCTTTTTGACCTCGCTAAAATAGAAACATTAGGAACAACCCCTCATGACAAATACAAAACTAGTGAGATGAACTGAACTCCACACAATGATGGCTGCAAAACAGCTCGGCTCCGCCACCCACCCCGCCCAAAATAACGATAAAGAACGGCTGCCATGATTGGTTGCGGAATGACCACGACGGAGCTACGAAATGGTGCTGCTCTCATGCTAACCCCAGCTTCAGTCTGAAACATCCAGAAACACTGTAGACTACCAATTCGATCAGTTCCGGTAGCGCCCCAATGTAACCCGGTAGAGAAGAACTAGCCCTCCCCTCTTTGACTGATGGTTCTTGTTGCCTGTCCCTTCTGTTGTCATTTAACAGAACTATTTAGCCTGCTGAAAGGGGTTGTGTTCCGACCGCTGGTTGGTGGAGACATTTTGACTATATTCTGTACCTGCGTTGTCGCGTAATGCGTCATATGACGCGCCGCGTTAGCGCATCCGGAAGTCATCCGGGGCGCGCAGCGCGTAACGTAAGCATAACAAGTCATGTGACTTGTTAATAAAACTTTTCATTGGTTCATTTTACTTTTCTTATTGTAATGATGAAAGGCTTGGTCATATGACCTAAAAATTACGCTTTTCATTACTTCCGAACATTATTTTTTCTTAAATATATGTTATAATGTTCCAGGCTAATGTACTTTCCCGGAAATTTTACAACTGTCCTGCAAGTAAAATATATTCTTTTTTCGAGAAAAAGAGCGTTTCTTCGTCCCATGACGGAGCCGTTGAGCAAAAGAGGGTCGACCTGCTGTCTTAGTCGCCGATACGCCTGAATATGAGATTCTTATCGATCACTTTATGTTGCAGGAATAGAAAACACAACAGCCCTTGACCATTTATCTTTACTGCGTTCCTTCGTATTATACCTTTTACCCTTCATGTAATTGGTCTGCTTTATTTCACTTGCCTTTTAATGATTCTAAAACAGTCACTATTATTAAAAACTTTACCAATGTATATACTACTACCATGTTTTCTTTTAAAAACCTTTATTGTGAAAATTTCATTATACAAATACGAGCCTATAACCACGTGGGCCTGCCACAGAGCAAACTGTAATCGTATATGATGAATAGACATTTACACTGTAGAGGAACGTAACGGGCGGGCCATTAGGTTGCAAGAACTAAGGTGTCTAACAGTTACGGAATCGGTGGACGTACATTTTATAATTAAAATACGACAGGGCCAGTTACAATAAAATTATCTAGATATACATTTGCGGGCAAGTACCATGGGTGACGTTAATTCGAACTTTCAACAGTACAGTAATCAATAACACATCAGAACTTAATATCAATAGGGATGTCGAAATATTCAATCAATTCTCGTCCCCGCCCGCCATGTGCTTCAAAACTGCATACGTATCTCGTGATTTCAAGGTTCTGCAACCAGTACACAACAAGGAGTTACGAGTCCCATTTATTCCGGCGCCATTTTGGGCGAGGACGGGCAGGTCCAGGATATAGTCAAAATGTCTCTACCAACCATCGACTATGATGATGTTCATATGCTGTATTTATTAGAGTAACACTCATCTGTCCACATGAAATTAATTTGCCACAATCTAAACATGTCATTTTAATCTTTCCAAAGTTCTTCTAAATATTTGGGACCGTTTCCCTTGCCTCTGAAGCTCTCAGTGCCACTTCTTTGATGAATGTACTAGCAGGTCAGGGGTTCTCCTCCAAATCTCTCTTTTATGCAGCACTATAATTAATTGGTGCCACCTCTCCATATGACGATGCATGGTATAGTTACCACAACTATATTTTTTTTCGGTTCCTCTGGAGAGTTCATCGTGGCAGATGAAGCGTGTAACGTACCGGGCATTTACCTTTTTTTGCATGTACAGGAAAGGAAAAAAAAATCGAGCGTCCGAGTTCTAAGGTGTCCCAGGGCCATTTTAGTGGACCAGGCCCAAATCCAAAGAACAGGCCGCCATTTTGAGAGTCCTCTTGCAGCCGCCTGTCGCTGTAGCATCAAGAGCAGCCGAAACTCAGCTGAATGGCAACTGAAACGGTAAAGGGGCGCCCCACTACAGCAGACGAGCCTCCACCTAGGAAGGCCCATTCACGCCGGCTCCCCCCCCCTTCGGGCACCCCACGCCGTTATTCGGAGCAGTATTGTAGGATGGCCACACCAGTGCGGCAACTTGCTAGACATCACCTCGGTGGTAACCGAATCTCAACGCCTTGTGGTGTCTCCTATTCAGAAAACATTGTTATGCTGCCTTCGACCTATTCGCCGCAAGTGCGCACACAACTCAACTGCATAGCTTGCTAGACACCACCTCGGTGCCATCCGGATCTTGGAATGTCAGCACCTTTTGGTGTCTTCTCTTCAGAAAATATTGTTGCGCTGCCTTTGGCCCCATTCGCACATCGGTCCGCTACTGACGCCATCTCACAGGCTAATGGGGCGCCCCACGCCGAGTTTCAGCATTGTAGAATAACCACACCAGTACAGCAACTTGCTAGACATCACCTCGGTGCCATCCGGATCTCGGCGCCCCGCTGCAGATGAAGTGCCTCTCAACTATGAAACCACCACGGTGACATCCGGATCTTGGCGCGTTGTGCTGCCTTCGGCCTATTCGCACATCGGTCCGCTACTGACGCCATCTCACAGGCTAATGGGGCGACCCACGCCGAGTTTCAGCATTGTAGGATGACCACACCAGTACAGCAACTTGCTAGACATCACCTCGGTGCCATCCGGATCTCGGGGCCCCACTGCAGATGAAGTGCCTCTCAACTATGAAACCACCACGGTGACATCCGGATCTTGGCGCGTTGTGCTGCCTTCGGCCTATTCGCACATCGGTCCGCTACTGACGCCATCTCACAGGCTAATGGGGCGACCCACGCCGAGTTTCAGCATTGTAGGATGACCACACCAGTACAGCAACTTGCTAGACATCACCTCAGTGCCATCCGAATCTTGGCATCTCAACGCCTAGTGGTATCTTCCATACAAAAAATATTGTTACGCTGCCTTTGGCCCCATTCGCACATCAGTCCGCAACTTAGACATCACCTCGGTGCCATCCGGATCTTGGCATCTCAGCGCCTTGTGGTGTCAGTCAGAAAATATTGTTGCGCTGCCTTTGGCCCCATTCGCACATCGGTCCGCTACTGACGCCATCTCACAGGCCAACGGGGCGCCCCACGCCGACTTTCAACATTGTAGGATGGCCACAGAAGTGCGACAACTTACTAGACACCACCTCGGTGCCATCCGGATCTTGGCGCGTTGTGCTGCCTTCGGCCTATTCGCACATCGGTCCGCTACTGACGCAAACTCACAGGCCAACGGGGCGCCCCACGCTGACTTTCAGCATTGTAGGATGGCCACACCAGTGCTGCAACTTGCTGGACACCACCTCGGTGCCATCCGGATCTTGGCGCGTTGTATTGCCTTCGGCCTATTCGCACATCGGTCCGCTACTGACGCCGCCTCACGTGCCAACGTATTTTCTCCGCATTTTATACCCTATGCCGCATAACAGGTCATGTGACTTGTTTATAAAACTTTTCATTGGTTCATTTTACTTTTGGTTTCCTAATGATGGAAGGCTTGATCATATGACCTAAAAACAACACTTTTCATTGGATGAAAACTTTTTTTTTCCCCCAAACGATGAAAGCCCCACCTTGTTTCTGGATGTTTCAGACTAAACTGGCGTCAGCATGAGAGCACCACCATCTCGTAGCTCCGTCGTGGTCATTCCGCGAGCAATCATGGCAGCCGCTCCCCACCAGAAGCCTGCAGGAGTCGGGGCCCCCAAAACTTTTGATGAATTCTCAAGGCGGAGGGGACGCTTTCGAGAATGGGGTCCAAGACCTAGCAGACAAGCGTCCGATTTCCAAGGTGTCCCAGGGCCATTTCAGTGGACCACGCCCAAAAAGGAAAGAGCCTGCCGCCATTTTGAGAGTCCTGTGGCAGCCGCCTATCGCTGCACCGCAAGAGTGGGCGCAACTCAGCTGAATGGCGGATTTTGACACAGTGGACCAAAAGCGGACGGAATGGCAACTGAAACGGTAAAGGGGCGCCCCACTAAAACAGATGAGACTCCACCTGGAGAGGCCCGTTCACGCCGCCTCCCCCGGGGCGCCCCACGCCGTTATTCGGAGCAGCATTGTAGGATACCAAAACCAGTGCGGCAACTTACTGGACATCACCTTGGTGCCATCGTTCTGCTGCCTTGGAACTATTCGCACAACAGTTTGCTACTGATGACCCACCCCCCGCGACGCCCCACGCCGTTATTTGCTGGGTGGCAACTTACTAGACATCACTTTCGTGTCATCTAGATTTCGGCGCGTTCTGCTGCCTTGGAACTATTCGCACAACAGTTTGCTACTGATGACCCACCCCCCCGCGACGCCCCACACCGGAAATCTGGACGTTGTGCTGCGTTGGGACTATTCGCACAGCCGACCGCTACTTCGTTGTTTTTCCCTAAAAATGTTTATATGTTATTACTATTTTTGTTTTCTTGTATATATTTATAAATTATTAAAGTTTTATAATCTTACTACTTTGTCGGAGTGCTATATATTTTTAATGTGACACATAATTGTAAAAACTTTGATGTACAAAGAGTCATCCCTGGAATCTTCCGCTTCACGCTCGGTCCCCTCCCCAATCACAATACAGGATGGTTTTCAGATAATAGCAACGCTTCTGCTGTGACGGATCTCATCGAGTGTGGGCCTTGATCTACTATAACTCCTTTGAAGAGGGGTGATTCTTTACAGCTGTGGCCATAAACTACATCTGCAGGGCTAGCTGATAGCCTAGGACCGGCCTGGACAATCGGACACAGAGGAAAAGGAGTGTCAGAGGGTGCGGTAGTGAATAGGGCGAAAGGGAGGTGTCGGGCGGGCACAGGGTGTGATTCTCAGGGAAGAGCAGCGCAGATGGGGGGAGGTTTATTACCCATGCATAAGACAGAGAGCGGGGGTGACCACTGCCTGGGTGAGATGCTTGCGAGGGTGGGGAGCCATGCTAAGGATCGACAGCGTGCACAGAGTGGGTCTGGTCAAGGCATCTAAAATGGCTGCCGTGCACGACAAAAGTGTGGCATTTGAAAAAAGACAAGATGGCGCACACAATGTTTTTCAACAATTCCTGATTTCCTTCGAATCGAACGTTAACAGACGTTGGGGCATATTACCAAAGTTAAGCGATATTTATCCCTAACGATGCATTGCAAAGATTTTTTTACCGTCAGAAATTATCGCAGATAAACCTTGCTATTATCAAGGTTTATCGCAAATACGATAAAAAACGACCGCAATGCATTAATATCGCTGAAAACTCAGCGATATTCATGCATTACCGAGCTAATGCTCTTAGCCATGTTATCCACCTCCCATTGGATAACATGGCTAAGAACTGCTCAGGGCAGCTGTTACTTTTTGGAGATATTCGCGCTTATCTCGAATATTTCCAAAAGTTGATAATAGGAGATAGCGATGTTAGCGACTGTTTCCAGTCGCTAACATCTTGGCATGCCCACTTTGCATGTCATTAGTGATAAATATCACTCACATGCAAAGTGGGACCCAAGATGGTCGCTATCTCCTACTAGCCGTCGCTAACTGGTGTTAGCAACAGCTAGGTAATACAGATATAATTTTATCTCCGCGAAGCGGAGCGCTGTTACAGATATATATCTTGTTTTTGAACGTTAATTTCTCAAAATGCACTGAAGCACATATATTGAGACATAGCAAAGGCACATCGGGCTACCAGTCCCTAGGAGATAGCGATGTTAGCGACTGTTTCCAGTCGCTAACATCTTGGCATGCCCACTTTGCATGTCATTAGTGATAAATATCACTCACATGCAAAGTGGGACCCAAGATGGTCGCTATCTCCTACTAGCCGTCGCTAACTGGTGTTAGCAACAGCTAGGTAATACAGATATAATTTTATCTCCGCGAAGCGGAGCGCTGTTACAGATATATATCTTGTTTTTGAACGTTAATTTCTCAAAATGCACTGAAGCACATATATTGAGACATAGCAAAGGCACATCGGGCTACCAGTCCCTAATATTTTACCAAGTTTCGTGCAAATCCATTCAGCCGTTCGATTATTATTATTATTTTTTTTTTTTGCCCCGCGGGGCCCTTTTAAAACCTCCACATCAAACCTAGGGGGTCAGCGAGGATCTACCATGCCCCCTTATGGTCATTTGCCCCTTCGCTTTGGCCTCCTCTTGTCTCTCGATCCTACCGAGAGACAAGATGGCGGCCGCTACGTACTGTTTGGAATGTTTACAGACACCGGAGAGCCAATCAGCTTCGCTTCGCAAAGCTCCGTAACGCGAAAAGTACGCGAAGCGGTGCGCTGTTACAGATATATATCTTTTTTTGAACGTTAATTTCTCAAAATCCACTGAAGCACATATATTGAGACCTAGCAAAGGCACATCGGGCTACCAGTCCCTACAATTTTGCCAAGTTTCGTGCAAATCCATTCAGCCGTTCGATTATTATTATTATTTTTTTTTTTTGCCCCGCGGGGCCCTTTTAAAACCTCCACATCAAACCTAGGGGGTCAGCGAGGATCTACTATTCCCCCTTATGGTCATTTGCCCCTTCGCTTTGGCCTCCTCTTGTCTCTCGATCCTACCGAGAGACAAGATGGCGGCCGCTACGGACTGTTTGGAATGTTGACAGACGCCAGAGAACCAATCAGCTTCGCTTCACAAAGCTCCGTTGCGCGAAAAGTACGCGTCCTGGGCCGCTGCCCGGTCCGCTGTTACAGATATATATCTTTTTTTAAACGTTAATTTCTCAAAATCCACTGGAGCACATATATTGAGACCTACAAAAGGCACATCGGGCTACCAGTCCCTACAATTTTGCCAAGTTTCGTGCAAATCCATTCAGCCGTTCGGGCTAAAAGTGAGGCCAACCGCCCTATGGAAAACTCAATGTTAAAAACACGTTTTGGGACCCCCCTTTTTTCTCGGCCCCCACTGGACGAACCCCCCCCCAAATTTTCAAGGGCTGCTCAGAAACAAAATGTGCCATTTTCCTGAAAATTTCAGCCAATTCCGTCCACAAACGCCAAAGTTATTAGACATAGAATTTTCAAAAAACCCATAGAGAAAAAATCCTAACTATATATACCTACTGGCGACCGCCAGTAGGTAATATATATATATATATATATATATATATATATATATATATATATATATATATATATATACACATATATATATACATATATATGTATGTACATATATCAAAACAGTTCCCTTTCAGGCATGGAGTGATGCATAAATTATGCAAAAAATAAGTAGAGAGCTCTGGATAGTTTTCAAGTTTAGGTGGAAAGCAGCTCAAGTATAGAGTACTCTCAACACCAACGAAACTCAAAATTTGCTCACCTCAAATGTCTGCTTTTCTTTCAAAGTCTATAAGCGTAGGATTAGGGCAGTACCGTCCACACCGAGATAGAAAGGGACAAAGTCTTTTACCATTTCAACAGATGCACACTGCACAAAATCTAGAGGTTATAAGGAGACCCAGTGCTCTCACTCTCTGTATCATATACATGCACATTGTGCAGAACACACACACAAAATATTTATAGCACGTACAATGGATTAGAAACAATGAGCACAAGGCAGGGTTTGATAAAATGATAAAAATAATGCCCATCAGGCAGAATGAAAAGTCACGTCCATCGGTTATGTCTTAACATACCAACAGCAAGCAAAGACTGGAAATAATTACTATATTAGATAATAAATATTAGACTCACCTTTCTAGATCACAAATGATGACCATCCAGATTAGAACTAATGATGTTCATGCAACAATACACATAATGATAACTAGGCGGTAGTTTGTTCAATAATAAATGCTGGCCAGTGCCACCAGTAACATCTAAAATGCAAGTTAATCGAAAATAGTCCCAAAAACTAAACCACTAACTCCAGTCTATAGACATAGCCCCACACAGCCTTATACCAATTAACAGAGATATATGCACAGAGAAACACACATACAGGCAGGCATCCAGAAATATATGCACATGTGCACACACACCAGTCACCAATTCCAATCGTTAAGATGGCAGATACCTGACCTCGCATGTAGGACAAATCGACCATGTGGTGGGCGGTTGCATCCACAGAGTATACTGCCATAGGCTTATGTTGATGATTGAGAAGGGCCTGGTCCAATGGCTGTGCGCTTCTACGCTGATGACCACGTACTTGATGTACATGTACGATGCAGTATGAAAAATAACTCACTTGCCTCCTGATACTTCTGCTATCAACACCTCCATTTTAGCTGTTGTTTGCCACCTTTGGGCGCAGTCATGCCAGGCCAAGCAGGTGAAAGGGTCCTTGCCTTCTCTCCAGAGGCGCTGGAGAAACTTGTAGAAGTCCTTCCATTGTATGACCAGCCTAATGGATCGCCAGAGGAGTAGGTAAGTAACTCACATACATATTTTACTTTGCTCTGCTCCATGTATTCCATTCCCACATGCTACAATGTGCATCTGAGTCCCAGAGGGAATTCTGATTACTGTTGTAAGTATTGTTGATGGCTCAGTTGAGCTTGGAGGTACCGACGGACAGAGCGGGGCCTCATTACCTGAGCGAGCGCCAGGCAAAAAGTTGCACCTAGGCACCATGGTAGTCAATTTTAACACACCACTTTTCACTAGCACATACCCTTTGAGCACTGCAACATTTCTGCCCACAGCTCTTTATATTCTTTTGACTTTCTTTCATCACTGGTGGATCTGGTACTAGAACCTACCCACAAACAACAGTGAGTTACCTAGTGGATACCAGCTCATACTTTCAAAATCCCAGATGATGAAGTTCCGCCAATGGGTGGGCTGATGGGTTTCCTTTGCTTTTCTTATCTCCTCTCACTATTTGTCAGTCTATACACACACTGTTCAGGAGAAAGCAGACACTTTCTAGTCCACTTAGACCAGTAGCACCCCATTTGTGGTTTTTGGCTACATAGGACAGTCATGTCATGGGCCTACTGCACTTTGTGTACTTAACATCACTATTGTGATGTGTGTTGTGTGTTAATCCCTAGATTCAGCTTGGGGTACATTCACATATGCATGTATACTTTTCATGGTACCTATCATTGATTTGCTAATCAGATCAAAGTGATGTGCATCCAAATATATAGGGTTTACTGCATGAGCTGTGTATGTATACTGTAAGAAGCAGATGAGGACGATGTAAGTTATGTGTACATTTCCACAATTCGCCCAGACCAGGGCTTGTCCAACTGTTGTCTGGGAGCTAACTATATCTCACTGACCACTTCAGAGTGCCACACTACCTTGAGGCCACTTATTAGATGGGCAAAAGATGGAAATTAATGTTTTGAAGCATTTTAAATGTGAGTTTCATGTGGGATCATCATGCACAACCTGCAAAGAGCAGGGCCTGACAATGAGTTGTGCCCAGTCTGGGCCTGACCTCGCATGTAGGACAAATCGACCATGTGGTGGGCGGTTGCTTCCACAGAGTATACTGCCATAGGCTTATGTTGGTGATAGAGAAGGGCCTGGTCCAATGGCTGTGCGCTTCTACGATGATGACCACGTACTTGATGTACATGTACGATGCAGTATGAAAAATAACTCACTTGCCTCCTGACACTTCTGCTATCAACACCTCCATTTTAGCTGTTGTTTGCCACCTTTGGGCGCAGTCATGCCAGGCCAAGCAGGTGATAGGGTCCTTGCCTTCTCTCCAGAGGCGCTGGGGAAACTTGTAGAAGTCCTTCCCTTGTATGACCAGCCTAATGGATCGCCAGAGGAGTACGTAAGTAACTCACATACATATTTTACTTTGCTCTGCTCCATGTATTCCATTCCCACATGCTATAATGTGCATCTGAGTCCCAGAGGGAATTCTGATTACTGTTGTTAGTATTGTTGATGGCTACATAGGACAGTCATGGCATGGGTCTACTGTACTTTGTGTACTTAACATCACTATTGTGATGTGTGTTGTGTGTTAATCCCTAGATTCAGCTTGGGGTACATTCACATATGCATGTATACTTTTCATGGTATCTATCATTGATATGCTAATCAGATCAAAGTGAATGTGCATCCAAATATATAGGGTTTACTGCATGAGCTGTGTATGTATACTGTAAGAAGCAGATGAGGATGATGTAAGTTATGTACACATTTCCACAATTCGCCGAGACCAGGGCTTGTCCAACTGTTGTCTGGGAGCTAACTATATCTCACTGACAACTTCAGAGTGCCACACTACCTTGAGGCCACTTATTAGATGGGCACAAGATGGAAATTAATGTTTTAAGCGTTTTAAATGTGAGTTTCATGTGGGATCATCATGCACAACCTGCAAAGAGCAGGGCCTGACAATGAGTTGTGCCCAGTCTGGGCCTGAGTACTGTGGCAATACAACTGATGCACAGAGAAATCTCCCTGTATACCCACAGATCCTTGGATGTTCCCAAATGAGTTTTCTGAAACACTACTAGCCCTGATTAGGTTTACATGGACTACATTTGGAAGGTTGATTGGGGTAACCCTCGACCTGATACTTATTTCCACTGACCTATATTGTCCATGTGTGTCATTTACCACTGACAGGCCCCTTACTCCCACAGGTCTGGTGACATTTTTCCAAAAGTAATGCTTGCATTGTAGATGTTTATTGCACAGGTAACATATTAACAGTGCAGAGAGTTGGTTACTTCTGAAGAGTTTTTGATATGTGAATCACCAGCTTTGTTACAATCAGTCAATCTAAAAAGACATACAATGGCATGTTGAATGTCAGCCCTGTAACGGTGCCACATATGGCAAACGATGTGTTCTGTGATGGCATTACAAACCACACAAACTCAATCAGATGTAGTATGAGATCCAATTAAGTGCTCCACATGTCCACACATCTCCCGAGAGGTGTTCTCAATGACACATTCCAGCCTTTTTCTTTGTGTAGTGTATGCTATGGTACTAGCCTGCAAGGACCTTATGCAGCAAGTCAATGGGCCTGGCTGTAAAGGTGTCTGTGCAATCATGCAAAAGTAGTTTACCCTTCAGGAGCTCACAATGGTGTGTTTTGGTTCATAGAATCTCACATCACAGTATATGTTGGATGACCCTGGGCTACATGATGTTAGTGGGCTGCCTTAGTAAGTGTAGTTCATGACCAGGGTCGATGATAGTCAGTAACTACAAAAGTGTGTATTCATGTCTTTGTAGAGGTTAGCATGTGAGACTGACACATGTAGTGTGTTAACTATTGGTTTATGCTTGTGGAAGGTGTATACAAAATGTGTCAACCAGATATCCTAATCCTTGCAGTTATATGTGTATTCATCTATTGTATCCATACAAGTCAATGCCCATCAGAAGCAGTCCATTTGGAGAACCATCGCCCGGAAGTTATGGACCCTGGGGAGCTTTCGCCGGCGCAGCATTCATTTTCGTAAGATGTGGGAGGACCTGAGGCACTGGACCAGGAAGATCACAGAGGTCCAGCTGGGGCTGTCTTCCCAATGTGGACAGGTGCACTCTGGACCCCGACCCCCCCTAACGCCCTGCAAACTGGTGGTGGCCTACCCTGAGCTTGATTGGCAGCTGAGGGCCCAATAGCTGTGACAAGTGAGTTTGTCCTGGCCAGAGTCATACATGTTACGTTGCCAACATTGTGTGTTACAGGCAGACATTTCACCATCATTTTTGGGGGTGGCTCATGTGCACCACACAAGAAGAGTTACTCTTTGTGTAGGTCTTGTAGTAGGTGCATGCTGATGTGTTGTGCCTATTAGCTTTATGACCAGGAACACAGCCGAGTCCAGATTACTACCAATTTACTGTTTTGAGCAGACACATGGCTGAGTGAAGTAAAAAATCTGCTCATGTTGTTTGATGTTGTGGGTGACAAAAAGGCCACTAGTCTTCCTTATGTAAGGAGTGATGTTCCCACACTACTGTCTCTCATGTGACATGGCATACAGTGCTCTTTTTATGCAGTGACTGGACAACACTTCCCATTGGTAAGTTAAGATTCAACAGTGACATGAAATTAAATGAGGGCATTTGTAAAGCGCACAGCCACCTCACCCGAGGTGTCCCGGCGCTGTCCGTATACTGCTTAGGAACCCTTCCTGGCTTTATCCCTGTGAAATGTCCACTCCTGGGCATCCCCAAGGTGAATCAAGGCATCCCAGCGCTGTTGGGGCCGTTGTGGAGATTAAGCAAGCTATTGCCCAGAGTTGCAGAGTGGGACCCATGATTAGAATAGGCACCAAGGCGAGAATTATCAGGTCCGAGGAAATTGAGCCCAGGACCCGCCGAGGCGGGTATTGAACCCTGGTCCCACACCAGACCTCTGCATCAGGGTCTGCCGCTCTAACCATTGAGCCACACTTCTCCACAACCACGACATGAGCGGGCAACCATTATTGAGCCATCAGCATTAGTGGCTACATGTTGCCCAGTGTATATTTCCAGGTTGTTACTTCATCTGCAATGATGTTTGAAGATTCATTCACTGACTGGTGATATGCATCATGGAGTGAGATGCAGAAATGTAGAGCTCTTATGTGAGTGTCTACACTCAGTCTAACAAGGCAATTTGTGTTTGCTATACCAATTAGTGCTGTGATGTGTCCTTCCATTAGGAGTATAGTGCTCCCGCCTCTTCATGTCATTGATATTCACTGACACCAACAACCTTCAAAGGTGTATTGGCTTGTAGGATTGTGATCTATGATTGGTGTTATCACCTGTATCAAACAACAGGAGTGGGGATGTTAATGTGGCTATATGAAGTGTTGTGCCATGGATTTTGGAGTATCTATCTCCCAAAATGTTGGCCCTCAATATTTCAAGGCAACCTTTTTATGTCTCATGTGATACATAGCTAACCAACTTCAGTACAGCTTTCATTACACTTTTCAGGTAGTGGACATATGATGAAGTATGAATTCAAAAGTTCATGATTGCAATGAGCATTTGCATGTTACATGATTTCTGCTACAGCCCACATTTATGGTACATTGGCCTTTAACTTGACAAATGACAATTTGTTGTAATCTGAGCCTTGTGTGTACATTTTTTTAAAGTAAAAACTTGTATTCATCATATTTGGTAACATCATTTTACTATGCTATACTACAAGTGCCAAAGTATGCAAGGTGATCAACTATTCTAGTATGGGCATAATGATGGAGTGTAGACAACTCCAACAATGCGTTTAGAGCTGTCTGGGGTTATGACATAAGTGAAACCAACTGTTTGCAGGTTATGTGGCATACATGCATGTGCACATATGTGCACTTAATAAATGTTTTCAATAGATATATGATGGTCTGGTGTGGAAATTCAGTTGCAGTAAACCCATTTTACATGTCATTTCAGATTCATCCAGGGCAAGTGAAAGAGAAGGGGCCAATGCCATTGGGGACACAGCTGGTCACAGTTGTTCTGAACGTGACAGTACAGACACGGAGGAACCCAGTGACCAGGATGGTGTGGGAAGTGCCACGGAGGACACAAGCTCAAGTTCATCATCATCTGAGTCATTCTCTGGTGGACACTCCAGAGTGGTGGCGAACTGCCAGGATTAGTCCACCTCCACCCATGTCTGCAACCCCCAATTTCATTGCCACCCTCCCTGTTGTCCCGCACCCAGTTGACTGAGCCTTCTCCCCTAAGGGGGAAGCCCTCTCCTTCGCTGCAGGCACCTCAGCCCCGCCCCCTGTTACCCAAGCAGCCCTGACTGAGGAGGCTAGTGATCTCCAGAGGAGCATCTCTGTGGGTCAGACTGCACTCTGGAATGCCATCCAGCTGCAAGGCAGCCAGCTGGCACAGATGGTGGCCTACCTGGAAGGCATCCACTCTGCTATGTTTGGCCTAAAGAGGTTTTTTTTTAGGCTTTGACCTCCTCTCTTACAGCAGCCTTCCACCTGTCCCAACCTTCCACACCTCCTCCTGTCCCTTCTCCATCCAAGTTCCCTATTTCCATTCCTGTCCCAAGCACATACACACAGCCGCACACACACACTTCATCAGACCCAAGCACCACACACAAACAAAAACCACTTAAAAAAGACAGGCATGCAACCACTCACCAGGGATCCACCCCCTCAATACCAGCACCACCCCCAACATACCCCCAAGCAACACGCCTACAGACCCCTCCACAACCACCAGCATTCTAGTAGACACTACACCAACGCCCACAGACCCCTCCATAACAACCACTATTTCCCCCCATAGACCCCTCCACAGCAACCAACATTCCCACAGATGTCACACCAACACCCAGAGACCCCTTCACAACCACCAACATGCATGCAGACACCACACCAACACCCACAACCCTTGCCTGTGTGTATCCTACACCTACTTTATATAGATGTGTGACAGATGCTGTTAGTGCTGTGTTTGCTTCCATGACGTGCACTTACACATTACCTACATACGCATGGCTCTTGGTTATGCTATTCGTTGTACCTGATATATTTTCATCCACAGGTCCAGTGCACATTGAGGTTTTCAGGCATATGCAAAATGTTCTATGCCCCAAGGCAACAGCCTTTTAGGGTTCCACTGGTAGAGGTATACCTATTCAGCAGAGTGTGTTTTCATTGTGCCCTTAGAATGCTTTTCACTCTGAATCTTTGTAATCCCATTTACTGAAATTGCCTTTTCATGTGGGTGAAAGTCAAAACCAGAGTTGTAGCAGAGAATGTGTGTTTGAGTTTCATGACACGTCATTTTAATTTCCTCAAATTAAAAAGCATTCAGAAATATTCTTTTGTTCTCATGTTCCAATATTCAGTTGACAAGGGCTTTTATGTAAGATTTAAATAGCTCAGGGCTTCAGTTCTTCACCTCTGTGTCCTTTGTCAAAAATCTGACTCAAGCACTGCTCATTATCATGTCCTGCTATCTGCACCCTGAGATAGTAATGTAAAATAAACACAGCCTTCCCTCAACTTTAAAAGGAAAATATGGCCTTGTGCTTATTTAAAAATGAACTCAAGGCTGTGAGCTACTCTGAAGGTGTCTGTGAGCTACTGCTAGCTCGCGATTGACTGGTTAGAAACAACTGGTTTGGATCTAGACACCAATTTCTCTGTTTTTCTTTAACCGCCCGTGGCCCTAATAGTTCTAACCTGTGTACTTTTGTCATGGATAAAAATACGTTAGAAAAGGTTTCTAACTTTCCGTTTCTGGGGGTAGTCTTCAAATCATCCTCTACTGGGAGTATGGAATGTATTTAACTTACTTCCAAATAAGATGTTTGTCTCCTTTGGAGTTGTCCTTTTCCTGTATAGGATTCTGGAAGCATTTCAGCTTCTTCAAGTGGAGGGTATCTGTGAAACCAATTCTTGAACATTTGTGTGTTTTTTTATAATGTTTTATAACTAACAAAGTGCTGTAATTGGTTAACTGTTTTAAAGTTTATTGTTTTTGATGTTTCTTTGTTGCTGGATGTTTTCTTTAACCTTATTTGGTAAATGCTAATTAGTGTTACTGTAAGGAATCTCAATGTCAAAACTATCGGAAACAAAATATTGTTTACCATAATATTGCGATCCTATATTTATAATGGTAAGTACAAAAATATTGGAAAACAAATATCGTTGAGATTAATATTGCCGAAAAATAGGCAGAAAACATAGATCTGTTTTCAAATAAATTGAATTAAAGTAGTAAATATTAAATATTTTATTACCTCATTTTAATGTAATGTAAAGTAAATATAGTTCACTAATATTTAATACAATATACATATATATATATATATATATATATATATATATATATATATATATATATATATATATAGAAACACACTCCTCCTCCAAAGAAAGAGATGAGGCCCGTCTGGGGAAACAAATGAGGACTTTATTCACGGCACCAGCATGGAAAAACAGCACAGCAATATGTATGGCGTATGCATTTCGGCTCCTGCCTCTTCAGCGCCTGTTGTGCAATTGGGATGAGGGCGCTCACTCTCGGATATAAATATCCCGCCCCATCTCTCTACTGACGTGCCGCTCCGCCCACAGGTGAGTGTAATCAACACCTTCAATTAGTGTGGCGCGCCTGAGATGGTTGCGCCTACAAGTCCCAAGATGCAGTATTGTTGCAGCAATCTTGTAGTGGGGAAAAACGAGCGTGCACCTGAAAGGCTGGGCCACAAAGCAAAGTCCCCCGAGTCCCCATAACCACACCAACCCCCAAAGTCACAGGGATCCATCTCCGCGGGGGCAAAGCATAAGTATGCCTCGCCCAGCGTGCAGTTAATAACTGCAACACCGCTCCAATTCATCCCGGTGTGTGGAGGTGGGCCAAGGTCCATCCAGTAGCCTGGAAACAAAACAAAGTCCACCGCAGCAGAGACCAATAGGACCGAGGCCAACTTGTAGTGTGGGGGCCTCATGAGCGCGATACTGGTCACTCGCGCTGAAATTGATAGAAACACACTCCTCCTCCAAAGAAAGAGATGAGGCCCGTCTGGGGAAACAAATGAGGACTTTATTCACGGCACCAGCATGGAAAAACAGCACAGCAATATGTATGGCGTATGCATTTCGGCTCCTGCCTCTTCAGCGCCTGTTGTGCAATTGGGATGAGGGCGCTCACTCTCGGATATAAATATCCCGCCCCATCTCTCTACTGACGTGCCGCTCCGCCCACAGGTGAGTGTAATCAACACCTTCAATTAGTGTGGCGCGCCTGAGATGGTTGCGCCTACAAGTCCCAAGATGCAGTATTGTTGCAGCAATCTTGTAGTGGGGAAAAACGAGCGTGCACCTGAAAGGCTGGGCCACAAAGCAAAGTCCCCCGAGTCCCCATAACCACACCAACCCCCAAAGTCACAGGGATCCATCTCCGCGGGGGCAAAGCATAAGTATGCCTCGCCCAGCGTGCAGTTAATAACTGCAACACCGCTCCAATTCATCCCGGTGTGTGGAGGTGGGCCAAGGTCCATCCAGTAGCCTGGAAACAAAACAAAGTCCACCGCAGCAGAGACCAATAGGACCGAGGCCAACTTGTAGTGTGGGGGCCTCATGAGCGCGATACTGGTCACTCGCGCTGAAATTGATAGAAACACACTCCTCCTCCAAAGAAAGAGATGAGGCCCGTCTGGGGAAACAAATGAGGACTTTATTCACGGCACCAGCATGGAAAAACAGCACAGCAATATGTATGGCGTATGCATTTCGGCTCCTGCCTCTTCAGCGCCTGTTGTGCAATTGGGATGAGGGCGCTCACTCTCGGATATAAATATCCCGCCCCATCTCTCTACTGACGTGCCGCTCCACCCACAGGTGAGTGTAATCAACACCTTCAATTAGTGTGGCGCGCCTGAGATGGTTGCGCCTACAAGTCCCAAGATGCAGTATTGTTGCAGCAATCTTGTAGTGGGGAAAAACGAGCGTGCACCTGAAAGGCTGGGCCACAAAGCAAAGTCCCCCGAGTCCCCATAACCACACCAACCCCCAAAGTCACAGGGATCCATCTCCGCGGGGGCAAAGCATAAGTATGCCTCGCCCAGCGTGCAGTTAATAACTGCAACACCGCTCCAATTCATCCCGGTGTGTGGAGGTGGGCCAAGGTCCATCCAGTAGCCTGGAAACAAAACAAAGTCCACCGCAGCAGAGACCAATAGGACCGAGGCCAACTTGTAGTGTGGGGGCCTCATGAGCGCGATACTGGTCACTCGCGCTGAAATTGATAGAAACACACTCCTCCTCCAAAGAAAGAGATGAGGCCCGTCTGGGGAAACAAATGAGGACTTTATTCACGGCACCAGCATGGAAAAACAGCACAGCAATATGTATGGCGTATGCATTTCGGCTCCTGCCTCTTCAGCGCCTGTTGTGCAATTGGGATGAGGGCGCTCACTCTCGGATATAAATATCCCGCCCCATCTCTCTACTGACGTGCCGCTCCGCCCACAGGTGAGTGTAATCAACACCTTCAATTAGTGTGGCGCGCCTGAGATGGTTGCGCCTACAAGTCCCAAGATGCAGTATTGTTGCA
Source organism: Lissotriton helveticus (assembly GCF_964261635.1). Lineage (NCBI taxonomy): Eukaryota > Metazoa > Chordata > Amphibia > Caudata > Salamandridae > Lissotriton > Lissotriton helveticus. The sequence goes on from NC_136070.1 coordinate 406,046,954, forward strand.
GCAATCTTGTAGTGGGGAAAAACGAGCGTGCACCTGAAAGGCTGGGCCACAAAGCAAAGTCCCCCGAGTCCCCATAACCACACCAACCCCCAAAGTCACAGGGATCCATCTCCGCGGGGGCAAAGCATAAGTATGCCTCGCCCAGCGTGCAGTTAATAACTGCAACACCGCTCCAATTCATCCCGGTGTGTGGAGGTGGGCCAAGGTCCATCCAGTAGCCTGGAAACAAAACAAAGTCCACCGCAGCAGAGACCAATAGGACCGAGGCCAACTTGTAGTGTGGGGGCCTCATGAGCGCGATACTGGTCACTCGCGCTGAAATTGATAGAAACACACTCCTCCTCCAAAGAAAGAGATGAGGCCCGTCTGGGGAAACAAATGAGGACTTTATTCACGGCACCAGCATGGAAAAACAGCACAGCAATATGTATGGCGTATGCATTTCGGCTCCTGCCTCTTCAGCGCCTGTTGTGCAATTGGGATGAGGGCGCTCACTCTCGGATATAAATATCCCGCCCCATCTCTCTACTGACGTGCCGCTCCGCCCACAGGTGAGTGTAATCAACACCTTCAATTAGTGTGGCGCGCCTGAGATGGTTGCGCCTACAAGTCCCAAGATGCAGTATTGTTGCAGCAATCTTGTAGTGGGGAAAAACGAGCGTGCACCTGAAAGGCTGGGCCACAAAGCAAAGTCCCCCGAGTCCCCATAACCACACCAACCCCCAAAGTCACAGGGATCCATCTCCGCGGGGGCAAAGCATAAGTATGCCTCGCCCAGCGTGCAGTTAATAACTGCAACACCGCTCCAATTCATCCCGGTGTGTGGAGGTGGGCCAAGGTCCATCCAGTAGCCTGGAAACAAAACAAAGTCCACCGCAGCAGAGACCAATAGGACCGAGGCCAACTTGTAGTGTGGGGGCCTCATGAGCGCGATACTGGTCACTCGCGCTGAAATTGATAGAAACACACTCCTCCTCCAAAGAAAGAGATGAGGCCCGTCTGGGGAAACAAATGAGGACTTTATTCACGGCACCAGCATGGAAAAACAGCACAGCAATATGTATGGCGTATGCATTTCGGCTCCTGCCTCTTCAGCGCCTGTTGTGCAATTGGGATGAGGGCGCTCACTCTCGGATATAAATATCCCGCCCCATCTCTCTACTGACGTGCCGCTCCGCCCACAGGTGAGTGTAATCAACACCTTCAATTAGTGTGGCGCGCCTGAGATGGTTGCGCCTACAAGTCCCAAGATGCAGTATTGTTGCAGCAATCTTGTAGTGGGGAAAAACGAGCGTGCACCTGAAAGGCTGGGCCACAAAGCAAAGTCCCCCGAGTCCCCATAACCACACCAACCCCCAAAGTCACAGGGATCCATCTCCGCGGGGGCAAAGCATAAGTATGCCTCGCCCAGCGTGCAGTTAATAACTGCAACACCGCTCCAATTCATCCCGGTGTGTGGAGGTGGGCCAAGGTCCATCCAGTAGCCTGGAAACAAAACAAAGTCCACCGCAGCAGAGACCAATAGGACCGAGGCCAACTTGTAGTGTGGGGGCCTCATGAGCGCGATACTGGTCACTCGCGCTGAAATTGATAGAAACACACTCCTCCTCCAAAGAAAGAGATGAGGCCCGTCTGGGGAAACAAATGAGGACTTTATTCACGGCACCAGCATGGAAAAACAGCACAGCAATATGTATGGCGTATGCATTTCGGCTCCTGCCTCTTCAGCGCCTGTTGTGCAATTGGGATGAGGGCGCTCACTCTCGGATATAAATATCCCGCCCCATCTCTCTACTGACGTGCCGCTCCGCCCACAGGTGAGTGTAATCAACACCTTCAATTAGTGTGGCGCGCCTGAGATGGTTGCGCCTACAAGTCCCAAGATGCAGTATTGTTGCAGCAATCTTGTAGTGGGGAAAAACGAGCGTGCACCTGAAAGGCTGGGCCACAAAGCAAAGTCCCCCGAGTCCCCATAACCACACCAACCCCCAAAGTCACAGGGATCCATCTCCGCGGGGGCAAAGCATAAGTATGCCTCGCCCAGCGTGCAGTTAATAACTGCAACACCGCTCCAATTCATCCCGGTGTGTGGAGGTGGGCCAAGGTCCATCCAGTAGCCTGGAAACAAAACAAAGTCCACCGCAGCAGAGACCAATAGGACCGAGGCCAACTTGTAGTGTGGGGGCCTCATGAGCGCGATACTGGTCACTCGCGCTGAAATTGATAGAAACACACTCCTCCTCCAAAGAAAGAGATGAGGCCCGTCTGGGGAAACAAATGAGGACTTTATTCACGGCACCAGCATGGAAAAACAGCACAGCAATATGTATGGCGTATGCATTTCGGCTCCTGCCTCTTCAGCGCCTGTTGTGCAATTGGGATGAGGGCGCTCACTCTCGGATATAAATATCCCGCCCCATCTCTCTACTGACGTGCCGCTCCGCCCACAGGTGAGTGTAATCAACACCTTCAATTAGTGTGGCGCGCCTGAGATGGTTGCGCCTACAAGTCCCAAGATGCAGTATTGTTGCAGCAATCTTGTAGTGGGGAAAAACGAGCGTGCACCTGAAAGGCTGGGCCACAAAGCAAAGTCCCCCGAGTCCCCATAACCACACCAACCCCCAAAGTCACAGGGATCCATCTCCGCGGGGGCAAAGCATAAGTATGCCTCGCCCAGCGTGCAGTTAATAACTGCAACACCGCTCCAATTCATCCCGGTGTGTGGAGGTGGGCCAAGGTCCATCCAGTAGCCTGGAAACAAAACAAAGTCCACCGCAGCAGAGACCAATAGGACCGAGGCCAACTTGTAGTGTGGGGGCCTCATGAGCGCGATACTGGTCACTCGCGCTGAAATTGATAGAAACACACTCCTCCTCCAAAGAAAGAGATGAGGCCCGTCTGGGGAAACAAATGAGGACTTTATTCACGGCACCAGCATGGAAAAACAGCACAGCAATATGTATGGCGTATGCATTTCGGCTCCTGCCTCTTCAGCGCCTGTTGTGCAATTGGGATGAGGGCGCTCACTCTCGGATATAAATATCCCGCCCCATCTCTCTACTGACGTGCCGCTCCGCCCACAGGTGAGTGTAATCAACACCTTCAATTAGTGTGGCGCGCCTGAGATGGTTGCGCCTACAAGTCCCAAGATGCAGTATTGTTGCAGCAATCTTGTAGTGGGGAAAAACGAGCGTGCACCTGAAAGGCTGGGCCACAAAGCAAAGTCCCCCGAGTCCCCATAACCACACCAACCCCCAAAGTCACAGGGATCCATCTCCGCGGGGGCAAAGCATAAGTATGCCTCGCCCAGCGTGCAGTTAATAACTGCAACACCGCTCCAATTCATCCCGGTGTGTGGAGGTGGGCCAAGGTCCATCCAGTAGCCTGGAAACAAAACAAAGTCCACCGCAGCAGAGACCAATAGGACCGAGGCCAACTTGTAGTGTGGGGGCCTCATGAGCGCGATACTGGTCACTCGCGCTGAAATTGATAGAAACACACTCCTCCTCCAAAGAAAGAGATGAGGCCCGTCTGGGGAAACAAATGAGGACTTTATTCACGGCACCAGCATGGAAAAACAGCACAGCAATATGTATGGCGTATGCATTTCGGCTCCTGCCTCTTCAGCGCCTGTTGTGCAATTGGGATGAGGGCGCTCACTCTCGGATATAAATATCCCGCCCCATCTCTCTACTGACGTGCCGCTCCGCCCACAGGTGAGTGTAATCAACACCTTCAATTAGTGTGGCGCGCCTGAGATGGTTGCGCCTACAAGTCCCAAGATGCAGTATTGTTGCAGCAATCTTGTAGTGGGGAAAAACGAGCGTGCACCTGAAAGGCTGGGCCACAAAGCAAAGTCCCCCGAGTCCCCATAACCACACCAACCCCCAAAGTCACAGGGATCCATCTCCGCGGGGGCAAAGCATAAGTATGCCTCGCCCAGCGTGCAGTTAATAACTGCAACACCGCTCCAATTCATCCCGGTGTGTGGAGGTGGGCCAAGGTCCATCCAGTAGCCTGGAAACAAAACAAAGTCCACCGCAGCAGAGACCAATAGGACCGAGGCCAACTTGTAGTGTGGGGGCCTCATGAGCGCGATACTGGTCACTCGCGCTGAAATTGATAGAAACACACTCCTCCTCCAAAGAAAGAGATGAGGCCCGTCTGGGGAAACAAATGAGGACTTTATTCACGGCACCAGCATGGAAAAACAGCACAGCAATATGTATGGCGTATGCATTTCGGCTCCTGCCTCTTCAGCGCCTGTTGTGCAATTGGGATGAGGGCGCTCACTCTCGGATATAAATATCCCGCCCCATCTCTCTACTGACGTGCCGCTCCGTCCACAGGTGAGTGTAATCAACACCTTCAATTAGTGTGGCGCGCCTGAGATGGTTGCGCCTACAAGTCCCAAGATGCAGTATTGTTGCAGCAATCTTGTAGTGGGGAAAAACGAGCGTGCACCTGAAAGGCTGGGCCACAAAGCAAAGTCCCCCGAGTCCCCATAACCACACCAACCCCCAAAGTCACAGGGATCCATCTCCGCGGGGGCAAAGCATAAGTATGCCTCGCCCAGCGTGCAGTTAATAACTGCAACACCGCTCCAATTCATCCCGGTGTGTGGAGGTGGGCCAAGGTCCATCCAGTAGCCTGGAAACAAAACAAAGTCCACCGCAGCAGAGACCAATAGGACCGAGGCCAACTTGTAGTGTGGGGGCCTCATGAGCGCGATACTGGTCACTCGCGCTGAAATTGATAGAAACACACTCCTCCTCCAAAGAAAGAGATGAGGCCCGTCTGGGGAAACAAATGAGGACTTTATTCACGGCACCAGCATGGAAAAACAGCACAGCAATATGTATGGCGTATGCATTTCGGCTCCTGCCTCTTCAGCGCCTGTTGTGCAATTGGGATGAGGGCGCTCACTCTCGGATATAAATATCCCGCCCCATCTCTCTACTGACGTGCCGCTCCGCCCACAGGTGAGTGTAATCAACACCTTCAATTAGTGTGGCGCGCCTGAGATGGTTGCGCCTACAAGTCCCAAGATGCAGTATTGTTGCAGCAATCTTGTAGTATATACACACATATATACACACATAGATATAGTTTAACATAGTTAGAATTGTGTTTTTACATTATATTGTGTTTTTTATTGTACATTAAATAAATATCTATCTATTTATATTTGCAGTAATAAATAAAAAATATTAGAGCCTTTTTACGCTTTTGGCGGTCCGTGAACCGCAATACCCACAGATCGACCGCCAAGAGCCTGGTGCTCCCACAGCCATGTTATGAGATGTACGGGTTGCTTTTGTAAAGACCGTTGCTAAACAGCCAACACCATCAGCACACCGCATACCACTGGGTCACAGTCGGGGAAAGTAGGGTGATACAGAGGGGTTCCACCTTCATCCATATTACAAGTTGGTTTTCTGACGAGCCAACCGCGGCCGTGGGACCACTGGCTTCGAGTCGGCAGAAACTAAGGATTTGGGGTGCATACTCCTGTTCTACCTGTCAGAGTTTGACGTGGATCCCGCCTTCATAGCTGCATCTTCACCATGAAGATTACGGCCCTGTTTGCTGTAATCTACAGGTCAGTACTTTTTTTACCATATAACTTATGCCCAGACTGGTCTGCGGCAATTGGTAGGTAGTATTTTTCCACATGTATAATACGCATGGGTACATTTGACACGTGGAGTCAAAATCTATACGCAGACATCGATATGGCAAACCATTGGCCACTGCTGCAGGACCGCAGCAGTCACACATGGGCCCCATGGTCAACTCGTAAGTGTGATTTATTAAGTCGACAACACGTCCTACACGTTTCGGAGTTAAAAGCACTCAGCACACTTGAATTAGAGGCCGCGGCTCCAGTGTTTCTGTAACCTTGGATCGGAAGAAGCACGCATTGGTGACTGTTTTTAATTGATTAGGGTGGCTACCCCTGCCATGAGCCCGCTGTGTAAGAGGCTCGGGATTAAGCCAACTTTGGATGTGGATATATATATTTATATATATATATCATATATACATATCTATATATGTATATATATATGATTTGACATCCCTCCTCACGAAGAAATCAGAGGCCAGAGGGGAATCTAATGAGGTTAACACGCTTTATTGAGCACATCACAGTGGCGGCGGATGCATTTCGGCATTACGCCTTCCTCAGCGCCCTTCACTGCACGGAGTCCTTCTTCCTGTCGCCCAAAGTCCTGCTGCTCAATAAGTGCTCAATAAGTGCTTGCCCGCCCTGAGGTCTCCTCCCCCATGCTGATTGAACACACCTCAGATTGGTCGCTGAGGCAAATACACAGACTTCAACTCCCAGAATGCAAAATGTTTATGCTTCTGGGTCGGCGTTGTGGGGAAGTGAGGAACCAGTTGTTGTGGGCATGACGATCATATGCAGGTAAGTTGGTGGTGAAGAAAACCCCAAGGAAATGCACAAGTCGGTCTCCACCTTGGGTCCCCTCGTACAGCTACAGTCAGTTAAAACAGGACCGCTATTGAGCAGGGGCAGTCACGCAGCAGCGCCCTAACGTAGGTAAAATACCTCACTCTGCTCATGTCGGCCTGGAAACACTGGCGGACACCGGCCTTCTTGATCCCCCGAGCCTGGTGAACGCTGTCAGACAGCGTGGTGTCAGTTGTAGTCCAGGTCTCTTTGTGTTGCAGGGACATATGTGTTGCACCCCTGACCTGTGCAGAATATATGACTTGACATCCCTCCTCACGAAGAAATCAGAGGCCAGAGGGGAATCCAAAGATATATATATATATATATATATACATATATATATACACACACACATATATATATATATATATATATATATATATATATATATATATATATATATATATTACCTACTGGCGGTCGCCAGTAGGTATATATAGTTAGGATTTTTTCTCTATGGGTTTTTTGAAAATTCTATGTCTAATAACTTTGGCGTTTGTGGACGGAATTGGCTGAAATTTTCAGGAAAATGGCACATTTTGTTTCTGAGCAGCCCTTGAAAATTTGGGGGGGGTTCGTCCAGTGGGGGCCGAGAAAAAAGGGGGGTCCCAAAACGTGTTTTTAACATTGAGTTTTCCATAGGGCGGTTGGCCTCACTTTTAGCCCGAACGGCTGAATGGATTTGCACGAAACTTGGCAAAATTGTAGGGACTGGTAGCCCGATGTGCCTTTTGTAGGTCTCAATATATGTGCTCCAGTGGATTTTGAGAAATTAACGTTTAAAAAAAGATATATATCTGTAACAGCGGACCGGTTAGCGCTCTGGTTCGCGGACTTTTCGCGCAACGGAGCTTTGTGAAGCGAAGCTGATTGGTTCTCCGGCGTCTGTCAACATTCCAAACAGTCCGTAGCGGCCGCCATCTTGTCTCTCGGTAGGATCGAGAGACAAGAGGAGGTCAAAACAAAGGGGGAAATAACTATAAGGGGGCATAGTAGATCCTCGCTGACCCCCTAGGTTTGATGTGGAGGTTTTAAAAGGGCCCCGCGGGGCAAAAAAAAATAATAAAAATAATAATTGAACGGCTGAATGGATTTGCACGAAACTTGGCAAAATATTAGGGACTGGTAGCCCGATGTGCCTTTGCTAGGTCTCAATATATGTGCTCCAGTGGATTTTGAGAAATTAACGTTCAAAAAAAGATATATATCTGTAACAGCGCTCCGCTTCGCGTAACGGAGGTTTGCGAAGCTGATTGGTCATTCTGTCACTGGGCTATAGTTGGGCTACATCTGGCTGATATTTGGGCTACATTTGTTTTTTTGTGTGTCTGGCGGCCATCTTTGGGCTACATTGGGCTACATTGGGCTTCATTGGGCTACATTCGGCTAATTAGCAAATAGCTCATCGCAAACTAGGAATGGTAAAGAATCGCTATTTATTCCTTAAAGTTCGCTATTTAGGAAATGCAAATAACTTTGATGATACATATGGCGGTTCATCTCTAACAAGATAAGAAGCATAGGGATAGATTGATGATGACTGGCGCATCACCAGGGATGTGTTAGTCATTCTGTGCCGCTGTTCCGTCACCTATGGTGTGCTGCATTTACAATGCGGCGCATCATGGGGCAAAAACAGCACAGATGCGTGATGTATCTGTGCCGTAAAGGTGGCGCATTGCTGGAGTTGTATCGCAAGTGTGATGAAGCTCCAGCAAGGGTCGGGGGTGCCCCTGTCGCAGGGTTTCTGTTCTCACACAGAACTGTGGACAGAGGATTGGAACCTCGGCGAATTAGGGTGTCCCAAAACTCACGTTAGTAATCAAAAACTATTTAGCAAGCTAGGTACAGTGTCACATTGGATATAACAAACTCTCAATGTTTAGACAATCCAGAATATGAACTTATAGTACCTCAGGATACGTGGAACTCATGAACAGTCGGTCGTTATATATTTCTTAGAAACCAGAACATGGAGTTAAGAAGAACACATGTGTATTTGAAATGTTTATTTACTAATGCCGTCTTCTCAGGCGTAGTACCTTAGATAATAAAAGTACACATATTATCAGTAGCAAAATTACCAGCATAGTTACTAGTACATAAAAAGTGAATGGTGATAGTATGTTAACATGCTGTAAATGAATAAGAGTTAGCAACACTTATAAGCAGCCGCGGGCCGTGGAGGGAGTTACGGTGAGGCAGGGAGGCGGGGAGGGGGAGAAGCAGGGTGGAGAATACAAGTACACATATTATCAGTAGCAAAATTACCAGCATAGTTACTTGTACATAAAAAGCGAATGGTGACAGTATGTTAACATGCTGTAAATGAATAAGAGTTAGCAACACTTATAAGCAGCCGCGGGCCGTGGAGGGAGTTACGGTGGGGCAGGGAGGCGGGGAGGGGGAGGGGCAAGGTAGAGAGGGCTCCACCCTGCTTCTCCCCCTCCCCGCCTCCCTGCCCCATCGTAACTCCCTCCACGGCCCGCGGCTGCTTATATCTCACCCTCCCTAATACACATATTATATTATTTGCTAAGAAGGTCTCTTTGTGTTGGTTTAGGGCGTGTCCATACTTTAGTGTCTTAGATTTGAAGGAATCATATCAGCATACACCAGCTCTCTCTTCATGTGAACCGCATCAACTGTTGTGTATGTGTGTTCGGCAAAGCAATATAAAACCCGCCTCATGCCCAGAATTGGCAGAAGTTGCACTTATGTTATGAGTATGAAGTCGTGGAGATCAGACCTCATAACAATTCTGTATCGTGTTGTTCTTGAAACTTTAGCACTCGCTGTACAGATATAGTTTAACAAGTAAAGCAGATAGTAGACCAATAACATATTATTCTCATGTAAACCACGATGAACTACTAGGTGGAAAGCTAAAGCAACAACTAAGTGTCGTGTGCAGAAGTTGCAAAAAAGGAAAAATGGCGTTTAAACCGGTAATGAGCCCATGCTAACTTAACACGGTGTAAAGATATCCAGGACCTAGATGACACCTCCTCATGATCCGGAAACGAACTGAATAAGATAATAGAAGTGCCATCTCATGAGAGCAGATTGCAAGTTTATATGTGGACGGTCCGCAAGGTAAAGCATTAAAAACTAGGAAAATTCAATGCTAAAGAAAAATAAAACAGCCAAGTACTTTATCGAGTCTTAAGCCAATAGGCAAGGTAAATAATAAAAACTTGACAAATAAGTCAATGAATTGTCAATGAAATGCTAGTACTCAGCATATCAAACATGAAAAAGGTCTATGACATAACTGTGTATGCAAAATAAGCTGCAACAGCCTCCAATAGGAAGTCACCGTCTTCATCCGAAAACAGTTCAGCCATCCAATTTAAAAGCGGAAAAGAACATACGTGCTCTCCCAGCACCGGATCCTCTATCACCATCAGAGGACAGCTCGGTGGGTTTTCAAGAAAGCTGTGTTCCAAGAAAGACTGTGCTGCCGCCAGTAAATTCCAGGGACCAAGTAGTCCATGCATCAATGCCACAGCCATAATCCTTTCGCCAGGACAAATCAACTCGTGAGTAATGATAGGAGTCATCAGCTGATTAAAGTCGACGTCAGGAGAAACCGGTCCGCAGAGACACAAATCAATGGCCCAATCGAAATCACAGGTCAGGCAGTGAAATACAGGCTGGACACAGGTGAAGTAGGAGAACCGAAAAGATAATCCATATGCCGTGCTTAATATCGCCAACGGCATTGTGCCATAATATTCTAGCATGCGATTGCGGAACAGTGTCAGCAGCTGCAGGGTCGGAGGTTGCATAGGAGGGACATCCATATTTAAAAATGTAAAAAAGCACAAGAGCGTCCGCTGGTAATGCAAGTAAAAATGCAATCCACGAACCAGAGTGGAGAAAATGGAATGAAAGGGAGCAGGGATGACTCCAAAGATTTTCTCAAATGAAGTCACGAGACCACTGGTAACAACTTTAAAAAAGTGTGCCAGGGATTTTGTGGAGGATGCGTTAAAGATAGTCGGAAACATGTTGCTGAAATTGAAAGGCAAACCTGTGTACGGGTGTTCGCTATGTGAAGTAGGAAAGTTTCACGGGCCGAACTCAAGGCCACCTCTCTCTGAGACAAAAGAGCTCTTATTCTTGTCATGCCGTTGAAACGTGTCCCAAGGTTGGTATTTGTGGCCAGATTGAAAACTCCCTATGTTCATGTGTGGGAGGAAATAGAACATTTCTGCAGCAAATAACCCGTTCACTTACTGTTACGATAAAAGGAATACTTTTAATTAACTCAGAACAATCTTCATTATTGAGCATCAAATAACTACCATTTTCCAACAACTTGAACGTGGGGATGATAGCAGGAACTGGCGTGCCTTGCAACACGCAAGCCATATTTGGTCGGTGTTTGTTGCATGAATCGTGTAACTGTATGTGCCTACACATTAGTGAATGATCTGGCGTCTCAGTGCATTCCTCTCCATTCAGATAAACTTCTTGATCATCTTTGAAACATCTGTATGTGTATGGAAGCGACCAGACCTCATGAACAAAAGCACTACCTAAAGGTTCATAAAGACCTATTGGTATATATTTCATACAATTTGAAAACTTATATAAAGCAAAAGGCAGCGTTATTAAACCGTGGATAAGGCATGTTGCCAAAAAACCCGCAATCCTCTGCTGATGATGTCACTGAGCATGTCATGAATGATGTAATATGTGACATCATCAGTAGTGGATTATGGGTAATAGTATCTCTAGTTTACTCCCCTATAGCTGTCTTTCTTTTAACATAAGTGTGTGTTTCCTTCCCTTATACTTACTGTTTTTGGTTCGCTTCCAGTTCGCGTACCAGCGAGCGAACTAGGAAGCGAACTAAGAGAAATAGAGGTTGGCACAGTTCCAAATATTGTACCAATTTTTTAATAACGGGGAGGTAGTTCTGAAAAGAACTTTTTTTTTATTTTTCTGAACATTTTTTTACTGTTTTTGAATTTTTCGGAACAGTTTTATATTTTTTTGGGTTTTTCTTGGAGGGGGCAATGAAAACGATTCATTGTAAAGGGCTCAACAGGAGCAACAAAACAAAAAAAAGAAGTATTTATTATTTTGGGCGTTTCGGACAAACTTGCATATGATAGTCAATAGCTCTGTTGATCAGAGTGATGCTTCTTTCTCCGTAGGAAATGAATCCATCGCAAAATACGCAGGTGTGTTTTACTTCACCAAATCTCATTTGTATATTTGGCACCATCTCCCTGCCCTCTGGTCCCGTTACTTCCGGTACAACAGATCTTCTGGCCATAATAGGGAGATTATCTAGGTCGTTCCGAAACTGTGCAGCACTGTAGTTGTTAGGATGCCACCTAGTCATATGGCGATGCATTGTGTAGTTTCCGAAACTGTATTTTTTGTCGGTCCCTCTGGACAGTCTATCTTGACATATAAGGCAAGTTACGTATCTTGCATTTACTTTTTTCTGACCTTTGGGAATTTTAAAAAATTGCCAAATGAAGTTTTCTTTCCGGTGAGACGTCTTGGGCTGCTCAGGCAAAAACTGCCTCTCTTCGTGCTCGTCCTCCTGTTCCTCTTCTTCTTCTTCTTGTTGAATTACAACTTGAGCAGGTGGTCCACTCTTCCTTGGATGTGGTGGAGGTGGTGGGGAAGCACCAGCTGAAGCTACTAAAGAAGCCATTGCTCAGTGATCACAAAGGGTCTTTCTCTCACAATGATGAAAGTCAGAGTGAGGAAAGAAGGAGGGATTTTCATCATTTGGGAAAAACAAGAGTTCTCAACCAATCAAAAGTGTTCATTTTAGATTATATGACCTAGTCTTACATCATTAGGAAACCAAAAGTGAAATGAACCAATGAAAAGTGTTATTACCAAGTCACATGACTTGCTGTGTTTACGTTAAGCGCTTTGCAGGGCCTCCCTGTTTGCTTCCAGAAACCTGCGCTTTGGCACTCGCTTCGCGTACCAGTTCGCTAACGTAGCACGTCATATGACGTATCAAGCGACAACGTGGAACGTCATGCGGACGGGAGGCGTCACGATGTTGTTTTCTAACGCGGCACTTGCGGTAAAGAAACGTTTACCGGCTCGCGGTCTATTTCGCGGCATCAAGGTCAGCTAACGGGAAGCTTCCCGATTCGCGAAGCGGGAACGAAGAAAAAAAAATATTTAAAAAAAAAATTATTCATAAACATATAAAATATATTTTTGGATTTAAAGAAGAATACATTTTACAGCTACAGATATTAGCTGTTAAAAAACCAATGAAATTCACAGAAAAAACCATAGGTTATAGACCATATATAGTTAGGAATTAGCATTTACAAAACCTTGAAAATTCACTGAAAAAACCATAGGTTATAGACCATATATAGTTAGGAAATAGCATTTAGAAAACCTTATTTTACTCACACAAAACCATTGAAATTCCATATATAGTTAGTTGCACTAACTATATATCGCGCACCTGCAATCCACTGCTGATGATGTCACATATTACATCATTCATGACATGGTCAGTGACATCACTGATGACATCACTGATGACATCTCAAATGACATCACTGATGACATCACTGATGACAACATCCAGTGACTGTATGCTTCTGTAAAGTTAAAATATGTCTTACATATTGAAGAATGAGTGGATGTATAAGTGTCTGGATGAAGGATTTAGTAGGTGCATGACTGACTGTATAAGTGAGTGATTAAATGTGTCTCACTGAGTGCATGGGTTAGTGACTAAACTGTTTTAAATTGTGCATCATTGTGTCTGTTGTTTTGTAATCTGATGCATGTGTTGATCATTAGCTATATGACTAACTATATGGGTTATTGATTAGTTGCCCAAGTATTTGTATGGGAGACTGAGTGTGTGTGTGGGTGTCTGGGAGGTGTATGACTCTGTGCATAGATGTGTGAGCAGTTGATTCACTAGATGTATGGGTTCAAAAGTGCATGTGGAAACATCTGTATGGGCGGTTGACTGTGTGCATGAGTGTATTGGTGAGTGAATGGATATCTCAGTGCTACATGTCAAAGTAAGTACATATGTAAAACACAGTACATGTGATAGTTGACATATATAAATAACTGTGCATAAGAGCCAGTGAATGTGTGAGTGGCTGTATGGATTATTGTGAACTTGTATCAGGGATTGTATAACAGAGTAAATATGTGTTATTATATGTTCCAATAAGTAAGGTGTGTATAACTATATAGTTGAGGAAATCGAGGTGTGATTGATTCTTTGCAAGACTGACTAGGTGTGTGAGTAACTCCATGGATGAGTGACAGTCTGTGAGTGTCTGTTTACACTGAGTGTATCTAAGGTTATATTAGAGTCTGAAGAGGTTCATTGTATCATCACATGAATGATGTCATCAGTTATGTGATCAGTAATGTCAAATGAGATGTCATCAGTGATGTCATCAGTGATGTCATTTGAGATGTCATCAGTGATGTCATCAGTGATGTCACTGACCATGTCATGAATGATGTAATATGTGACATCATCAGCAGTGGATTGCAGGTGCGCGATATATAGTTAGTGCAACTAACTATATATGGAATTTCAATGGTTTTGTGTGAGTAAAATAAGGTTTTCTAAATGCTATTTCCTAACTATATATGGTCTATAACCTATGGTTTTTTCAGTGAATTTTCAAGGTTTTGTAAATGCTAATTCCTAACTATATATGGTCTATAACCTATGGTTTTTTCTGTGAATATATATATATATATAATATATATAATATCTGCTGGCGGTAGCCAGTAGGTAGTTATAGTTAGGACCTCGTTTCTATTCAAAAAGCGTTTTTTTCCCACTAACTTTGGTGTAATACTTTTCGCAAAATTTTCAAAACTAGTGGCCCGCTCTGGTCAGTTCCTGTCTTGAAAGTTTCTGGGTGATTAATCAAGTGAGAGCCAAGAAAAAAGGGGGTCACAAAACCCATTTTCCCCATGTTACTTTCCATAGGAAACTTTAGACAAAGCTACAGCCCGAACTTCTGAACGGAATTACGCCAAATTTTCCAAAAAGGTAGCCCTTGGTTAAGAAAGAGTCCTTTTTGTTAAATGGTGTAAATCAGTTCAGTAGTTGCTGAGAAATTAAAGGAAGAAAACATTTATATATCTGAGCACCCTCCCGGGCACGACCTTCAGTCTGATTGGCTGCTAACACTCCAACCAGGAAGTGTTGGCAGCCATCTTGTGACTTGGTAGAACAGAGTCACAAGAAAACATGTGAAAAAGAGGTTAAAAAAGAAGAAAAGGAGCCAGGGTAGAAACACCCTGATCCCCTAGGCCTGCTCAAGGGACCGCAAGGGAAAAACAAAGCATTTTTTAAAAATGATTTCGGCAGAATTCGTGTTGGGGTCAAAAATCCCGTCAATTGTTTTTATTTAAATGAAGTGCAGGAGGCAGGGTAGAAACACCCTGACACCTTAGGCCTGCTCAGGGGATCCCACAAGAACCCCCAGGGCCAACAAAACATTTGGGGGCATTGTCAAAAAATAACAACGCAGGCCCGTGGGGGCCCCCGCAGGCCCGTGGGGGCCCCCGCAGGCCCAGGGACCGCCACCTCCCTGGGGCTCTGCTGATTATGTCTGAAGGCACGTGCCCCCCCGCAGCCCCGGGGACAGCCACCTCACTGGGACTTTAAAAAAAAAGAAGGCGTGGGGGTCTCTGGGGTTTTGTCAATTGCATGCGGAGGGCACGTGGCTACCCCGCAGTCCCGGGGACCGCCACTTCCCCAGGGCTATGTTTCTTTTTAAAAAAAAGAAGTGTGGGGGGGCAAAAGCCCCCCACACGCCCTGGGGACCACCACCTCCCCTGGGCAATCTTTATTTAAATGCAGGGGCCGTTACAGACCCCCGGGGACCACCACCTCCCCGGGGCTTTAAACATTGGGAGGGGGCCGCGCAGCCCCCCTCCTGGAGCCCTTGAAGGCCCTGGGGACCACCACCCTCCAGGGCCAGCTCCTGCAGTGTCCCGGGGTGCCCACCCCCGGGACACTGCTGTTTGCTATGGCAAGGCTGGAGCACAGCTCCCACCCTGCCATAGAAAACACTGCTTCACTTCCTTGAAGCGAGAGCAGGGAAACCTGGAGGTACCTGGTGGGCTAGTTGGCCCCCAGGTACCCTCAGGACTGAAGGGAATTAATCCCCCGATTTACAATGCGCATGGGGTCGCTTTTGAACAGTGGTGCAGGGAAGGAGCGGGCCTAACAAAACGAGTGTGCAAATGTGCCCCCTGGTGCGTTGTAAATCAGGGGATTAGGTCCCCTTGAATCCTGAGGGTCCCTGGGGCCAACTAGCCCACCAGGTACCTCCAGTATGCACCACAGAGCTATGTTGCAGAGAGGTATTCCGAGGCTACGCCCCTTTTTACACCTCTGTGCAACGCAGCTCTGTAGCGTTTACTGGAGGTACCTGGTGGGCTAGTTGGCCCCCAGGGACCCTCCGGACTCAAGGGGAATTAACCCCCAATTGTCAATGTGCCAGGGGCCGTGTTTGTACAGTGGTGCAGGGAGGAGGCGGCATCTAACAAAACAAGTGTGCAAATGTGCCCCCTGACGTGTTGTAAATTGGGTGATTAAGTCGCCTTCAATCCTGAGGGTCCCTGAGTGCCAACTAGCCCACCAGGTACCTCCAATAAGTGCCACAGAGCTGCAGAGGGGTGGTCCGAGACCATGCCCCTTTATACAACACTCTGCAAACACGGCTTCTGATGCACTGCTGGTGGGGCGATGAGGTCCTCTTGTATCCTGTGGACCTCAGAACACAAGTGGACTTCACCTTCCGAGCAGAAGTGCGCTAGAAGCCACGTTTGCAGCGTGGTGTAAAAAGGGGCATGGCCTGGGACACCTCTTTGTAACGCAGCTCTGTGGCACTTACTGGAGGTACCTGGTGGGCTAGCTGGCCCCCATGGACCCTCAGGATTCAATGGGACCTAATACCTCAATTAACAACTTGCCATCGGGCACATTTGCACACTTCTTTGGTAGGCCGCCCCCTCCCTGCACCACTGTGCAAACATGCCCCCTGGAGCGTTGTAAGATAAGGGATTAGGTCCCCACTCATCCATATAGCCACTCTCACAATCACTGACTCTCACGTATAGTCATTTATGTATTCCTACTGTCACATACACTGTCTTTTACATATGTAGTTACTTGGACATGAAACACTGAGATATCCATTCACTCACCAATACACCCATATAC
The DNA here is from genome assembly GCF_964261635.1 of Lissotriton helveticus. Classification (NCBI taxonomy): domain Eukaryota; kingdom Metazoa; phylum Chordata; class Amphibia; order Caudata; family Salamandridae; genus Lissotriton; species Lissotriton helveticus. The sequence continues at coordinate 406,063,657 of NC_136070.1, forward strand.
ACACTTACCCACCCATACAGCTTTTTCCACATGCACTCTTGAACCTATACACTCAGAGAATCAACCACTCAAACATCTAGGCACAGAGTCACACACCTCCCACCCACCCACACACACACAGTTAGGCACCCATACAAATACTCAGGCAACTACTCGATAACCCATATAGACACTCACGTAGCTACTGACCAACCCATGCAGCAGCTTATATAACAACAGACAGACTGATACAGACATTCACACAATTTAGTCACTAACCCATGCATTCAGTAAGACACATTTAATCACTCACTTAAACAGTCAGTCAAGCACCAACTCAATCCTCCATCCAGACACTTATACACCGACTCATTCTTCAATACACCTTGGCATATATATAAAACATATTTAAACTTTAAAGCAACAAACAGTCACTGGATGATGTCATCAGTGATGTCATTTGAGATGTCATCAGTAATGTCATCAGTGATGTCACTGATGACATTACTGATGTGACGTCATCAGCAGTGCATTGCGGGGGCGCGAGTTATAGTTAGCTGAACTAACTATAACCGTGGAATTTCTCTGGTTTTGTATGAGTGAAATGTCCAGCTAACTATAACTTTCCCTAAAACCTATGTTTTTTTCAGTGAATTTCTAAGGTTTTTAAAAGCTAAATTCTAACTATAATGTCCCTGAAACCTATGTTTTTTTCAGTGAATTTTAAAGGTTTTCTAAATGCTAATTTCTAACTATAACGTGCCTGAAACCTATGGTTGTTTAAGTGAATATATATATATATATATATATTACCTACTGGCGGTCGCAAGTAGGTAGTTATAGTTAGGACCTAGTTTCCATAGGAAATCCACAACATTCTATTTGGAATAACTTTGGCGCCCGTGGACGAATCTTCATGAATTTCTCCAAGAAAATGGCCTGCTTGGTTCCGCTCCTTCCCTGAAAGTTTGGGGGTGATTCGTCAAGTGGGGGCCAAGAGAAAAGGGGATTCCCAAAACATGTTTTCCCCATGCAACTTTCCATAGGGACCTTTAGCCAGGGCTACAGCCCGAACGGCTGAACGGAATTACACCAAATTTGGCAGAGAGGTAGAGTTCCGTTCACAGATTGTGCTTTTTGTTAAATGGTGCAGTTTTCGAGAAAATTGCAAGTAAAATCTTAGCGATGTCTAGAGTCGGAGTTCAGTACACGTACAGAAATCTGTTCAATCACGAGTGCTGATTGGCTGTCAATACTCCAAACCAGGATGTGTTGGCAGCCATGTTGTTTGTCGGGAGAGCTGAGTCACAAGAAAACAGTAAAACAAAGTTGAGAAATAGGAAAGGGGCAGGGTAGAAACATTCTGAGCCTATAGTCTTGGTCAGGGGGTGGTACATGGTCTTTAGGCTCAATTTTTATTTTTTTAAATAAAAAATGGCGGGGTACTTGTGCATAACTTGTACGCGGTGGAAAAGGTCCGTTTTATTCTTTAGGTACCGGGGGGCAAATTATGGCGGCAATTTTTCTGCATAATGGGGGCTTGTAAGGTGCTCCGAGCACTGGGGAACAGCACTTCTCTGGTTTTATTTTGAAGTATGCGGGGGGGTTACGGTCCTACTCTCCGCAGTCTCGGGGAGCGGCACCCCTCGCGTCTTTTAAAAAAAAATATATGTTTTGAGCTCTTTCTCCCTCTCTCACCGTACACGTTGCGGGGAACGCCACCTTTCTGGGGCAGTAATATGTAAAATGACCTTCCAGCTCCGGGTACCTGCATTGTCTGGAGTTTTTTTATTAATGTTGGGAGGGTGGACTTGATAATACGTCCTTGTTAATTCCCATTGAAGCCCATGTTCTGGTGTTAACATGGGCTTCTATGGGAATTAACAACGGCGTATTATCAAGCCCAGACGCGGCCCCAGAGGGAGTTGCGATGAGACAGGCGGAGCGGGGGAGGGGCACGGTAGGGCGTGATAAACTACGGAATCTGATGATTGTAGGTAAGTAAACAATTATATTAATAAAACGAATTTCGGGCCACATTATCAACAACATAAGGCGATACATTAACGCCGCTTTTATCAGCAGTAAACTGCCGATAAAGCGGCAATAATGGTCTTGATAATATGCCCTTGTGAATTTCCATAGCAGCCCAGGTTAACACCAGAACCCGGGCAGCTATGGGAATTTACAAGGGCCTATTATCAAGCCCATTATTGCCACTTTATCGGCAGTTTTCTGTCGATAAAAGCGGCGACAATGTATCGCCTTATGTTGTTCATAATATGCCGCTTCGTTCCGTGCCCTGCATGGCATTTTGCGATGCAGGGCGCGTTTCGAAATTCGGGCATATTATCAAGGACCGGTGTTAAAATTATCGAAGTTTATCGTATTCGTAGCGTATGCTGAGAATGATTAGCAGTAGAAACTATGGTGCGATCACTCTCTCACTGTCAAATCAGAGCACAGGGCGCGCTATGAGAATAGTTAGAAGTGGTCACTTATTGGAGATCCGATTCAGCTGTGTGTCTTATTGTGCGATATTAGGCAATGCTTACATAATTACGGTAACTGAACGTGTGGTTTGATTTAAAAAAAGTTGCGTTAACTCCTCGGCATGGGATGCTGGATGTTTCCATCTGGCTGTCCATTTCGACCTTGAAAGCAGAGTCAACCAAATGAGTCGTATAAGAGCGCTATTGTCTCAAAAAGAGGTCGCTCTTACATCTGCTAGAGAAACATTTGTCCTTCATGTAGCAAACACCCGCACAGAAGTGTATGCTTTGTTAAATACAGACGTGCCGTGGAATTTTATGGAGTTAATTTAGACTATCTTTAATGCGTCATCGAGTAGGGGGTTAGCTTACTTTTTTTAAATTATAAGAATTGGTCTTGTGACTTCTGTAGAAAGTATATTTGGTGTCTTGTCAGTGTTTTTTCATTGCATTTTTTGCAGCATCTTCGGTGAATTGTGCTTAATGGTCACATTAGTTGCCAGTGTGCTTGTATTAATTTGTTTACTTAAAAATGGATGCACATCTTGCAGCAGATGACAATATTTCTCGCTTGTTGCTGGTCCACAACCGAATGCTTAGTTACTATGGCGCGCTGCCTCTTGCAACGTTGAGAGCAGTTTATGGATTATCGTTTCGATTCTCTTTTTTCACATTCCATTGCCTGAGCTGTGATTTCGACTGGGCCCTGGATTTGTGTCTCTGCAGTACGGTGTCTCCCAACGCGGATTATGACCAGTTGATGAGTCCTTTAGTGGTTCATGACGTGCTCTGTTCTGGCGGCGGGATTATGGCCTTAGCAGCGACACATGGAATAATGGGACGTTGGAATGTTTTTCCAGCGGCGCTTGAGTTCTTGGCACGCAGATACATTGAAGATGACCCGAGTTTTCCTCCGATGGTGATAGAGGCTCTGGTCGTTGAGGAACATGTATGTTCATTCCCACTATTGAATTGGATGGCTGAAATGTTTTCAGATGAGAACAATGACTTCCTGTTGGAGGCTGTTGCTACTTATTGTGCTTACACGCTGTTGGATTAAGACTCTTTGTTTTTTTTGCGTATTCTTTATTTTTTAACTACTGCTTTCTATCAAAGAGCGAATAACTTTTTATTGGAAATGTGAACCTGACTCTGGTTTTTAGTCTTGGAGTGTGCGTTTCTAAGTGGCACACGTTTATATCACGTGCTTTGATGAAGAAAGGGTGCCGTGGGGCTGAGGCTTTCACACACACCCTGTTAAGTTAGCATGGGTTTATTAGAAGCTGATTTTGGAAAAGGGGGGTGGTGATGGACAGAGTTTCTGAATGATGCAGAATACTCTTACCAAGTCAATAGATCATGGTTTTAATCCATCCCCGTTTTTTAGCTCACTGCACCATCCCAGCTCAGAACCTGGCTATATGCAAATTAGTCTGTTCCTGTCCCAGTGCATGATGGGAACAGGGCAAACCAAACTACCAAGCCAATTCTTATACTGGGAAGGAAACAAGCTTCCGGGGACCGGTTTCTGGCATCACAGCCTTCTTCAGCCCGGCTTGCTTGAATCCTGATGGTGCAATGAGCAAGGGACTCACGTCTGAGTATACCCTCCCACACATAGTGTGGATAAAACTGATTTTGGAAAAGGGGGGTGGTGATGGACAGAGTTTCTGAATGATGCAGAATACTCTTACCAAGTCAATAGATCATGGTTTTAATCCATCACCGTTTATTAGAAGCTTACATGCTATTTTTGCTTTCCTGCTCTGCTTTGCACGTGACACATACTTGTGATATTGTTTAGAGAAGGCTGAGTATTTTGTTTTATATGAGAACTAGCAGCCGGTCCCGACGTTGTCCGGGAGCAACAGGCTTCCCCGACCCCCGCCCGCCCCGACATTGTCCAGAAGCCCGGCACCCGCCTGCCCCAACCCCCCCTGCCCCAACCCCCGCCTGCCCCGACCCCAGCCTGCCCCGACATGGGTCCCCTTACCTCAGCCGCCGCTCATCCCGCCTGTCCGCTGCTGATATACTGCTTTAAATATGTCTGTTCTTCTTTGCAGAGGTGTACAGCTGACCAATCCGTTCTACAGAGTGTACATTGGCTGGGAAAGCTTACATCATAGCTAATCTTTTTGGACTAGAGGTGTGTTAATGATTGCCGTTTCACCATAAAAACACGGGATCATTCTCTTTTCTCCTGCAGCCCGGGCCCCCGCCCAGCCCGTCCCCCGCCCAACCCATCCCCCACCTGCCCCGACATGGGTCCCTTTACCTCAGCCACCGCTCCTCCCGCCTGTCCGCTGCTGGCACCGCTGCTGGCCTGTCCGCTGCTCCTCACGTCAGCGCTCCTCCCCAGCGCCATGTCCGCCGCTCCCTTACCTCAGCCACCGCTCCTCCCGCCTGTCCGCTGCTGGCACCGCTGCTGGCCTGTCCGCTGCTCCTCACGTCACCGCTCCTCCCCCGCGCCATGTCCGCCGCTCCTCGTCGCGCTCCTGGACGCCGCTCTTCCCCGCGCTCCTGACGTGAGCACGCACGTCGCGGCCGGCGCTACTTCGGAGGGACTACTTTTTTTTTTACTGTACATTTTTTAAATAACGTTTTTTTTAAAATTTATATAGCCTATAATATATAGCCTATAACCATCTACACACCCTGACGATTCCAACGGTGTATCGGGTGTGTGGTGCTGTGGTTCCCGAGTTTACCCGCCTCAAAGGCTGAAAGTTCTTCCTTTATTATAGTAGTATAGATAATTTGATATGCTAGATTTGTAAAGTGCCTCGCTAGTTTTGTGTGTATAGTGAGAGCATGGAACATCAAAGTTATCTTGAATACTGTGTCTGTTCAGAATGATCCTCAGAAGTCCGAGCCAAAATACATATGCAGTTGTGTCCACCTTTGATACTTGCGCTTTTCATAATGCATTGTGGAGGCAAAGTTGCACACAGTTGGAGATCATTCATAACTTGATAGTTTGTGGAGCACTGAATGTTATCTATTAATGCTGAGTACCAGAGGTATGGGTCTGACCATGTAATCCTATGAGACTTTCTGTAGTTATAAACTAATCTGCTAGGTAGGGAGGGTGAAATGTAGGTATACTTAAATTTGTTTACCTTTAGTATTATAGGATGCTTTTTCCGTTTGTATCTTATAGAATAGTAACAATGCTGTCAACCTTGTTTGTGATAATATGTTTGGTTGTATTATCTAAGCTACTGTGCATGAGATTTTGGCGTTAGAAATAAACATTTCAAAGTTGCACGTTTCTTTATTTACATCTTGTATTGGACTGGTGTAAGAGTATAGTGAAAGAGTGCTATTGTTATCCTCGTTACTTGATGTAATCTAAGTGGCATGTTCTGGGTTGACTAGTCTTTGGTGTTTTTGTTGTAGGGCAGTGGTTCCGGAACCTTTGACTCCTGAGGACCCCCCATAGAGTCACCACTGGAAGCTGGGGACCCCCATGCAATTTGTAGGATTTAAATTTCAAACATTAAAACCGTATTTCGGAAAAAACCATCCACAGAGCGGTCCTTTTAGCGCACGCCAACTGCTGGAGATCTACGAATACTCGTTGCGACACGACACATGTCATATGTGAATGCCCCTCAGTAAAATCCATCTGGGAGTACGTGGGCCAGAGCTAGAGAGCCTCCATGCCCCTCCACTGGCCGCTAACCCCTCCCCAAAATCCTCCGACATGATTTGAGGCAATCGCCAGAATTGTCGAGACCTCAAAACAGTCTTTTCCATACAGCAATGGCCATGGCCAAACTCTGCATATTGCGTCAATGGAGAGCTCTGGGCCCACTGACACAGGAGTCGTGGTTGGTAGCCATGATTCAAACCACCTCTTATGGATGGGTCATCTATAATCTGCAGGATCAATCTGATATATTCTAGCAGACCTGAATTCATTTTTGCTTCTGATGATGCTCCCCGACACCATGCAGAGTGACCAGTTCCTCCTTCTACCTCAAGCTCATGGCCTCATGATCTCTCATTGCCATTATTCGCCAAAGCAATGCTTCAGTCAGCTGAGCATTTACCTCGTTGCAGCCCCACCATCTCCTTCGTCCCTTCCTGTTCAAACCCAAAACACACCACCATAACATCGTCGCACAACAGTAGAATCGTAGTCTCTCCACTCCTGCAAACACCTTAATACACAGTCACCACCCCTCACAAAAACTGACCCTGCAATCCCTATAAATGCACCTTTCCCTCACCACCACAGTTACCGGTAACACCGGGAGTCAGGAATATCTCAGGCACTACTCCTATCCCTCTATCTACTCACGTTTTCTCGCTCCCGCCCTTCCTCCTTCCCTTTTTCCCCTCACCTTTTCCTATTTCTACCCCTTCCCCCTGGCACACCCCCACAGAAACTTGACAGTATCTTGCTGGCCTCTGTCCCCCCACCACCCTCTTTCTCTCTACTCTGGATGATAAATAGTCAGATCTTATCCACCTCCAAACACTGAGGGTGTTGGTTGAGGGTGGAGTGAATAATAGGGCACTACAGGAGATGAGCACACTTAGAATGGAGAACAGGAGAATGGAGAGAGATGGAGGCGCAACCCGCTTACCCTCCCCCACTCTCTCTTGATGCTCCCTCTCCCCGGTGGGAGAGATCCGACCTTTCCCAGCTCCACGGCACATAGCTGTTCCTGTGACAGACACATTTCAGATGTGCCTATAGGCAGCCCCTGTAATAATTACGATGATCCAAGCCCAGGCAAGTTCCCCCCTATCCTATTTACTCCCTATGGGATGTCGCTCCCCCTCTTCTTGGACCCTTACAGGACCCCAGTGAGGAGCTCAAGACCTAGATAGTGCTTTTGTGCACATCCCGCCTGATCATACATGTTAGGACCACAAAGGCACCAAGTATCACTCAATGACTTTGACACGGGACCCTATGCCTGCAGAGGCTAATCCCACACCTGAAGGATCTACGGAGTGCAGTGTGGAAGGGACACAAAGTACTTTGGGCCCAAACCCCGGGTACACTAATGTCTCTCCCCACTTCCCCTCCCTTTTACCACCCTCCCCATATATAAAGTTAGTTTTGCTTGTTGATCACATGAGTTTGCCAGCAACCAACTGAGGTCCCCCTCAGAAATGCAGATTGAAAGCAATGTACTGTTGGTAGACTGTGACTACTGCTATGTATGTAAACTCCGCTGTGCTGTATATAGTGCATATGTTTTGAAAACTTAATTAATAAAGAAATACGACACAAATAGTACCAAAAAAAAGATTTAATTACTGATGTCATATGTGAGGTATGCATCAGTGCTTGGCGAAGGGGCGAGTCATCATTCCCTTAGGGCACGAAGTATAGTTTTTGGAGATAAATAAAACTTTAAGTGTTGAATTTCCATACATACAAAATCTGAACCTTACTATAACACCCATCTAACCTTTGTTTTTTTTGTGAATTAATGAGTTTTTTCAATTCTATTTCCTAACTATAAGGTCTCTGTATCCATTGCTTTTTCAGGGAATTGCTAGGGTTTTTTAACATTAAGTTATTTTTAAGTACCATACATTAATCCAACCCTCAATGCGCTTGGCCGGAGGCAGGCCATGCAGCCACCCCCCCTTAGGCACCCAACACTGCCCACGGCCTGCAACCTTGCGCAGTGGAAGTTGGTTGCAGGGCTTGGACACAAGCACCTAACCCCGCTGAGGGTGGGTGAGTGTCTATCTTGGTATTGTATTGTGGTATACTTCTATAGCGCAAACCTGTCACCACCAAGGGCATCCTGGCGCTTCGACCCAAAATCCAGCAGATTCAGCAGCCTAGCCTGTTCTAGGGAAGAGGTGGGTTTTCAACGCCTTTCTAAAGGCTAAAAGATCCTCAAGGCTTCTCAGGGATAATGGCAGGGAGTTCCAGAGTTTGGCCGCCGCTACTCTAAACGATCGGCCACCCATCCTCACTCTCTGGAAATGTGGAACTACTAATAGCCTGGATGAAGAGGAGCGTAAGGCTCACGATGGGAGGTACCAGGCAAACATTCTCTGCAAAGGGATTGGGCCCAAGCCGTGGATAGCCCTGAACACAATGCACGCTGCTTTATAGCGAACGCGTGAATGGACCGGCAACCAGTGGAGTTCCTGTAGCGCTGCCGTTGCAGAGCTGTAGTAAGGGCGGGAGAGGGCAAGTTTGGCAGCCATATTTTGCACCCTTTGGAGCTTGCCCAGAAGTGTTACCGGGGCCTCCAGAAGTAGTGCGTTACAGTAGTCGAGTCGACTTAGGATGGTACTTCGCACTACTTCGGGTCTGGCTTGCTCAGGAAGGAGGGGTAAGACCTTGCGCAGCATGCGGATCAACATCATGCACGTTGAGGTGGTTTTATTTACGTGCAGGTCCAACTGCAGGTTGGGCCCAAAAGTAACACCCAGATTACGGGCCGATCGTGCGGCTGACACCGACTCTGAGAATGACGGAGGCCAGAAGTCATCTGGGAGATCTCGGGGAACTCGGTCGTTGGAGCAGTACAGGACCTCTGTCTTAGTTCCATTGAACTGTAATGAGTTCAAACGGAGCCATTCCGCTGTCGCCTGCATGCACCGGTGGAAAGTCTCCAATGGGACTGCACCCTGTCCCTCCAGTGAAAAGACCAGCTGGGTATCATCCGCATAATTAAATGCGGAGATCTTGGTCTGTGAGTGGGTGTGTGAGTGCCTCTATGGGTCTGTGAGTGGGTGTGTGAGTGCCTGTGTGAGTCTATAAGTGGACGTGTGAGTGCCTGTGTGGGTCTGTGAGTGGGTGTGTGAGTTCCTGTGTGGGTCTGTGAGTAGGTCTGTAAGTGCCTGCGTGTTGGGGAGTGGGTGTGTGACTGCCTGTGTGGGTCTGTGAGGGTGTGTGAGTGCCTATGTGGGTCTGTGAGTGGGCGTGTGAGTGTATGTGTGGGTGTGTGTGTGTGTGTGTGCCTGTGTGGGTCTGTGAGTGGTGGTGTGGGTCTGTGAGCACCTGTGTAGATCTGTGAATGGGTCTGTGAGTACCTGTGTGGATCTGTGAGTGGGTCTGTGAGTGATTGCCTCGCTCTGAGACTGGGTGGGTCTGAGTTCATATTTTAAAATGTAAATTACGGCCAGATTTGCGGATCCATTGTGACTTTCTGCGGGTGTCTGCGGGTCCGTTAATCCCCGCACATGGAAACATTGATATTTTTTACCTTCCTGGGTACCTCTACCGTGATCCCTTCAATCACTATGCACTTCTGTGGCTCTGGGACAGTGCCTCAATACATAAATGGCAGCAGCAGTTTTCCAGTCAGGCTGCATCCAGTTAATCTGGGCAGTGCTGTTGGCAGGTGAATTTGTGAATCTAAGTGGTGGATCCACGTGCCGAGCTATCTATATTTCTTTGTTCTTTTATAAATGTCTAACTACTGAAATGATTTACACCAAATTAGAAAAAGGGCTCTTACTGGCCCAAGAGATAGCTTTCTGCCAAATTTGAAGTAATTCCGCCCAGCAGTCTGTAGTCGTGTCTAAAATCCCTATGGGAAATTGCATAGGGAAAATTTGTTTTGGGACCGCTGCTTTTTCACGGGCCCTGTCTGACGAATCATCCCAGAACTTTCAACACCACATCTCAACTCAGGTGCAAACTAGTTTTGAAACTGTTGTGAAGATTCGTCAAACAGCACCAAAGGTATTGGAAAAACAAAAAAATCTTTTCCTATGGAAACTAGGTCCTTGCCATTATAGTACGAATTGAGGTGCTTACTTTAATTTCTTTCATTGTTATAACAGCAGGGTGTTTATTTTTCTTTCCAAATTTTATTGGCAATATTTGTGTAGTTGATATTGATGTTTTCTCTTTTTGAGCATAGGATTGCAATATTAAGGTGATCTTTATTTTCTAACCTGTTCAGATACTAGCATCAACACTGCAGAAGTGTAGTCTGTTCCCTTCCACCAGAGAGAGACAATGAAGCTACGGCATTTTGCACACTCCCAACTACCACAACAGCTGTGGAAAATGAACTCAAATCTTCCGTATGCTGATACAATTTACTATTCCCAGATAATAAAAGATGGTATCATTTTTCAATTTAAAGAACAGCTCTCCCAGATTTCTCATCAGCTGTCTTTAAGTGTAGTCAGCATGTGAACACAACAGCAGCAGCATCAATTGAAGCCGCATAATGGATTGTCACTGCATGCCCACCTACTGGTCGTGTCACCCATCTCTCCACTCTCACGGACTGGCATGCCTATTTATAATCTGTGACAAGGTATTTTCCCGTAGGACATTTCTCGAATCCTGACAGTATGCCACTTCAATTAAAGTCTAAGCAGAAAGTTGCGGTAAAAGAGTGTCACTCTCTCTGCAAACTTTGTAACAAAGTTTGCACACCCAGTTCTTTGCAACCATTTCCCAGTGGAGATCTGTTTAGAAACAAAGTTGTGCCATAAATTTAATAACTTAACAAAAAGATAAGGAAATTCCTTCAATGAATAATGCCCAAAGCCAAATTACCTTGGCACTAGGCGTTTGTTATGGCGTAGTGGTCTCGTTCGAAATATTTTCATGTGTCGATTTAGACTCTATAGCGGTCTTTGACCAGGATCTTGGCTATCTCACCGTTCCAATCAGGGATGACTTGGCTACAGGACAATCTTGCAGTGCCAGAACGACTGGTCTGATAGGTCAGGGTGAAGGCCCTTTTTGCTGTTTGTGGGCCTCTTTTATGGTCTGGTGGGACATTTTATTACTGTTGGCACAAACAGGGCCGGCTTTAGCGCTGGTGGCGCCCAGTGCGATAATGTTAGTTGGCGCCCCCCCGCTCCCAATGACCACGTCCAGCTCGGATTCTCTCACTAGCACTCTTTAACAGTGACCAAGCCTCCATAACCACTCTCTCTCAGATGCATTCAATTTGTTATATAGCACTACTCATACCAGTAAAGGATGTCAGAGTGCTTTACTTCACACACACATTTCCTATAAGCTGATTAACACATTGCACAGAGACAATCAAACATACATGTGTAAATCAGTTTATAGGAAATGTTACATAAGCCAAATGCATTAAAGTGTAGGGGTCACATTTCATCCATTCTGGTATGCCATATAGTTTGGAGTGCTTGGTGTGGAGAAACACAAACTCAGTCAGAAAAGAAACAGCATATTCAGAGTTTTCTTTAATAATAAGAATCGACTTCTACCCAAATTAACTTTTTTTGCAACAATAATCTATGCTCTAATCTACACTTTGCAATGTGTATGCAGCTCTATGATGAAAGTTAATACTGTCACTGTTCTATATTAGGACTTTAAGTTATAAATTGCAAGTAAAAACATGATTTCTCTTTTAAAAGCAGTAACCTGTTGATCTATTTACATTATATGCACTCTGTAATCTACATGGTACACGTTCCTTGTAGCAGGCCTATTAACCCTCTGCACTACCTTCACATAAGTCAAAACATCTACCATACAGAACTCCAATCTCTGTCCAGGAAGAACATTAATCATAGGAGTTAACTTGACATTATTGTGTGGCCTGGTAATTGCCGGAGGAAAGGAACGTGGCCCACAAACATTAATAGTTTGCAAAACATATATGCAGTGTGTCTTCACACGTTGAGAGCTCCCCCGATTTGCAAATTTGGGCCACTTTTGGACCTACCTGATTTGCTAAGGGGGCCACTCTTATTTTGGTGGCTGGGCCTATTTTTTGTCTCCTCCCGACCTTGGTTCCAATTAAGCATGTGTAACTGCCCTACTAGGACAAGAAATATTAAAATAAAGTGCATGTGGTCGTAATGTAGATTAAAGATCATAACTGCAGATATCGGAAGGATGCTTACCAGGACACGTGAATTTGCTGTAGTGTCTTTCTAGGAAGAGGCTATTTTAGGCAGACTATAGCTGCAATGCATATTAACCAACATGTATCAAACCTTCCATGAAAGCCACAATGTTTTTAGGAATCACACTTTCCAAATCTGGCTTCTGTTTCACTACACTAATATTGGCAGAAGTAACACGACCACCATTTGGATCCCTCTCATTTACTTAACAACAACAAAGAATAGTTTCTCATTATAGGTGCTTTGCAAAACTCACTAAATGTGTAATTGCAAAAAAACTAAAAAAAAACCAGTACAAACGTATCTATTTTAAGTGCCATAAAAGCTGCATGATTGTTTGTTTTGCTGAACCTTGTGCCACTGAATGAAAGAATAAATTTTCGTCACCTTAGAACTTTAAATCGAGGAGGGCGAATCAAGATGGCCGCCGATGCCTGAGCTCCTTCGTGTTTCAGCCCGTTTTTCAGCAAAAACAACTATATTAGGTTAGAATATGGCACAAATAAGGCCGCTGCACTAGTTAAGGTGACACTTAGCTGTGGAGGAGGTTTCACGATCTTTTTGTCGACGAAAGTGGTATTTTAAGCTCCCTGGTTCCTGCTCCCGTCTCTACACAAAGGTACGGCCTGGAATGTCTGTCAGGGGGGCGTTGTTTGGGCCTAGCCACACCCACAGTCCTGTTTAGGTGCTGCACCAGTCTTTTTGAGGATTGCTTAATATCTTTTCCTTTATTTACTCTGATATTGCTCATTTGAATTCAAATTCAGTTATTTGTTTTTCCTCAAAAATGGAACATAAAAATCCTGTTATCAATAAAAGGAGACAGTAGGTTTCACCTCCTCCAATAAAGTCGAAAGTGGTAGAGTCATCTGAACCTTCACTGTCTTTAATTTTAGAAGAAATGCAAGCATTTAGTGCTAATACAAAGACTATTGCGACAGAAGTTAAAAAATGTACGGAAAGAAATGGCATGTTTGTCTATGAAAATGTATGATAATTCAGTCAAGATACAAGATAATATAGTCAAAGTGGATGCTTTTACCCCACTGATGGGGCACATATCTCCCATGTGCTCACATCTTTTGGATATGGAAAATCGTAATAGGCAATACAACCTTCGCATATTTAATTTACCAGAAGTAGTTGAGGGATCTAATTATCGATTATACTTGGAAAATCTGATTCCTGGTCTTTTAAATATCAAATTTCATGAAAAATTTGAAGTTGACAAAGCTCACAGAATCCCTTCACATCACAACCCTCAACATACCATACCTAGACAAATTATATTTAAAGTTTTTCGTCATCATCATTTGGTTCTGATTAGAAAAGCAGCAAGAGAAAATCCCTCACTGATGGTCAATGGCAATAAAATCTTCATTCATTAAGACTTTGCTAAAGAAACTGCTGTAATACGTAAGTAATTTACTCTCCTTCCCCCACAGTTAAGAAGTCTTGGATTCAAATATGGTCTTTTTGATCCATCAACAATGTGCATATGGAAAGACAACTTCTCAAAATCCTTTCACCGACCAGAAGAACTGCAACATTTTCTTGATCAACAAATACAACATTCAATGAACACTCATGACCCTACTACTTGACTTTTTTCCAGTATGCTTTTTTGCTGACAAATTTATAAGTAATTCATCAAATTTTGGGCTCCAGCGGTTCTGGCCATGCTTGTAGAGCGTGTGTGCGTTTCGCTGTTCATATTTATGTATTTTGTTTGTCTTTTTTTCTATGTTTTACCTTCTCCTCTACCTTTTATATTCTCTGGAGCTACTCACTTCTTATCATATGTGCTTTTTCTTACTATCCTCTTCTTACCTTTGTCTGTCATCTTCTTCCATTATGGCTAATATGAAAGTAATTGCATTAAATGTTAAAGGTTTTGCGCCATCCAGTTAAGCGTACTAACATTTTAGATTATTTAGGCAGTTCAAAAGCTTATTTTTGTTTTTTACAGGAAACTCATGTTGATGATAAAATATTAGATTATATGAAGAGAAAATGGGTTAACAATATTGTTTCTTCTCCTGCTAATGGCAAGAAAAATGGTGTAGCTATACTATTTGCAAAGAAATCTCATTGCCAAATTTTGAGTAAATTTACAGATACAGATGGGAGATATTTAATTGTTAAAGTTAAATTTCACGACTCAATTATATTTTTGCTAAATGTTTATGGGCCCACTGCTGATGATCCTGTTTTTTGGAATAATCTTGCAACAGAGGTGTTAAAAATCGGGAATGTCCCTTTAATTGCTGCTGGTGATTTTAATGTTATCTCTGATCCTTTATTAGATAGATTATCTCGTACGAAATTCCATTCCCCTAAGGTTTATTTTGCTTTTAAAACGTTTCTTCAAACTACTAAGTTACTTAATATCTGGCATCTCCATTTCCCTACAGGGAAAAAATATTACTTTCTTTTTAAACCCACACAATTCCCATTCTAGAATTGATTATATATTAGTCACAAGACAACTTATTAATTCTATCAAAACCCCTATGATTGGAAATATTGATGCCTCTGATCATGCTATGATTTCTTGTACTTTAACTCTAAATTCAACCTTTACTAAACAATCTAGATGGAGAATGAATTCAGGCATAGCTCTCAATGAACATAATAAGCCAAAACTTTTATCCGCCATTAATGATTATTTTCAACTGAATCCTGAAGGTTCTACTTCTATCGTTAATAGATGGGATGATTTTAAAGCTTATATTAGAGGAGCTACTATTTCTATTATGGCCCACGAAAATAAGACCTTTAATGCAAATATTAAACGTTTAGAAAAACAAATAGTGAAATATGAACGACTCTTTATTACGTCTAATGATCCACAATACAGGGATAAGTTACAGAAGCTCTGCTATGATTTTAATACAATTCTTAGTAAAAGAGCTGGCATTCAGATTTCTAAGGCCAAAGCTAAATTTAGTTTCAATGCAAATAAATCTGGAAAACTTTTAGCTAATTACCTCCATATTAAAAAAGATAAAACTCAAATCACTTCTATTCATGGCCCAATGGTAAAATTGCTTTATCTCATAAAGATATTGTTAATGAATTTTTGGACTCTTACTTTAGGTTATATAATAAACCTGATTTTAATGATGATTCTTTGGTAGATTCTTTCCTATCCTCATGTGATCTACCTAAGATTTCTCAATCAGATAAACATGGACAGGAATTACCCACTACTAAGGACAACATTTTATCTGCTATAAAATATCTCAAAGAAAATAAATCTCAGGGCCCTGATGGTATGCCTGCAGAGTTTTATAAAGAATTTCAATCCCAACTCTCACCTTTATTACTTCAACTTTTTACATTGTATGGCTCATCAGGAATTACGTCTGGTTCTTTTACTGAGGCTTTAATTATTGTTCTTCCTAAACCAGACAAAGACCCCTCTCTTGCTTCTAATTATCGGCCTATTTCTTTAATTAATCAAGATTATAAATGATATGCTAAAATATTGGCCACACGTGTATCCCCTGTATTAGATTCTATCATACATCCAGATCAATCTGGGTTTATGAAAAAAAGATATTCTGCTAACAATACAAGAACTTTGTTACATGTCATTGAACAAGGTCATACGTTGATTAGTCCTTCAGGAATCATGGCTTTGGATGCTGAAAAAGCCTTTGATAAACTTCATTGGCAATTTCTATTTCATACTTTATAGTCTTTTAATTTTGGTGACACTTTTATCTGCATGCTTTCAGCTTTATATTTTGCTCCTACTGCTTGTTTATTTATTAATGGCCAAGTTTCAAATCAATTCTCCCTTTTTAGAGGTACACGAAGGGGTGTCCCCTTTTCCCACTATTATTTTTAATCGGTATTAAACCTTTTCTTGCCACTATAAGAAAATGTGATAATATTAAAGAAATCAATGTTAAGGATGTTATTATTAAAACCCTAGGGGCTCATTAGGATGGAGGATTTTCCGCATCCTCCGGGCCGGCGGTGGCTTCGGAAAATCCTCTGCGGACCCACCAAAGACCCACCGCCACATTAGGATGGCTGGTGGGTCCTGGTTTCAGTCTGCCGTTTTTCCGCCGCGGTTGACTTACGACCGCGGCGGAAAAGCTGTAACATGGCTGGCGGTGTCTATTAGACACCGCCAGCCATATTAGGATAGTGTAAAAGAGATGCTTTTCCACGGCGGCTTTTCTGCCGTGGAAAAGCATACGGACATTGACTTCGGGGGCCCGTTGCGGGCCCCCTGGGTGGAGGGGGGTGCACATGGGGGGTACCCCTGGTACCCCCCTGCATTTGTATGCAGAAATCGGCAGGCACCGTGCGGTGCCTGCCGCTTTCTGCATACAAATGCAATGTATGCATTTTTAACATTGCGGCGGGTGCAGCTTGAAGCTGCACCCGCCGCAATGTTAAAGATAGAGGATGTGACCGCCACCCTGGCGGTCACATCCTAATCTTCACGGAGGGATCGCCACTGCCCATGCAGACGTTCCCTCCTACTCTGGGGTCGCGGACGGACTCAAGTCTGTCCGCGATCCTAATGAGCCCCTAGGGTATGCCGATGATGTATTTTATTTATCAGTGATCCATTATCCTCATTTCCTTCCTTAATAGAAATAATAACAAAATATTCTATGGTGTCTGGGTACAAATTAAATACTAACAAAGCTGATTTTTCCTTTAACTGTTTACTGTACTCCTGATATGATTTCCATGAATGAAATTATTTGGCAAAAGAAGAAATTCAAATATCTGGTAAACAGTAATTTGGTTTTAGATTATATTAAAGATAAAACGTCTAAATGGTCTTCATTGAATCTTTCATGGTGGGGTAGATTGGAATCTATTAAAATTAATATTGCCCCTAAAATCTTTTACACCCTTGCCATGATCCCCACTCAATTTCCGTTAAAATTTTATAAAGATAAACTTCTTTCCAAATTTCTTTGGAATAACAAAGCACACCGTATTAGTTATAAAAAATAAAAATGTCTAAATGTAATGCTAGATTTGGTATCCCAGATTTTCTTCTTTATCATAAAGCGTTTATTTCTAAAACAGAGTGCCATATGGTTTAATCAATCCTTTTTTACATAATCTACCTACCTTGCTCCACATTGAAAAATGTATTGTGAAACCCTTTCAACTACCCACTCTGTTAACAATGTCTAACAAATCTTCATTTTTTCATAAATCTTTTATCCTCAAATCCACTGAAATGATTTTCAATGATATAGATTCAATTTTTCAATATCCCATGTGTTGTAGCTATGAATTACCTTTATGGTATAGCAATGTTATTAAATTGAATAGAAATATTAGTTTTTGGTTTTCACGGATTAAGGCTGGTATTTTTTATCTTAAAGATGTTTATTCTAATAACACTTTTATACCGTTTGAGAATTTACAAAGTTTGGTTTAGCTAATTCTGAACGTATAAAATATGAATATTTAAGTAATTCAATTTTAGATTCTTTTTCGCAAGCTATTCCATCTAATAGTAAAGCTGATTCATCCATTTATTTCCAAACTATATCAACGAGTGCTCATGTTGTTTCTATTCTTTATAAAAAAATTGTCCAATACTTTAGTTAGTAACATAAATATGATTGCAACGTTCTGGAATAATGAACTATCGCTTTCCTTGTCTACTGATACATGGGAAAATATATGGCTTAGTAATATATCTGGATGGTTACCTGTCTCACTTTTCCAAACTAATTCTAATATTTTACTTAATTGCTTATGGACTCCAATACGTTTATTTTAAGCTAAACTTCTTCAATCTGATACTTATTGGCATTGTAATATACTCCCTGGCTCACTACAACATATGCTTTTTAATTGTCCTTTAATCTCCAAATTCTGGACAGAAGTTTGGGATATTATTAAAAAGATTCTAAATATTCATGAAGACATATCATATAAAATGTTAATATGCAAATCTGTTACTTTATCGCAGGATTTAAGTGATCTTGAATGTAAACTTTTTAATTTCTTAATCTCACCTGCGGTAAAATCCATTACCTTCTGTTTGAAAGATGTTTCAAAATTATCAGTTCATGCTTGGTGGTCATGGGTTATTTTTACAAGAAGAGGTGCACAGTTATCTTTGTCTGGGTTTGTCATAATTCTATTTCTTATCAACCATTCTGAATTCCTGTTGATATTTATTTATCAAATTAATGGTATATTTATTGCTTGTTCCCCTTTTACTGTTCTTTTATTATATTAATTGATATTGCATAGTAGCTCTATTTATATTTCAACACTAATTTGCTATTTAATGTTTCCCTTCCCCTCCTCTCCCTTTTCAGTTTTTCTATGAATACGTTTATCTTCATATCTATTAAAATGAATAAGAAAATATTGTGTTATATGTATTGTAATAGATTTTTCAAATTATCATTCTTTACTGTGTGTCTTCGCTTATTGTTTATTATGACATTTTCCAATTAATAACTTTAAATCAAGCATTGGCAAAGCAAGCAGGTCTGTCTTTACTGTACCAGAGCTAGTAATAGTGATTCACGAGCACAGTTAACATGTCTTTCATGCACGAATGCTGTTTATCACATTAAAGCCTGCCCTACTGGCTTTGCCAAAAGTGGGGAAAATATATAAAAAAAGAATGCTTTCTCCATAGAATGCATTTGGGGTGATAAAGAAATGATTGTGACAAATTGTATGATGATTAAATGTACTTTTCAGATGCAAAACTACTCCCTTGTGCCTTCCAATGGAAGCCTGAAGGATATACAAAAATAGGCAATAGCACGAAGTGAGAGAGTATTTTCCTCTGAACCCAATCTATGTATATTTAAAATGCTTCTTGCAGAGAGCTGCACTTTCAAGTCAAATCTAAGAAGAAGCACGTTCTATATCGTCGCAAACATTTCTAGTGGGTGTGTTAGGCTATTGTGAAAGTTAGGTGTAGGATACTTGCAAACATGCTGCATGGTTTATCATAGCTGCAACCCAAGTTGAAGAAATAGTCTGTCCTGCAGCAACTGAGGGGTATATTTACTAAATTCTTATGCAATGCAGTGCAGCAGCCAAAAATGCGGCGCTGTGTTGCGTGAGAAGGAGAAAGCAGAAGAGCCCCATATCTACGGAGATATGAATTCTCCTCTACTCTCCTTAGCGCCAGCGCATATTATGCTACCGAGAGTCACACATACACCTTTGCACCATAGTGCAAGTATGTCTCCATAAGTCTAGAATACGTTTTGCACTGGAAGGGTACCTTTCCCGTACAAAACACTATATTTTCAGTTAATTTAAAACGTTCCTACTTTGCATGTTAGCTATACAGTGTAACACACATGCAAAGTCGGAAAAGAAAGGAGAAATACGAGCAGTTCTCCTTGATAGTGCCTATTTCCCAAAAGAATTTTAGTTTTTGATGAAAAACCGGTCTACTTTTTTTAGTTGATAGGGTTTTTTGTCAAAAACCATGCTCCACCCATGGAATGCCATTTCACGCTAAGTAATGCAAAGAAGCACTCAGTGCGGCTTTCAAGTACATTTTCAGTGCAAATCTTGTTTGGAAAAAAAGAAGATTTTGCATCAATTTTTGTCACTTTTGTGAGGCAAACGCAGCACAAAATCCTATTAAATATACCCTTAAGTATGTTTGCTAACCACATATCATTGAAAATTGTATTGTCCTATCTAAGTAGATTGTTGCTGTAAACAAGTGTCAACCACAGGCTATGGTTGTCAAATCAATCTATTTCAACACATACCACTGCAACATGTTATACGTGTCATGTGTACCATGTGCATTCACAGATCCTAGTGAGGTAAATGGCTGTTAAAAAATGAACTGAAGCCACTTGAGGCCACAGTCCATGCTTGCCAGGCCAACTCATGCAAGGATGTATGTCCACTTGCTGTTGGCCTTACATTAGCCAGGAATTATTTTATTGCACATTAGCCAAGAATTTTGATAGTGCTCGTCTGTGTTTGGATTAACTTGCCCAATCTATGCACTCACCAAGACAAAATTATTTTGTAGTCTGTGTTCACCAGGTTGTCCCAACAAACTAAGGTGCTGTGAAATCTATACATTTTATCATCCTGTTTCAGGCTTGGTGGGTGAGTCCTTAGCACAAATCCTGGGAACATGTGTGTCCTATCCCTCACCATCTGTTGCAGTCACTTGCAGTCATTGTCTGTATTAGATCACTTAGGGCCGTATTATGAGTCTGGCAGTCCACAGACTCACTGTGGCGGTCTCCCGACCGCCCTATTATGAATATGGTAGTCAGGATGCTCTGGGACTCCACAACTGTTAGGGAATCACTGTTTCCTCTCGGTTGCACAGTGGTCCTGAGGCCACAATTTGCCTAGCGGGACAGCAGTGGTCCTGTCAAGCATATTATGAGTTTCCTCTTCACCACGGTTTTCATGGCGGTGAGCCCGCCATGAAAACCGTGGCGTAGAGGAAACAAAGGAGGCCCTACGGGAGCACCCTGGTGCCTCATGCCAGGGGGGCAGAACATGCGCCCCTTGTGTGCATGCACCCCTGTACCGGAAATGCATGGATTGCATCAGTCCATGCTATGCATGTACTGTCTTTGACGTTCACATTGTGGTACCTATTTCATAGGCACCACCATGGGAATGCCAAAGAACCACCTGCCAGAGCAGACAACTTCTGACCTGGTGGGCAGTTCGTAGAAGGGTTTGGCAATGCCTGGCGGTCCTGCTTCCGCACAGCCAAACTTGTAACGAGGCCCATAGCGTTGTACACAATGTGTGTGGCACCTGACAGTTGCAATCTGTGTTTTGATGGCATATCCACAAAGCATTGAATATCACCTGCCCAAGCCCATGCTAGCAAGATGGGTGTAGCAAAGTTGGTTTTTGATGCATGTCTGGCATATGCTACTTGTTATGGACACCACACAGCAGTATTACTTGATGCCATGGCTGTTGTTGAATAGGAGGGGTTGTACGGTAATAATAGCGTGTGCTTGCACTTTGCGTAAGCAAACATGAACATTAATGACTGCAACCTGTGTTTGCAGAACCAATTCACTAACACACAGTAACGGACGTCTATAGCCTTGGTCCATCGTGGGTTGACTGATTCTGCAAACATAGGTTATTGTTACCTGTGGAACATATCCACTCCAGATTAACCAGGGTCATTTGTGAATTGAGTGGATGGCCCTGGACATATTGACTATGGCTACTTCAAAACATATGCAATCATCAAGTGCAAAGGCTATTTGGAATTGTGGTCAGGTGTCAGTTTGTGGGTTCTATAAGCATGAGAAGTAGCCAGACATATTCATCAAAACTTGGGCATGACTGGACATAGGAGTTCACCAAATGTGGTCTGTGAGCACACAACAGCCCTATCCTCTCAACAAGGACCATACCTTCTTTTGGTCTTGGTCTAGGATGGTGATGAATCCTCCACTCATCAACAATGTTGACCCGAGTCATATGGATTCCGCCTTTTGTGTTTGTGTGACATAATTACATAATTACAGGAGCTATCCACCTTTCATGGGCAATGAACCCTTTTGCAACAATAGTCAGCGATGGAGGGGCCGTTTCTTCAAACTTAGCCTATGGTAGCATATGAAATGCATCCATTTGCCAGAAAATGAGATATTAATTTCAGAGGAGGTGACCCCTACAAACTTAACAAACACAATCTGGTTAGATCAAAACACTATTCTGAGAGAATCTCTGTTCAATCCCTGGTTGATATGGCACAAATTCAATCCCTAAAAAAGTGCATGTTAAGTTCAAGCAGTACCAACAATCAGATAGCTGGTCTGACATATTACAAGTGTCACAGGCTCTGAGGCATTTGTAATACAGCATACAGGACATTTGTCACTTTTGTGACTAGGTATCCTGTCTGCCAAACTCACAATAAGGCAGTTAGGGCCATATGTAGGTGGCCCAAATACCGGTCGGTAACGGTGAAAAACTGTAAATTTCACCGCTATTGACCGGTATATAGGCATGCGCGGTGTAGGGAAGGAATCGGTTCAAAAAGGGGGGTGGTGATGGACAGAGTATCTGAATTAAGCAGAACACTCCTACCCAGTCAAAAGATCAGGGCTTGATCCATCACCGTTTTTTAGCTCACTGCACCATCCCAGTTCAGAACCTGGCTACATGCAAATTAGTCTGTCCCTGGCCCAGTGCATCATGGGAACAGGGCAGACCAAACTACCAAGCCAATTCTTTACTGGAAAGGAAACAAGCTTCCGGGGACCGGTTTCTGGCATTACAGCCGTCTTCGGCCCGGCTTGCTTGAATCCTGATGGTGCAGTGAGCAAGGGACTCACATCTGAGCATACCCTTCCACACTTGTGGTGACCAAAACGATTCAAAAAGGGGGGTGGTGATGGACAGAGTATCTGAATTAAGCAGAACACTCCTACCCAGTCAAAAGATCAGGGCTTGATCCATCACCGTTTTTTAGCTCACTGCACCATCCCAGTTCAGAACCTGGCTACATGCAAATTAGTCTGTCCCTGGCCCAGTGCATCATGGGAACAGGGCAGACCAAACTACCAAGCCAATTCTTTACTGGAAAGGAAACAAGCTTCCGGGGACCGGTTTCTGGCATTACAGCCGTCTTCGGCCCGGCTTGCTTGAATCCTGATGGTGCAGTGAGCAAGGGACTCACATCTGAGCATACCCTTCCACACTTGTGGTGGCCAAAACGATTCAAAAAGGGGGGTGGTGATGGACAGAGTATCTGAATTAAGCAGAACACTCCTACCCAGTCAAAAGATCAGGGCTTGATCCATCACCGTTTTTTAGCTCACTGCACCATCCCAGTTCAGAACCTGGCTACATGCAAATTAGTCTGTCCCTGGCCCAGTGCATCATGGGAACAGGGCAGACCAAACTACCAAGCCAATTCTTTACTGGAAAGGAAACAAGCTTCCGGGGACCGGTTTCTGGCAAGGAATCGGTAATAAGGAATCGGTAAATACCGATTCCTTATTACCGATTTCTAATTTACAGAATCGGAATTACCGAACACCCAAATACCGAATCAGTAAATAGGAAACAGTAAAAACGAGAAAAGAGATGTAGGGAAATTCTGTAATACCACTTTTCCTAAAATTTGGTATGTAGGAGTCGGTAATTAACACTGACTGAAAGCAGGTGGTAATCAGGTGCAGTGTATATAAGCAGTCCTAAAATGCAACGGTGTGATCACTATGGCGGCTACGGCTACAGGCAGCAGGAGTGAGGATCTAGAGACAGGAGGAGGGTGTTTACAGACAGCGCAACACACTCTTCCAACAGACTGAGGCTGAGATCCATGAAAGGTACAGGCTACAACCCCACACCATCCTGGACCTGATATGGGACCTGCACCCACTCCTGGAGCATCCAACACCAAGGGGGCACGCCATACCACCACATGTGCAGTTGCTCTGTAGCCTATTCCTACTTGCAGCTGTCAGTTACCAGGGGGTGATAGCTGCAGTAGGTGGGGTGTCACAGAGTTTTTCTTCAAAAAGTTCCTCGATGCCTTGATGCAGAGAATGCATCACTATATAGGCTTCTCAAACACACAGGCAGAACTGCTGAAAACCAAGACAGACTTTTACCAAATGGCACAGTTCCCGCATGTCATAGGGTGCATTGATGGGACACACATTCCAATCTGCCCACCTGCAGCCATTGAGTATATCTACAGAAACAGAAAATCCACCCACTCCATAAATGTGCAGGTAATCTGCGATGCAGCCAACATAATCACCGACATCGTGGCCAAATTTCCAGGGAGCACCCACAACTCATACATTTTCCAGAACAGTGGGATCTACTCACGCCTGGCTGCGGGAGAATTTGGAGAAGGATACCTGCTAGTTAAATCACTGTGACACATCCTGATGGATACTGCAGATGAATGTGTTGATGTTTGTATATAATGGCACTCTCTTTCTCACCTATGTGATAGCGCTTATGCTGTGCGGTCATTCATCCTCACTCCTTACCTAAACCCATCAACCCAAAGTGAGAGACGATGCAATGTGGCACACAAATCAACACGCAACGTTGTGAAGCGCACATTTGGACTATTGAAAAGCAGGTTCCGCTGCCTCCACAAAAGCGGAGGCGCACGTCAGTACACACCCCTCATCTGCTGCAAAATCATTGCAACTTGTGCTATGCTGCACAACCTTGCCACTAAGAAAGGTACAGGAGTTGAATTAATGGACTTTGAGGATGATCATGATGAATTTGCTGAGCCAGAGCCCAATGCAGCAGGAGTGGCACCAGCACCAGATGGGAGACAAAGAAGGGCAGAGATCACACGCAACTATTTTTGAGTAAGTAAGGAGACGCAGCCAGTTGTTGAATGACGTAGTTTAATATTTTGGCACTACGCCACTACACCAAGGGCTCAACTTGCCAGTCCTATTTGTGACAACCCTACGAGGATGTCATGGTTTAAGTCACCCAGTTAGGTACACAAAGTGTGGCCTGCAATAACGCCTGCGGCCACGCACAACACTGCTGGAGTCCCTTAGCAGAGTGTCTTCACTGGCAATGGATCCAGTGCCAGCCCCATGATGTCTGCTGCTCCTCCTGGTCTCAGTTGCAGGAGGCGTTATGCTGCTGCGACTGGTCGTCTCCTCACTGTCCCCCACATCACCTGCACCAGTATTGGCAGCCTGAGTTGTTAGGAGCACTTCAAGTGCAGTTGTGACTTGGACAAGCCCCCTAGAAACATCACGGCTGCAGTGTGCCATCCCTTCCTGCATGGCCACGGAGTGCCTGCAGAGCAGAGAAGTGGCAGTTGAGAGGCGCTTCACTGCCTTTGTATGGTTTTCCATCTTCTGCCTCTCCCTGCGCCATGGCATCCTGTCCTCATCAAGTTTGATGCACAGCAGCATCCCTGACTGGGACATGTCCCTCATGCCTCATGCCCTCAGCCAGCGTGGAGGTCATAGTGCTGATGCCCTTCTCAATGTTCTGCATGTTAGTATTCAGGTGTCTCATTTGCCGCTGTACAGATTGTATTGCCTTCCCTTGCAGGCGCTAAACCTTTACCATGTTTGCCTCCAGCCCTGAAAACACACCATGCTCCTCACCCTGCAAAGTGAAATGAAATGAAATGAAGAAAATTCTTAATAAAGCGCACTGCGACCAAGCGGCTTCCTGGCGCTGAGGATAGAAGCTAAAGACAAGGATAACAGCTGCCAGGAGGAGATCAGCCGGAGTACGCTATGGAAAATAAATGTGTCTTAAGGGCTTTACGAAATTGAAGAAAAGTTGGGATAGATCTAATTGAGAGGGGGAGGCTATTCCAGAGGTGGGGGGCTAGTACCGAAAACCTGGTACCTCCTATTTTGGATTTGCGAAATCGGGGGACATTAAGAAGAAATTGGTTGGAAGAACGGAGGGCACGGATAGGAGTATAGGGGCTGATGAGTGACTTAATGAACGCTGGGGCAATACGAGTGCGGGCCAGAAAGGCCAAGCATCCCATTTTAAAAAGAGATCTTTGGCAGATGGGAAGCCAATGAAGAGATTTCAGGACAGGCGTAATGTGAGAAGATTTGGGCAAGCGGTGAACAATTCGGGCATCCTGGTTCTGAATGGCTTGCAATCGGCGGAGTTCGTAAGCCGGAATGCCCGCTGTTCCCGTAATCAAGACGGGACAGAATCATTGCAAGCATGATCAGTTTAAGGGCTTCGGTAGAAAAGAAGCGGGACACTTTCCGAATAATACGGAGGGAAAGGAAACATGAGGAGACAACAGAGCCAATCTGGGCATGCATGGTGAGGTCCCCACTAACTTTAATGCCCAAGGTCTTTGCAGAAGCCGCTGGTATGGGCGGAGGGCCAAAGGTGGAGGGCCAGAAGGCTGACGACCAAGGGAAGGTGGAATGATCGGTCAGGACCAACTCCGTCTTGTCCAGATTGAGCTTAAGTGGGTTGCGGTTCCTCCACTCCGAGATGAAAGCAAGAGTGGAATGAAATTTAGGTACAGAGTGCAGGGGGAAGAGAGGTCGAAGACAAGCTGGAGGTCATCCGCATAGTTATATACGGAGACCCCCATGTCAAGGAGAGAAAGAATAAGGGGGCGAATATAAAGATTAAAAAGAAGAGGGGACAGGGAAGAACCTTGGGGGACCCCACAGGGAACCAGGCGGGTAGGTGCAATATGGCCAGAGAGATGGACAGCCTGTGTCCGCCCATTTAAAAAGGAGGCGAGCCAAGAGAGAGCGGTGCCCCGAACACCCGCCGCGCCGACACGGTCGAGAAGGATGGAATGGCCGACCGTGTCAAAAGCAGCGGACAAATCAAGGAGCACCAAGGCTTGAGGCAGGTTGGAGTCCGCCTTACTCTTAAGCTCCTCTAGGACGGACAGGACCACTGACTCTGTAGAGTGGACTGGGCGGAAACCCGCTTGGTGGGAGGCCAAGAGATGGTTATCCTCAATAAAGGCGGAGAGACAGGAAGTGGTGTAGCTCTCCAGTATCTTTCCAAGGTAGGGGAGAAGGGAGATGGGTCTGAAATTGGAAGGAAGGGAAGGGTCTGCACCAGGTTTTTTGAGAATGGGGCAAACTATTGCAGCTTTGAAAAATTGCGGAACTAAGCCTGAGGAAATTGAAGAGTTAAGGAGAGATAGAAAAGGGTCAGGACAATGAGTAAGAAGCTCCCTTAAAATGTGAGCTGGAGCACAGTCAGCCGGAGAGCCTGACTTTACTTTCCGGAGAAGAGCCAGAAAGGTATTTAGAGAGATGGGAGGGAACTGTTCAAAGAGCAGCGGGGGCGGAGGCAACAGGGGGAAAGGAGGGGAGAGAGAAGGTGAAATTGTTGGAGGAATATTGGATTTGATCTTTACGATCTTCTCTAGAAAGAAGTTGTTAAGAGACAAGCAGAGAGCTTGAGTGGGGACAGGATTGGAGTTGACTCTGTCCGAAGCAACAAGGTTGCGGACTATTGAAAAAATTTCCTTGGGTTTATTTGCTGATAAGGATATTCTCTCCGAGAAATATGTAGTTTTGGCCGAGAGGATAGCCTTCTTGTAGTTCAGCAAAAAAAGCTTGTATTTGGCTCTCAAAGAAGGGCAGTAATTGCGTCTCCAATGGCGTTCAGATCGTCTAAGATCCAATTTAAGAGTTTTTAAGTCATCTGTGAACCATTTTTGGGCGTCATGCGGGCGGCAGATCTTGACTTTTCTAAGGGGGGCAACGCAATCACAGGCGGAGGACAGCCACTGATTCACTGCGTCTAATTGAAGATCAAGAGAGAAAGTCCCTAGATCAGGAAGAGAAGCAGTTAAAGAGGAACGGAGAAGGTTGAGATCAACCCGATTCCAATTGCGAGCTGTGATATTTTTAGATAAAAGGGTTTTTTTTTGGGCTCCAAGATCAATGAAAAATGAAACCAGAAAATAATCAGACCAGGTACAGGGGACAGCTGTAGGGGAAAGAATAGTGCAATTGGCTGACCACACCTGATCTAAGGTATGGCCGTGAATATGGGTGGGGGAGTGGAGGTGAGGGAGAAAGTTGAGACATTGGAGAGTAGCTGAAAAATCTTTTGAGGACGGGTCCTCTTTAGGATCACCTGGCCAATAATTGAAATCTCCAAGAAGGAGCACTGAGGAGTTATTAACCACGGGTGTGGCCAGTAGTTCTTGTAAGATGGGCACAAAACTGGGCATATTCTGAGGGGGGCGATACATTAGCACTATTGTGATAGGAGCTAGGAGGTTGACTGAGCGAGCAACCAAAAAATCTATGCCAGGTATGGGAGAATGGGGGAGAAGCTGAAACTGCAAGTGGGAGCGGATAATCATCGCCACTCCCCCACCGGCTTTACCAGCAGGACGGTCCGCCCTAAGGGCATAATACGAGTTGGGGAGGGCGGACAACAAATCAGGGAGAGAGTCAGCGGCAAACCAGGTCTCCGTGAGGAGCAAGAAGTCTGGAGCATCGGTGTCCAATAGGTTAAAGAGCTCGTACTGGTGCTTGCATGCTGATCTAGTATTTAGCAGGCAGGCAGTGGCCATAGCAGGAGGAGAGGAAGAGAGGGAGACAGGGAGAGGGGGAGTCTGTGACCAGGACGATTGCAATACAGGTTCAGACAAGGGAATGGAAGGAGCAGGAATGCCCAAGGCTGCAATATGTGTGGACAGGGACGGAGAAATGGAGCGGACCGAGTTTAAGGAAAGGAGTTGAGCTGAGGTGTAAGTGATGGCTGGGGCAGGCTCCGTGGCCCTTGGTCCCTGTCGGTCGCGGACGGGCGCAGACGGGCTTGCCTTCGGCGCGCCTTCGGCACGCTGATGGCGCGCCCGCTGCGCCTGTCCGCTGCGCGAACGAAAAAGGCACATTGTTTGTAGGGAGAGAGGCAGGGGGGGGCGTGGCCGATAGATGGTGGGCGTGGCCAGTGGCCTCAAGGGGATGACGGCAAAAAGGTGTAGCCCGCTGCAGCTATGTAGTCTGCTGCGCGGGAATGCCCAAGATGTCAATGACGATTATGAAGAGCCCAGGAGCGGGAGGTAGGCAAATAATGGTGGACTGGGTTCCCTAGCTCTGCAGCGTCTGGCACCTGTATGTGATCTCTCTGAGGTGGACTGCGACCCTGCATTACTGCCATCCACTGGCACAGTCGATATTTCTCCACCCCTGGTGTCTTCCAAGGACAACTCCATCTCTTGAAGTGTGGCAACTGCAAGCCTCCTGAGTCTTGCCCCTGCCGGTGGTGTCGCTGCTGGTGATGCTGGCAGTGGTGGTGATGCTGGCAGTGGTGGTGATGCTGGCAGTGGTGGTGATGCCGGTGGTGGTGGTGTAGTGTGCCCTGCACTTGCACTGGCCTCCTCCGATCTCTCCTTCCGGGGTGCCCTTCCTGCCTTTTGTCTTGTGCAGACCAGCGCGATGTCTCGCCTGTGGACACAAATTGTACATTAGCTAACTAGTCTGGCAGCACTACGTGGCAATAACCCATTTTCATTTCTGCACACTATCTTTCTGTCCTCTGCTTGCTTATCAGTGATGTGTCACATGCCCTGGTGTTCAGTGGGATGACTGTCATGATACCTGTTACACTGACTACATCTCCCATAATGCACTGCTGGTGTTTAGTAAAACCTGTACTGGAGTGGGATTCACACAGCCTCATTGGGGAATGGGGATAGGGAATGGGGGGCGCAGATTGGTGTGCATGCTTCTTACCTTGTTTGTTGGCAGCTCTGGCTGAGCTGTCTGCATCCCCAATTCCGCAGACGCTTTCAGGCTCTATGGTGGACTCCACCAGCTGTTCCAGTGCAGTCAGTGCAGGTGCCGTGTTCCTTCCTCCTCCTGTCTGGCTTGCTTGTTTTTTAATCTCAGCCATCTTCTTTTTTGTGAGGCTCCTGACATTGTACCACCTTTTTGTTGAGTACTTCAATTTCCCGGGGGGTCACTCCAATGGCATTCACTTGTGCCTGTATTCCCAGCCAGATCTTCCTTTTCGCTGATTCTGGTACTTGCAAGGACTGTTTCCCAAACAGCTTTGTATGTTGTTTCACCACCTCCTCAATCAGGACCTGAAGCTCCCTTTTGCTGAATTTTAACTTTCTCTTCCTTTCAGCACCTTCTTTGTCTGTCTCCTTGTTAGCCATTGTGCAGGTTTTACAGGAAAAGTTCCCCCGGTTGCTCCTGTGTTCTCCTCTACACTCCCAGCCTCTCCAGAAGGTTCTGATTCAGTGCACTTCCTGGTTGGGAGGTGGGGTGGATGCACAGGATTGGCTGATTCCTCAATTGCTGGTGATTTGAATTACCGATTCGGCATTTACAGATTCGGTTTTACAGGTTTGGTAAATACCGATTGGTAATACCGAATTTTTACTGAATTCTTAATACCGAATCGGTAAAATTCTGTATTAAGAATTCGGAATTTCACTTTTACCTACATGTGGCCCATAATCTCCAAATGCTGAAAAACATACTTATGGAGAAGTTCTTCAGCTATTAGCTCCACAGCACAGGTTTCTTGGCACTAGGTCTCTCTCCAATCAGGTTTCTGTAGGTTCAAATCTTGGAGTCAGGAGTGCTTCTGCTTTTTGTGTCCCTGAAACAGGTAAACAGCAGGCCAACCACATGACTCTTGGAGAGCAGTTCCAGTCCCTAGGGGCCAGCAGTAGTCAGGAGTCCTTGCGTGAGTCCTCTTCCTCCAGCGGGAGATATGGGACATCCATCTTCCACCACGGTTTTTTGTCTTCAAGTGGAGTCCTCATAGGTGCAGGAATGTTCTGTGAAGGCGGTGATTAAGATTCCAGATTTATAATATATAGTATAAAGTGATTGGAGAAACTGTGCCACCCAAACCTAACCATTTTCTCGCTGTCTCTGACCGCCTTTTGCAGTTCATCCTCTTTGTATTACTATAACATTGTTTAGAAGTTTTTATTTCAAGATGATAGAAGCCTACAGCCACAAAGTAAGCCTGACTTCAGCTCATTACCCACCCCATTATTTGGATGAGCTCATTGACCCATCTTACAGTGTAAAATCTGGCTCTCTCCACATTGACCTGGTTGTCTGGCAGGGTTCTGGAAAGAACAAGAGAAGTCATCTCTGGTATCTCCAAAGCAAAGGAGGCAGTGCTAAATCTGTCCTTTGTTATGCCAACTATTCATGTTTGGTCCCAAATAGCTAATCCTTGCTAAGTGGTCAGCAGTTAACACCCACCTGCTCTTCCTGGGCTCAGAGACAGGCTATTGGCCTTTAAGCCAGACTTCTTACCTTACTCACCCAAGGATGTGTACTCTAGCTCTAGAGGGTCTGTGTGTCATACTCAGGCACCCAAAACTACATTGTTATATTTTCACTTATGGTAATTCTGATTTCTCCAATATATAAAATGTAAAACATTAAGTAAGAAATAATTTGGAGCAGTTATTTAGCATTTTCCCAAGCACAAATATAGATTCTAATCTCATGTAGGCCTGTTCATTGACAAATCTAGCAACGGCTCCACAGTGAAATAGGTTTGGGTTTTATTTTGCTGTGACAGCACACTTTCCCCAATATGTGTGTGTTATATTTTTACATATTAGTGCCCTCTATGTGGGAATAAGGTACACTTTGGGAGTACCTCATGAATATATAAAAATAGGCTTTTTTTACAGCGCAAATGCACTTTTCCTTGTCTTCTGTAATTCAAGGCATTTTAATTGATGACCAGCAAGAGCCCACTGGTGCTCCTGGTAGACATACAATTGTGTTGTATATTGTTGGTGTAAATACACACTGCAGCCCAAACACAACATTTAACGTTCCATGATAAAGGTGCATCTTAGCCACCATTTACCAAGGTGAGCTATGTAGGCCTAGTGGGGGGAGGGGGTAACAACAAAACTAGGGTCATTTCCCACCACACTCATCATTGACCAGCAGCATTTCTTCCAAGGCAGGTGTTTGGTGGATTGGTTTTGGAAACATAAACTGCTGCTGCTTGTGGGATGTAGGTACTCAGCAGGTAACATTGTGCTCAAGGTCCTTGTATTAAGAATAAATGTACCTTTTCACAAAAGTTAGTATTTGATATTGAAATTTCCTTCTAACTAAAAATAATTATTATGCTTCTAGTTATTACCAATTAAGGGTGAAAAAGCAGTTATAAATTAAACAAAATGTTACTCTCAGTAGAGAATACAAAGTTGGTTAAAATTTAATGAACTTTATGTAAAACAGAAATTTCTAATTGTTTAAAATTACAACAACTGGCTGTAACACAGCCTAAAATGTATTTTGAGGAGACATACACAAACATATGAACCCTAAACCGGTCATGGAAGACAGTGTAGGACAGCACACTAAAAAAACTGCACCATAAGCACATGCTTCAGCTACCAAGAGGGGGTTGCAAGGTTTAGCATCAGTATTTTGTTTTGTCTTTTTCGAACTCTTACCGATTTTTAAGGAAAGAAATGTAAATTTCCACCCTACAATCACATTTCCCCGATAGTACTACTACAATTTTGACAACATGGGTCTAAGAAAAAGGCAGTCCCAAACATGTTTTCCCCATTTATTTTCCAATAGGAAAACTAGTCCCAGCGACAGCCAAAAGACTGAACGGAATTACACCACATTTCGCAGAAAGCAAGATCTTGGTGTATAAATCATGCTTTTTTGTGATTTGGTGCAAATCCGTTCAGAAATTTTAGAGAAATTAAGGTTACAAAACATTGTATATTTCTCACTGCGGAGGATCTGCAGAGCCGAGATATCTCAAGATGAGATCGGAAAGGCTGCAACCACATCAACAAAGATGCTGTGCAGCCATCTTAGGACTTGGGTCCTGTAACAAAATATAAAACAACCTATAGGGAGCAGGGTAGATATACCCTACACCCTAGGCCTGTTGGGAGGGTCCCATTTAGGCCAAAAACAGCATTTATTTAAAGCGTACCATGGATCTGTGGGGGAGCCACATATCCCAGCATGAATAAAAAAAATGTTGCAGCCTTGTGTCTCTTTCTATATAGCCCCATGGAGTGAGCCTGGGGAGACAGTGCATTAAATTTTTTGGGGGAGGATGAGATGCGGCTAAACACCTTAACAAATAGGCCACAGGTACGCCATCCCCTGGGGCTGGTATGTTAAAAATCGGGAGGGGTATGTGGCTCCCTCCCCAAGCCTCAATGAGGCCATGGGCCCCATTACCTGGGGCAATATTCAAAATGGAAACAGGTTGCAACTCCGCCAGTCATCCGCAGACCACCAGGGTCGCGGTCAGGGAAAAGCAGCTGTCATAGGGCAGTACAGAGTAGTTTCACCACCATCCGTGTATGAGTTCGCTTTTTGACGAGCTGACCGCAGCGGTGGGAGGATCAAGTTGGTTGAAACTAAAGATTGGGGGTGCGTACTCAGCTCTTTCTTGTTCTTTTAGTCAGAGTTTGACATGGATCTCTTTCTTCTGGTCCTCCCTTCACAGCAGCACTTTCACCCGAGGATTAGGACCCTGTTTGTGGCGATGTACAGGTGAGTACTTTTTGTACCATAAACCCATTTCCAGGACTGCCCACATATTTAGCCCGACTACAGCAATGGGTAGGTGATATTTTTCCACATGTATCATGCATATGAGCACATTCGTCCCATATGCAGTCCAAATGCTCATACAGACATCGATATATTTGGAAAAGTATTCACCATCGCTGCAAGATCTCTGGAGCGACTCTGCAGGCACCCTGGTAAACACTTAATACGGCAGTCAAAAGACTGCTGGTGCTTCAGTCTTCTGGCAGCCGCGGCTGAGCTGTGCAGGCGGTCGGTAATCAGTCCTTTACTGCTATGTATATGTATTTTGGGGATTGTAATGTGTTTTGTGTTTTTTTTAATTTACTTTACAGGTTTTTTTCTAAGGGCATGTTCTATGAGAATTGGGACCTTACAATTTTCTGGTTTATAATAAAAACATTTTTTTACTCTGATTTACTTTGTGGGGAGTTTTCTGGAGCATTTCTTTTTTTTAAACACTTTTTGGGATGTTTATGGGTCCTAGATACTTTGGATTGCTTCAAGGGATATCTACAGATTTTGTTTTGTTTTTACCTTTGGAGGGGGGGGGGGCTTTTTGGACAATATTTTCCAGTTTTTGGTGGATTACTATTTTTCATTACATGATTACAGATAAAGATCTGCAGCTACAGAAGGGTAAATTTTATTTATTTCATTGCCTTTTGGTGGGAAATGTGATTTTACATTTTTTGTGTAAATATCATGTGATTGTTATGTGGAATTGTTTGGCTTATATGTTGTAATTAATTTATATGATGGAGTTTGTTTGTTTTTTACTTTCTTGTCTGGTGATGGTTACATTAAAAAAATATTCATAGCATTATTATATCAGTCTTTATTAACTTTGGAATTTGTTATAATATTTTGACTAATGTAATGTAATATTATATTTATTACTCAAAATAAAAAATAAAAATTAGTCTGTCGGTTTAGAATTTGTCATAATGTTTTAGGGCTTTGGTAGGTTACCATCTATTTTATAATATGCTTTTGGCTATCATTTCTACGTAATGTACTCCTTTGCTAATTATGAAGGGTTTGAATTTAAATTGAAGCATGCCATATATTCTTTTGATTTGTTTGCTAAGATTAGGGGCAATTCGGCAAACAAATTGCTCCATTCTTATTTCTTGGTAGCTTTGCTCTTTTTCTAATGCTTCTATAAATTTGTAGAGTGTAGGTTGGGGTCTGCCTAGTGTGGATTGGAAGGCATTGTGCCATTCTTGCACTGCACTGTTTGTTTTGGCTTCCAGTGCCAAGGTACTGTCATAGACATTCCCTCATGGTATTTAGAATTTGGGTTGGCCTCTGTGTAGGAAGTGATGCAGACTGCCGAACCAAATGTCTTTGAAGTAGTTCGTTAAGAGGTTTATTTGTCTTTAGTTTGTTGGTAGAAAGGGCTTTCTATTAGTAAATTGTAGTTGTTGGCTACCTCTGCAATGGGGACACAGGTGAGTGCTATAATAATTCTTTCTTTGAAACGCAAATTGATTTTTGTAGAATATTCCTTACTTAGGAGCCTGACAGTCTGACCACCGTAGGGCTGTGTCCGGATCTGCCAGCAGCCCACCGCACTGTCGGTGTAAAGACCACCGTTTTATGAGTTGACCACGGGGCTGGCAGTGTTGAGTTGGGGATTTTGCAGCAATGGTGAGTATTATTCACAAATATGTCAATAGCAGTGTGTTCATTTTGACTGCAGATGTGTCAGATGCAGGGATATACATTATATATGTGGGGAAAACAATATGTCCATTACCGGGGTTCAGCCCATATGTAGGCAGTCCTGGCAATGGGTACATGGTTCGAAATGGACTCACCTGAAAATCACTACAAACAGGGTTGTAATCCTTGGAGGGAAGATCCTGCTGTGAAGGAGGGACTTGGAGAAAGAGATCCACTTCAGAATCTGCCTGGAAAAAGAAGAAAGGGTCGGGTACGCACCCGTAATCCATCGTGCAGCTCCCCTGTACTGCCCTATGGTGGCTGCCTCTCCTTGGCCGCGAACCCAGTGGTCTGCTGGTGTTCTCGGTGGTCCAATGGCAGGTTTTCCAAAATCCATCTGCCCACCTCGTAAGACGGTGGTCAGACTAGCAAGCTCACTGCACTCTGACTGCCACCGCTGTTACGCCGACACAGCCACTCACTCACCCATACAGCTGGTCACATACTCACATCCATACTTATCTACTCACACACCTACTCACACACTCAAACAGCCACTTAGACATCCACTCACACACTGATCCAGTCAGAAAGCCACTCAGATGAGATGTTTAGAAACAGTATGACTAATTACTAGAATGGAAAGAATAGTAATTCAAAGTATTTACCTTAAAGTCTCAGAAACATTTAAGAAACACTTACAGTCATGGGATGATGACATCAGTAATGTAATTTGAGATGTCATCAGTGATGTCATCAGTAATGTCACTGGCCATGTCATGAGTTATGTAATATGCAAGATCATAAGCAGTGCATTGTGGGGGCGTAAGTTATAGCTAGCTCAGGTAACTATAACTGCTGAATTTCACTGGTTTTGTACAAGTGAAATCTGAGCCTAACTATAACGTCCCTGTAACCTTTGTTTTTTTCAGTGAATTTCTAAGGTTTTTTAATGTCTATTTCCCAACTATAACATTCCTGTAACATTTAGGGCCCCATTAGGATGTCGGGCGGATCGCCACCACCATGCGGGCGGTGTCGATCCACCTGACATCCTTCCCCGCCCGCCACCCATTTCCCCATGCCATATTACTGTGGTGGGGGGACCGCGGCAGATGGAAAGACTGTTAGACACCGCCCACCGCAATGTTAAAAATGCGGGATGCGCCCATCAGTGTGGTGGGCGCATCCTAATGGCCCCCACGAGACCGCCGCCCTTATGGCGGGCGGTCCCGTTTTACGACAGGATGGCGGGCGGACAAAGTTTGCACGCCATCCTAATTGGCTCCCTAATTTTTTTCAGTGAATTTCTATATTTACAAAAATTCTATTTCCTAAATATAAGGTCCTTGTAACATTTGTTTTTTCAGTGAATTTGTATGTTTTTTTAAATTCTATTCCCTAACTATAAGGTCCTTGTTACCTTAGTATGGAGACTTTACAGTAGTAAAGATGCTACTTGTAATTTTTTGGGGAAAATTGGAAAATATCATAAACTTACCCAAACGTTTAGGTTTCTCTTTGTGAATCCGGCCCTCTTATATCTCTGTCTGCCTGCTAAATATCTCTGTGCTTTCAGATGAGCTATCACAATGGCAGATCCTCTTAAAGCATGAATTATTTTCTGTGCATATGCCAAGTTCAGTGTGCCAGCACAGCAACGTTTTTGTTTTTCAAAA
This sequence comes from Lissotriton helveticus, assembly GCF_964261635.1. Taxonomy (NCBI): domain Eukaryota; kingdom Metazoa; phylum Chordata; class Amphibia; order Caudata; family Salamandridae; genus Lissotriton; species Lissotriton helveticus. Next base: position 406,100,341 of record NC_136070.1, read on the forward strand.
ACAAACTCCGAAAGTAGGAGAACGTTTTGGAAAATGAAAATGATAAATGTCCCTGACACAGCTAGGTTTTTTTCCAGTATTTGGGGGTCATTTATTGGTTCTACTTATGAGAACCATCAAGCTCTTTTTAGCTGTCCCAGTATATTGAAACATCCACCCTAGCTAGGGCAGAATTTCTGAGAAACTTTGACCAATTACTCAATTTCAGTTGGTCAAAGACGTTTATCAGTGTAGCTAGCAGAGGCTCCACAAGGCAGAAACATGATATTTCATTGGACTCTCAATAGAGGGTGTGAACTGGGAAATATGAGATCATGGTCCTCTGCCGAATTTATGGCAGAGTACCTTGTCTACCAAACTCTAAATAAGGCTTTTCTCATCTATTAGCAAAATAGTCCACTACAAGTTCGCAGATTTTGTATCTGTTTTCTATAGTGTTTACACATAGAAGGTAATTGAACCACTATTTTGTACGCTGACTATTCACTGACATAACATAGTGAAAAAGCAGGCTTTAAAGTTGGCACTGCGGCAAATGGTTGTCTCTTGCTTGCTCCAGGTTTCCAGAGACTGAAAGACAAGGTGGAATAGCAGATGATTTTTCTAACATATCACCTGTCTTTCCCAGCCTCACTCAGATCTATTTGGACCTAAGGGCAGTTGGGAAATGTGGGTAGTACTAACTGTTGCTTCCCCTGCCTCCTTTGGGATGTGTGTGTGCATGGCAGATAGGTAATTTCACTCTTAGAATTGATTACCGAACAACTGACAGTGTATCTTACAGTTCTACTGTCAGCAGAGTAGCTGCTGTTATGTCGGGAGGCACACAAAGACTGAGAGGGCACCAGGGGTGAGGGAGAGTGGAAAGACGACAAGTATTGTTTTTAAAATGTTTGGGTTTGAGGAGGCGGAGAGTTAGCTGACCGAGGCAGGAAGTGTGGCAGGACAACATGCATTTTTTTAATTTGGGCAGCTCTTGTTATTTTATTTTGTGTGGAACTCTTCAGTTGAAAGAATTCCCTTTAGTGACCCACATAAAACTCTACAGACTGCTTATAAAAAAAATAGACTGAGCAGAATAATCTTATGTTGTACAGTATCTGATGATGATTTAAAAACATTTACACATTTGTATACACCATTAAGTGCGTTTACTATAGCAAGAGCCAACCTTGAGGTCTATATAACTACACAAATAAAGAAAATAGGTTTACAATGTTGATATCTTAATTACAATGAAACCAAAGCCACAGAATGGCTGCTTCATTACACAAAATGGAAAGGTTAATCCAGAGCTCAACATACTCAATTAAATTGCACACAAATGGAACACACTTAAAAGGAAATTAAACTTAAAACAATTCATCAAAACTTGTTGTAAATAACTTTACTTTGTATCTTTCCCCTTTAGTAACTCCTATGTCTCATGTTAATTTCAGCATGAGTATACTGTTAAAAAAAGCAGCACCACTTCTTAGGATAAGGCAGTCCAGGGGTTGTTTACAAGATTTCTAGTATTGTTGCTAGCTTCTAAGAACTTCTATAAACCGCACCTAATTTGAATTTGTTTTACTGATTTTATTGATTTGAATTTGAATACGTTTTAAACGCTCACCTGGGGGGATTCAGAGGGGCTCGTTCTTTCCTTAAAACATATTACCTGCTCCATGCAGCCTAAGTTGACCCTCAGCGGTTCCCGTAGTTAGTGCGGATCTGCTATCTTTGAGGCTGTTGACGATCTAGTCTCTAGCCTACAAAACAAGCAGGCTTGTGCGACCACGCAGCTCCACCTCTTAGGATAAGGCAGTCTGGGGTGTTGTTTTTAGTGTTGTTGCAAACTTCTAAGAACCTCTACGAACTGAACCTAATTTGAATGTGTTTTACTGATTTTATTGCTTTGAATTTGAACATGTTTTTACTTTAATACTCTCACATGGGGGAATCAGAGGGGCTCGTCCTTTAAACATATTCCCTGCTCAGTACAGCCTAATTTGATACTCTGGGCTTCCTGTAGATAGCGCTGGTCAGCCATCTCTGAGGCTGCTGATGTGCTAGTCTCTAGCCTAAAAAAAAATAAAAAGCAAGCTGGGGTGTCCGTGCAGTGGGTGAGCTGCTGGCGCGTTAAAGGGAAGCCCGTCTGCGCCTGTCAGTGCCTAGATGGCGCCAGGGGCAAGGACCCCTGGTAGTTTCCACCGAGAATGCTTGCTGTATTCTGCAGCCAAGCAGCGTTTCTGGAATGCGGGGACCAGTCCCAACTGCCGCAATTCTATCCATTTTGCTTTGGGTCAGGTAGGCTGCAAGCATAGGCCTTTTTTCTTCCTCCTGAAATCCCAAGCAAAACGGGAGAAACGGAGTTCCAGCAACTCTTTGGAGACTGCCCAATGCTTTCTGGTAAAGTGACGGTCCCTCCCCAAACATAAAATGGAAATTGCTGATTTTGTGCTGGGGCAGCAGCCCACCACGCTCTTTTTAGTGGAAACTTGGCTCCACCCTCAATCCACCACAGATATCTTAGAGGCTAGTCCCTCAGGCTATGTGATTTTAAGGCTAGATAGATCTCAGGGGGGAGGATGGTGACTCACATTGAGTTTTAAGCCACACTTGAGCTGCATTCTGGCTGAAGCTCAGATCTCACGGCAGCCTTTTTTTCTCTCTCTCTGACAGGACATTGCTCCATTAATGGCTTCCTAATTTACTGCCCCCTGGGCCTGCTTCTTATATTACGGCTCTATTAGACACCATGCCCTCTTATGCTCTGCGGCACGTCAATCTCCTTATTTTAGGCGATCTTTTCCTACATTTTTATGACCTAGCCTGTCAACCTGCCAAAAGCCTTAGCGAGGACTTGGGGATGCTCCACTCCCACCAGATAGTACAGGACTACACACATCCAGGGTCACATTCTTTTAATATTTGCTAACTCAGCTTTGATCAAGGTAACACCCACGCATCCCATTGCCTGGTCAGATAACTTCCTTATCCCTCTTCAGATCCTTGACTCTGCTCTTCTAACTAGTCCACCACTGGCCCAACCCATCAAGGTCCGCAAACGTCCTCTGGTGACCCCAGAGACCTTTATGTTGACTTTGAATTAGAAACTCCATGCCTAGACTCCTGCTCACAGGCTGCTAATCAACAGGTCTTAAATTGGATTGAGGAGGCCCTCAACACCTTAGCCCACAGGAAGACACCTAACATCACTCGGTCTAGACCCACTGCGGAATGTTTTACTGAGGACCTTCTTCAGACAAAAAAGGCATGTAAACGCATTGAACGTAAATGGCGTAAGAGCTACAATATCTCAGATAGAGCCACATATCTACAGGCAATCAAGGAGTATCACAGACAGATCAGGCTTTCTCGGACCCAATTCATTGCACAAAAGATAGACAAAGCAAACTATTCCCCCTCACAAGATTTTTAGAATAGCTAAATCCCTTACGTCACTCGATCCAGTGGCTGCGGTCAGGCCCCCCCCCTCTCAACAACTGCAAGCAAATTGCTCATTTTTCTTCTGATATAATTACCTTCTTGTATGCCTCCTTCCCAGAAAAAGCAAAAAACGTCAGATTCTGTCCTCTCAGAGTACCATATGGCTCCTCAACAGAAGGTCTTCTTGGCATTAGAATCATCTCTGTAGAAGAAATTTGCTCTCTTGCTGTAAAGGTTAAGTAGGGCTCTACAAAAGTCATACTGGAATGTGGGCTTGTGACTCTCACCCCAACCTTATGCACTGCTCAACCTATCGTATGAAGCTGGACAACTTCCAGCTGAGTGGAAACACAAGATGGTGGTTCCTCTCCTTAAAAAAACCCGCTTTGGATCCGTCCAAACTTAAAACGTTAGACCATTTTCAATGCTTCCTTATTTTGCAAAAATTTCAGCGAAACATGTAAACTCTCAACTAATGAAGTTCATTGAAGTAAATGGCCTTCTTCACAATCGCAATCTGGTTTCAGGCCACAGTATGGCACAGAATGTGCCCTCTTGCTAGCCTCAGAAACTCTACGTACGATGGCTGACGAAGGCAAGGCGGCTGCTCTCATCTTGTTAGACCTAAGTGCGGCTTTAGATACGTATCATAAGGTCTGCTCCAGGAACAGATCTGGCTACAAGGTACTTCAGAAAGCTTATTTCTCGGAGATTATCCCCTAAAACATTGCAAGCCACAAAAATCAGCTTTAAGCCTAGCCTTGTTCAACTTGTACCTCTGTCCTCTGGCCAATCTGACCCAATGTCACATCGTGAGGATTGTGTCCTATGCTGACGATATGCAGTTGATCATCACACTGGCGCAAGCTGGCGTAGGGCCACAGATAATTTTAAATCCTACCTGATGGACTTGGCGACATGGATGGACGCAAGATGTCTTACACTGAATGCTGATAAGATGGAGGTCTTGGTGGTTCAAAAGCAGCCCTTGATCTGGTCTTCAGCCTGGTGGCCCTCTGAGCTAGGCGCCACTCCGATCCCTAAACTCAAAGTGAAGAACTTGGGTGTTACTTTTGATGCAGCACTAAATTTCGACAAGCAGATCTCGACTACGATCGGTACCTGCTTTGGTGTATTAAAAATGACATGAAAAATCCTGGGACTACTACCGGAATCAGCCAAGAAAGCGGTTATCCAGGCTTTGTTGGTATCCCGCCTGGACTAATGTAATGTACTCTATCTGGGTGACTCCAAAGGCAGACTGGAGCTGCTTCAAAGAGTACAGAACGCTGCAGCTCGGCTACTACTGAACATCCCAAAATGATCCTCCCTGGGTGCAGGATTAGCTGAACTTTACTGGCTCCCCATTAGGCACAGAATATCTTTCAAAGTACTCTGCTTTGTGCATCGGATACTTATATCTGTATTTCCACTGATTCAAGCTTACACTCCTACCAGACACACTAGGTCTTCTGGGGCAGTACTGATGGTGGTTCCTAGAGTGAATAGAATGCGCTTGAGGGGTAGCTTTTTTAGACTCCTAGCAGCCAAGTTATGGAACGCTATGCTCAGGGACTTGAGAGTGGGGCCAACTGCAGCCCGTTTTCAGAAAACTCTAAAGACTTGGCTTTTTAGGAAATAGCACACATCTGTCCTGCCTTGTTGTAAACCAGACTGACTGATAAGTGGAGCTTGGGCAGCTAATCCTCAGTGCGGGGACACTCATTTGGAGTAACTCCACGATTTACAAATTTCCTAATATAACATATTTGGGTTCAGATCTCCTGTTCCCCTTTCAACTTGACAGCATTTTATTGCCGCATTCAAAAATACTCAGGATAATTTTTATTGTTCAAACAGGATTGAATTAATTGGGTGATTTATTAGTGATAAAAAACAGACTGATTTGTACACATTACATAAGCAAACACAGTATCTCTCTGAAGGGTCCTAGATGAATTAAAGTTGATTGTGCTTTAAGAGTGTTGGAGTACAGCCCAGGTCCAGATAATGTTTGGCTTCGGCTTCTAGTATAAGTAATATAGACCCTGAGTTCAGGATTCTTACATGACTCAATATTCAGATACAAATACAGAAGCTAGAGTAGGTGCTTGGCGGGCGTCTGCCAGTCGGGTGTCTGCTACACACCGGAATCATTCCCATGTGGGGCCGCTACTTCTCTTGCCCTCAGGATTTAATATCACACATCCTGACATTTGCTGCTGGGGTGTTTCCACCACCTTTGCTTGGCCCACCGAATATAGGATTAAAGCAGACGGCGAGTTGCCAAAATGGCTGTTCCTGCTGCTCGTGTGCGGCTATGACAGTGCTGCTGCTTTTGAAGCCAGTTTGTGGCACCCCAGGTGGGGCTGTCCCTGCTAGTTTTCCTCTGGCCCGGCTTTCTGCCTTTGCCTGGTGGGTCGCGCCGCCGCTGTGGGTTGTCCCCACGTGCTCCTTCAAGCCTTGGCCTATTGTGCAGTGAGTTTGTCCTCAAATCCTTTCACTGTTCCTTTGCACTGCGGGTCGTGTTGCCCTTGTGGGTGTTCCCATGAGCTCATTTCAGGCCTGAGTCTTATTGTGTAATGAATATGAAAAGGATGTGCGGCAATGCCCGTGCATTTGAGTGCAGCCATTGGTTCAGCTGGTATGGCATTTATCCTGAGCGTAGCGGTTGCATGTGGTGTTTATTGTTGGAGGCCTGTGGCGCGTTTTCTGCAGATGTGGTGTGGGTTATTTATTTGGGCGTTGACCCTACGCCCACATTTGGGTTTGCCGACATTTTGGTCCAGGTTTAGCCGGGCACGCCACCTGGTGTGCTTTGTGAAGTGACTGCCCATGAATAGTCCTCTCAATGTATCAGGCCCTTCACCAAGTGAGGGCCCAGGGACACGTGGGAGGCTGGAGTCATCCGCTGCTGCAGGACAGGGACGCAGGCACATGTTCCACCAAAGCAATCAGCATGGCTCGGGCAAGTTGTGCCGCCATGGGGGAGGGATCACTTATTCGGGCGCGCTTCTCAAAAACTTTGCCCTACTCCCCCTTTGTTTCCTCCTGGTTACGCCGTCGGTTCATGTTGCGGGTGACCTTGCGGTCCTTGGTCTCGCTGGATACCTTGTTGTCCCCCTGCTTTGTGTTTTGGGGTACCTCGAGCCCAGTGGCAGCATAGGTCGTCGGTGATGTATGATGGTGAGTCTGAGGCCCACGATGACATTATACTCTAAAGAAGTTTTCAATAGTGTTGATGAACTCCACAACACATTTCATCACTGAATTCCCCTTCATTGTGTTCTGTGGGGGTAGCTGGCATGGGTAGGTTAGATATGCACCGAATCATTGTTTGATTTTGCTCCAAGAAAACGTCATTCATATAGTCTTTTGAATGTCACTCACATTTGTACTGAAATGATACAATCTCACACATAGCAATCTGAAACTTGGGCAGCTATGGATGAGGACAGCTATCTCTCGGTTGGCTACGCAACTGAGCTACAATTGTGGCTTATTTCACCTTATGCAAATAGAAGCACTGATTAGCCAATAGACGGGCTTGTTGTAAGAAGTGCTCCTTTTGCAGTAAATATAGGGATGCAATGACATGTGCTGAATATGTAATGTAACTGGCGCTCATGTATAGTGTTTCGATACCTTTGCATTCACATACACGTTACAATTGTGTAATTAATATGTAATTTCAATGCGCGTCAGATTAAGGCTATGAATGGCGGATTGGTCAGGCTGTTCAGGGAGCGGAATACCTAGTAAATGCGCATGGTGTGCCCGTGGCCGGTCTGAATGCCATAGTCATTGCCTGAGCAAGCTGGGTTGCCCTGCATATTAGTTTTAATTTTTAAACAATCCTTGAAGCTTGCTCAGGGGTCCCTCTGCTCTGTTGGTGTCTTTTATATTGGCCAGGTCCTTCTGGAGTTCTTCACCGATGTGTCCAGGACCGGGCGGAAGGTGTACACTTCGCTTTAGGCACCTATGCTAAGCAAAGATTTAAGCTTAAGTGTTGAGGGTGATATCATGTGCCCTGGTCTTTTTGAAGTGCTCCATAGGGTAGGATGACCCAGCAGCAAGGAGCAGCTAGCATAGTTTAAGTGTGCATTATCGACCATGAAGCAAAGTATGCAGCGCAGAGCTCTGCTCACACTAATGTGGGCCTAGATCACACAAAGCATAGGATGAGAGTGCGGCGTCAGTCATATATGGCGATTTATAAGAACATGCCAGAGGTATTGGCTATGACATCTCAGACTTGATTTCATTTTGCGTTGCAGGCGTCTGCCTTGGCAGTAACCAGTAGGCCCGGGCATCAATGCTTGTCTTTCAAAGAACTATTCTCGCCAATTTTAATTCAGTAGTTTGGATGGCGCCTATGCCTCAAATCCAGCAATATTTATTTGATGATCTGGTGACTCGCATTTAAAGGGAAGGTCCATGGTTCTTTGCGTGGTTAGTTAATGTGTCCAGCACACAAAGACACCCGTTGCTTAAGGCCTCATACTCCCATCGCTTCACCCCTGGTTTGGTCATCTATAAGGGGGGCAGTCACTTAAGTATAAACCGTGGGTTGGGCGTGTTAGAAAGACTTTTCTCACCCCTGAGCTGTAGAACAGTGGCCCGATTGACCCAGTGAGTTATGTAATCCCTGTGATGTCATAATGAGGTTTGGTAGCACAGGGTAATAGGGGCAGATGGTACTAAGTCTTTCTTGTATGGACAATACGAAGGGTATTTAAAAATGTGTGGGAGCCTGGTAAAGAGCTAAGGTCAGGCTTGAATGTCTTGTGCTTTCACTGCACGGTTGAGTCCCAGTCACGAACGGATCCTATCAGGGTCAGCTAGCTGTGGGTCAGGAAGCCCCAAGGCATCAGTAGCACTGAGCGGCTTACAGCAAGAGGTGGTATCCGATGCAAGGGACATCTGTTAGATTAGAGCCCTACTCAGAGGTACTACCTTGAGTGCTTGGAAGTCTCTTGGCACCGCCTTTCAATGGAAGCCATTGTCTAGCCGGCTGCTCTGAGCAGACCATTTGCGGCGTAAGTAACAGTTCAGCTGCCAGTTCCAACGTGCATCTTTCACTAATTCACTCAGATAACTGGGACAGGAAGGAAGGCGGGCTGGATAACTCTTGCTTCTACCTGCATTGGCACATCTTGTCAGGAGTGATTGTCAAAGGGATTGCACTTACCGGGTAATGGTAGCACCCATCCTCACTAAGCCGATTGTTTAAGGTCACCCTGGGCCGCATTTACACAGCCCAGCAGCAGGCCCTTGTGGTTGTCAGTGCCATGAATTACTAAATTGAACTGAACTGGAGGCGTGTCAGTGGGTTACACCAGAAGTAGTTTGGGGAGAGCTAGACTCCACCCATGTCAAGGTGTAGGTTTAAGTAGTTGGAGTGGCACTCTTAGTTGACCAGGGTTTTGATGCTACACGAGGGCATCGCCGCGTTTGCGGCCAGACCACGAGCATTGGGTGTTTCCCAGGGGGCATAAAGTGGAGGCAAGGCTCTTTCCAAATACAGCACCAGAGCAAAAGGTAGTCAGGGCCAACTTGTCTGTTGGGTGACTTGTTCAGGCACCTGTGTAGTTGTCACTACACAAACAGGTGAGTTGTCTCCAATAGTGGGCACAACACATGTATGTGTGTCTCTGCCCTTACAGCTGGGTGGAACCTGTCTCATTTAGAGGTAAACCTAGGTACCACTTTGGCAGGCTTCGAGCATCCAGGGTCCGAGATGGATCGTAGGTACTGTGCATCTGTGATCCAACAGTTAGGCAAGTGGGGTGCGCTGCGTAAATTGTAATTGCCACCAAGGGGTTGCCATGGGTGGGCAGTGTGAACGCCCCTGCCCCCCTTTTCGGGAATATTTTAGGATGGAGGTTAAGTAGGACTTGGTCAATCCTTAATGTTAGGCACCATATCGCAAACAGGGGCACTGTATTAAATCAGACAGATTCCTGTAGCTGGTATGCCTGGGGGTTTCATCAGTGGGACTTGAGCAGGCGAAATTCCCATAAGAAATAAGGGATGCATGGCAAGGGCAGGAGGGCACCCTTGATCAGTGCCACATATTTCTAGTTATGGCCATTCCCATGCGTCATGAACACAGGTGTTCAGGCACACACGATGCGGGAAGGACGGCAGCTAGGTGAGATCAGCAAAAAGATGGGGCAATGTGTCTTCTGACCTGCCTGCAGGCCGAGCTGCCTCCCCGACGGCCACTCAGCTCCACCTACTGACGCCGCGCAGCTGCCTCCCAGCGTGAGTTCGCGCCTGCAGGATCCGCTACCTCTGCTCCTTCGCTGCCTGGAAAGTTTGACTGTCTGACTGTTCTGTGTTCTGTAGTCTCTTATTTTCTGCATTGTCCACTGTTTTGTATTCTTAATTTCTGGTGTCCACCGCCCGGATGCGCAGCGGTCGCGCCGATTGCGTGCCGAAGGCGCGCCAAAGGCAAGCCCATCTGCGCCCGTCCGCGCCTAGACCGCGCCCAGCGCCAGGACCCCATGACCCCGCGCACTCCACAACGACAGACTCCGATACGACGCCAACACTCTCCTCGCACTCAACACCGGTCAAGGCCACCGCTGCTACCAGGCCGCCGCTAAACACATTAACGGACCCTTCTCCTGCCATACCTGCAACTTCACATGCAACAGAACCACCAAGCCTCCAAGGACCGGACCCAACCACCTTCGATGCATACTCCTCAACACCCGCTCCGCACGCAAACACGCCGTCGAGCTGTGGGACCTGCTCGACACCTCCGCCCCAGACGTTGCCTTCCTGACCGAGACCTGGTGGAACGACTCCTCGGCACCGGACATCGCCATAGCCATCCCAGACGGCTACAAGATCTCCCGCAGAGACCGCACCAACGGAATCGGAGGAGGAATAGCCATCGTCCACAAATCCCCCCTCCAGGTCCACACCCTCCCAGACGACTCCCTCAACTCCCCCGAACACCTCCACTTCCGGATCCATACCGACCCCAACACCACCCTCAGAGGAACACTCGTCTACAGTCCCCCCGGTCCACGGGCCCTGTTCAGCGACTCCATCGCCGACCTCGCCAGCACCCATGCATTCACCTCCACAGACTACATCATCCTTGGCGACCTGAACTTCCACCTCGAGAACAACAACAACGACAACTCCGCCACCCTGATCGCCAACCTCGCCAACCTGGGCCTCAGACAGCTCGTCACCGAACCCACCCACGCCTCCGGCCACACACTCCACCCCGTCTTCTCCACAAGCAACCACGTCGCCTTCAACAACACCACCGAACTCCACTGGACCGACCACTGCTGCATCCACTTCACCTTCATAAAACCAACAACGCACCACTGCACCCAACAGCTGCCCCGCCGCTGCTGGAGCAAAGTCACTGAGGACCAGCTGACCTCCACTCTCACCCAGAACCCACCCACCGACCCACCGACCCAGACGCCGCCGCCCGTAACCTCAGACAGTGGATCGACGACTGTGCCAACACCCTCGCCCCGCTCAAGAAACCCTCCGTCAACCACCCCAGCAAGAAAGCTGCCTGGTTCACCCAAGAACTCCAGACCTCCAAACGGACATGCCGGAAGCTGGAGAAGAAACGGCTTCACGACCACACACCAGAGAGCCGCGCAGCCCACAAGGACGCCATCCGCAGACACCACCACCTCATCAGAACAGCCAAAAGATCGTCCTTCAAATCCCGACTAAAGAACAGCGCACATGACAGCAAAGAACTTTTTAACATAGTGAAGGAACTCTCCAACCCCAGCGCCAACACCAACGACATCCCGCCCTCCCAGGAACTGTGTGACTCTCTGGCCACCTCTTTCCACCGCAAGATTGCCGACATCCATGACAGCTTCAACTCCTCACCCTCCCAGAACGCAACACACCGCCCCCTGAACGCCAGCTGCACCAACAAGCTGACCTCCTGGACCCTCGTCAACGACGAAGAGACTCGAAAGATCATGAACTCAATCCGCTCGGGTTCTCCATCAGAACCCTGCCCACACCATGTCTTCAACAAAGCTGACGCAACCATTGCACCCCAACTGCGAAAAATCATCAACATCTCCTTCGATACCGCGACATTCCCGGAAAGCTGGAAGCACGCCGAAATCAACGCACTCTTCAAAAAACCCATAGCGGACCCCAAAGACCTCAAGAACTTCCGGCCCATCTCCCTGCTCCCAAAGGTCATCAAGAAAATCGCCAACATGCAGCTGACCCAGCACCTCGAAGACAACAGCATCCTAGACCCGTCCCAGTCCGGATTCAGACGCAACCACAGCACCGAGACTGCCCTTATAGTCGCCACAGACGACATCAGATGCCAGCTAGACAATGGCGAAACCACAGCCCTCATCCTCCTGGACCTATCAGCCGCCTTCGACACGGTCTACGAGGCACACTCAGAACACGCCTCCAAGAAACCGGAATCCAGAAGAAGGCCCTCGACTGGACCACGTCCTTCCTCTCCGGCAGAACCCAGAGAGTCCGGCTCCCGCCCTACCGCTCCGAAGCCACCGACATCTTCTGCGGCGTACCCCAAGGCTCATCCCTCAGGCCGACCTTGTTCAATGTCTACATGGCCCCCCTCGCACAAGTGGCCCGCCAGCACAACCTGAACATCATCTCCTACGCTGACAACACCCAGCTCATCCTCTTCCTTACCAAGGACCCGCACACAGCCAAAACCAACCTCCACGAGGGAATGAAAACCGTCGCCGAATGGATGAGGAGCAGCTGTCTGAAGCTGAACTCGGACAAGACGGAGGTCCTCATCCTAGGGCCCGTCCCCTTGGCCTGGAATGACTCCTGGTGGCCGACCCCACTGGGAGCAGCTCCGACACCCACGGACCACGCACGCAACCTAGGATTCATCCTCGACTCCTCCCTCTCCATGTCGAAGCAGGTCAACGCCATCTCCTCTTCCTGCTACAACACCCTCCACATGCTCCGCAGGATCTACAAGTGGATCCCAACCGAAACAAGAAGATAAGTTACCCAGGCCCTCGTCAGCAGCAGGCTGGACTACGGCAATGCACTCTACGCAGGAATACCAGCCAAACACCTGCAACGACTACAACGCATCCAGAACGCCTCAGCCCGATTGATCCTCAACGTCCCCCGCCACAGCTACATCTCCTCCCACCTAAGAGACCTGCACTGGCTCCCCGTCAACAAAATGATCACCTTCAAACTCCTCACCCACGCACACAAAGCACTTCACAACACCGGACCAGCCTACCTGAACAACAGACTCAACTTCTACACCCCAGCTGCCAGCTCTGCTCCGCCGGCCTCGCACTCGTCGACGTCCCGCGCATCCAACGAGCCACCTCCGGTGGCAGATCTTTCTCCTACCTCGCCACCAGGACCTGGAACACCCTCCTCACCCATCTACGGCAGACCCAAGACCTGCTCACCTTCAGAAGGCTCCTCAAGACCTCAGTAGCAGCCCCCCCCCACCTTCAGCGCCTTGAGACCCTCACGGGTAAGTAGAGCGATTTACAAATTCCTGATTGATTGATTGATTGAGCCATGGTGTCTGCATTCGTCCTGCCCAGAGTTGACACTGGGCTGAGGCATGTGATGCAGTGGAACTTTCCCTCATGAGGGTGAATAGTTCTCGGCACAACTTCACAGGCCAAAGGGGCTTTTGTTTCATCAGACATTAGCCGACCCAGGCTAACGTCAAGGGCTATTGGGATATCGATGGGGCCATCTATAACCAGTAGGGATGGTTCTCTTTTATCTAGATTTGCAGGAGACTCGACACAGGAGAGGTTGCGGGTAAGACTATAGCTGTTTTGGTGGGGGGCTCTGGCGGCGACGGTGGCCGCCTCCAGAGCTGTGGTGGAGTTACAGGGCGATCTGGAAGCAGGCCAGTACTAAGGGTATTTCTGCGTGGCACTGTAGGGGGTGCCAGAGCCAAATCCAAGGAGCCTCATGGGAGGGTCCTTGAAACCGTGTCGGCTCCCCGCTAGTCCTTTGGGCGGTTGTGGGCCTGAACAACCGGGGGTTTGCTATGCGACGCTATGCCCTGAAAGGGGCAAGAGTAATGTACCAACGGTCACGTGATCCTGAAGAGGATCACTAGTAAGGGCAGCATTGGCGGGGTTCGCCCCAGTGCTGCCTGGCTCATCAGGCGGGCAGGCGGGCAGGCGGCCCAGTTGGTTGCCTTCCCTAGGATCGCTCGTAAGATAACCCACCTATTACATAATGGTGCATGTAATAAACCTGCAGCCACTTTACCCAAACCAAAAATGTGTTGTGTGTTTATTTATGGGAAATGTATATTATGTTGGGGGGTGGAAAAGGATGCCAATGACGATACTATGCAGCTGGCAGCTGGCCGAGGCACCCAAAGGGGGCCACTAGAGAGGTCAGCTCTCTGGTTGGAGTCCCCCCTCACAAGCCTTGTAGCAGTGATCAGGGGGCATCATTCCTCGGCGCCCAGGACTTGGGGAGGGTATATATCCCTCCCCCACCATTTTGCCAATCTCTTTTGACCGCTGCACATGCCGTCTCCCTCCCTACCGCTTACCCGGCGTGGTGGTGGCAGGAGGGGGGGAGCAGAGAATATTGTAATGTTTTCCTTTTTCGTTCCAGGCGGAGTTACATGGCGATCTGGAAGCAGGCCTGTACCAAGGGTACTTCTGCATGGCACCATAGGGGGTGCCAGAGCCAAATCCAAGGAGCCTTATGGGAGGGTCATTGAAACCGTGTTGGTGGCCCACTAGTCCTTCGGGAGGTTGTGGGACTGAACAACCGGGGGGTTTGCTATGTGACGCTACGCCCTGAAAGGGACGACAGTAATGTACTAACGGTCACGTGATCCGTGAGCGGATTACTAGTAAGGGCAGCATAGGCGGGGTTCGCCCCAGTGCTGCCTGGCTCATCAGGCGGGCAGGCAGCCCAGTTGGTTGCCTTCCCTTGGATCGCCCGTAAGATAACCCACATATTACATAACAGTGTATGTAATAAACCTTCAGCCACTTTACCCAAACCAAAAATGTTTATTTGTAGGAAATGTGTATTATGTTGGGGGGGGCGGGTTGGAAAAGGATGCCAATAACGACACTATGCTGCTTGGCTGCCAGCCAGTGACTATCGTAGAAAATCTAAGCTGGGCGCACCAGATCACTCTCTTTCACCCTCTAAGAATTACCCTTCAAGGACATCATCAGGTGAGCCAAACCATCCTGGAAAGTACTTTTTAAAAACCAAGGGGTAAAGTAAAGAATGGAGATTCCATTTATACAACTAGGTTTGAAAGGAAAATTAAAACAATTATGTTAGCTTTGTCTGAAGCGTATACCAAGGTATCTACACCTATTGGGTAAGTGACACAAAAGAAGATTTCAACATGCAACGTAATAAAATGGCAGAAGACAAGAGGCCTTATTGCACATGGATGGTAATATTATAATATAATAATAAAAGAGATTTATAAAGCGCCTGGTGACGCCTTCTCGGCGTGTCCCCGCGCTAAAATAATAAATAATAATAATAATAAAGCTCTACCTGACTTATAATCATGGCCAAAATGGTGGAAAGTAAATGTAGTGTGAAGATAATCAACCTTCATTTAATGAACCATCATTACATACATAATAATTGAGGTGCTTACATCCTAGATCATACTTTCCAGCTGGATATGTTTTTAATTGAAACAGAGGATGGTGGAATCTCAAGGAGTAATACGATGGCAACATCAGTACCACAAGATAAGCTACATCAGTTCATTCTAATGACTTACAGCCTTCAGAAAAGTGGGAAATCATTTATAAACCCTATGTCTTCCTCTACCTCCAAATTATTAGAAGACATGATCCTTGCTTTCACTTTCCTATTTATGCTGTACAAACCCCAGACTGATCACTTAGACGCACATACCTTAATGCTAAAGTAATTGGCTTAACAAACTACCGACCTTCAATCATCGATCAATGAAAATCAACAAACACTTGGAAGTAAGGAGCAATTGAGTTGTCTGAACCTCTTTTGATAGAAGATGAGTCTTCAAACATGAATAGCAAACAAAGGTGTGATTCACTAGAAGAATATGCAAATATTGTTTTGGTAGAAAAAAAGCTTAGTCCAAGTAATAAGAGCAAAAGTTCCAACTTTAAAGTAAAGTTACAAATGTACGGTTTGGCAGCCAGGGTACTCCGTTAAAATGTGGTAGATGTCCTATTTGTCAAATTTTGAGTTCCTATAAGTATAATGTACATGTAATAAATACAACGAAGGGTGCATCCGCAACAATTTTGAAAGAGTGCCCTGTTCGTCAATTTCTAAATGAGGTCATGGAGGCCAGATGAATACAGTCATTTTGTGTTTGCAAACAGGAATAGCAATCACAAAATGCCTTTTTGCAATGCTTGAAACCAATTTCAGGTATCAGAAAAGCAGTTGTAACTCACAGAATGAGTTTACTGATCCTTATCAAATGGCAATTAGGAAGGTACATTAAAAATGGCATTCCCTCCTAATTGTGAGTCAGTATTGTATGTATCTTTGAGCACCTCAGAAAAGGTGGGAAATGGTTTGCACAGGCAAAGGCATCCTCTTGGGGCGTGTTTCCATTTTGTAGAGGCACCTTGGACGCTTTTCCTTTGCGAATGGTGGTGGAGGAGGCTTTTAAAACAAGCATTTGCAATGCAATAGGGCTTTCATTTGCAAGAGTTACAGCTGTTGGCCGTGTAAATTATCTTATTTTTTGCCTCTATGTTGTTTTTTGGGGGTGTAGTGGATGTATGTGATTTGGAGTGGAATTATGTGGGTTTTCATTGCATTGTTAGTTGTGGAATTGTGTTGTGTGGAATTGTGTGTTGTGCAGTGTATTTGAATACTGGAATTATGTGGAATGGTGAATAGATAGTGGTACGAGCTGCAGAGAATGGATAGAAAGGTAGAATGAGAGGGATAGGTAGTTTGTGTAGGAAATGGTTATTGAACTTGAGACAGAGGCGCACAAATAGTGTGAAAAAGATTTAAAGATCTCAGCCCTATCAGGCAGACATCTTACCAGAATCATAGCCAGGCTCTGGGATACAGGATTCTACCACTGCCTGCCAGGACAGCGGTTTGTGCAACATGCATCTCAACTATTTGCTAGAGGTTATGTGAAGCACCCACTCCAACTTTTCAGGAGCTTCAAGGTGTTATAGAAAACAGATCATGACAGTAAAGAAAATGCACACTTGACAAGGTCCCAGTGTTCTTGGATGAAGTCTCCAGGCACAACTTTATTGCAGGTGGTTCTATGACTTCATGAAAGCTCAGCAAGGTGTTCCTCTGAGCAATGGCTACCACCAGACCAAACCACAAAATGTGTCTCCGACTGACATGACAGATTTAGTCTCTGCATGACCCTATCCTGAAACATCCAAGTGACCTATGATAAGTGTAGTTTCAGCATCATCAAATCATAAGATGTCATCAAGATAGCTTTAATCGAAGCCCAGAAAACCCATCAGGCTAGTGTAGTGGGCTCTTTTGCTGGTTTCACCACAGGCGCTAGCCGCAGAAACTGTAGCCACTTCCATTAGGAAACCCCATTAAGGATTAGACATCTATGCTGCTGACGTGTCAGATCCTCACCCGGGAGAAAGATGTACAAGTCTGACATTTGTATAATGAAAGGTTCTTGTGTGTTTTCACAGATAGTCCTGTAAGCATGGGGTATATATCCGGGGAAGGAGAAAGAATGGAGGCAAGTACAGTGTATTTCTGAAAACCTGCTCCAAGTACTTGGGACAGAAGCGACAGGCTCTCATTCCCACTGGCAATTCAATTGTCAAACACACAAAGGCACCCAGGAAATAAACCGCTTGGTTTCACTGAATCTGCTTGGAAGGCTCCATTACAGCGTTCACAGGAAGCAGGCACCAATGCAGAGATATGCAGGTAACCTGCAGGTGGCTGACTCTAACCTTAGAAGCAAGCAGCGATGCAAGAGCTGCCGC
Organism: Lissotriton helveticus; assembly: GCF_964261635.1. Taxonomy (NCBI): domain Eukaryota; kingdom Metazoa; phylum Chordata; class Amphibia; order Caudata; family Salamandridae; genus Lissotriton; species Lissotriton helveticus. The sequence continues at coordinate 406,117,761 of NC_136070.1, forward strand.
GGGGATTTGTGCGAGGCGCCAAGACAGTATGAGTTTGCTTTATGTTTCTGATCACTAGCACAAGCACTACTGTGCTGCACACAGATAAGAAAACAAGCAAACATGTTTGTTTTATGTTTATTGTACTTGAATGGCTCCACACTCCTGAATCCAACTTGGAGGGCTCGCACCAAGCAAGTAACAATGCAGAAGGGGTGAGGGATGGGACCGGAGCACCGGGCACAAGAGTGAATGGGAGGGGCTCCGATGAATCATAGCTTCACGAAAAGCAGAACAATGTCTAACTAAACTCTGGTGACAAAACAGGGACAGTTAGAAAAAGCGGGACTCCAGTTAAGCAATCCTACAGTTCTGCAGGGATGAGGGGGGGGGGGAGTAGTGGCTGGATGCCGAACTTGCATAACATTTTGACGGGAGAGTCTCAGTCGCCATTCTGAACCTGATAATGAGACAAATGGAGCAAAAAACATAGTGTGCCGACAAACACATACATTAAGAACGGAGTGAGTGTACATGTAACAGGGGCAGTCCCCATGGGAGGAAACCAAGGGAACATATACAACTAAGAGACCAGTAAAAAAAACACATGTACGAGAGGGACTACATAGGACCAATGCCAGCAATGGGCATGCACCTGCGCGTGCACTTACCCCACAGGGTCGATATAGCATTCTCGAAGAGACAGCATATGCTTTGCTTAGGCGATACCTAAAAAGCAGCACCGGTTCCTTTAAAGGACATGAGCTGCCTTGAACAAAGTGTTTTTCGGGAATACAAAAGCAGGGATAGTTGTCTGCTCTTATGAATGTTATCATTCCTGAGTTCGAAGCTAAACATAGGAGGCCATGTTAGGCATGTCAGTCTTAGGGCAATCTTCCGCCAAACCTTTTCCCTTTTCCCCTTCTAATTAAGTCAAATGTGTTTGTACTGGCTTTATGACTCCGTGAACTTTGCCACTACTACCAGTGCTAAAGTGCTTGTGCTCTCTCCTTTAAACATGGTCAAACTGACTTACATCCGATTGGCATATTTAATTTACTTAATACTCCCTTATGGAGTGGTATACCATATACCCGTGGAATATACCTAAAATGCTACTATGGGCCTTCAGCACTAATTGTGCCTCCTACTTAAGTAGCCCATTAAAACATGTCCCAGTTTGTTATCCAGCCTGAAAGCAGTTTTAACCTACCAATTCAACTAGGCAATATCACCCCCTTGCCAAGCCATAAACTTCCCTCTTATTGCATATAAGTCATTACTAAGTTAGGCTCTAGGTAGCCAATAGGGCAGGGTGCAGTGGAATTTAGAGGTTGGACATGTACTTTTGAGGTTTACATGTCCCGGTATAGAAAAACTCCTAAATTCGTTTTTTACTACTGTTGAGGCCAACTCTCCCATAAGATAACATCAGGTTGCCGTATTACATTTAATAAGCGCTAACTTTTGATTGGGAACAAGGAGGCATTTCATGTTTGGTGATAAAAATCATCTTTAATAAAAAGGTCAGATTTTAAGTTACAATTTTGAAAATGGCACTTTTAGAAAGTTTGCATTTTTCTGCTCTAAACTATTTCATGCCGGAAAACTCTTCTGGGTGACATGAAAAAATGTAAGTTCGCAGTTGGACTTTGTTCATTCCTACCAGACAGTCACACAATAAAGGGTTGGGTGTGACTGAATGGACTATCAACTGGCTAGGGGGGGTGGAGCTGGGCACCACCATACTTGCAACTGAATAGGCTGCGCTCTGCCTTCACACAAAAGACGTGTCACCCCTCCATTGTTCATGGAGCCAGTTTGGAGCCAGGGCAAGGAAGTCAGGAAATGTCATGCACTGCAAAGGTCATTCTCTATAAACATCTCCTACTTCAAAGAAGGTGCAGCGTTAAAAAGACAATCTTCGACCCTCTCTTCAGTACACTCCGTGGCCTGTGAATACTATAGAAGAAGGATTGCTGTGCTGTTTTGCTGCCAGAAGGACTGCCACAATGCTGCCCTGCTACTCTGCTGCTCTGCTGCCTGCTACCCTGGTGTCTGAGATGGAAGACCGGACCAGCTCTCTTTATCCCAGGCTGAAGTGACTCTAAGTGTCAACCAGCTGATCTCCTGTTTTGAGGTACAGGGATATAACAAGATCCAGAGGCTCCCTGAAATGACCCAGCTGACCTGCTGCCTGGACCTGCAACTGAACCTACCCTCGCCCTGCTGGCCTCTGCTGGAGTTGAGTTTGTGACGCCCTAGAGGTGCCACTCAGGTCCTGGCCTTAGTTGAGCTTTTCCTCAAGGAAACAAGAAATGCTGAAGTTTTGGGTGCTTTGTGAATGTGAATTGGCCTGTTCGTACCACGATCTTGCCACCCGCCCCCTGCCAACATGAAGTTCGAACAAATCAGACTCTTCATGCCACAGCAGCCATTAACGACCACCGGCAACGTGAGAGCTGCACTTCCTGCTACTTCATCTATAGCTTGCAGTGACCGTCAACCCAAAGCTCCAGCAACACCCGACCACATAGCTTGACTGGATCTTCATGCTACAGCGACAACTACCTGTGACGCTCTTCCTGATCCTTGCTGCCCCTCTACCACAAACTAAAGAAACTCTTCACACTGGAATTTGAAGGTAACTCTTTAGCTGGACTAACCTCATCCATGTATACAGCCAATGCTTCATTGCAGTCAACCTGAACTTGTAACTTTCACGTGGTCTTGAACAACTAGATAACCAAGGGTGGCGCTTTGTGCTTTTAGATGCTTTACTTTCTTGAAATTTTTAAAATTGCATGTCTCCAGTTCTACTGATAGGACTTTTGTGTCAAATAATTGATTACATTTTACTCAGTTTCTCTAAATTGGTGTGAGATGTTTCTTGAGTTGTGTTTTCACTTTATTGTTGTTTGTATGCTGCATGAAAACCTTACACATCCCTAGGTCTCGCTTAACTGCTTTGATGCCAAGCTGTCAGAGGATTAAGCACTGGTTAATATAGTGACTTTTGTGGCTCACCCTGACTGTGGCTGTTGCCTGAATAACCCAATTTCTCACCAGCTGCAAATAGTAACCTGCATAAGTCATATTAGTAGGAAAGTTGTTCAGCAACACTTGTGGCTGGACTGGAAGATATTAGTACATAGGTAGCATTGCAAAATGAAAGACTGCCCGCCAAAAATCAGTGCAAAAATTGTGACCATTATTTTGCAACCAGTTGTTCAATACATTTTTCCTAAATATTGATAAAATGAATATCTATTAAAAAAAAAAACAATAAACAAAGGGAAAAAGAGAAACGAAATATATAAAATTACAGACTAGGAAAAATAACATTAATTGAATTCCCCTAACCATTTTCTGGGGTCAGAATATGTATGCCAATGAAACAAAATACAAACTAGAGATTGTCTGCACAAATCAATTGAACCTAAAATTAGGAAGTTTAGCCTCTTGAAAAGCGATGACAGGCTAGACACTAAGTCAACAATTTATCACGTGCAGGTAAGACATAAGATCCGGCAGATGTGATTTTAAAGAGAGATACTCTTTATTTTGAACACTTAAATTGGGAAGCTTGGACAAGAGGTTCAACCATAACAAGAAGTGGCTCATTAATGACCATGGAGTTAAATTGTGGATATATTAAAAAAGAAATAAATGAATACTTCATGAGTATTGGTTAACTGAGAGGACAGTGTAATTAAATCCTAATCCACCAGGCATTCTTATTAAAATAAGAGAGTGGAATGAATATATGTCACAAGTCTATGGTGGATATAAAAGTGTTCTTGATATACTAATGTCCACTTGTGGTGTATATTGTGCTCCAAGACTGACCGAAGGGGAACCAAAAATTAGTTCTATTAAACCATTTCAAGCCCCAAGATCAGATTATTAATTAATCCTCTCATTAATTAGATACCAAAAGGGTGCGCTGTAGTTTTAAAAACAATTTGTAACGCTGCCTTGGAAAATGGAATTGCTCCAGATTACTTGACTATAGACTTCTTGTAATGGTTAGACCATGCAGCAAAGTGCTGCCAAAGTCCTATATAAAAAGCTCAATGAGACAAACATAGTTCTGATCTCTTAGACTGCCTAAAGGCATCCTGGTGGTAGCAAAGCAGAATTGCCAAGCCTATGAGGGCTACAAGCTAAACAGCCATGTCTTGGGAGTTTCTTTCTAAAGACAGACTCAGAAGAGGCATAGCAAATTTCAACTGGTAGTTTGTTCCATAATTTAGGTGCCGGAAAGAACATCTACCAAGTCAAGCCCTAAATAAGGTTTGTGTAGTGGCAAAATTGCCATGAGATGATAGCAGGTATCTCATTGGTTCATAGAACCTGACCAGGTTACATACGTATTTCAGGCCAGAATTATGAAGGACATGGTACAGAAAGCAAAGTGATTTTAATTTAGACCACTTGGCCACCAGAAATCAGTGCAAGATTCAAAGATGGGCAGAGGTACATTGGTAGCAGGACATTTTCAAAAGTCTTATTACAGCACTTTGAAACATTTGGAGCCAATGTGGACAGGCCTGTCTAGAACAGTGAATTGCCATAATTGAGGCAGAAAGTGATTATGGACTGGAGACCATGGTTTAACAAAACTCAACAACCACGTGTTGTAATTAGAAACTTGTTCTCTACCAGTGCTACATTAGCAGACAATGCTGTCGGTTTATATTATAGTCAAGCACAAATACAGTTAGGAGCTTGATTATATTTTACCTATAAAATTTCGACCCCTTGCTAACACCTGTTTGCGCAAAGATAACAATTATATTGCAATATTTATCACACCTCGTAAGTAGCAGGTGTGATAAAGTTGGCGATTCTACCCTGTTACAACAAGTCAAACTTGCCAGAATTTAAAGGGGGGAAAAGGCCAGACGTTGACTAAAAGAGGCAGAATTTCAAGATGTCAGAGTAAATCAGGAGCTCCTCAGTGGCCTCCTCCAACCCCCGACATATCCGTCATGAGTCCAGCAGATGTGGTGAAGTCAACGAACATACAGCGTCGCAAAGGAGGAGTCACGAGTCAGGTGCCAGACATTTTGAATCCGGGACTTGGAACAAGCGAGAGAAATGGCAAGGGGCCTGAGTGGCCGGAGACCATGGTAGGCCGGAGATGTGACCATGCAGCATCTTGCGCAGAAGGTGGGCCGTGCAACTCGGACCAACGTCGGGTCAAGTGATCGAGTGAAGCTGCACGCCAGCCGGACTCAATAGCAGAAATCCTTGGCCAGATCAACGTCCCCGCCTTGGGTAAGAAACGAAGGTGGACAGCAGGGACGGGCGCCAGTGACGAGGCTGTGGCTAGCAGGAAGAGGCAGCGATGCTGAGTAAGACCCAGGGGAGAGGCCCCGACACTACATAGCAGGTAGAAAAGTAAACAAGAGACCAACAGGAGTTTCCCTTTGGTAACCTGAACCCGAACCGCCCAACTCAGACTGTAGAGGTGGTGGGGCCTCTTGCGTTGGTGATTTTAGCGGGCTGTCATGGCAAGACAATTGGGCGGGAGTGCCACCTCCCTGGAAGGAAGTGAGGGAGTCTGCAAACTGGAAGGGACTCCTATGTAGCTAAGGTAATGCTGAGGGGTGCTCAGGGAGGGTAGAACCCCCCGTAGTGACACAGGAGGTGGCCGGGGCAGGAATCGAAGACCGGTCAAGAGGAAAATAGCCCATCGGCGAGTCCGGGGACTGGGGGAGCTCCCTGAATAAAAGAAGGCTGTGGGGGACCAACACTATTTCCTCTCACAAAGGTTGAATAAGTGCACACAGACTGGGGCAATAGTGAAGGCAGAATCATAGCATATTTCCTAGAGGAGTGCTCAGAGGCGACAGCAAGTGCATAGGAGGGACCACTGGCATTCTAAGATAGGCCGCATAGTCGCTGGTCGCAGGGGGTGCTGACAGATGGACTGAGGATCCCCACAACGGATTGAGAGTGAACGCAGAAAGAAAGTCACAGGGAGTAAGAGAGCTGCTACAGTGCATGACCTTGGAGGCCGCACAGCCCAGCGAGAAGCCGCCATAATGAAACCAAAAGTGGCCCAACCCGTACAATCCAACCAGATGGATAAATACAGGATCCCGCGACAATTGGCACTGGAAGATGGCACAAGTGGTGAAAAGGAAGGAGCAGTGGAACCCTCACCAGAGCGATAGTGGCGGTCATCTAAGTCCTGGGCACGACCCTAGGGACTAAGATAGACAAAGTCACAATAGAAATGAACCTGATAAGAGCAGACATGCATAAAACATCGGAGAGAGTCACTATGGCTGAAACAAATATCACGGCACTCCAGTCCACCGCACACAAAGTGGAAGATCGAGTGCAGCAGCTGGCCCATAAACATAAACAAGTATTCGCAATGCAATATGTCTCACATTTACATTATTTTGAGCTATTGACATTGTAAATGACACTGTTTTTGTATTTTAAACATAAATAAAAGGCATTGTTATTTACAATGCCAATAGCTTAAAGTTGCGTAAATGTGAGATGTATTGCATTGCAAATGCTTGTTTTGGGGGTGGCGTCACGCACAAGTCTGCCACGCAGGGCGAACTCTGTGAGGGGGCATTTTATGGCACATATGAAGCGCTCGAATTCCTATGAGCTGTGAGGGCAGGGGTGGGGTGCAGGCAGGACAGCCTTCTTTGGGAGCAGACTATGAGCATTCTGTGCTGCCGCTCACTGGTGGGGCCCAGAGTCCGTGAGGTAATGGGCCGGGACTGCGCGGCCTGCAACAGCAGCACTACCCCGCCTCAAAGGGGAACACTAATTAAAGGCGGAGGGAGGGGGCCCGGGACATCTTCACTTCTCTCTGAGTATCAATGGGCAGGAATGTTAAGACCAATAAGAACGGAGAGAATGAGGGTCACAGGCATATTTTAATGACCTGCCACAGTTCTACTCCCTAAATGTAATATACTCATAACACAAAGAACTGGGGGTCTCATACAAAAGCCAACAACTTTTAAAGGATGGAAAGAAGAGAGAAAAAATGAAAAAACAGGAGTATTGTGAGAAACAATGGACCCTTGAGTAGAGCTTGGATTCTCATCAATTATCTCCGTGATCAGAATTATCATCTGGTCATCCACCAAGTAGAATGATATATCTCTTGATCATAGAGATTACCTTCTTTGGAAAAGCTCCCTCACTTGGGTCAGCAAGAAAGGGCCAGGTACCATGAACAAAGTAGATCGGTAGTTGCTTAGATCAGTGATCACAGAGAACTAGTGCAATGCATGAAATAGTGAGTGCAATATTTAAAATAGATTTGCTCAGAGAAAAAAAACATATTATTCCAAATATCCCCTCACACTCTAAATAAAGAAGGTTGAAATCAATACAACCTTTTCTTTTCTGATCCTCGCTTCAAGGGATGCAGATGGCACCTAAATAGGACAACAAACAGGCAATACTCCAAATTAATCCACTAAACCAGCGGCAAGCCGGCCTCTCCTTTCCTAGTTATCCTTGATATTACAGCTAATCGTGAAATTAACCTCAACAAGCAAATAAGTATATTTCTCTTACCCGTCTTGGTCGGGGACCAGACCTCCCCTCACCTGGAACCTTTCTCAGGGACATGAGACCCCGCTCTGAGGTACAGAGAGGAGAGTGAAAGTGAGGTGGTCCTTAACACCCATCAATTCCTCAACACTCCACTGGCTGCAGTACCACCCTCAATGTCAGTGTCTAGCCTGTGATCTCTGTCTTGGGCTCGGCAATAAAATGCCCATCGTTGTCCTCCTGGCAGCAGTACCACCCTCAATGTTAGTGTCTAGCCGTGATCTCTGTCTTGGGCTCGGTCGTTGTGTGCCTGTATTAGTCCCCCGTTAAAGTACACGTCGTCTCCTGTGGCACCAACCCTTTGCTACGGGGCATTACTTTGCTGCGTGTGACATTTTCCCGTGACGGCGATCTGCGTCTCTGTCCATGGCCTCATCGGTATGCGGTATATTAAACCCACCTGCATTATCGGTTTCAATCTCTTTGCTCTGGTCACTAACGCTGGAACTGGTCATTATGTACCTTTTTGGGATTACCGTGCTCCGGTTTCAGTCTCCAGCCTGTGGTCATGAACTCTGCCCTCAGTTATAGACTCTCTCCTGAAGCTACTGAATCTGTTCGTTATGTTCTGTACTGGTTCCGACCCTCAGCCTGTGGTCACTTTCTATGCACAGAACCAGTGTCTGGACCCACCTACTCTGTTTGTGTCGGTGTGAGCCTCCATCCTGTGGTCATTCGCGTTGCACCTAGTCATTAAGAGTCAGTGTGTGATGTGGCTCATATCAGACACTGTGCAGCACCCATTCAGCTGTCCCCCCGCTGCTGAGGCTACACATCAAAGAGTTGACCAGAAGAGGGAAGTGGGTCACAAGGAGTCCTGCTCAGAGCAGCCACCATGTGGCAGGCAGATGTGGGCAGCGGCTGCTGTCCAAGACAGGAAACCCATGGGGGGGACGGAGCAGAGGAGTTGTATGAGGAATGGTGCATGGGCAGTGATAGGGGAGCTCTAATTAGAAACCTGTGATTGAAGAAGGCTACAGGCGGGACAAGGAATAAACAAACGTACATGCTACACACACAATACAAAAAAAACACTGACAAGCAGAATCATCGGGATAAACACACTACCAGCACCCCACACATGAATGCACACTTCAAGACAATAAGCGTACCGTTCTGTACTGGTTCCGACCCCCAGCCTGTGGTCACTTTCTATGCACAGAACCAGTGTCTGGACCCACCTACTCTGTTTGTGTCGGTGTGAGCCTCCATCCTGTGGTCATTCGTGTTGCACCTAGTCATTAAGAGTCAGTGTGTGATGTGGCTCATATCAGACACTGTGCAGCACCCATTCAGCTGTCCCCCCGCTGCTGAGACTACACATCAAAGAGTTGACCAGAAGAGGGAAGTGGGTCACAAGGAGTCCTGCTGAGAGCAGCCACCATGTGGCAGGCAGATGTGGGCAGCGGCTGCTGTCCAAGACAGGAAACCCATGGGGGGGACGGAGCAGAGGAGTTGTATGAGGAATGGTGCATGGGCAGTGATAGGGGAGCTCTAATTAGAAACCTGTGATTGAAGAAGGCTACAGGTGGGACAAGGAATAAACAAACGTACATGCTACACACACAATAAAAAAAAACACTGACAAGCAGAATCATCGGGATAAACACACTACCAGCACCCCACACATGAATGCACACTTCAAGACAATAAGCGTACACACATACAAACCCTGAGACGGCCCCATATGTTGCTTTCCATGGACTAGTACACCTCCAGCATGCGACCCACGTTCTGCAGACGAAGCTGAGAGTCAGGCACGAGGCCCCTCCGCACTGCAGGAGGGGATGCAGGCCCAGAGCATTCCGGCCTTTCTAGTAGTGATCCTGCCCTACAGCCCCAGATGCATTTGGGCTGATCCTGTCAATAGCAGGCAGTGTAGTGTGAAATCCTTTTTGCGAAAATGCACGGAGAAGTGAGTGCATGGGAGGTGCAAAAATGCACTGACAACGAAGTGCGTGCAGGAGAAAAAATAATAATAAACTGAGCGTGGTGTCCCTGTAGCGGGCACCGCGCCAGTTTACATATTTAACGCGGTGTGCACGCTATCGTGAAAACCATGAACACAAGAAAAGCACGCCCGCCATTATCCCACATTAGGCAGCAGGCTGCTGAAATGAACAAGCACTCAGCAAAATAATTAAACAAACAATAATTTTTAAAAAGCTTGGCATCGGGAATGCCGTGCTTGAAGTGCTCTGAATCTGTCTCACTGTGAGCGCGTCCTGCCTGCAACAGCGTTCGGCAAAGTGAAAGCCACCATGCAAGCCTGCCGTGGAGAGTGTTGTTTAACAATCGAAACTGCAGATTACAAGGGCTTGGTGGGAAGACAGCCTCGCAGAGTGGGCGGGGCATAAGGGAGACAGGGCAAGCACCAACCCCACTTCCAAAGAAGCCAGAGAGAAAACCAACAATATCCAGGGTCCCCTAGCATGCATAGAGAGGAAGAAAACAGCAAGAAGCAGTTCAGAGGCTCACGATCAGTGAGCCCATCTGTCGGAATGAAGAAGACAGGAAAGTAGTGTGGACACTTACGGTGTCGAATTGAAAACTAGCATCGAGCGCTGGTTGGCGATAGTTCAGGAAGGTAATTGGTGCACGGGGTACCGTGAATAGTAGTACAAACCTCTTGTACCCGGCGGATATATGAGTCATGTTGCCACACAGTGACACAGAACTTGAAAACACACTACATTAAAAACTGGAGGACAAAGGGCGAGGTGGGGCCGCTGAGGTTGCAAAGGAGGCGGCGTCAACCTGCCCCAGCACAAATTGAATGTTTATTGCGTGACAGGCGCTCTGCAAATTGGGGATGTGGGTAGTATTAGACCTACGGTGCAGTGTAGCAGGTAGGGGGGGATTGATACAGGGTTTATGTTATACAGTTTCTGTTTTACATGCTTCAGAAACGATCTAATCCTACCATGGGACATTTTGCTGGGACAATAGGTATCATACAGTTTTATAGGGGAGTGGAAAGGAAGGAACACACCACATACAACATCAATATGGTGATCAGCAAGTTAAAACACTGAATGTCATATCATGGAATCTGAATGGTCTGGGGGACAGAATTAAGCATACTATGGTACTGCAGTATCTTCACAGACGATCACCGGACCTAGAGCTCATTCAAGAGCCGCATCTGAAGGGTAACAATTCCCTAGCACTCAATCGATTTGGGTACACACTACTGACACAGGCGGGGTTTATAACCTGCTCGAGAGGTACAGCAATACTAATCAAAAATATGGTGCCTCTAGTGAAGCACCATACCCGGTGCGACCCAATGAGAACGTATGTCAGGATATCTGGGCCCTGGGAGGGTTGGGTCCTTAATATATGCTATGCATACATACCACAGAGGTTTCATGGGGAAACATTCCCAGAGCTTAGCAAACTACTACTTGAAATCCCCGTAGGTATTTTGATACTGGGTGGCGACATGCACAAATGATGTCACTGGAAATGGACCAAGACATGCTGTCCCATAGGACAACGGAGCCACAACCATTTAATGCTTTTGCGAAGTTGTTGTTCTGGTGAATGTGGGGAGGCGACCTAATCCCACAATGAGGCAGAACACTCATATCTCAGCTGCGCATGGGAGTGGGTCACGGTTGGTTTACATTTTCACACACACTATCACAATAGGACTTTTTCAAGGGGCGTGTCACAGGGCACGAGGGTTATCGGACCACTCGCCAGTCAAAGTACTTTTAAATGACCCTGTGCGAGACTGGGCTCTCCCGCTGCAGCTAGATCCACTTCAATTCAGACTCCACAAGTTCAGGCAATGGTTCGTGGAATGTACAGAGCAGTACCTAGCAGAAAACTCGGGCACCGTAGCGTCATGCAGCACTCTCTGGGAGGCATATAAGGTGGTGGCTAGAGACTTTGTACAGGCAGTGACTGGGGCTAAATGCAAAGGAAGACGCGCGCAGTGTGAAACTCTGGAACAAGAAATAGTGAATATTGAAACAGAACTGGGTTCAGATCCCAATGCAGGCCCCAGACAAAAACAGGCACTTAAGCTTAAGCAAAAACACCTCAGAGACTTGGAGGAGGACGCAGCCCGCACATGTGCAATTGCAATGCAGAGGAATATATATGACCTAGGCAATAAAGCCAATAAATTAATAGCATGGTTGGAGAGGAGGGATAGGAGCCGCAATTGGGTCCCTGAAATTCGGACCCTTGAGGGCGGTAAGTGCGGGTCAAGTACAGACATAGCTTAAGCATTTGCTTCATACTATGAGAGGATATACCAATCACTCAGGAAAAGAGTGGAAAAGGACAGCATTGAGCTGTTAAAAGATATAGCATTGTCGACACTCGGATCAGAGGAGGTGACGGCAGCCAACACCGAACTGGCAACATAAGAAATAGAAAGGGCAATAGGGGATTTGCAATCAGGGAAGGCAGCGGGCAGCAATGGGCTTCCCGCTAAGCTATATAGGTGTGTGGCGGGGATAATTGCCCAGCACATGTTAAATATATTCCACGCGGAGAAGGTAGATGGACAGCAGCTGGAAGACCTGAGATTGGCAACTAACGTAGTTATACCAAAAAAATGGGAAACCCCACAATCTATGTAGTTCTTACAGACCTACATCGCTGCTTTATTTCGCGACCAAGGTGCTGGCAAAGGTACCAGCTAAAAGACTAGGCCTGTTGATACAACCCCTCATACATCCCAACCAGTCAGGTTTTATGACACACAGAAGTACCAGGCTGAATCTTCGTCACCTTTATGGAGTAATGCACATGATGAATAAACGAGCTGACAAACCAGTGGCATTTTTGTCACTCGATGTCCATATGGCATTCCCCACCCCCTTTTGTACCAATATGGCATTCAATAGCATTGAGTGGCCATACCTATTTGCCATTCATGCCAAACTGGGTTTTTGGTCTGAGTTTTGTGCATGGATAAGGCTCCTATATTCCACCCAGCTGGCACGGGTTAGGGTTAACGGGTCAGTGTCCAACATTTTTAAACTGCACAGAGGTACACACCAGGGCTGTCCACTCTCACCAATAATTTTTGTGCTGGTGCTTGACCCACTGCAACTTGGGTGCGGGGAAAACTTCTGGTGAGAGGCATTGATGTAGGAGGGGGTGGGAGGAACGCATTTCACTTTATGCAGATGACATCCTCCTTTACGCCCACAAACCAGCCCGGACGTTGGCGTGTTAGAAGCTAATCCATAAAGATAAATTTAAATACTTGGACATTTGGATCACTAAGTCAGAGGAGAAGTTCATGCAGCAAAATGGATATGCGCAGTTGGACAGGCTGCGGGGGATGTGGCCCACTGGCGGTGTTTACCAGTCTCCCTTTTCTGTAGAGCAGTTTTGTTTAAAATAATGGCTCTCCCTCGCATATTGTACGCACTACAGAACACACCATATCAGATATCAGAAGATTTCTTCTGAGCAGTTGAGTCAAAGCAGCGCATGTTGTTGTGGGGGAAATGGAAGCCCTAGGATTGCTTTGAATAAGTTACAGCAAGGGGTGTAGGAAGGAGGGCTGGCTGTCCCAGACATTAGGAAATATTATTGGGCAGCATAACTTATTAATATTAATGGGTGGGTCTTTTCTCCGAACGAGGAGCCGGCATACCAGGTCGACAGGCTAGCAATGGGAAAAGGGTGCTATCTGGCAGAGTTATATAGTAAAAAAAGCAATGAGACACTCCTGACACACACACAGACAGTAGATACTGTGTGAAGGAAAGCAACAAAATTGGTGGGTTGGGAGGCCAAGCTTACGGAGCAAGCCCCATTGTGGGAGGGAGATTTCCTAGGTGAGGTTATGTTATGTTATGTTATGTTACACATTTTTGTATTGCGCACAGCTGCCCCAGCTAAGGGGCGTCCTGGCGCATGGCAGGAAATATGCAGCACCTACCGGGAACACAACAGAAAAAATGAAGAAAATTTATTAAAAGAGAAAAGTTTTTAAAGCTTTACGAAAAGCTAGCAGATCGTCAAGTAACCGCAGTTCAACTGGGAGGGCATTCCAAAGCTCAGCTGCTCTGACCCGGAAGGATCGGCCACCAATCCGACACAGCCTGTATCGAGGGATCACGACAAGAGCTTGGCCCCCAGATCTCAAAGTGCGGGTAGGAACATACCAGGACAGAAGATCCGCAAGAATTTGCGGACCTCCTCCCCTCAAAATCTTGAACGCCAGACACAGCACTTTAAACTGGATACGTGACTTAATAGGCAGCCAGTGCAGCGATCTCAGAGTGCCCGAGACGGAACTCGTTCGAGGTAAGCCGACAATGGCTCTCGCCGCGGCATTCTGCACGCGTTGGAGGCGGGTGATCTCAGCCACATTGGTCCCTACCAGGAGAGAGCTAGCATAGTCCAGGCGAGATAACACAGTAGCCTGGACTATCAGCTGCCTGGTACCATGGTCAAAGAACTTCAGAATGGGACGCAACGACCGCAAGATGCCAAAACAGCAGGCCGCGCTTTTCTTCGAATGGCCCACAAAACTAAGAGCAGGGTCCATCCATACTCCCAAATTCTTTAGTTCAGTGACCGGACAGGGGACCGGGCCCAGTTCAGCGGGCCACCACCTGTCACCCCACAGATCCGCCCCCCTACCGACGATCATGATCTCTGTTTTCTTAGCGTTGAGCTGGAGACAGTTGTTCTTCATCCAGCTTGCCACCACCCTAAGTCCACTCTGGAACCTGGGGGCATCCCGGTCCGCATCTCCGCTGAGCGTAACCGCTAGCTGAGTGTCGTCAGCATATGAGACCATGGTCATGTCCCATTGCTTGACGACCTCAGCCAGCGGTCTCACGTAAATATTGAACAGCGTGGGGCTCAGCGAGGTGAGACGCCTAAGAGGCTTTAACAAATGGGACTCATAGGTATAGACCTCTTGAAAGACATCTGGAGAGGAGGGAAAATGATTGATTTTAGTTGTCTACAGTTGGAATTCCAGATGTGGTTGGGGGAATACCTCAGGTACCTACAATTGCGACATGCACTCAAATGTCATATGGCAGAAGGGGAATCGCTACTGGAATACACTCCACTGGAAGACAGACTTTTACTCGACCCAATGATAGATAAAGCTATATCCCTCACATACAGGAAACTAATAAACAACTCGCCAGACTGCATGGAGTCATTGAGGGCAGCATTGGAATCGGATGTGGGACTTCTGGAGGACAGTGACTGGGCTGAAACCTAGCAGAGGTCCCCCAGAGAAATAGCCATAAGGGCACGTTCAGGTTGATTCAGCTTTGGATACTGCATAGATCCTACACCCCAAGGACAGTACAGTATCACATTGGTCACTGTGATTCAGAGAAGTGTGCGAAAGGGTGTGGTGAGAAGGGCACATTCTTCCATATTCTATTGTCCTGTCCCATGATTCAAAGGTACTGGGGTGGCTTGGCCCAGGCGATGGCAACAGTGGTGGGAACACAGGTCCCTGTGAAAGCAAGATGGTGTATCCTGGGAGTGACGGGAGAGGCAGTCTGGCCGAAATGGTCCAAAATATGGCTTGCTGTGGCAGGAGGAGTGGCCAAAAGGAATATTGCCAGAGAATGGGGTGCGGTGGAGGCTCCAACACTAGAGGCCTTGAAAACGGATCTTGATTGGTGTCAACAAACGGAACAGACAGCTGAGGCTGCCCATGCAAATGGGAAAAGAAATTGGTGGCTCAGATGAAATACAGCAGTTAGAGTGCGGAGGCACGAGGGATAGCCCAGGTAAAAAATGGAGCTGATGAAGAAGACAGTTCTCCAAACTCTGATGATTGTAAAGGTAGTCTGTATGGGGTTTGGAAATGTGGGACCCTGTGAACTCTATTGTTTTATGTCTGAAGCATATGTTTTACGTTTAATAAAAAGAAATTAAAAAACCTATGCAGAATTTGGTGCTGTAAGCACCAAAACCTGTATGGTTTTGCCAAAAAGGTCAGAATAAATTAAATGTCTTGCACCTGATAATTTGAGAAAAACAGGATATCAGATTTTATCAGTTGCAATACATTCTCACTATTCTCTAGGGTCTGATGTCCAGCTTCGTAGCCCTGATCCTCGTCCATCATAATCCAAAGGAAATTACATGACAGTAAATACTACTAAAATGAAATGCATGACTTTTACTTCATCTTGAAGATGTGTGTGTGGATTGAAGGTTATTGTTTAGACCTTGTTCACATATATAGGTACCTAGGAATATTACTGGACAATTTGACTCACAAAGGAAGCATATCAGGTCAAGTTTAACATTTATGCAAACAAAGTTATGAGAGGCGCTAATAGCTTTAATACAATTTACAGGGATTCTCCTTAGAGTTAACATTTGACTATTGGTCAACATAATCCAGCTACTAATAATATGAACCCCAGCCTGATGGACAGAAACTGTTTTGCAGTTTTGCAATGTCACTAGTCAAAGGACACCTTTAGATTCTGAAACAAAATACTGATAAGATTTGAGAAATCTATGATGCTCTCTGCATTATTCTTCATGCTTTTACATAACCACTTTTGGACCTGCTGTCCATAAAAATGGACACTGATGGGAGCCAGAAGGTCCTGGATCGGTGGTCGCTGCACCTAACTGTTCAGATTCTATTTCAGGAAAGAGAGTCATACTCAGAAAGCAATTTAAGAAATGCATGAAGCTCCGTACCAATACAAAAGTAGAGAAAATGCATTAAATGTTCTTTGAGATCCTCAAATATTTATGGGCCTGGTGTACTAATACCATTTGCAAATCATGGATGTGCAATTGGCACGCCGACTGATGAGCTAATGTGAATGCAATTTGAAATGCAAACTTGGTACTAGTAGGTTGCAACACAAATTGACCATTCACAGGAGGTTGCAAAACAACCTGCCTAATAAATATTAATTAGACAATTTGCAACTTGCAATCCACTGTAATTGGCTGTAAATGCAGGGATGGAGACCCACAATTGAACATTTTCATTCCCAAGCAGAAAATAATGTTTTTAAAGCAGCTTGCATATGATAAAAGGATAGGTGTTTTGTTGAAAAAAATGTTTTATTTGTAAACATTTGCAGAGCAGGCAGTGACCACTGACGATTTACCTCCTCAACTCAGGGATTGATAGCTCATGAATGGTCTCAAAACATTGATACATTCCAATTAGTAGAGGTAAGCCTGGTTCAAGTCCATTCCTATTTGCAACTATGTAATGGATAGCAAAAGCTCTTTTATGAGTCGGAAAGAAGTTTTGGACTCAAAAAGGACTTTGTTACATTTTGAAAAGTAGTTCTTTGGTTTCAAACTCTGTATTTTGTGAATGGCATGGTTTGCTTGTGCAAAACAACTTTATGCATGTGGTCCTATATGTAATACATATTATAGAGCATGATCAAACTTCAGATCTATACACAAATATGTGGTAGTTGTAAATAAGCATATTTTCTTCCATCAAATTTAGGACAGCTTTGTAAATCAAAGGGTTATGGCAGAGGTTGTATGTTCTGTCTTATTTTAGACATATACCAGATTGTACTAGAACTTACAAAATAGTACTGATCCCACAGATCACTAATCATCATCACTGGTCACAGGATCACAAAGAATATATATGCATTCATGGATTAAATAAAGGATTGTATAAACAACAAAAGAGTGTGACTTCTAACAAGAAGAGCGAGCATGAAGAATCTTTCTAGATTCTTTAGGCAAGATCGACGGGTCTGGTTCAAGAGGGATAGACGCAGGTACCAAGCGGGTGCCTGGTGACGTCGTCGGCGGTGTGCCATTCTCGTCACCACACCCCTCCTGAGACCCATGGTGTGGAGATTTCTCACAACTAACATGCAATCAGGTTTCTCTGAATAAAAAGCAACCATCCACATAACTTCGATTGCACTTTTTTACACCAATTTTCACTTTCACGTCCTCAGGTCAGGGTGGGCCTTAGCGCACCCATACCACCGAGGTATAGTTTTTTTGGTCCTGATGAATGCCTGGTAAATTATACCACCTGGGCAGAAACATGTTGACCCCACTCCGTGGGAAATAGCTAAACAATTTATTCAGCTTCTTTTTCCCACACTCTGTTTTTAGTGTGTCTGATTGGCCATTTAATAAAGTTTCTTTGGAAACGATCCAGACATTTTTAAACACTTTATTACACCTTCACTTGTCATCACAAAATCCAGCTCCGCAGTAATTCTGGCGCCGCAGCACATCGGGGAGGCACTCGGCATCTCCCGGTGGGGCCCGATGATGAAGCATCTCACCAACTAGGTTGGTGAGTGAGGGCTTTCTTAAAGAATCTAGAAAGATTCTTCATGCTCGCTCTTCTTGTTAGAAGTCACACTCTTTTGTTGTTTATACTACTTTGATTGGGCGACCAAGAGTGTTTCCTTTATACCATCCCTCACTGTATTGTGGATACCAGTTAAATAAAGGATAAACTGTTTTTATTGTTTAAAGAAGTGATTACTATATAAAAACAAGCTTGAAATTGTGTAATGAATTTATGACTCTCATTTAGGTTTGCTGGAGCTGGAAATATTCACAACAGGTTTTAGTTTAAGTTTTCTTTGACTGTTCATACATTTTCAAATGTATCACATTAAGGTTTGTTCGTATCGATTTTGTAGTGTAGTCATGGTACAGAAAGGAGTGGCAAACAGCATGATTTTCTATATTTTACCCTCACGTTGATCTGTTTACAATCATATGAATCTTAAATTGAAAAATTATTGTCATAATGCATCATTTCTCATAATACCCGCATGGGGCCTATGGAATTAAACATGTTTATGTGGAGTGGACGATATAGCAATGCATCATGCAAATTATATAGCTGATTACTTATTTACTGATTTATTACTAAAATAATCCTTTGGCTACGCTATTTGTACTGTTATTCAAAATGATGCTAGATAAATGTCATATACAATATAAGGCTCGCTCTTCAACTCTTGAATGTCAGGAAATTGATAACTGACAGAAGAAGTTTGAAAATACCTATTACCATTGTAATAGCACTCACAACTTCAATCTGTCTTTAAGTTACAAAACTGTCAACAATTTTCAACCTTTGTGAAAATTGCAACAATACAAAATGATGCCTCCAAAGTAAAAGGGGCTGATTAGGTTGTCGTCCGGAAAGCAGTCCAACCGAATCGGTTCCGGAATGCTTTCCGAATGACTCGCGTTCAGGGAGTCCAACTGACCGATTATGGTGTGTCCGAACACTGTTCGGTTGGACTCCCTTTTACTTCAATGGGAGCCTGTGTTCCGAACGAGAACACAGGCTCCCATTGCAAAAAGTGGTGGTTGGGGAAAACCTTGCATCATGAGGCAGGCACCCTACGGTGTCTGCCACACTGTGCATGCATCGGAAGGGGAGACCTGTGAGTACCCCCATGGGCCCAATTTGGAGGGCCCTGGGTGAAATGGGGCCTGCTACAGGCCCCCAAAGTCAGATTCAGACAGCGGATCCGTGTCTGCACAAATGGATCGGAAAGGCTATCTGAATCTGACATCCTAAATGCTCGGCTGGAAACGAGGTCCATAGACCACTATGAATCAGCTCCGAATTACCCTATTACTACCAATGTCTTTGGGAACCGAGCCGGACAGTTTGAATGCTTTCCCGCCATCGTATTTGGTTGCTGGGAAACGTGTTCGAGTCATTCAGAAAGGCGGGTTTCGAAATGGATTCGGACTAATCGAATGCCGTTAGGAGCCTTTCCAGACGACATCGTAATCGACCCCTAAACTTAGATTCAGAAGAAACCAAATCAAAGTTGTATTTTATATTCATGTGTTGTAAAATATACCTTTTTAGTTTTTGATGTAATAATTAATGTACCTTAAGAAAGTTCGCTAAATGTATAAATTTCCCTAAGAAATAAGAAAAACGAAAATTCGATTGAAAGGAAATAATACACTTTTACAGGGAGAATTCTCTGTCAAAAAAAGGTTCCACAAACTATTTAGTAAGACATTTCACCTGTTAAAAGTGTTAGAAAGTGAACAACCTTGAAATAGTGTGATGTATCCAACCTTCACAAAATATTGCATGCATCAATTAAATTCTGCACACTATTAGTGAACATAAGATTCCAAGCAGAGGAACTAGAACTGAACAGAGTACAGGTAGTTAGGAAATTACCATATTTTGTATCCTCCCACCCCCATTTTCTCCCTATCTGTTTTGCAGGATTTAGAACTATGTGTACTTTAACCCTGCTAACCAGGTGTAAAGGGCTGTGTTCCCCTTTTCAATATATTGACATTGACTTAACCCTAATGGGCGTTTTCTCATTTTCCTACAGGGCCAAGGTATATGGTACAGAAATGCACCAATGGCATGGAAAGTTATATGTCACTTGTGAATTGCAGCACTGATTGCGCCATTTACCACACTGACAGAGAAAACATGAATTTAGACGCACCCTGTATACTCTGACTGTAACAGCACACACCCTGCTGTATGGATCTAAAAATAACCCTTTGCGACAGGTGGGAAACCTTGCTTTTAAATAATATTAAGTCACTACTAAGTAAACCTAGTCACCCACCAGGTAGGGTACCCGATATTTAAAAGTGGAACAATCGTGAAATGAAAATAGGCATGTTCCACCGCAACTAGCCCCATCAATCTATTCTTACTGGCAAGGCTGTAGCTAAATCCTAGAAAAAGTCAAAATACAGATTATAACTTTAAATCCATATTTATGAAAAATAAAGTTTAGAAAGTGATCTTTTCCTTGCCTAGTGTGCATTAGCTCTCCAACAGCTGCCCATGAATTGCTCTGCCTTAATGCAGTGGGAATATTCTCCAAGAGCAGGAACAATAGCCTGGGTTTGGGGATGTGCTTTATTTCCCCTTTTCAGGGGGACCAGTTGGGTAGACCCATGAACTTCATTAATTTGTAAATAGGCCAGACCTCTTAATAGTAAATGTAAAAAGAGATCAGCAGAAGGCATCCATTTTCACCCTGTCAGGATGTTGACTTCTCCTTAAATCTTCAGGGCAATCACATAATGTTGTCCTGCTTCTGGATCATAAGAACTCTGTGAAAGAGCTTTCCTTTCATTCCTTCCCAGGCACGTAAACAGATGGCCCTTGCATTAGTCACATCTAGGATTGACTATTGCGACGCACTTTATCTGAACACTTACAGGATTTTTCTTGCCAAATCACAACTGGTGCAAAATGTAGCAGCTAGACTGACACTAGGCATCTCTAAATACATGTCTGTCTCTAAAGGACTGCATGAACCTCGCTGGCTTCCTGTACCAAAGCTGATTACCTGTAAGGCCATGTGCATTGTTAACAAAGCACTTTACAGTGCAAGCTTAGAAGGACTCAAATCCATGTTTCAGTGGTATTCTCCAAGCATACTTCTGCGATTGGCAAGTCATAATTTATTGGTCACCCCCAGAGTGCATAGGAAAAGTTGGGGAGGCAGAGCTTTTTTTGTTTACACCCTACCCCTTCATCTGACCAGCATGAAGCTCCATTTGCCATTCAGGAAGGCCTTGAAAATCTCGGCTGTTTTCCTTGTGATTGACCATGTTATCTGGTAATGTTCAGGTATACTGTAGGGATTGTCAAGGAGTGTCTTGATGCCCATTGGCCAACTGTCGCTCTATACAAATCTATATCATATCATTACACCTGGTCTAGGGAGGCACAAGGTTTTGGCACTGCCTCAGATTTTTCATGGGTGTTGAGTGGGAACACCCACAACAACACCCATGGAATTCCTCTTTCACACAGGGTATGGCAAGGCAGCGACTTGCGCTGCCTCGCCTTACTCCTTATCTACAAGTCCAAGAAAAGTCATGCAGGGAGGCTTGCAGATATTGCTAGGCCCTGTGTGTCACCGGGGCACACAGGGATTGTAAATATGCCCCAATTCTGTTCCTGAGTGCCGTGGTCCCCCAGGCAGTGCCTAGATGGACCTCTCTTACCACCTCTTAAAAGTTGGACTTAGAATTGCTTGGACTTCCTGACCTCTGGTGAGCTGGGACCAATCACCCAAGGCAATCTGCCCATGGTGCAACTTCTCTGGGCTACCAAAACAGATTTCTTCAACATGGAACTTCTCTGAAGCAGCAAATCTGTTTCAGTGGGCCCTCAGAGATAAGGTATCCTGCCTTGTGGAACTCACCATCGGTTACAGCGTGCAACCTTATTCAGCTCGAGGATTCTGAGCTCCAAAAAATAGACTAAAGGGCACATTTCTTAGCTTTATGATGCAGTGCAACACAATGCAGCAAGTCCCCTTGATGTGCTGCATCACAGGAGGGAAAGGGCAGGAATGCACTTTATTTAATGGAACAAAGCAAATTCCTGTCCTTTCCCATGCCCTGGAGCACAATGGGGTACCTCGCGCAACAGGCACCCTTGCATTATGGTACAACGGTGCCTGCATTGCATGCAGGATTGTTTTTGTGCAGGAAGGGACACCTCTAGCACAAAAACAATCCTGGGAGGCATATTCCTATTTCTGTGTGTGCTGCAAAATGCAGCACACATAGAACGAGGAAGTAACAAGGAAAAATAGAGGTAATTTCTCTGGAAGGTGTAATATTTTGGGGCTCCCAGGTTTACAAGTTTTTGTAAACCTGGAGATGAGTCAAAACCCATGGAAGTTAAGTAGGGAACATCCATCGTGCTGCACCAATGGTACGCCTTCCCAGGGCAGATTAACACAATGCTGCAAATTGCACTGCATGCATTACTCCAGACTTTTTAAGCCACGCAAAAGGCCTTTGCGTGGCTTTAAAAATCTGACTGCATGTGCCACGTTGCATGGTGCAAAGAAGACACAACCCCAACATAAATGAGTCCGAGCTTGGAAATGTTGACATAGCAAAGGCAAAAAAAACCCTCAATCCTTCTAAAAGGAAAAGTGGCTAAGCCCAAGAAGGAAAACTCCAACCACTCATGCACCAGCCCAGGCTTTGAGGTACACAATGATTGATGCAATCAGGCATCATAGAATCTATTAGTTTTCCCCAGGGTATTGATGTGTGACCTAATTGGAGAACAAGCAAATACAATAAAATATCTGGAGGAGAGTTGTGTCTCAGAGTTAAGCAGTTAGGTTAGGAGAAAATGGGACGGTGTTAATGTAAATCCTGTATCACAACTTATCTGATCCCTGATGTAGTAAAAGTTGAAATGAGGTTAGAGGCTACTGCTCAAGGGAAACAGCATATCAAGGCACTAACTTTCAGAGGATCACAATAGATATATAAGGCAGTGTGAACTTTCTGCTGACAACCAAGCCTTATGCACTTGGAGTTTGAAGATCCTAGTGGACAGGAACGTAAACTAGAAGGAACGACTCCACTTTTTGACACTGATGGTAATTCTTGAGTTGTTTCAATTCAGGTTTCAGAGGCCCTACCCAGCTGGACCTCTGCAAGATACAAACGATATTCCACCTTTCAAGGTCGAGGAGACAGATAGAGCTCCAGGCCCAGGCGAAGACCCCAGAGGTGCCCTGGTTAATTTGGGGAAAGAGTTTCTGAGGCATGAGGTGAAGTTATCCCACCTACAGACCACAAGAATTCTCAAAAAGTGTGCTCACGTCACTTTACAAGGATGGCAACATGCCTGCTTTTTTTTTCTATTGGACATTAGTTTTGAGTATACATTTGAACAGATAAATCAGTATATTGGAAACGAATTGTAAGTTGTTTTTCTAGGGCAGTATTGCATATCATTAATGACTAGATATATAATTGGAAAATACTATCAATAAAGAAATCTACAGTTCAGTAATCAGTACAATAAAAACGATGGGTTTAAAGCCACATTTGAATCAGTAATTTTTAGAGAAGACAAAAAAAACAAGTGGTAGTACTCCGGGAGGAATTGACTGGTGTGGTAATACAACACCAGGTAACACTTGTAATCATGCAGAGACCTGTTAACACTGAGCACCAAACAGAAGTAACACTACACACTACTTGTAATGTCCTATTACTTACCGGTAATCTTCATTACTCCGGGTCCCGTAGTCCTCGACACCTTCATACTAAACAAGTGGAGATGACCATCTCCCGACAGAAAAAAACAAGAGGAATGCTGGGACACTAATACTGCCCCTCCCCCCGGGAGTACATAAGCAGTACTTACCCAGCAGACCTCCTGTACTAACAAGCCCAGACAGGAAGGCCGGCCGCCCGGGAGGGAGGGGCGTATGAAGGTGTTGAGGACTACGGGACCCGGAGTAATGAAGATTACCGGTAAGTAATAGGACAATACCCCCAGGTCCCTCCGTCCTCGACACCTTCATACTAAACAAGTGGAGAATACCAAAGCAGAAACCCGGCCTTCCGCACGCACAAGCACACCCAGGAAACCACAACAAAAGCAGCCACCCAAGGGAGCACCGAGAAGGAGGAAAGGAAGACCGCAGGAAACATCCGGCCAGCAACCCAGAACAGGACAGCAGGGACAAGGGCCGGAGAGAAAGAAAAACCCAGGGCTCCAAATAAAGGAGGCCGCCAACCCGAGCAACCGGAAACCGGGACCCGGACCAGAACATGAAGACCAGCCAAAACAACCCACCGGAGAAGATCGCCCAGGCCAAAACCAGCAGGAAGGCGCACAGGGCCAGGCAGACCCACCAGGAAGACGAGACAACCCGGAAGAAAGCCAAAGAAGAAAAGGCCAACAGAACGCAGACACAAGCACCCAGCCCAAAAAGGAAGGAGAAGCACAGGCCAGAAACACGGCCAAATTCCCAAAAAGAAAGGACTCGAGCTCAAGAGACCCGAGGAGGAAACCCCGCCGAGGAGGCCCAGGAAGCAACAGGCACCCAGGAGCCGAACAGGACCGAGAACCCGACCCAAAAGACAGGGATGGGGAAGAACCCCAGAACTCAGCCGAAAGCCGACCAAACAAGGAGAGGCCAACAAGACTGGAAACCAGCAACAAAGAAAACTCAACCAGGTCGGGAACAAAGAAAGCGACCACAAGCCCAGAAAACCCCAACCCCAAAGGGAAGGAACACAAGGCAGGAGGGGAGCACAGAGCAACTGGGAAACCCCAGCAGCCGCCCAACGAGGCATAGAGGGCAGCACAAAGAAGGCGCCCAAAAGACACAGGACCGCCCAGGAACCCCACACCCAGGCCAGGCAAGCAGCAAGGGCAGGAGCAGCGGGAAAAAGAAAGCCCAGGGAGCACAGCACCCAGACCACAACCACAAGGCCCCAACCCAGCAATGCCGGAGAGGAGCCAAGCAAACCGCAAAAAAAGAGGCCAACAAACCCCAACAGAACCAGGAAGCCAGGACCAGAGCCAAGCAACCCGACCACGCAGGAGGAACAGCAGGCCCAAGCAAACCCCAGAAGAAGAGCAGAGGACCAAGCAGCAGGAAACCACAGACAACCCGCAGCTAGGAGGGAGGGACCCGCAGAGGCACGAGCACCACAGAACAGCACCCCAACCATAGATGGAGGGGCAACCAAACAGACCCACACCGGGAACAAAGCCCGGGAAAGCAAGGGAGGAAGGAGCGAGCCAGGACCACAGAACCAGGAAAGAACCCGGAAAAGGCCGGCAACAAACCCCCAGAGCAGGCCAAAAAGGGTCAGCACAGCCCGAAAACCCAGAAGGCACAGCCCGAAGCCACACACAACCAGCAAGAAGCCGGCAGAACCGCAGCCACAGAACACCACACAGGCCCACAACACCGGGAAAACAAGCCCGGGAAGAGAACCAACAGCAGGAGAAGGCCCAGAAGGAATCACCAGTAAGCGGCCCCAACGCAGAACACCCCGCCAGGACCCAAAGGGACACCAGCAGGGAAGCAGAGCCCAAAAAGGAGCCCAACAACCAGGAGTGGCACGCCCCAGCCAAAACCTCAGCCAGGCACCCACCAAGGGAACCAGACGAGACCAGAACAACTCAGGGAGCAAACACCCCCAACAGGAGACGGACCCGGAAGCCAACAGCCCCCAGCAGCCCCAGAAGGCCAGGCAGGGACCAACCCAGCCCGACCAAGCATAACACAGAGCAGACAGCGGAGCACGGGGACAGCACACCAACCCGGAGAACAGGAGGCATGACAGGAACCGGCAGCAGCCCGGAGGCCCCAGTCAGGAACAAACCAGGCAGGCACCCCGGCAGAGACAGGAGGGGCAGACAGCCAAAAGCCAGCCCAGAGGGAGCCAGCGCAGAAGCAGCCAGGCCAAGCACACAGAAAAGCCCCGGACAACACCAGAAGCCCCAAGCGGGAGCAAGGGAAGCCCACACCAACAAGAAGACCCAGGCAGGCACCACAAACAGGCACCAAGCAGGGAACAGACGAGAACAGGAGCAGGCAGGGCCAAAGCAGAACCGCCGAACCCAAGGCAGCACAAGCCACCCAAGCGCAGGCAGAGGGGGCAGACCCCCCCAAAAAGCCTCCGGCAAGACACAGGCAAGCACCCATGAGCGGAACCAGGCACAGCCCAAGGGACGGGAGGAACAGGACCAGGACAGGAACCAGGAGCCCCAAAGGCGACCAACCACATAGAAGCCAGGAAGCGAAGAACCAGGACACCCAAGCGGAGCAGAGGCCACAACAGCCAGCCCGCAGCTGAGGCAAGGCCACAAAGGGAAAACAGCACGGCAGGCCAACCGGAACCAGAGGAGCCCACAGGACCCCACCCCCGCAGCGGCCCGAGGAGCAGGAACACCGACCCACCACCAGGCGGGGTAGGCATCCCGAAGCAGAGGGGGAAACAGAACGCACCCACCACAGGCCGTCGCCAAAGAAGAGAGGAACGCCACGCAGCAGAGAGCAAGGAGCAAGCAAGCACGCAGGAAAACCCCAACAACACAGGGAACCCCAGGAGCAAGCAAAGGTAGAGCCAGCGAAAAAAAAGGAACCAGCCACCACAGAGGCGACCGGAACCCACGCCAACCCGAGGCAAGCCACAAACACAGAAGGCACACCCGTCACCACCCCAGGACCGGCACCAGCAGCCGAACAGAGGACCCACCAACACCGGACATCAGGATAGCAGCGGCTGGACTCGAACCCACGGGCAGGAGCGCCAGCGACACCAGAGGCACAAGAAGAACAACGGAGCCTAGTGCCCCGCAGCACCTAGAAGAAAAAAGGTGCGGGTGAAAACAGCCAGAGCGGGGGCCAACAACACAACAAGGCCCCCACCGCAAATGTGAGAAAAAACACACACATGCAGCAAAGGAACAAGACACCCCAGCGCACCACGCCACAGAAGGATGCCACATAGACCCTCCAAAAAATTGAAGGCAACCTAGGGTGCGCAACACCCCGAAAACCCAACCCCCGGCTCGAGCAAAAAGCCCAGGGCACATGCAAACACAGCACAGGCCACTGGAGAAAGCCTCCGTGAAAAGACAGGAACCGTCAGAAAAAAGGACGAGCCAGGGAAAGGCGGGGGCACAGGAGGAGACCAGAAGGCACAGCCACACCGAAGGACTAGCCCACTGGAGTCCGGCGCCCAAGACCACACGGCCCGCCAAGGACACCAAACCGAGGGAACAGGCACAAACACTCAGCAATCTCCAACCACACTGACAGAAAGTGAAAAACACGAGCACAGCTGCAAGGCGGGGAAAAGAGCAGCCAACAGAGGGCAGGGAACAGGTAATGGCCCAGTATATCGAACTCAGAAGGATGAAAGGCCGAGTGGAGCTGCCGGGAATTGAACCTGAGACCAAGATCCGAACACAGGACCCTGCTGCGGAAGCATCAGTCCACTGAGTCATCAGACCCCTAAAAAAGGAACGTCCCCCACACAGCTCCCATGGATCCACAGGGACTGAAGAAACACAGCCCCGGAC
The DNA here is from genome assembly GCF_964261635.1 of Lissotriton helveticus. NCBI lineage: Eukaryota > Metazoa > Chordata > Amphibia > Caudata > Salamandridae > Lissotriton > Lissotriton helveticus. The sequence goes on from NC_136070.1 coordinate 406,145,164, forward strand.
CCCAGGCACAAACCCACATCGAGATGACAGGAATGAAGCAGAGGACACCAGAGGCGGCCCCCGAACCAGACAGCAGAGGCCCCCGCATACCAGCAACAGGAAACATTCCAGCGCTGCCAGCGGCACGGGAAGCATTTATAGGCCTGTAGGCGCCAACAATTCTCAAAGTTAATGCTCGTTCTGGTTGCGCATTGAACCGAAGGCAGGGCACTTTCGAAAGTGAGGTCTGCGAAACAACATATACATCCACATGCCAATAATGTCATTGTATTAAAGAGAAATCACTGTCTTGGAACGAGACTGTCAGACAATATTCGCAATCACCGCAGATGACACCAGAGGCCGAGCGGGGGACCCCGCAGCCCCCCCACCCTCCGGGGCAGGAAGAGAAGTGCTGCGAACAGAGAGCCCAAGAAGCGAGGCTAGGAACCTCCTGCTGCCAGCGCCGGGCCCCTGAAACAGAAAGAAAACGGGACAAGAGCGCCAGGCAGAAGAAAAAAGGGATCCCGAAATCGGGACTCACCAGGAGGGGGGGCCAACCCCAGGAACAAGGCCCCCACAGCACCGCCGAGCAGAAGTCCATCAGGAGCCCATCCAGCAAGGCAAGGCTCCCCGGCCAGGCTCGGGAAGCCCAGCCCGCGACCCGGAAGCAACCGGGAACTCCAGCACCAGCCACAAAGGGCCGGTAGGTGCAGGCAGCACACAGCAAAGCCGGGAACTCTCCAATCCAAACACCGGCTCCAGATAAAGACTGACTCCAAGCAAGCCCGGCAGGCCAGGAGGCAGTCCAGGGAACCCCACGCCCACACAGCCAGGCAGCAGGGCGGGGGGAGAAGAGAAGCACCGCCACTCAAGCCCAGCAGGAGCAGCACCAGCACACCATCAACTCTGTCGACAGACAGAAAAAAAGAACAGGAGGTCTGCTGGGTAAGTACTGCTTATGTACTCCCGGGGGGAGGGGCAGTATTAGTGTCCCAGCATTCCTCTTGTGTTTTTCTGTCGGGAGAGGGTCATCTCCACTTGTTTAGTATGAAGGTGTCGAGGACGGAGGGACCTGGGGGTAATGAGTGCATAACTATGGAAGGAAGCACAGACCTAATCTAGATAACCAAACATAATTCTGCCCTTAATCCAAATAATCTGGCATTTGTTTGGCAGTAAACATTGCTGACCTTGCACGGTAATTTACAACAATGTGGCAACTTTCAAAATGCCAAAAGAATGCAAACGATTTCTTCTCTCGAAAGTTTGCTATGCTCTGAAATATTGCCTGCTTGAATACCGAGCATGTAAACAGTGGCTCCCACCCCAGTGATTTACCACAATTTGGCAAGCGGTCCCCTGCTTCAGTGATTGCTTGGCTGGCTCGACTGAATAGCGCTGATGCTAATATACGCTGCAGGGCAGGTTCATTTATCAGTAGAAAAACAGGCTGCATAATTTAGCAGGTTTTCAGTTTTGACATACCGCAGTGGCGTGGCTTGCTATGATAATAACGTGTTATATTCTCTTCAGCTTGCCCAGAGTAGCAGCAGCGCTACATCGCAGAAAGAAAATAGACTTCTCCTAGCGAATGGGTGGACAAATGCAAACATCCCCTGGCATCTGTTCAGATTTAACATATGCAGAACGGGCTGGAAAAGCAACAACTGCACCTGTAATATCTGGAAATAAAACGTTCTTAGAAGCTCCACACATGCTCTGTTGAAAACACTGCATTTTGCACGAACCACACGATAGAAAACTGCATTATGCCGAACATTAAAACAAATAAAAAGAGCTGTGAATTATGGGAAGGCAAAAAACATGTGATCAAGTTTTTGGGACCTACTATCGATATTTTCATGAACAAATGTGTGACAAAGTGGAAATAAACATAGTTTAGAGATCATGCATATTCTAACACTTTATTGGCGTTCTACCACAATACAGAATTTTTAATATCGATTTGCAACAACATCAACTGCAACTACAGCATGAAGGTGAGCATGTATAGGTAAGTATAGATTTACTATTCTTAAAGGCAAATCTACTTACTTTGACAATTGTTTTTTTTTAAATTTGTCGGTGGTTTTTGAGAAATTAGGTTGAGTGGGCTTTAAGCAATTTACATTTTTGTAAATCTTTGCAAGCTGAAATTTGCAGATTATTCAGAATCCGGAATTAGAAAAAGGGAACTGACTGGATGAGGTCCTTTTTTTTGTCCAGTCAAGATATCATTTGCTGTCTCAAAATATATATATTTTTTTAGTGGGAGTCATTTCAGCATGTGGGCCTTAGTTCCCGTGTCTTAAATATATATATAAAAAAAGATTATATTAAGGCTCAGGGTAGGCACATCCCTAACCCTCACTCAATAGTTGATAGACGCTTAGAGCCCCCCCTTCAAAGTTTAAAAAAAGCCTACAAAATCACGAGATTTTCGAGTCCCTTTTCAGACTCACCAATCCTTGGCACCAACAATGGCAGATTGGGATTGCTGTACTTGCTCAGCAGTGCTGCCCCTTGCTGCCATTTTAGGTGTAGATTATTTGCGAGTCAGAAAACAGAAGGGTGATTCTCCGGCAAGGTTCAAGGCACAAATTCTACTTAGGATTCATAATTTGGAAAAAAAAAATAAAGGCGCGGCCAAAGGCCAGTTACTATGGCACCTCCCTAATGGATAGCGGGGGTTACCCACACAGCTCTGACTATGAATGGCTGTTGCCCTTGCGCACCAGTAGATGTCCTCCCACAGTGGGTTGGGCGCATGGCCTGGTTGCAAGCAAGTTCTTGTGTCCAAGCCCTGCAGCACACGGCCAAAAGCTGTGCGCATCATGGGTGGACCATTTACGGTGAATTGGAAGTAGGAGCTGGTTGGAGGTCAACCTCTGCTTTCAGCCACGGTCCATACAGGTAGGAGCATTGGGGCAGGGTGGGGGGGGGGGGAATGACGATGGGTGTAGGCGAGGGAACATTAAATAAACAATTAATTTTCCCTCACTGTCTGTCGAAATCCCCCCTACCCCCACCTCCCCACCGCTCTTCTCTGCATGGGCCATGGTTGTCTGCTTTTAACTTCCCCCTGTACACAGCTATTGGCTGTGTGCACTGTGATTGTGCTCCTCATGCCGAGTTGGGCACCGGCCCAGACCTTTGTTCCTAAAGCCAACTCCGCTGCACCAGGCCAAAGGCTGGGAGCACCAGGATTTGTAAAATTCAAACACCATAAACAAAAGATAAAATTCACTGAAAAACACAACTGTTGTAAACTGAGTTATTGTTCTGCCTCAAATGCTTAAAACCACCAAATGTGCCCATGTTGGTTTTCAATGCAAAAATCACATGCCATAAATCATGGCATGCTCTAAACCTCAATTGGCCAACGGCACGAAAACAAAAAAGAAACATCAAGCCCTTTCTCCTCACCATGGCAGTACAGCCCTTAGCCAATGGCATGTTAAAAATAAGGCTGTCTGGAAAGAGCAAAAGGTACAGGGCTTTTTCAGATTTGTGTTCTCTGAACTATACCTGTCCTTTAAGTGGGTTTTATTCAATGATATATATATATATATAGATATATATATATATATCTATATATATATAGATATATATATATATATATATATATATATATAAAATCTACGAACGGTAAATCTGCACTTACCTAAATACATGCTACTTGACAATATAGTGTTTTTTCAAATTACAGAATATATTTTCGTGCGGGTTGATATTTTATACGTCTATATTCTGACTGACATACAACATGTATATTGGTCCCCCAAATGGGAACTACTAATGGATGCTTTGAAAAACATATACAAGACAAGGTACTGTTGTCACGTATTAAAAAATCTGTGTAACATGAAAAACATGTATTTGTAATTACCTGTCCCAGAGGCTAGGTGAAGACTTTGCGTGCCTGCCCTGGAGAATTCTAGGGTTCCATAGGCAGGATGGCACCCAGGAGTTTCGCACCCTGCAGCATGAATAGAGGATAAACCATGGCTTGGTGTAGCTCATAACAAATAATTGAGAGGTCACGTGGATGACCTTGAAACCCTGCACACATGTAGGAGTAATGCACATTTTAGCCTTCAACATGCAATAATATACAGCATAACCAATGGCACTGACACGAGGATTGTTCCATCACAAAGGGATTAGCCCCAAGATCCATGTCAGCCTAAATGTATCAGACCTTTATTCAAAGATCAAAGCATTTTGAGAGGTAGATGCCTGTAGTTGGTAGGCCAGTTCCGTACCACAGAAGGCCCCGCGTCATAGAACAGAGTCAAGTAATATGTTGCAGTTGACATGGAACCCATTAGAAAAAGGCTCGAAGTTGCCATCATTTAGAAATGAATAGAGTTGTGACACAAATGTTAGGCAGAAATTAAACAGAGCCTACAACCACAAAATACCAATGGGCAGATTAATAAATATATCCGCTGAGATACCAATGGGCAGATTCATAAATATATGACCTGTATGAATCGTATTTGTATACCTCAAACCCAGCTACAGAGATGTTGTGATAGATGTGTTAACTAAGAAAAGCTTAATTCATCCCTGTGTTTGGACCTAGTTGATGTCTTGCTAATTCGATTATATGTTACAATGCCACTCAGGCATAATTTATGCATGTTTTACTACATTCAGATTCATGTATACAAGTATACATTTGCACGCACTTTTGACTGGATCCAATTTTTTATGTGTGAAGTTAGGAATGTGTAGGTTGTAGAATTGTTATTTTTTTCACCCGCTATAGTTTTCATGGGAAATAACTTAACAAACACAACACCTGTTTCCACACATACCTAAAAAAATAGTACACCAGCATACATGCACTTTACCGCACTTTTTGAACAACTTATTCCAAATTCATTAATGTGTGACCGATGTTCTTATATACTTCGCGGAATTATTTTTAGTATATTTGATAGATTTGATATTAACGTCTCAATTTGAATTGGCATCATCAAATGATAAAAGCATGTTGAAAATGCATTAAAATGGATACAATAGGAACCTTAAGCTTACGATGGTTGGGAGATGTAATGCCATCAAAATGATTTTTCTGCCAAAGATTTTAGATTTCTTTAGGGCTATCCCCTTGACAATATATAATGCCTGGTTTACTGCAATGAATCAAGTCTTTTCTAAGCTTATCTGGGCTACTTGTCGACCTCGGAGAGCACTTAAATTACTAACTATGCCTAGAGACAGAGGCGGGGGGGCAGTTCCAAATCTTCAATTATATCATTGGGAAGCAAAGCTACAGAAAATGGAAATATTGCTCAATGAAAAAGACTACATTGAGGTTAGGCTCCTCTGTTTCTCCCTTTTAGTTGATTTTGGGAACAGAGGCTAAAGGGTGCCTTTTACGGCACATAGAATTTAATTACCTCAAAAGGGTTCAATTAAAATTTTTAATTTGTGCTTTTAAGGTGTGGACCTCGGTTCGTAAAAACTCGGTCTTGAGCGGATTAATGCTTACAAACCAATATATAAGTATAATTGTTTTCCAAATATTTTTAATGATGGCCATATGAAATGCTGGTATGATAAAGGAGTCAAGATAATTGGAGATCTTACAAATGAGTCTGGGCTGTCACTGTTTGACGTCATAAGGGATAAGTTTGAATTAGACAATCAACCGTTTTTTAAATATCTCCAAATAAGAGATTTTATAAGTAAAAAGATGAGAGGCCACTGTGGCTTTTCTAGGGTGAGGTTGGTGGATGAAATACTTAAAGGTTCAAGTACTTTAGGGGGACTGGATAAAATTCTGATTGAGCTAATACCTGACGATCTGGCCAAACATATAGATCGATGGCAAAATCTGTTAAAGATTGAACCTGGCGAGATAGAAGACTCACTATATTTGGCCCAGACATCTTTCATTGCGGTTCATTTACAATTATAATGCTTTAAAACATGGTTTAATTTGTATATTAAACACCTGCCAAAATTGGTAAATGGGGTAGAGGACCAGTTTCTACTTATCCCCGATGTCAATATCCTGCAGCAGACAGTATACATATGTTGCCACATGTCCAGTTGTAGACACTTTGAAACACAGTGTTAGCAGTATTTTGGCAACTATGTTGGGCAGAGAAATTGACTTATCACCTCAATTGATTCTATAAGGGGTGGGGTGGCCTCTTCCTTGAGCCAGTCCTTTCTATTTATTGCTTTGACAGTTTTTAGATTATGTTTAGCTATGCATTGTCTCGGTCCTGTTACCCCATCGGGCCAACAATGGCTAGAAAGACTTCTTGCAATATACAGGTTTGAAAGAGCCATATATTATAGAAAAGGCCGCAAATTACAAGCTAAAGGGTTGGCTATTTGGGCACCTCTAATGAATTGGTCATATCTGAATTGTGAATAATGAAATGTTTAATATCCTGCTTTACATTTTATCTAATTTTTAATATTTGACAATGAAATCTATTTTTTACTAAGTATGGTTCAGCTATGGGGGGGTGGGAGTAGGGAGGATGGGAGGGAGGTGGATAACATTACGTACGTTTTTCTGCTGTCTGCTCAATCTGATTTGTTTATATGAGAGAAAATGCTAATAAAGATTAATAGAAAAATAAAAAAATGAATACAATAATACCAAATATCTGTTAATAGTGACATAATCGGGGAGCATTCATTAAAATTGCAGACAGAGGACGCCACAAACTTTCTTCTTGCCGTGAGGGGAACGGCTCTCTCCTGTTGGTAGCGCCGCGGCCAGGGCAGGGACCACAATCCCCAGGTGCCCCGGCGCCCACTGCGCACGAGTGACGCTATTGCAGCGCCCGGAGGCGCTTGAAATAAGAGGAGCGCTCAGTGGGAGCATTCATTAAAATCGCGGACAGAGGACGCCACGAACTTTCTTCTTGCCTTGAGGGGAACGGCTGTTGTTGCACACGACTCCTGTGCTGTCCTGGTATCGCTGTGAGGGGAACGGCTCTCTCCTGTTGGTAGTGCCGCGGCCAGGGCAGGGACCACAATCCCCAGGTGCCCTGGCAGCCACGGCGCACAAGTGACGCTATTGCAGCACCCGGAGGCGCTTGAAATACGAGGAGCACCGAGCGCTCAGTGGGAGCATTCATTAAAATTGCGGACAGAGGACGCCACAAACTTTCTTCTTGCCGTGAGGGGAACGGCTGTTGTTGCACACGACTCCTGTGCTGTCCCGGTATCGCCGTGAGGGGAACGGCTCTCTCCTGTTGGTAGCGCCGCGGCCAGGGCAGGGACCACAATCCCCAGGTGCCCCGGCGGCAACGGCGCACGAGTGACGCTATTGCAGCGCCCGGAGGCGCTTGAAATACGAGGAACGCCTCTCGCCCCGCGAGTCGCGCGTGGGAGAGTGCGGGCGAAGCCCGGGCCCGTTTAAGCCCGGTAAAGACCGAACAAGGACGGGACGGGCCACCCCACCAACATCTCCTGTAAGAACGTAAGGCGCAAGGTTAGTGTCAAGTTATACCATTGTTTGTGTGGTCCATATGGACGGGAGGAGTAGTAACCTCATAATAGAGAGTATGGCGACTTCACCAGAAGCAGCCCTTAATGGCAGAAAGTCTACAGGAGGTTCTCTAATGGGAACACTTGATAATTTTTTGATTAGGGTATCGTCAGCCCTTGCCAAGGATATTGAACTTACGGAAAAAAGACTATCCTTGGATACCCTGTTTGATAAGCGATCATCTTTGGGGAATCTGGCAACAGCAAGATCACCGTTGCCTCTGCAGAACGATATCCAGGGATCACTCCCTCCCTCGGGGGTGGTGGAGATCATTTCTTCTCCCCACCTAGATCTCACTGACGAGCTAAGCATGTCTTCATCTATGTGTTTGCTCCCCCATCCTGGTGCTCGAAGAGTTCCCTCACCTAACATCAAAACTCGCTCAGCCTGTAACTTAAAATCAGGCCCGGCACAGTTAGAAGGGGGGATGTTAGCGAAAAGCAAACGTCCCGGCCCACCGATCCAAGCTGGGGGAAGGAAAGCAAAGTGTGCCAAAAAAATTGCTCCATAGGAGGTCGCAGTAGTAATGTCACCTGGTAGCCAAACTCAGACTGTACCACCTATTAATGAAGGCCATGGAGGGTCACAGGTACCTGTGAGGAATGAGTCACATTTTGATCTGGGTCAACCATTTTGGAAAAAACTGGAGGGAACCATTAAGAAGCTATGCAACCCAATTTATGATTGGTTGGAGTCTATTGAAAATAGACTGGTGTGTTTGGAACTCTCGTTATCAACAGTCCAGAAGCAGATTGGAACACATGTAGTGTTCCAAACTCTCAACGAAAATCACCAATAGCTCAAAATCCATTGGATTCTTCCACTTCTGGGGGGGCCAGAGTGTCTGAGGCAGCCAATATGGTGCCTTCTTTGGCACCACCGCCATCTACACTGCCAGGCATTGGCAACATAGTGGGGACGGAGCGAGTGCCTCATGTTGCAGAGAATAGACCAGCAGCAACCTTGTCAAATCCATCATTAGGGTGTGTAACAAGTACTGTGGCTACCTTACCGACTATTGATCTCCCACCAGAATCAGCACCATATGTGGTAGTACTAGTGGGAGTACCTCCAGTAGCCCAGGGCAGGCGAGAAACCTATGGGGAGCTGAAAAATAAGTGTGTCTTCTGGCTCAACAAGTATCGTCCATTACCACCGAACATTCTTACAGAAATTCTGTTCGCTAGGAGAGTGAACTGGTTGGGAAGGAGCCCTAAGTCGACTGAAGGGGACTGTATCATTATTAACTTCAAAGACTGGAGAAGTGTTAATTACATTTGTAGCTGGCCACGATCTGATCGGTCCCCCGAGATACAAACTCTCCCCCTATCATATTTCTATGGCCCTAGGTTACCCATTGGAAGGGACATTTTTACACTGGGAGAGCCAACTAATGCATGTCCTTTGGATAATATAAGGCTGTTTAATAGGTTTGAGGCTTTGTCGGGGTTGGGTGATTGTGACTGACGCTATGTGCCCCAAAACTCCGTATTAAGTGTTGTGTCTTCAGTCACAGGTGAGGATGGGTGTGATAAGAGGGTAGTTGAAGTGACTGCCCGTGATTGCAGACACATAGAGAAAGGTGCCTGCAGTTCTAGCATGATAGGTACTGGAAACATAGATGAGGCATCAGGAGTGTGATCAATCTCCATGCAGAGTGAGGAATACCAAGCACCCGAGAGTTCTCCAGATTCAGGAGAATTAGTTTGTGGTCATGCTGGGGTGGTATGTCAAACATCGTTCATTTCATGGAATGTGACGGGTGTGTGGACTAAACTTAACTCACCCGCCTGGATGGAATTTATCGATAAATTTGACATTTGTCTGCTCCAGGAGACTTGGGCGATAGATCCTGTGTTTAAAGAGGGCTATTTAAATTTGTATGCCCCCGCAGGTAAAAACCACCCAGGTCGCCCTATGGGGGCGTAGTTATTTGGGTCAGGCAGAGTCTTAACTGTCATAGCCACTTACTTCCCGGGCCAAACTGCGATATTCCTACCGTTAGGCTTTGCTTCCCTTCGAACTTGAAAATAAACATCTTTACTGTCTATGCTAGGGGTCTCCCAGGAGGTAAGACATCCGAGGTGGTAGTAGCCTTGGATACAATGCTTCAGGCAACCCCTGGAAATGTATTGCCAATAATAACAGGTGATTTTAATACCACATTCGAGCCATTGGGCCCTGACGATATGCACCAAACAGATGAAGAGGATAGTAGATGGGGAGTTCCCCAGCTTGACACTAATCCCATAAGAAAATGGACAGAGGCTGCAATTCAATTGAAGGGCCTCTGTATGGGGCATCAGTTGAGGGCAGCTAATGGCCGTACACCATCGGATAGAATGGGCAAGGCAACGTTTGATAATGGTAATAGAGCAAGTCATATAGATTATCTACTTGTTCCTCTCAAGTTGTGGTACACCCTTTTTGATATGGAGATAGTGGACCGAATTGAGAGTGACCATAATCCCATCACCGCTGTGTTTAATTTGGGTTTAAAGAAGGTGGACGAAATGTCTAGGGGACCCATTGAGTCGAACTTAGTTCTAACTAATGATGAGCGCCGCCTAAAGTGGTCCCAGGTAGTAGAACATCAGGACATCATTACAGAAATTGAGGCTGGCTTGGAAGGTGTCCTGGTGACTATGGAGGAAGAATATAGTCATGGACTCCCGTATAGAGTTTTTAGGGATGCCCATGATATTTACTTTATTAGTCTAAAAAGCTACTTCTGTAAGTCTCGTCAAGGCAAAAGCGTGCAAATTCGTAGAGCCGAGAGTTGGTATGACGGCTCCTGTCGTGAAGCCAGGGGGGAGTTATCCAAAGCATTAAAAACAAAGGATCCAAGTAAAGTAAAGGCGGATAGAGCCAACTATAGGCACAAACAGTTTACTGCTAAAAAAGCATGGGAAGAGTGCAGATGGCAGGACCTCAAAGAAGCTTGTAAAGCTAAGAAACCAAAAGCTTTTTGGGACCTTTTTAAATGGGATAGGGATGGACAACATGAGATCCCCCAAAATATTGTTGCCCAAAGTGCATGGGTTGATTATTTTAAACCACAATACGCCGCTAATGAAGCAGGTTGTACCGAGGAAACGCGTGTCCACGTTTTCTATAATGAAGCAGTATTCACGGTAGGAGATGTGGACAGAGCATTAGATCTGGTGACCGCGGGCCGTGCACCTGGAATGGATTGTGTCCCCGCCGACCTGTTTTTACACAACAAGGGAAGATGGCGGTTGTACATTATGCATTTGGCAAATGCCATTGCCCAGGGGATGGAAGTCCCACAATCATGGAAATGTGCGGAAATAGTTCCGGTATTTAAAAAAGGGGACAAGTCACTAGCAGGCAATTATAGGTCCTTCAACCTGATCGACTCTGTCCAAAAAATCATGGGACGGCTGGTCTTGGGAAAAATCCAGACATGGATGGATGATGATAACATCTTGAGTCACCTCCAGGCTGGGTTTCGTCCCAAGACCAGCACCATAGACCAGGTCTTTCGATTCAATATTTTATTTTGGCGCACTGTGGTTTTGGACAAAAGTACTCTTTATGCCGTTTTTGTAGATTTAAGGGCGGCTTTTGACTTGGTGCCCCGCAACAAACTGTGGCAAGTGCTGTAGGAACTAGGGATGCCCCCTGAGTTGCTGTGTTTGGTCGCCCGGTTACATGAGGGTACGTTTGCTCGGGTACGGTGGGGGTGCCAGGGAGATGTCACGGAACCCTTCCCTGTTGAGACGGGAGTGAGGCAGGGTTGCGTCATGGCGCCTACCCTGTTCTCTCTTTTCGTGAACGGGGTAGCGAGTTTTCTCTCCTTGGTCCCGACTGATGCCCCTGTGATGTGTGGTGAGGGAGTCCCGATCCTCATGTTCGCGGACGACACCTTAATAATTTCTAAAACTCCCAGTGGCCTTCAGCGTGCCCTTAAGTGTTTTGAGGACTTTTGCCTAGAACGGGGTTTGGAAATAAATATAGCCAAAACCAAGTATATGGTCCTTACTGACCGCAAATTTACTGGGTGTGCCAAACCCTATAGAGGGAGGATATACATGAACAACTCCCCGCTTGTGCAAGTTGAAGCTTGTACCTACCTGGGGGTTACCCTTCAGAAAGATCTGGGATGGACTAGCCAATTAGATCTAGCAGTCCTTAAGCATCGCCAGCAGGCAGGTATCCTTCTTAAAAGGTTTAAGTCTTCTGAATTAAAACCCATTAGCCCACTGTTAGAAATATATGGGATGAAGGTACTAAGTTCGGCTCTTTACGGAGCTGAACTATGGGGTTTTGAAAAACTAGGGAGTCTGACACTAGCAGAAAATGAATTTCTAAGAAAAGCGACTAGTGTCCCGGCAAGTACCCCGCTGTTACCTTTAATGTGGGACCTTGGGAAAAAATCTGTCCAAAATCTTGCTTTCCTACGCCCGCTTTTGTACTGGCGTAGGATATGGACCACAGAAGAGCTTCAGCATTATGCAGAGGGCCTAAAAGAAATAATAGCGAAAGATTCCTCACAAAAAATACATTGGCTAAAGGCTATAAGGTCTCTGCTAATTAGCTTGGGAATGAGGGAACTTTGGGATGACCCGGTAAATGCTGTTTTTCCCTCTAAAAAAGTTTTGAAGATAAAATATTGGGAGATGGTTACATTAAATGCAAGAACGAAGGGCCTATCTCTGCACCTCACAGGTTGCTTCTTGGAATTCAAGGTCTACCCTAAGCTGGAACCGTATTGGGATGTCATTGAAAAGCAGTTCGACCGTAAACTCTACTTTCAATTCAGAGTAGGCTCCCTTCCAACAAGGTCATTCACAGCTAAATGGGTAGGCAAAAACTATCATGATAAATGCCCTAGGTGCAGGGAAGAACAAGAGACGATAAGTAACCTCCTTTTTTTTGTCCCCTCTATGTGGCCCCTAGAGAGATGTGGATTAAACCGATATGTAAACTAATCGGTACCCGCAGACATGAGGAGGCGTTAAGAATCTTGTGTACAGACCACAATCCCCCAATTGCCATAGCAGTGGCAAAATTCTTAAAATGGGTATGGATTATTCGGGCAAGAGTACTATGAAAATGAATTGAGAATATTATTTAACCTGCTTATTTGCACTGTAAATGTTTGGGATGTAGCTGGGATATGAGCCTTGTAATATAGCATCTGACCCACACAAATGATGAGTTTTATAAATTTTAAGGATGTGTTTTTAGCTATGTGATATTCGGCAATTGTCTTTTGGAGTTTAATTCTTTTTTTAAAAAAAATATTTATTGTACAACTTTTCTTAATGACATTTTTAATTCAATGGTAAATGTGATTTTATGTTTTACTTTTATGACTTAATTGTCGAATAAAGTTTATGAAATTGAAATTGACATAATCGAGAGCTGCCTCGAAGATATACTATATGTAGCTGTGCAGGTTACATTTCGAAAATATATAATCCAAATGTAAGGAGCAAAGTGTCATGCTAAATGCCACTCCTCTAATATGAAAAAGTGCAAGAAAGCCCTCCTTGCTGTAGAAAGGTTTACCATTGCCTCCTTGGCTACCATTCGCAGCACTGCATACAGATAATATTTAATCCTGGAGGAGCTGGAATTTATCAGGTGCAATAAATATCCCAAGAATTATGGGCTGACCAGTAATGAGGGCCCACAGGTATTATTCTCACTGTTAATATGGGGTACTCGAAGTCTCTAGATTTGCACTTGCATTTAATTTTTTGTGAATGTCCCACATGGTTTCTATTTTTTAAGTGATAACAAAATTTACAAAGCACATCCAGTAATACTTCCCTGAGAATGCCTGCTTTTATGATTACTGTCAGAATTTATGTCTGTGTAACGTGTGCATACATTTCTTAGAGTATTCTCCTGTATCACATGCTTATGCAGGTAAATTGAAAAGTTGCATTGTTTACATTTTCTTGTGTTCATTGGTTTTCTGGTACCAAAAATATTTGTGAATTGGCCCAAAATTAAAGTATGGAAACATTAATTAAATACAATGAAAAATTCCATCTTGACAACTTTTGCAGTCTGTTTTTCAACAACTTTACTAAAGCTTTTTCTAGTATAGAATGGGTTACAATTATTGTGGTTATGTTTTAGAAACAATTGGATCAACACACATTTTTGAGGGCAATATAAAGTGAAAATTATTGTTGCTTGAATCAATTCTTGAAATATCATATGATGCCAATTTAATGCTTCAAATTGTCTCATAATAAGGTTGAACTTTTCAAAGAGCATATCTAGGCACTGTCTACAAATGTGATGTCTCTCAAATATTCCTTTGCTTTTCTTTTGCCTTCCCCTTTTCTTCTAATAAAAAAGCTTGACAGTTTATCTCCTACAAAGAAAAAAACTCTTAAAAAAATCAACTGTTTGTTTCAATACAAACGTGTTGTAATTAAATAATGAAATTGCATCTTTTTTTGTTACTAAAGTTCATTATGCAAATGACAAACCTATATTTCATACAGACACGGTTATCCATGCTATTTTAGGCACCTTTCTCATCCACTCTTTAAATAGCTATTCCTGATAGAAGGGATAATTCTAACTGATTATTTATTTTTCAAAATTGTTGGACATTAATTCAGAAACTCTACTATATATACTACCTAAAAAATTGATCACATATCAACTTTGTTCACAAATTGTTGACAAAGCATTGGTTAGATCATGAATTCCAGGCTTCATCAGAATAATTACATATTTATGTTCTACATGACCAACATTAGACCAGTTTCAGGGCAACCATTTTCTAAGATGGTGATCTGCGCTGATCAACAAATTTAGATGGTCTTTGCTTCTATTTCCTTTTTAATGCATCTCTCTCAAACTTTATTACTGTTCCTCTCAGTTTTTAAAATTTCTGAGAATCCTTAATAGCTAACATCACAAGATATTACTTTCTCATAAATGTATCTTTAACTGCTTATATACTACACTACTACTGTTAATTAGTGGTAGACTCTCCTAAATATCTGAAATATATTTACGTGCAATCAAAGAACTTCTCTATTTCATATTCCCCTTAACATACTCAAGCCTCCCATTTAATACATAAGGAATCACAAACATATGTATAGAGTTCCTGGGAACAGAAATCTATCTCCTATTTATCCATCAAGTTATTAAAGTCCTATTTGGTCAATAATTGGGAAAGTGTGGAGTCTCTTACGTATACACTTAAACACTTGTAAAAGCGCAACGGCTCCCACTCAGAGGAGGAACACTCAAATGTCATGAGGGTATTGCTATTTTGATTTGTAAAAAGAAGTTCCTGCTTTGATAGCTTGTTTGGCAAAGTTCAGTACCTAGAGTGGACCAGTATAGTGGTGCCTCCACTGAAGGCATATCATTCCTGCTTACTTCACCTGGAACTATTAATATGGTATGTGGTCATGTGCTTAGGGAGCCAAGGACATAGCCTCTACTGACTTTGCAGGCCGATAGGGCTCCAGCCAGGCTCTGAAAAGCCCCTATTTCTTTTTGTCAATAGAAATGGAAAAGAGAAGGAAGAAGAAAATTGGAGTGCTATGAAATTTTATAAATGCATTGTAGATAGCGCTGCTATATTCTTCATTGAAAAAACTGTGAGAAATGTGATACATACCAGAAGCTGAGGGTTTTTGTTTTGAGATAGAAGGAAAAAGTATCCCTAGCAAAGTGTCAACTTACACACTTGTAGTATTGAAAATATAATGGATGAATCAACATTTTTATTCTTTGAGTAATAATGAATGATCTTACTTGATAATAGCAACTGTGATATCACTGTTAAGAAGAAAGTGGACAGAATTATGCATTTAATTATTGCAACAAAACACACAAAAAACGATGGAGTTAGGCCCAGATCTCTGTACTGGGGTGAATGTAATGCATTGTTCTGCATTCTGTCCATCTACTGTTGTTTTTGCATTTGTCACCCCGAGTGGGACGGGTATGCTCAGACGTGAGTCCCGTGCTCTCCCCGCCACTGGAGTCAAGCTATCCTTGCTGAAAACGGCTGACAGCCAGAAACCGGTCCTAGGATGCTTGATGCTGGTCCAGGGAAGACATGGCTTGGCAGTTCGGGCTGGACTGTTCCCATGAGGAATAGGGTCAAGGCTGATTTGCATATGCCCATGTCTGAACTGGGGTGGTGTGGCGAGCAAAAAAACGATGGATTTAGGCCCAGATCTCTGTACTGGGGTGAATGTATGACATTGTTCTGCATTCTGTCCATCAACTGTTGTTTTTGCATTTGTCACCCCGAGTGGGACGGGTATGCTCAGACGTGAGTCCCGTGCTCTCCACGCCACTGGAGTCGAGATATCCTGGCTGAAGACGGCTGATAGCCAGAAACCGGTTCTAGGATGCTTGATTCCAGTCCAGGGAAGACATGGCTTGACAGTTCGGGCTGGACTGTTCCCATGAGGCACAGGGTCAAGGCTGATTTGCATATGGCCATGTCTGAACTGGGGTGGTGTTGTGAGAAAAAAAACCGATGGGTTTAGGCCCAGATCTCTGTATTGAGGTGAATGTATGACATTGTTCTGCATGCTGTCCATCAACTGTTGCATTTGTCACCCCGAGTGGGACGGGAATGCTCAGACGTGAGTCCCGTGCCCTCCACGCCACTGGAGTCGAGCTATCCTGGCTGAAGACGGTTGATAGCCAGAAACCGGTCCTAGGATGCTTGATTCTGGTCCAGGGAAGACATGGCTTGGCAGTTCGGGCTGGACTGTTCCCATGAGGCACAGGGTCAAGACTGTTTGCATATGGCCATGTCTGAACTGGGGTGGTGTGGTGAGCGGAAAAACAATGGATTTAGGCCCAGATCTCTGTACCAGGGTGAATGTATGACATTGTTCTGCATTCTGTCCATCAACTGTTGTTTTTGGATTTGTCACCCCGAGTGGGGCGGGTATGCTCAGACGTGAGTCCCATGCTCTCCACGCCACTGGAGTCAAGCTAGCCTGGCTGAAGACGGCTGATAGCCAGAAACCGGTCCTAGGATGCTTGATTCCGGTCCAGGGAAGACTTGGCTTGGCAGTTTGGGCTGGACTGTTCCCATGAGGCACAGGGTAAAGGCTGATTTGCATATGGCCATGTCTGAACTGGGGTGATATGGTGAGCAAAACAATGATGGATTTAGGTCCAGGTCTCTGTGCTGGGGAGAATGTATGACAGTGTTTTCTGCATTCTGTCCATCAACTATTGTTTTTGCATTTGCCACCCCGAGTAGGACTGGTATGGCCAGACGTGAGTCCCGTTCTCTCCACGCCACTGGAGTCAAGCTATCCTGGCTGAAGACGGCTGATAGCCAGAAACCGGTCCTAGGATGCTTGATGCCGGTCCAGGGAAGACATGGCTTGGCAGTTCGGGCTGGACTGTTCCCATTAGGCACAGGCTCAAGGCTGATTTGCATATGGCCATGTCTGAACTGGGGTGGTGTGGTGAGCAAAAAAAACGATGGATTTAGGCCCACATCTCTGTACTGTGGTGAATGTATGACATTGTTCTGCATTCTGTCCATCAACTGTTGTTTTTGCTTTAATTATTGCAATACATGGGGGCATGACCGAAAGGGCCAAGATGGTGGATGCGAGTCATTAGAGCTACACCATGGCCCAAGACATCCTAGATCGGGGGAAATTATTTATTGAATCTATGTATTGCCTTATGATTCCTGTTCCAGTGTGGAACATTGGAAACCCATTGACAACGCCCTGAGTGGCGGGAGTCTGCAGCTGTTGGAAAATGTGGTGCAGTGGGCCTGTTGAGCCCGGACCTGCACCATCAGGAGAGATAGTACGACCTATCCTGATTGGGCGATGTAGCACAATATTTGTAGTGAACAGTGCAGATTAGATCACTATTAAGCAATAGATATTACCTACACCATTATGTTTAAACTCTGTAAAACACCCTAATGGCGTGGAGATCTCCAATTTTCTTTAGAAAAGGGAAGACATGTGGAATAACCAAAAAATAGAGAATCAATAGACGGAGCCGTCCATCAAACGTTCAATACATTTACAGAAACAGCTGTGATGCAAGAGAAATCCACTGGGCTGGCAGACATCTCTAAAATTGGCAGGCAGAGTACCCTTGAAATGGCAAGAGTAAAATACTCTGCCATGGTGACGGTACTAACACGGTACTAACACCGTCCGTCGAAATATAAATTAACCACTAAGCCAGAAGGTAACATCTTTGAAACCTCCTGCTTGGTACATATGATCTCTCCTCCATCGTGCTTGGCCTGAAATGGCATCTAGGTCTTGCTCAACCACAAACAGTGGCCCCTGATTGGTGGTTTACTTTTTCTTAGTGATTTTTGGCCAGAAAATAAAATCATATCTCTGGATTCCCTTATTAGATTTTAGACTTTTTGTGAAATTTTTCCAATGAAAATGTTCACTAATTTTAGAAACTGGTTGTGGGATTTTTATTGTGTCCTGCTTTGACTGTTTAATTTTTTTGATACTGCTTACTACTTTACATATTTTTCATAATTTAAATCTGTTTGCTCTGTGCTATTGCTATAAATGGTTGATCCCCGGTTTACCTTTTGGAACTTTTGTGTTAGTCATAACAGGATTTTGCACTCACATCCTCCCAAACCAACAACACATTTTCAGAAAAACTTTACAGCAATTCCTCTGAAATTTTACATTTTCACTGTGTTCCCAATATTGAAAAGTGAGGTTCTGAGAAATCTCTTGCCGAACTGTTCCTAAAGTAAATGTCAGACATTTAACTCTTAGATGTGCTCACATAGCTGTTGGGTCAGATTGCATTACTCAGCGCTCCCAGATTCTGAGAGGAGAACAAAGAGTTTGTAGAATTTGAAAAAGGAAGTTTGTAGAAATAGTCTTTGCCGAATATTGGTACTTTAAAGACGGCCCAAATAACAGACGCAAAATTAGAATTTATTCTAAAATATGTAGTGACAATAATAAATAGAAAGTCAGGATTAGATATCTCTCATGCTTAGACTTCATTAAAGCTTTCATTTTACAACAGGAGTTTCCAGTTAAATGTGCAATAATGCCAACCAAAGTGTGTCACAGCTCCATTTATTTCAAGATACAGTGATATATTGGGTACCCAATAATCATGATCTGAAAGCATATGTAGGCTACACTGGTATTTTCTCACTAACATGACTTTTTCATCCACATAAGGAGCTACATGTCTAAATAGAAACAAAACAACGGCATTATTCCTACTTTCAGCGTGTTTACAATTATAGATACACTTCCAGGTTGAAAACAGAGTAGGGCCCGGTCAACCCCCTCCCTCTTTTGTGGCATCAGTGGCAGAACAAGCACAGCATCAGTCTTTGTAATGCTTCTTAATAAAAACAGAATTAGACTGGCATTACTCATGCATTTTATTTTTAATCTCAAAATGTTGGAAAGCCAGCAAAAATGATTTTATAAAACAGTCTATTAAACTGCAATAATCGGTATTATCCAAGTTCTGTTACATATATAAGCAGTACAAAAGTGTGGAGGGAATTTTGTTTTGTCAACTCTTGATAAGAAAGGTCCAAGCAAGTGAGTGTGGCGGGGGGCCCAGCTGTTTTCATCCAGGAAGTGATTTCAACCACACCTAGTAATTAATGTATACAGTTTCTTTTTCAACAACGCTGAGATCAAAGCACAATAGCGCCGCCCAAATGGCTAAAAAGTCCACTTTAAGTTGCGAAACGGCCTTTAAATGAATACAATTATATCAGAAGTCTGCAGTCTTTTCTCGTAAACATACATTAACAGTTGTAAACTTCAGTCTTAGTAATCAACTACAAAAATACAAAAATACACTTAAACATTTCTCATTACTAAATTATTAGGAATCATAATACATAATGCAACAGCAAATCCAGCAATTTTGTTTAATGTTGCTTTACTCCATACACCCGGAAGACTTCAAGCGGAGAGGTTTACATTACATGGAAACAACATATAAATCGAGAGAGCTAGTGGGAACCATGGATACACAAAGCAGCAAGGACGATAGTCCCCTACAAGCAGACAACAAATATGCGACTTATAAACATAAGGAGCTACAATGCGACTTTGAAACTACACAAATAACTTACAAATCCTGAACAATTGTCAGAGAACATACTACTATGTGTAACTCGTGCAGACTGATTATCACAACTCCAGGAAAATAATATTAGTAATTAGAATATGCCTTGCCCTGTGTTGGAATTGTTTTTTCTACAATCGGGTCATCATATTTATTACTTCACAATTGTAAATATGACAAATTCTGGTGCATTGTTTTCTATTTTTGGTTAGGAGTTGTTTATTATATTGAATGACATTTCTCTTTCAGCTTTTTCTTTTAACCGTAAACTTTGATGTGGAAGTCTGTATTGCCTTATTTTGTAACACAGCGAAAAAATGCAGTCATCATTGATCATCTTAATTTTGTTCCCAAAAGTTTTAGAAATATATCTTATATCCAAACATTATTTTGTTTAAGAAGAACACTTTGCCCGTCTATTGTATCTTCATTAACACAGTCAGCTCTTTAAATAGCTTGTAGCAATGATAACTGATAGTTCTTCCAACTATGTAAAATTAGCCCTTTTCCAGCTCCTTAAATTTGCCCCTCGCATCCCCACTTAACGACAAAACTTCTCAATTATAGCCTGTCTACAACTCTGCCATCATAGTCCTCATGTGTACATTGCAGTGGAACTATTATTATTTTATTTATTTATTTATTTCTTTGTTTCGGCTAAAATGCCATAAAAGAATCACAACACAATTCATTATAAAATGCATCAAGTCACAATTTTGAATTACATTTGGAACAGGTAGTACATTTATAAACTAAAAAAATCCCAATAAAACTATCTCTGGACTCAATAAAATACCAATAGCCCTTTTAGCGCTTGATAAAACACATTTGGTCATACAAACTCGTCTCTTTGGCATTACAGTTTTAGGCCTTTTTTCCTGCGCAAGAAATAGATCGAATACAGAAATCGGCTAACACTGAATACTATTGTTTGGGTTGTGTCTATTTTGATTATTCTTAGTGCCTGATTACAAGATCTTATTCCTAGATGTACACATAGCGGCTTGATCCATTTTCTTCTGGCCAGTGCATAAGCTGTGCAGAAGAAAAGGATATGAGGGTCCTCTTCCTTCTGGTTGCCCTCACACATGTTGCAGGTTTCGTCTGCCACTGGTGCTAAACCATTGGTCCCCCTAGACCAGCGCGCCAAGGTTGTTTTGGTCAAAAGGTTTCCATATCTTAATTTCATAAAAAGGGTTTTGGCAAGTGGAGGCTCAATTTCGTCAAGGAAGGCCTCAAAAAAAGGCTCATCCTTGAAACTCAGAAAGTTGGTGACTAGGGTCCCAGCATTATTCACATTTGTTATTAGGTTAGACACAAAACTCCAAAAAGCCCTTTTTATAACCAGTTTTGAGTTTGGCGGTAAACCTTCCGGATTCTCCCAAAAGTGATTTAAACCTATTTTGGTGAACCAGATTTTAACATGTTTTAGCCATGGAATGGTGTTCAGTTTGTCCAACCCCAGTATCTCTTTTAGACCTTCCCTATAATCATACAATTCAGGTGTCTGCCAAAGCCTTACCCATAGCATTAGTGGCCGGACGATGGTGTAGTGGTCAGTCCTTTTAACATTTAGATCCAGCTGGAGTGGCACCAAAGGAGTACCTCTTGGAGCCCTTACCAAACGTCTCATAAAGTTATTATCCATAACAATAAATGTGTCCTTTGACATGGGCCCCCAAATTTAAGCACTATATAGGGCCGCTGGTTGGACTTTGAATTTGAATAACTCCACTACAGGTGAAACAGCTTTACTAGTACTCAAGCTTTGTTTTCTAAGGATAGGCTTTACATTCTGTACAAATATCAACTTGCTTTTTTCGATTTGGGGCCGCCATGAGAAGTTAGAATCTAACGTGACCCCTAAATATGAAAAGTTTTGAACCGATTCCAATTTCTCACCATTCAGAAATAAACAGCCTTTATCTGGTTTTTATGGGTTTAGGGCCATACATTTTGTTTTTTTCCCATTGATTTCCAATCCCTACTTGCTGCAATGATCGCTAAAGGAATTAAGTAGTGCCTGAAGACCTTTCTTAGTTTGAGAGATCAGGATAGTGTCATCTGCGAATAATAATGAAGTTACCTTTTCTCCATTCAATTTCGGTGAATCATTTTTACATCCCTCGAAAGGGAGAAAAGTGTGGGGGCCAATACGCAGCCTTGGCGCACGCCACGCTCGATAGGTATTTTTTGGGTTAGTTCCCCGTTTTGGACCCCACCGCACTTTTGCTAAGTTCCCAGCATGCAGTTCAATTATCTGTACCAACAAACTGCTGGGAAACCCTGCTTCACTCAATGTTCTCCATAGAAGGTCTTGTGGCGCTAGATCGAACGCTGCTCTCAGATCAACGAAAGCAACGTATAAGTGGCCCTTCTTAATGTGTACATATTTCCAGTATATACAGCAAAATCTGAATACTTGGTCAATTGTGCTCACTTTACATCGAAAACCGGCTTGATATTTCGTTATAATAGCATTCTCCTCCAACCAATCATTAACACGACTTAGGATGTGTCTCGAGTAGATTTTTAGGAGAACGTCCATCAGGCTAATTGGCCGATAATTAAAAGGGTCCAGCCGATCCCCTTTTTTAAAGATTAAGATAATTTCTGCTCCCCTCCAGCTTTCTGGGAAATCTAGACTGTGGGATAGTTTATTACACAGGTAGTTTATGTACGGTGCCCATATCTTTAAGTCATGCTTGTACAAATCCCCTGGTATCTTGTCTAGCCCTGGCGCTTTGCCACTTTTTCCGAGTTTATTGCCGCCTCGGTTTTTTCTAAGGTGAATTCCAGGTAGTCTATGGGGTATTTAAGCCACGGGGCATCATCGCCGGAGACACTTGACATTGTGTCAAACTTTTTGTAAAGGTTCGTGAAGTGGTTAACCCACGTTAGCTCATCTAGGTAAACATCTTTTGCCACTCTCCCTATGTGGTTACCATTAGCGACTAGCCTCCAGAACCCTACATTATTCTTTGATTTGACAGCTATCAACAGGTCCGCCCAGCTTTCTTCCTCCCAAGCCTTTCTTGAGGCATTTTGTACCTGCTTATAAATTTTCCTTGCTATTTTTACATCTTCCGCAGATTTTGATTTAATCGCAAGCAGAAGAGCCCCCTTGGATTCCCTATATAATCTGTCATACCATGGTTTACTATGGGACAGATTATGTAATTTGTTATGATATTTCTTTGGCATTTTTGTGACTAGCGTTCTCAAAGCTATAAAAATGTTTTTGTGGAGTGACATAAAACAAGCAGGGTTTTCATCATCGGTAGGGGAACCTATAAAAGCTTCAAAGGACCCTGCAAATAGTGTGTAGATTTCGGCAAGAATCTCACCATGCTCCAATATGTGAGACCATTTAAGTGCTCGTCTGTTATTACTGACAAGGATCTCATCACTCGTTGCCCTATTTACATCAGTTGTTGGCGCATGCACAACCCCCAGGAGCAAAGAAGCTTCTAACAATAGACCCAGGGGGTAGTGATCACTTTCTAGCCTGTCCTCTACCTCAAAATCAATCATACTCTGCCAAATAGACAGTGAGACAATTACAAAATATAGATTGCTTTTGCAGTTGTTTCTTGAAAATGTTGGTTTTTTAGAGGTGTCAGACGGAAAAATGCAGTCATCATTGATCATCTTAATTTTGTTCCCAAAAGTTTTAGAAATATATCTTATATCTAAACATTATTTTGTTTAAGAAGAACACTTTGCCTGTCTCTTGTATCTTCATTAACACAGTCAGCTCTTTAAATAGCGTGTAGCAATGATAACTGATAGTTCTTCCAACTATGTAAAATTAGTCCTTTTCCACCTTCTTAAATTTGCCCCTCGCATCCCCACTTCACTACAAAACTTCTCAATTATAGCCTGTCTACAACTCTGCCATCATAGTCCTCATGTGTACATTGCAGTGGAACTATTATTAAATGAATCTAGCAACATTAGAAGCATTGCGTGCTACTACCAACAAAAGGTAGCATAGACATAGGCAAAAGATGCCTAATAATAGGAAGGGGGAATTCGGGACAAAAAGAACAATAGGGAGTGACAGTGCACCTGATGATGTGTTTAAGGAAAAAAAACAAGTGGCATCTGGTGATTTTTGAAAAGGGTGTGCATGAAACCTGACTCAAACTGAATGAGCAACGTTTCTCCAGGATGTTCTCCCCAAGGGTGGCTCCTCCGCAATAGCGGAGAAGCGTCATCCCACTGCCTGGCTCAGAGCCAGTAAATGAAAAATAAAATGATGTCTTTGTTTTATTTTTCATTTTCTGGCTCTGAGCCAGCTTGCGCAGGGAGGAGCGGGGCATGGGGAGGAGGAATGCTATGTGCACTCCTTAAGTGTGCATATGTGTTTGGCCAGCCGTCTTAGGCTGACCAAAACACACATGCGCACTTAGGTTTTTCCAGCTTGGCTGCTTAATGCAGCAGGCTGGAGAAACCCCCACAGACTTCCGGGTCTGAGCAGTGTGACTTTTCTGCCTGCTTAGACCAATCTCCACACTGCTCTTACATGAGAGCAGCGCAGGGATTTCAGGGAGTCTGTGATGTGGCCCCAGTGCTTTCTGGGACCAGGAAGAATGAGGCCGAGCGCAATGTGGGAGGCAGGCAGCAGCTCCAGGTATATTTTTCTTTCTTTTTTTTTTAATTAGACTTCCCCGTGGCCCCTCCACCTGCCCCATCAACTCTTTATTGTGGCAGCCGCCACTGGTCCTTCACTCATGAAAGTTTTGAAAAATGGGTTCAAATAGTTCATTTACAGCACTCTTTCCATATACATGTCTTAGAAAACAGGCTCTGACAGAGTCCTCAAGGAATATTACAGTACTTTCATGAAGTGCCAACTAAGCTTCACTAAACCTGACACACCCAAAGGGTGCTGCAGGTTAACCGCTCTAAGGCAGAATTGAATAAATGAGGGGAGCATACTAAAGTGCACTTTCAGCACAATTTTGCAATACCTGCCAAAACTGCAGAGCTAAACAGATGTAATATGCTAGAACAGCAGTGATGTCTCTCACGTTACTGATAACTTGAATGTTTAATTAGCAGACAAAGCACATGAATATCACCAGTGGTTAATTTGTGAAAGAATAAGCACTGGTATCCAAAACCCAGCTTAGAAACTTGCGTCTGGCGCTATTAATTGTTAACACGTTCAATGCCAAAGCTGCGAAGTCTTGAATCCACCTCATGCCACTTTAATCTACTACCGGACACTCCCTGCCCATTTACCTATTTATTGCAGGTTTCTGCTTTCTGCATTTGTGAGGTTGTCCGTCTTTCATTTCTCATTTGTGAGTGTTTTCCCCCTCTTGCTCTCGATCAGTATCTGAGATCAGGCTTATGGGGGGGGGGAGGTGGGCTTGACCTGACGCCAATGGAGTGAGCAGCACAACTCGTGAACTCCGGTCCGCCGGCCTCCATCCTGAGGCATCCGGAGAGGAAATAAGCCCCTGCTGAGAACCCCCTCAGTCAGGTAGATCAGAATAGTGTTGCTGAGGGCGACAAAAACGCCTATAGTAGTGAGAGCGGACAGCCGATCGGTGGACCAGCAGCCGCAATCGCGAGGCTCCCAAAATAGACAGGAACTGAGGGCAGCAGTACGGCTATGCAAGGACGAGCGAACAGGACGGTGGGGCGCTTGGTAAGGAAGAGGTGAGCCCACCGACACATTCGGCAGATAAGGCCCCCTTTCGGGCAGAGAGAGCCCCTAATGAGGAACCAAGCAAAGATCCGATCGGAGCAGCTGGGAGGAATGTGGAGTGCTCCGGAGATTTTCACTGCGGTAAACTGCAAAGGCCAAAAACAGGGAAAAGATGCAACTGTGGGTGCCGGAGCCCCGTGAAGATGAGCATCAGGAATCAGAGACGACTGGACCCCGGGCTACTCTGCCCCACGAGGGGAGGCTGACTACAAATGGGCCTGGGATGAGGAAGCTTTGAGAGCAGAGACACTGGACCATGGCAGCCCACATGCACAGGGCTGCAACTGTAGGAGGTGCCGAGGGTGCATTAGTGACTTTGAAGGGACCCTGAGACTAGAGCAGAGGGACAAATGAGGAGAAACCCTCCTTGGAAGTAACCACACAGCCCTGAAAGATGGAAGGGCAGAGAGAGGCCATTCGGAGGTCGAGGGCAACCAGTTAGGCAAAGCACAAGCACTAAGACCGTGAAAACTAGGCCCCAGAGATGCGACAAGGTGGCCCGGCCTGTAAGGGTGTGTAAGGGCTGACGGAGGTGACGGACACCCTCCAAGAGCAGAGAGCCCAAAAGAGAAAGGACAGTAAGGGTGGGAACTGGCCCCAACAACGTAAATCCCTCAAGGAGATATTAAAGAGGGCTGAGAACATAGCTAGCACCAAAATCTGCAGAGTGGTGGAAAGAAAAAGGGGGGAGATGCAGCTAATAACAGATGAGAAGCTGAAACCTACTGATTAAGGATACCCAGAGGCAGAAACCTAAACAAAGATAACAAATAGAACCAACAAGGAGCAGAGATGAACATTCAGCCCCCAGAAGTGAGGCCCGCCACGAAGTTACTGTAAAGGGCTGGAAAGTATAGGAAGGCCTGAAGAAGACAACAGGGAAAATGTCTGGCGGAGTAAAGGCCATCTACTGAGCGCCGTGAGGCTCTGACAACAGATCCTGACCCCAACTGGGTTCCTCCGAAGAGAGGTCCGATCCTAGAAACACAAATAACGCAACAAGAACGGGTGGGACCTGTCCTGAACTGCCCACAGAGTGCACAAATTTGATTTACCTATTGACAACTCCACCGACAGGTGTGGGCCGGACAGGCCGCAATTGTAAGTGGCATCAATATCCCTCTCTGGAAAGAATGCACATGAGTACAAGGCGCGCAGTGGGCAGCACAGACCTGGAGGAAAAGATGGGAAAAGTGCCAAGGAAGAGGGCAAAGGATGAAGCCTTAGTGGAGAGAGCGGCGGAGGGGAGGGAAAATCCTCAATCCCAAATAGACGCCCCCCGCCAGACCCGGCACATCCTTATAGAGGACCACAAGAAACTAACAGAGTGAGAAATGGCGAACGAACATCAACTGTTGTAAACTTCCCTGGATATCGCAGCAATGAAAAAGCAACTGGCAACCCTTGAGACAAAAGTGTGCATGCTTGAATTCCGAGCAGAAGATGCAAAAAACAGATCGCGCAGAAACAATCTTCATATAGTTGGCCTGCCTGAAAAAGCGGAGGGCTCCAGCATGGTGGACTATCTTGATAAATGGCTATGCACCGAAATAGCACCAGAAGGACTATCAGAGTTCTAAGCATTGGAGAGAGCTCACCGAGCACCGACGAGATAGCCTGTGCCTGGAGCCCTCCCAATGGGTGGTAATAGCGAAATTGCTACACTATAAAGACATAGACTATATTTTAGCTCAAGCACACCAAAAGGGGGACATAAAGGTGAACAATGAAACAGTACAAATCTTCCCAGACTTTTCCAGAGAAGAGCAGAGGCAAGGGAGCTCATTCCAGAGCGCAACGTGAAAGCTTCGTCAACTAAACTATAAATACATAATGCTCTACCCAGCCTGGCTACGAGTGTCCACGCCGGATGGAACTTCTTCCGTACCCTGCAAGAGGCTTGGGAATGGCTGGAGAGACATGACAGTGCAGGACCACCTCGGGAACCTGGTCTGAGAAGACAGCGATGGGAAAGGACCCACAACTGGCTGGACAAAAGGGATGCAATGGCCCCAACACAGGAGGAAGCACAACTGGAATGGCAAAATGCGATGAAGGTGGTGGCACTGATGAGCGGAAACGAGAAGTAGCGTGGAACCGCAGAGGACAACAATGCAGCAATAGAGTCAGGCTCGGAATAGGGGTCCAGTGAGTCTAAAGCTCTGAGCACAGTGCTCCCTGAAGTGACGCCGCAAACAGCTGATGGCATTATTTAAGAGACATGTGGCTGTAGTACCCAAGAGGGGAGTCAGAAGGACACATGGCGCAAATAACACAGCAACAAGGTACTGGAGTTTCTATGGGGGCAGAGTTGCAAGGTTTTCCTGAGGTTCCTAAGCTGCAGGGCGGCCGCGAAAGCTGGAGGAGCAATGGGACACCCCATTTGACTGACCAAACTGCGAGCAGCCACTTGAGGAATTTACCTTTTAGTTTGGGTGGGAGGTGTTGCAGCGCGCGCAAGGTAAATTGTTTTATTTATTTATTTACTTACTTTAATCTGTTCCGCCGTATATCAGAGTCCACTACCCTCCCACCCTGCCAATCCCCCGCCCCACCTCGCCTCACCGCCCAGCAGCACTCCCTCTGCAAGCCACCACTGGGAAGAATACTGCTATTAACATACGGAGACTCCTAACTCTCATGGATTCAAAGGTTTATGATAGGCCAGAGGTGGCGGTGTTCACCGTAGACATCAACAAGGCTTTTAATGTTGTTGTCTGCAATGGGGATGGGAGGAGGCTTTTTGGTGTGGATAAAACTGCTCTATACAAATCCAATAGCTAGAGTGCACACAGAGAAGACTATTTCCCTTAGACAGACAGTGGGAAGGGGTACGAGACAGGGGTGCCCTCTGTCCCCACTGTTGTTTGCCCTTGCTATGTAGCCATTGACTTGCAGGGCAAGAAGCGGGCAAGACTACATAAAAATAAAACTTCTATGCCAGGCTTATCTTTATGCCTCAGTGGACTCCAGCAAGCTTTTGATGCCACATATCACCTTTTACATGGAAGGGGGTACCATTATATGCCAAGATTCACCATCATATAACAGGCCATGCATTACCAGGGGAGGGCACTATCAAGAAATGGATGCCAACATTAGGCAATAAATCCCCATTAAGATGACAGGGCTAACTTTTTGCCTCAGGTGAGCACATCATGCTATGGATTCCACCACCCAATATGCTAGGAATTACTAGAAATATGCTAGAGCTAGTATTTTGCAATTTATTTTACACTAACCATTGGATGGCCTGCTGTACAGATTCACCTCCTTCATCTTCCGTACACTTTTTTAGCCCTCAGCCAGTCGTATGTCCAGTGATCTGGCAATGCTAGTGCTGCATGTGACTTTGCAAGGCCTGATTGGGCCCTGAGCTGTCAAGTATACTCTAAGCACAATGCCTGCTCTGCCTTGGGTGAAAGAAAGCTGATGTGCAATGCTCTCAGAACTCCACTAGAAAACCAGATTACTGTACAACAGTAGTCTTACACAAACCAACTACAAATGTCTGAGCATGACTTAAAGAGCGACCTCTGACCCTGCTGGCAGGCAGGTCATTCCCACGCCACCACACGGCCGCCAGCTGCTTTGTGCCTGTTCTCTGCCGCCCGCCTTTTTTCCCGCTCCTCCCACTGCTGCATCCCCGCCCCCCCTGCTTCCCATTGGCCACCCCGCTCCCGCCTCCCAGCTCCTCCTCCCTCCCTCTCCCCATCTTAAGGAGACCGTGCAGTGGTGAAGGAGCGACCTCTGACCCTGCTTGCAGGAGGTCGCTCCCCACGCCACCACACGGCCGCTAGCTGCTTCGTGCCTGTTCTCTGCCACCCGCCTTTTTTCCCGCCGTTCCTGCTCCTCCCACCGCTGCGTCCCTGTGTCCTGGCCCCCTGCTTCCCATTGGCCACCCCGCTCCCGCCTCCCAGCTGCTCCTCCTTCCCTTTCCCCCTCTTATGGAGGCCGCACAGCATTCCCGCCCAGCGGGCGTGCCAAAGGCAAACCCGTCTGCGCCCGTCCGCGCCTGGACCGCGCCCAGCGCCAGAACCCCAGGACCCTGCGAACGCCACAACACCAAACTCCGCTATGACGCCAGCACCCTCTACGCACTCAACGCCAGCCGAAACCACACATGCTTCCAAGCCGCCCCGAAACAGACTCACGGACCTTTCTCCTGCCACACCTGCAGCTTCACCTGCGACAGAACCACCAAACCTCTTAGGACTGGACCCAACCACCTTCGCTGCACAGTCCTCAAAACCCGCTCTGCACGCAAACATGCCGTCAAGCTCTGGGATCTGCTCGACACCTCCGCCCCAGACGTGGCCTTCCAGACCGAGACCTGGTGGAACGATTCCTCGGCGCACGACATCGCCATAGCCATCCCGGACGGCTATAAGATCACCCACAGGGATCTTGGCAATGAAATCGGAGGACGAATAGCCATCGTTCTCAAGTCCACCCTCAAGGTAACCACCCACACAGACGACACCCTCAGCACCGCCGAACACCTGCACTTTCGGATCCACACCGACCCAACACCACCCTCATAGGAACACTCATCTACAGTCCCCCAGGACCCTGGGCTCTGTTCAGCGACTTCATCGCCGATCTCACCAGCACCCACGCACTCACCTCCACGGACTACATCCTCCTCGGGGACCTGAATTTCCACCTCGAGAACAACAACGACGCCAACTCCACCACCCTGATCGCTAACCTCGGCCTCAGACAATTCGTCACCGCACCCACCCACGCTGCCGGCCACCCGCTGGACCCCGGCTTCTCCACAGGCACCCACGTCGCCTTCAACTACACCACCGAACTCCACTGGACCGACCACCGCTGCATCCATTTCACCTTCAAGAAACCAACCACGCACAACCGCACCCAACAGCTACCTCGCTGCTGCTGGAGCAAAGTCACCGAACACCAGCTGATCACCAAACTCGCCCAAAACCCACCCACCGACCCCACCAACCCAGACACCACAGCCCGCAACCTCAGACAGTGGATCAACGACTGCGCCAACACCCTCGACCCACTCAAGAAACCCTCCAACAACCATGCCAGCAAGAGAGCCACCTGGTTCACCGACGAGCTGCAGACCTCCAACGCGCATGCCAGAAACTGGAGAAGATATGGCTCCACGAACGCACTCCGGACAACCACGCAGCCCACGAGGACGCCACCCGCAGACATCACCACCTCATCAGATTAGCCAAGAGATCCTCCTTAAAAGACCGCCTGGATAACAACGCACACAAAGGAACTCTCCAACCCCAGTGCCAACACCAATGACTTACCACCCTCACAAGAACTGTGCAACTCACTAGCCATCTTCTTCCACCGGAAGATTGCTAACATCCATGACAGCTTCAACACCATAACCGATCCAACTACGCCAGACCCCACCTCCCCACCTCCCCTGTGAACAACACCACCGCCAACCGCCTGACCTTCTGCTCCAACGTCAACGACGACGAGACACGCAAGGACATGAACTCCATCCACTCAGGATCTCCGTCAGACCCGTGCCCACACCACGTATTCAACAAAGCAGACACAGCCATCGCACCCATACTACGGAAGGTCATCAACATCTCCTTCGAAACAGCGACATTCCCGGAAAGCTGCAAACACCCCGAAATCAACGCCCTCCTCAAGAAGCCCAAGGCGGACCCCAAGGACCTCAAGAACTTCCGGCCCATCTCCCTGCTCCCGTTCCCGGCGAAGGTCATCGAGAAAATCATCAACATGCAACTGGCCCGCCACCTAGAAGACAACAACATCTTGGACCCGTCCCAGTCCGGGTTCAGAAGAAACCACAGCACCAAGACAGCCCTAATTGCCGCCACAGACGACATCAGGCGCCAACTAGACAACGGCGAAACTTCAGCCCTCATCCTCCTGGACCTGTCAGCCACCTTCGACACGGTCTGCCATCGCACTCTAAAGACACGCCTCCTAGAAGCCGGAATCTAAGAGAAGGCCCTTGACTGGACCACGTCCTTCCTCTCCGGCAGAACCCAGAGCGCCCGCCTCTCACCCTTCCGATCCAAAGCCACCGGCATCATCTGCAGCGTCCCCCAAGCTCATCCCTCAGCCCGACGCTGTTCAACATCTACATGGCCCCCCTCGCACAAGTGGCCCGCCAACACAACCTCAACATCATCTCCTACATCGACGACACCCAGCTCATCCAAGGACCAGCACACCGCCAAAACCAACCTCCACGAGGGAATGACGGCAGTCGCCGACTGGATGAGCAACAGCCGTCTGAAGCTAAACTCGGACAAGAAAGAGGTACTCATCCTCGGACCCACCCCCTCAGCCTGGGACGACTCCTGGTGCCCGTCCACACTGGGAACAGCACCAACACCCACCGACCATGCACACAACCTAGGATTCATCCTCGACTCCTCCCTCTCCATGTCTAAACAGGTCAACACTGTCTCCTCCTCCTGCTACAACACCTTCCTCATGCTCCGCAGAATCTACAAGTGGATCCCGACCAAAACAAGAAGAACGGTGACACAGGCCCTCGTCAGCAGCAGACTGGACTACGGCAATTCACTCTACGCAGGAATCCCAGCCAAACACCTACGACGACTACAACACATCCCAAATGCCTCCGTCCGACTGATCGTCAACGTCCCCCGCCGCAGCCACATCACCCCCACCTGAGAGTCCTACAAGGACTCCCCATTGACAAGAGGATCACCTTCAAGCTCCTCACCCACGCACACAAAGCACTCCACAACGCCAGACCAGCCTACCTGAACAGCAGACTCAGCTTCTACACCCCCACCCACCAGCTCCGCTCCGCCAGCCTCACCCTCGCTGCTGACCCCCGCATCCAACGAACAACCTCCGGCGGCAGATCCTTCTCCTACCTCGCTGCCAAGACCTGGAACACCCTCCCTACCCACCTACGGCAGACCGAAGACCTACTTGCCTTCAGAAGACACCTCAAAACCTGTCTCTTCGAGCAGTAGCGCCACCCCCTCCCCTCAGCGCCTTGAGACCCTCACGGGTAAGTAGCACGCTTTACAAGTACTCTGATTGATTGATTGATTGATTGAGCAAGCAAGCAGAATTCTGCAGTTTGCTTTTTATATTTTGTCTGCTGTCACTATGAAGATCTAGAGTTGTTAGCTGCACACCTTCAGGCCTTTGGACCATTGCTGATTCTGTGAACCAGGATTGCCACGTCCGCCATTGAAGGTAACTTTTTGGTGCACCCACGTTTCATGGAGGCTTGAATAAAGACTTTGTGAATCAGGCATGTTGGGAAAAAAATATAATTACTTTTTTTTTTTTGCAGTTTGTATATAGTGCTAACTCAACCTCAACTGGGAGAGGTTGTGGCCCTATGGCCTGAGCTGCCGACTTTGGAGCAGGGGAACCAGGTTCGAGTCTCGGCGTCGGCTCACCTTCCTGTGATTCAAGGCAAGTCACTTAATCTCCCCATGCCTACAGAAAAATGAATGTGTCCTTGTGTAACATAACTGGTGCTCAAGTAAAACGCTCCGATACCTTCGGGTCGAGTTTGCACTATATAAATCTACAACAAAAAAAAACATTGGTAGGTATTTGGAGCGCTTTACATGAGCACCAGTTACATTATACAAGGACAGATTCATTGTTGGTGGACAGGGTTGGATTGGGATACAAAATTGGCCTGGGCACACCAAAATAAAAGTGTCCACATTTGCATATTGCCTTTCCGCAGAACGCTGCTTCAGCGAAGTTTTGTGAAACTAAATGGGGCATGTTTTAACTTCACTTAGATAAAAAAAAATATATGCACAGATTAGTTCACACTGCTGAGTCACACATGAATGCAGGTGAGACCACTTCTGCCCAGGCCCCCTGCCCCCTCCCAATCAGCATGGGCCTTCCCAGCGAGAGAAAGGGATTGATACCTGAGCCCATCTGCCTCTAGA
The DNA here is from genome assembly GCF_964261635.1 of Lissotriton helveticus. Lineage (NCBI taxonomy): Eukaryota > Metazoa > Chordata > Amphibia > Caudata > Salamandridae > Lissotriton > Lissotriton helveticus. The sequence goes on from NC_136070.1 coordinate 406,178,438, forward strand.
AAGGCCACTCAGGCACCCACTGGGGCGCTGGCGGCATCCTAACAGCACAGACAGCCCCCAGGCTGCCCAAAAACGCAGCCCACAGCTAGAACTCAGCCAGAGTGCCCGCGTTACCAATCCAACCCTGTTGGTGGACTCTAGGAGATTGCTGAGACTACACCGAGACTCGAATCTGGTTTCTCAGCTACAAAGCTGGCAGCTCTGGCCATAACGCCACATACTCTTGTTTGCGATCTGTGATAAAGTATGTGCACCGAATCAAACACATCCATCACAACGTTATTAGAACTGAGTTTGTTAAAGTTGAAATAATGAATTTATATCAATGCTAAAACTGGATAAACGTCATTAATTCAATTATGGATAATCTCCCTTTGCGCTGGACTTAACATCATCCCCTCAAAGTCAGCAAAATGCACACCTCATCGACAGTTTCTGAACGAGCATCAATTAAAAAAAGTTAGCAAAGTGTGTTCAATTGATTTGAATTATATTTATTTCGCATGCTAAGCGTGCAACATGGCCCAGGCAGGAAAGACATTTGTCTTAACTACCTCCGAAAACATTCTCCCCCAAATTGACACTCAACATAAACAGTATACAAAATGGTTTGTCTCAAGGCAACAGCAGTATTATGAAAATCGTGCCCATATGGTGTCACTTAGGGGCCAACTGTTATGAGATTGCGCTGCTGTCCTTTTGTATGTATAGCAATCCATTAATGCAATTCATTATTAGGTTTTGAGAAAGCAGAAAATATATGTTGTGAACCTATATGTACGATACCTCAAATGAACAGATCACACATAATGCAGTCATTTCAAAGTCAGACTGGACATTATTTTAAAGGGAAATGCAAAACAGGTTTACAATGAAGGGACCTTTTAACAAATGGAAAATTACCAACCACTTTCTTTCCGATTCTCAGTTCTGATAATCGATTTGAAATTCTAGCAAAACAAGCCCTGAAGGTGAGCTAGTGCTCTTGTATTTTGAAACAAACTGGAAACAAAGCATCTTTTGGAAACGAACGACTGAAAAGGAGGAAGGTCCTTTTGTCTTTCATCACATGACAAGATCTTTTCTTGAACTTGGTCCATACAATCAAAGTTTCGCGCAAGCAGGAGGGCTAAGTTATCTGATTAAAGTATGAGCATTTCCAGTTTCATCCCCCAGCCCTTGCAGCTCTCCTGGGAGCAAATGACATTCATTGTTATGGAACGGTACTTTCTAAAGTGACCTGAAGGTGCTGAAACACAGAAGAGATGCTCAAAATAAACAAAAGGATTCAAATGATCCAGAATGGGTTTCTTGGTACTACCTCGGGTGTTTTTAACCATCAGAAGCCAAATCTATATATTTAACAGTTCACCTATAGCCGGACACCCTGACAGAAAACAACACATACCTTAAATATCACACCTATAAACACACACACACACAGAAACACCACACCCACTTACTGATAAACCAAACATTTACAAATGCACAGACACACACATATAGAAATCACACACACATTAACACCCACTCAAACACACCACAGATAAACACACACATTCAGCCTTAAATTTTCAGCTGCAAGTGAAGGGTGTAACGAAAGAAATAAAAACTTCAAAATGTTACCATTCCTACTATATTTGGGCACAAATTTGGACTTCTGCACCATTTTATGACATAAAAGAAGAATTTGCTCTGAAAATCCTGCAAGCGTAGGTATAGAACTGCACAAAAAGCTGTCTCCTATTAGTCCCCACCCCTCCAGTCCCCCAACCCTTGCACCTCTCCTCCTTTCTACCCCTCCCTCCAGCCCCGACCACCCCAAGCCTTTGCACTCCAGCCGCTCTCTACCCCTCCAGCCTGTTTCACAATGTCTGTAGCCACTAGGAACCAATGGGTCACAATGCTGCTGCCCCTCCCCCCTTCCGCCCCCTCCATCTTTTGCACCCAACTCAGCCTGTCTCACACATGGCAACAATGATTTTGACGGCTCTGCGAGACGAAGAGGAATATGGACGGAAGAGGTGAGGGAGGTAGCTGACGAGGGAAAGCTGAGGGAATGGGCGAGAAAAGCGAGACATTGGCTGGTGAAAGAGGGGAGAGTTGGTGTTGCTACATCTGTAGTTTTGTAAAACTTTGACAGCACTTGTCAACTCATAAATAAAGCAAAGAAAGCCATACTGATGTGTATTGGGATACTCTTGCAACAGCTCTCGAATATGTCATGTCCCCTATTTGTTTTCAATATATCCCCTACTATTTTGGCCTGTCACCAGAGTCAATCCAAGTGGCCCTTCTCCACCTTACATTTCCTGCCTCGCCCACCTGCCACCTCTATCTGCCATTGACACTAAGCCATATGCTGCTGCTCACATCTGACAGGGTGTCTAGAAGCTGAGACAGCAGATGACAGCCAGCGCTAAAGCAGCGCCAAGAGGTCAAATAAATGGGGAACCCAGTGGCCGGCACTATGCAAATAACATGTGCCTTGAGGTAAGTCCGCTTCTGTCACTGGGTGATCTACTTCGCTGGGAGGGGGACAAAGCACAACAGTTTTCAGGCAGCTAGAAGAGTGGCAATATAACTCTGGTGTGGTGACTAATGTACCTGCTGGAGAGAGATTGGAGTTTTTCCCAGTGTCACATTTGACTCATCTAAGGTAGTGCAAAGGGTTAATATGCCTACTGCAAAGAGCATGTACAATGCAGATCACAGAACAGTGTTTTATGTGCATAGCTCTTTAGTTTTCCGCTTTTGTCACAGAGACCCTTTTATTACTAAGCTGTTCATAAATATCTTATGTAGGTTAGAAAGTTATTTTTTCCAAGTCTTTCATTATCCTAATTCTTCAAATTCTTAAATATGCTTCAAAATACACCATTTGCCCACTATGTTTTTAAAATGTTAATGATGGTTAGGCTCACTCTCTCATCGCCAGCACTCACCCCGTACTTTTACGCCACACCACTTTCAAAAGCTACCCACCGGCACTGCAGTGGTCAACATAAACTCACCACAATCATGGAAGGCCTCTTGCCGATTTTTGACCCTAATGTGAAACATATGTCTTAGATCCAGTTATTGCATGCTGGCTCACAAGGACATTTTGGCTCATGGGCTGTACATTTCTTCAAGAAGACCTCCCATCAGACTGCAGTCTGTTCAGCAGGGTTTTTTGTTCTGTCACTGTGTGAAAAAATTATTAATGACAGAAATAGACTATTGGGAGTCAACCGTTTGAGCCAGGGTTTTCCAAAGTCTGTCCTAGAGGGCTGGATCCATGCCAGATGTTAAATATAACTAAGTTTATCTAAATGTGGATATGCTAAAAAGCTGGCAAGGACCGACTTTGGGGAACTCTGCTCTAAGCTAATGCCAAGGTTCTCCCCCAGGAGTGCAATCTATTACAACCTATTGGCTCAGGAGGAGCCATTTTTATCTACAAACTGAAATTACTTTTGGGAATCAACGTCCAGTCATGTATGAGGGCAAGGCTAAATAAATCTACCTCCGTCAACCAAAGTGGAAGTATGTTTTCCTTCTGAGGCATTTCCCCCTGGCTATTTACAAAGGAATTGAAAGCCAGGCAGCAAATGATAAGGTACCTTTTGAGAGAACATAAAAGGTCCCAAACTGCGTATAAGATTCACGCCCCAAAAGTAAATGAATTGGCTAGGTGTGTGCTATCCAAATGTCACATACATACATACATACATACATACATACATACAAAGTAACAGTTGACCTCCTCTCTTAGAATCCAGCTTCCTCTCTAGTCACTCAATGGGTTCTTTGCCACTCTATTGTCATTTGGCTAAGGTTGTGCTATACAAATACCACATACAGTAATACAACCATGCATACATGTATACAAACACGCATAAAAAGTTAACAATCCGGATCCTTATGCTCCCACCATAGCAGATACTGGGTGTTTGATTAGTTGGTTCTAATGCGGTTGTGTTGGGTTCTACAGCAGCAGCACTATTATCATTATTAACCACTTGGATGCTAAGGTGTTTTATGGCTTTGAATGTAATTTCCATTGAAGTCAATGGAAACTCCATGACGAGCTGGGCTCGTCATGAGCGTCGAAGGGGTTAAGACATAACTCTGACAAGTCTGCACTGTCTTCATCAGGTTGTGTGCCAATGGCTCCTGTATTGATTCTAAGTAGTGTGTGTAAACAACAAGAGAGCGGTGGAAGAGCCCAGACTAGGTGGATATACAGGGAGCCGTCATCCAGCGAATGCTGACGTGAAGAATTCCCCCACCACGGACTCATGAAGATGTTTTTTTAGGATGAATTGAATCCTGAGGTGAAAGTCTGTCTTTCCCTGTGTTTAGGAAGCAGTTGGAAAACAAGCTGAATTCCATATCCCTCATAGAACATAGGTTACGCACCTGAGTTTTACCAGTGCAGCGATTACAAGTTGGTAAAAACGCGTATTTGTAGCTGATTACCTCCCTTCCAATGTGAGTAGGCTCTTTAGGGTGGGCCTTGCCCCGTTAGGAGAGAATATACTACTGGTCCTGAGGAATTCTGGGTTGAATAGGACCTTTAAGCTGAAACATGTCGACCGATTTTTAGGACAGGGGATTCAAATTTACTTAACCCTTTTTTGTCCGTTCATTCACATTGTTTTTTAATAGGGTTCGAATCACCCCTCTATTAAAAGTGTTGGTCGAGGGAGTGGTCTACACTAATTTTAATCTGCACCTTTTTTGGTTTGCTGTATCTTTACACGTACTAACTACAGGAACCCGATGAAGACAAACGGCTACCTACCATGTGTGGGTGCCTGAGGGTTCCTTTTTCCTCATTGAGATTTCACAACCTTTTTTGACACAGCTAATATTTTTGTATAGGGCACTTAAGGGTGGTGGTGGACGGGCCGTCTTACCGTTTTCTCCTTTTGAGCATTATGTACATTATAGTTAAAGTTACTCTTTAGTTGTTTTTGATTGATTCTAAGTAGACAGCATCTGACTGTGGGTCATCATGATATATGGCCAGATGTACAAACATATTTTCCCATAGACACAGAATAGGTAAAACCCTTTGATACATCTAGTCTATAATATGACATTACCAATGGGTTACATTATGTTCATATGTGGAGAGATATATTGTTCTCATTTCACATATGATCAGCACCCTGGTGCTTGTAGTTTGCTTGTTCCATTCCAGGTGTTTTGTCTGAATTCTGGTGCATTCATGTAATCTGTGTTATCCTGTTATATGCCAATGGTTACAAAGACCAGAATGCACAGGAAAGCAAGGACTGGACAAACTACCATGGAAGGGAGGCAGGACAATTTTGGGCTGTGCATGGTGTAGTGTCTTTTACCAAGTTAGCAGTGTCTAGTCCTTCAATTTCTGTCTCCACTGAGGATGGAACTGTTGCTACAACATCTGCTTCATTGTCACTGTGTCAATCTTAGATGTCATGCCCAACACCCATGCTATGATAATACTCAATTATAGCTTTTTATTACAAGGCATGCTGTTGTTGAGGCATGTGTGTGGGGGAGTGTGTATGTGTGGGTATGTGTGGGTGTGTGTGTGTATACGGACACTGAGTACATAACCATGCAATATTAGCTCTGCCTGGTGCTATGCAAAATACTAATGCTGACACAACACTACATGAAATTCTGAAGCGCATGTAGCTGTCATTTATTCCGGTTGCAATATAATATGGACTCATGTCATAAACTACAGCTTGCTTTTTGAATTAATATCTTAAGGCAACAAAAGATGAGAGATGTAGCATTTTTAAATTTTCTGACCGGATCCTCTGAATTATTTTCAGATGTAAAGCATATTTTATTGTTGGAAACAGAAATACATTTGACCACACTTCACAACATGGTAGTGATGGTCTTAAGGAGTGATAGAGGCTATTCAGGGGACACCATTGCCTCAAAGGGAATTGTTAAGAGTTAGTTTGTTAAGAATGTATAATTGCACAAATACCAAAAAGGTGTACCCGCGCTAAGAGTCTACCTCATCCCACCTAAACCTGTTAAAACATGTGACAGCAGAAAACATTCTTATACATAATTTGTCACAAGTAATAAATAAATGCTTTAGGAAATACTGAACCATACCCACATATATTTAATATGACGGCATTAGGGTTTTTCCTAATTGTAGAAATGTGTATGAAAGAATTAAAGTACAATTTGTACTAAATTAAAACACCATTTAATAGTGCAGAACTCAGTGACAGCTTGCTAAAATAATAGTTGAGAATGTGCTTTCAGAAACCGCTTGAAAATCTGACCTCAGCTTAGCCCTCAAGATAACAAGGGATAGAATGAGTCTTTCGTTTGTCAAATAAAGACGCCTTGCATAAATTACGACTTATAACTCGGAACTTTCACTGATATCATATTTTGTTGCTGGTATACCTGACTTAATGTTTATTTCATTCGCTGAAGGAAAGCAGAAAACAAACATAATAACAAAATGTACCGTTAGATAACTTATATTTTTAATGAATGAATTTCCTGCTTAATAATCTTTTTCTGGCAGCTAATGTAATCTTTTCATACAGAATATTTATTTAGTTAAAAATACAGTTTGCTTTATAAGAAGGTTAGGAAAGTTGAGTCACTGGAGACAATAAAGACGCAAGCTAAGGAATGTGAAGGAGATTTATTGTTGGAAACATAGAAAGATACAGCCTGCCACAACCTCCTGGATGATGGAAAGACGTATGAGAACGAAGAGAAAAGTGTATTTTGGAGAATGCTGAATTTTTATTGGATGGAGACGACAACAGGCCACATGTTTCGCAACATGAATTACTGTCCTTAAAAGCGTGTTCCCAGTTTAGGAGTTCAGATCAGCTTTTTGTAGAACAGCAGGGGCGATTTAGACAGGTTTGGAGCAGCAGCTCATGAGAGCAGATTAGGGGGAGTAGAAGCAGATGAGTTTGGGAGACAACGAGAAGCTGCTGAGGGCAGAGCAGACGGAGCAGCAGACAAGGGCAGTTAAGTTACAAATTAGGCAAGATTCAGAGCAGACCAGGGAGAGAGATAGACAGTCTTTTTGACATTTATTAACCCATGTTTTATGCTTACCTAACTAATTGACTTTGCCAAGGCTAATTTTTTCTATGAGTTATTTATCTTTGTGGGAAATCCTGTAATTGTTAATTCTTGATTTTTAGCTTTATGTTAATCTCACTCTTGCCTTTACTTTTGAACTCTTCATGGGTTCTGACTTATAGTATTCATGCCCCTCTTCTTAGAATAGGAAATTCGTTCCTTTATTGAATGCATTACTTTATTATGATCTCTGCTAACCTTATTTTTCTATGATCAATTCTGTAACCCGATTGATATTTGATTAATGAATAAAGGCTCAGAGTTCCTAAACTTTAATTGGAAAAGAAAACCCTTTAAAATTCTCACAACTCTCCTTATTGATGTAAATTCGGAATTGAATTTAAAATTGTTTGTGATGAATAAGTAGCTCTTTTGATCAAAATACAGTGACAAATATCCATCACCTAAGAGAGTTGAAATTGGTGTGGGAATGGGTCCTGATGATGATTGAAAGGTTGTGCCACATTTATAAATTTGACCCAAAAATTATGCGCTCGCAAATCTAGTAGCAGAGGAAAGGTTTACACCTATATCAAAAGAAGATATAAAATAATTGCCCAAGTTAGAATAAAATTCTTGAATCCTGAATCCAATGCCCAGAACATTAGAAGGCAGTTGCTGTTGAAGGGGTTCAACAGGGTAATGCTTCGCTTTACTGTAATTGTGCTTTGGTTCATTTAGTAGTGTTTCGAGGTTGAATTGATGAACAAAGTTATTATTGTTGCTGTGTTTTAATTGTGAATTGTGGTTAGTGCTTATTGTGGATGACGATTATTTGTAGATTTGTGTTTATTTGTAAATGGTCTGGATTTGTTTGGGGAGTATTTAAGTATATTTTGATTGAATTCATGGTGCTTATATGTTGAATGTGAAGAAGTTGAAGAGTGTCAGACTTGCTGTAGTCGAAAGATCCCGGGGATATATACAAATAAAAAAGTAGAAGATTTCATTGACATAGAGAAACTAATCATTTTGTGATTGTATTATAATTGATTGTTGTTAGCAGAACCTAATTGTACATAGGGTGAAGCTGCATAAATGTGGGTGATTTTATGCTGGTCAGGAGTTCAGTTGCGGTTGTGGACAATACTCTTGAGTGATTCCAATACTGTTATTTCCTTTATCAAGAGCAAACAAGAAGATATTTTACTGTGCTAATTGAAGGTTTTTTATTGAAGTTGTGTGCTTGCGAGAGAAATTGTAAAGGAGGGTGATCCGCTGCAAGGAGTAAGTTCATATGTCAAATCGTTTTGCACTTAGATTGGAGGGTTGGTATTGTCATGGTGAGATTGATTGATGATGTTGTATGGTGCTGTGATAGGTCAGTTGAGTGAATACCACATTGATATTGGTTGAAAGTCTTAAAAAAAATTAAACTGTAACAGGATTGGAGAAAAGAAATCTGACAATTGCAGAATAGAATCACACCCCTGCATTTGCAGAATGTGTTGGTGGTCATGCGACGAGGCCCTACCTGAGGGTTCCCTGCACATTTTATGTTTACTGAAGTTCGATCAAATTCATGTTTGAGGATTTACCAATGGTGCAAGATTTCTGAGAAAGAGGGTCCTTAGAGTTTTCCCAAAAATTGAACTTCTGAACTAAGAATTATTGACAGGTTAAGGGAAATGTTATGTGAAATAAAGTCACAATCTAGACCAATACAATTTAAAGCCTTATGCATGTGGGAAAAGAAGCAAGAGACAAGGAAAGAGAGAAATACCAGAACGGGACTAGCAGAGCAGATGGTCAATGGGATGACGCACTACATGATGAAGGAAAGATATAGTTGAGGGAACCAAGTTATATGCAGCTATTACTACTGGGAAATTTGAGAAGCAGAAAACGGACAAGAGGAAGGACAAGGAAACTATGGATGACAAAAAGCCTCCAGCCTATAGTGATGCAGGGGATGAATCATTGAATGCATTGTTAACTGAGTATCTACCACCTTATGTGACTGTCCTAATTAATATTGCTCCAACTCAAGAAGCTCAAAGAGCTGTGGAAGGAGTAACTACGTCATGGTTCATCCCAATATCTCAGAATTGACAGAATATTGCATGGAAACCACCTCAGACAGTTGAAACATTGGGAGACGAGGAAGAATTGTTTTCAAAACACCAAAAGCCCAGGGGAGAAACAAATATACCAGAAGATGGACTTATTCTACCATGGTTTGAGGAAGCAGCAGGGATGAAAAAGACAAAGACGACGGTACACCAAGTTAACCCAGAACCCCAAAAAAAGAGAGACCACTTAATGTTTCTAAACTAAAAGGTGAACTTGAAGAAATTATAAGAGGTTGTATAGATCTTGAGCATATGAACCAGTATCAGGAAAAAGTATTAATTTGCCTGAGTAAGGAAATTACAATATGTGAAGCAACTACACATGATGGACTGACTGCTTTGGTCCAAAAATATGAGATTAATGTTTCAAAAAGTTTTTCATTGGAGAAATGTTTCAGGGTACATATGGATGATAAAGTAATTGAGACTATGTATTCTTCAAGAATGCAATTACACATAACAGAATCAGTAAAATTAATTTGTAAATGGAATGGTTTTGATAAATTTGGAAACACGTGGGCAAGGAAATATGAGAAGAAAAAGAAACTACCAGAACTGTTTAGGTAAGATCATAAACAGGATAAGGAAGAAGCTTCAGTTTATACATTGAGAGACATAGCAGGAGGACAGTATGTTTATTTACCAATGGTGCTCTTGCAATATTTACGAGCAATGTACCAAAATTGAGAGACAAGCCTGTACAGAGGTACACACTAGTCGACAGACTTGTTAATATTTCAAAGGTGTTGTGGATTGATTTGAAAATATTCTCTACCACTGCAGAGTTCATTGATTTGTAGGCTGAATAAAAGGTTGTTGTGCAATGGCCATGTGAGGAGCCAACAAGAGATGTTCACACGAATGCACCATCTTCTGAAGTTAAGGATTAATATGAGACTCTGATTACATTCCTAAAGGGCTGATTGCCACAGAAAGATTTGGATTTGGTTAAAATTAATCAAATGACTCTTGAATCAAAGAAAGTGGTTCAGGAATTGTATGGAAGATTCTTTCAGGAGTTTCAACAATATAGTTGTAGAAGATATCCTGATGCCAGTGACATGAAATTCTTTGTGTCTCAGTTTGTTATTGGATTAATGGTCTCTAGTCAGTTCAGTTAGTATGTACAGTAAAGTGTGATTTGTTGGCCGTCGAAGTTTGCTAAGAGAGCATTACAGAATAAGTTGTTTGCAACAAAGGAAGATACCGTTCTACAAGCAGGAGAACAAGGTGCTTAATTAGGTGTATCGTAGGATAGAGACAGAGGTGTTTCAGTTGGTCCAAATTCAGGCATGGATGTCGCATCGCTGCAGAAAATGAAAATTTGCCATCTTTGTAACAGATATGAGCATTGGAAAAGGAAGTGTAGCCTAACTCCTGATGCATTAAATGGAAATGTGAAAATACAGAGAGAAATGCAGATGCAGATGCAGGTCCCAATGATACAAGTTCCCCAAGCCCAGATGGTCCCACAAAATGTGGTAATCCCAAAATGTAATTGAAATCTATTGCCCAAGGCAAATTTGAATTCTTTGCAGAGCCAAAATCAGAACCCATATCAACAATTCCCTGTGTTTGAAAATGACAGTTTTGGCCCGACATTTATGACATTACCAGATATACTGTGAGAAAAGTGGAAGTCTCAGACCTACCCCACTTAGGAAGGAAGATTCAAACTGTAGGAGTTTTAAATAAACAGATTACAAATCCAGATTCAGGGAAGGTTACAGTAAGATAGGTGCATTTGAGGAAAGTCACCAATTTGTTGTTTGTGACTCAAGTCTGTAAACCTGCTAGGACGGAATTTGTTGTGTAAATTGAACTCCACAATTTACTGTATATCGGATGGTGCTGAATTTCAGACTTCTGATGAGGATGTATATTTTAAAAGGACCCAACAAGAGACAGCTGGAGGATTGTTTCCAGTAATAGCAATTGAAGAATTACCCTCTAATTCAAAAGAAACAGTAAACCCGGAAGTATGAGATTTCACAGGGAAAGATATCAGGTTAATAAAAGGTGCAGAGCCAGTCCGAGTCACATTAAAACCAAATGCAGGGTTTACAAAGAAAACCTTCATACAATTTGACACCAGAGACAGTTGCAGGAATCAAACCTGTAATTGAAGATAAACTGAGAAAAATATTTTTGAGGGAATTAATTGGAAGTCCATGTAACTCTCGGACCATGGGTTTACAGAAACCCAGTGAGACGTACAGACTAGTGAGGGACATTAAAAAGAGTAGCAGCATATTTGTTCTATATTTTCCTGTTGTATTGAATCCAGCCACCATACGTTTTCAAATTCTGTGTACTGAAGAATGGTTTACTGTTATTGATCCTTGTCAGATGTATCTCTCAGTGCAATTGCATGAGGATAGTCAGGAGTACTGTCAAAAAGAAGTTCAATATCTGGGACACATATTTGAAAATGGAGCTAGAAAGGTGTCACCAATGAGAGTAGAATAAATTCTTCAAATGAATCCACCTCGAAAACAGAAGGAAGTCAGGTTTTTTGGGGAAAAGTTGACTAAACAGTTGATACCAAACCTTTCCCTAGTAGAGTAAGCCTTTACTGAGGTTGACACACAAAGATGTGTCGGATCCGCTTCCATGGGATAACGATTGCACAAAAGTGTTCCTAGAGTTGAAAAATAAATTGTGTCATGCCCCGGCACTAGAAATGCCAGATTATTCAAAATTATTTACACTAATCTGCAGTGAGATGGAGGGCAGTGCTTCCTCAGTGCCTATTCAAAAACATGCCGATGCTTGAAAGACTGTGGCATATTTCTTAACAACCCTTGACCATGTCCCCACCGAAATTCCCTGCTGCCTTAAATAAGTAGCAATGGTTGGTGTTAGTCCCAAAAGGAGTGATAACATAATGATGGAATATCCAGTAACTGAAATGGTCTCTCACTTTGTGGAGATTCTATTGAAAATGTTGCGATCAAAATACGTCCGATTTTGAATGTATCAAGTCTACTGCTAGTACATGAAATTTTTTGTGATGAAGTTAAACATGATTCTCTAGGTGTCATGGATCTATGCACAAGGTCAGACATTATTGATGACCCCGATTGAGTCCGGCAATGACCTTTTTGTAGTTGCCCATGTTCAAGAAGTAACAATGGCATATTAAGGGCAGCATATGCTGCATGCACTATAAATTATGTAATCGAAGCTTCATGGCTTCATGGGGTTACCTCCTCGCAAGATACAAAATTGACTGCCCTTACCAGAAAAGGTGCCAGAGGTACCCTGAAAGAGGTACCTCACATGTTCTTCAGCAGTCTGGGATGTGGTCAATTTGAAATAGGCATGACCACAGTAGCGGTCAGTGGTGGGAGTGCTGCCGGGTGGTGATATGGAGCAGGGGAGGGGCAGGGTGGGCGGTAGTAAACTACGGAATACAGCCAAATACAGGTAAGTAAACATATAAATAAATAAAACAAATTTCGTTGTGCGTACTGCATCGCCAAATGCGATGCAGTGCGCCCAGAAAAATTTGTTTCATTCATTTATATGTTTACTTACCTGTATTTGGCCGTATTCCGTAATTTACTATCCCCCCACCCTGCCCCTCCCCCACCCCACATCACCGCCGGCAGCACTCCCACCACCGACCGCTACTGCATGACCATGAGGTCAATAAATCACAATCTGGATTGTGAGATCTAGAATTGTTAACAAAAGACCATGAGGTCTGAACGCTTTTTGAAGAATTCAATGGGTGCTTATTGATCAGATTAATGGTCTGTTGAGTTGTCTGGATAGGAGAATGTTTAGTAGAGCATTTTAGATTGTAAGGCAACAGTTCTGGTAAGTGTGTGCTTGTATTGAGAAATGTAGATAGGTTTTCTTTAACATGTGTTCCATAAGGACCTGCTCTGAAGGCCTGCTTTTGGATCCATTCAAGTATGGTGGTGTCTGGCCGCAGGGTGCTTTTGTTAGGGGAAGCAACTGAAGAGGAAGGTGCTGAGACTAAGGTAGTGGTTTTAACCTCGCTTGTATGAACCCTGGGGCAGTTTGAAATGCATATGAATGCAAGATCAATAACATTGAAGTTGATAATGAAGCCTGAATGTTGACTTGAATTGTTAAATGTGGACAGCAAGGTTAGGTCTGAAGGGTTTTGAAATTATCAAAGGGGAACAGACTTAGGCCAAATGTCTATCGAGGTTGAGTTGCGGTGCATTGAGGAACTTTGTATAGTTATTTTATGTACTAAAATGATCAGCAGCACATTTGTAAAGGGATAAGGCCAAGATTGTATTGTGTGAAAGGAATCTTACACTCATATCCTTGTTCATGCATGTTGTCTTCCCCTATTTAAGTGGAACAGTGAGGTACCAGTTCCCAGTTATAAATACGTATGGATTGGTGCAGTATACATTTGCTCAGCTGCAATTAGGTAGCATTGCCCTAAAAAAATCTAAAATTATATGAGGTATGGTTTAAAATGTTCCTCTTGATTCAAAACATTTATGTCAGCATTCAGATGGAAGCCGTTTCAGCAACCTATTTTGGAAAGTGTATTGGTTTAGACATACAAAAGCCTTGGTGGCCTGCAGCTTTGGAAACACAAAGCTTTCCTAATGGCTAGAGTACAATAAAATGATTCATTACTTTAATCCTCACAGCAGTTCTTAGAACAAGACATTCTTTCATTTAAAATTTGACCTCCCTCCTGTATGGGCAATCATCTGCAGAGTCAAATGGAAAAAGTACTCTTAGAAATTGTTTGAATGTTCTTTAAAGACTGTATGTTAAACAGCTGGATACAGCTGTTTTCATCAATAAGATTTCTAACTACATTTCTACATCAAGGACTTCGTATCCACCACATGCCACATTTCAATGCACACCAAAAGGTTAAATTCAGCAGAGAATGACCAACGAATTCTTGCTCGCTTTGAAATATGCACCTAACCTGCTTTACACACATTTCCTAAGTAAGATGTTCTTTATATTCTTGCTGTCATATGTCGGACACCATATTAATAGACAGTTCTCTCCTTGAAAAAACATTTTGGCAAAAATACAAAGAAGCACCGAATAAATGGCTGCATACTGGGCAGTCCTAAATGTCACCCCAGTTATTCACATGAACTATATGCTAATACTGATTTTTAGGAATTATTTTAAATGATGTTAATTATCAATAAGAGGCTGAATATGATGTCGGCCAGAAAGTGTCATACCGCTAGTCAGAAGCTTTCCAACCATGGTCGTAGGCTTTCCGACCGACATGGTCGGTTCACGGTTTGACCGACCGATTATGATGTCGGCAGTTGGAACGTAAACTGGCCGGTCATTCTGACTTGGTTCCGACCGGCTCTCCGAGTCTTCCAGTCGGTCAGAACTACACCTTAATCCCATATGGACGGAATTTCCGCTATCGGGATTATGATGTCGATGTCACACAGCCTTTCCGTGCAGGCCTTTACGTCATGGAAAGACTGTCAGACAGCGACTTCGGGGGCACTTAGCAGGGCCCCATTGCCTCCACGGCCTACGCTTGGTGGTCGAGGGGGTACCTGGGGTACCCGCCTGTAAAACCCTGCACTGTGTGGCAGGCACCATGGGGTGCCTACCACAGGTGTGGCAGGCACCATGGGGTGCCTACCACAGGGTGCAAGGTTTTACACACACACCCAATTCACTTTAGTAGCCTGCAGTACGGCTCGTTTATGGCCGTGACACAAGCTCTCATTGAGAACAGTGTGAATCCGACTGAACAGTGTTCAGTTGCATCGTAATCAGGTGGTCGGAACTGCAGACCTCAGGTCGGTCGGTCCTGAGTTCGAGACGGTGTTGATGCATTATAAGCCCCCAAATGTCTAATTTGCAGTTGCATGTGACACTTATGCTGACTATTTAAGTAAAAATAGTGCCTATTTTGGTTATCTAGTCACGCTGGACATAGTCACAAGCTCAGGCCTTCTGCAACAGAGCATGGGCTGGCTACAGGGACCAAGTTAGGTTGGCTGAGCAAACTACCTTAAATCATAGTTTGCAGAGAGATGCAACAGCCTGTGTCGAGGATGCCTTACGCAGCGGCAGTTCTAAGGAAGCTGCGGGGCTGCGATACAGAGTGATACATTGTCATCAAGGATGCCGTTGATGAGGGGCATGTGAATCAGCTGCTTCAAAGATGTGTAATGCAAAAGAGGTTCCAAGGAGACTGCAGGATTCAATGCAAGATCCGGCATCGGTGATTCATCGCACTTCAGTGGTTGTCAAGTAGAGCTGGGAGGAGATGCATCATGCTGCGTCAGTTCTGCTCAAATGACCCCGGATCGGCTGGCAAATCCACTTCAGGCCTCCTTCCAAGGATCCAAGACTTGGGTGGCACCACTTGGGGGAATGGTTAACAACATGTAGAGTCCAGGTGCTTGATTCAAGGTAATTGCAGCCATTTCTGTCCCTGTGGCTCTGATTAGGAAGCCAGCCATCTAGCCTTTGGAGTCACTCTGTTGGTTCTGGGTTCAAAATGCAGGCCAGGTCCTTCTCACTCAGGCACCAAGGCAGCAGGCCAGCAGAGTAGCAGTCCTTCTTGCAGAGCAGCACAGCTGTCTTTCTAAGTCTTCCACAGGACCAGAGGTTACAGAAGAGCTGGATCCGAGGGACCATTATTTATACCTGGTGCTCATATCGAAGCAGATGAAGGTTTTTGAGGGTTCCACCCCAAGAAGTGTTTGGAATTTCCTGCCTGCTTGCCCTGGCCACAGCTTGTCTGGGGTTACAAAAGACTAGTGTCAAGCCCTTTGTAAGTGTGCTCAGGCAGAGCCTTTGTGATGTACAAGTATAGTAGGTGCCAGGTACTTCCCCTCATCAAGTCAGAGATGGTCCATTCTGCCAACTTCTTTTATCATTTATCTCATGTATGGAGTAGCCAGGCAAAATGTTTGGGGGAAGACCTCTCTAAGGCTGGCAGGTCAAACAAACTGCATATTTTATAGGGGACATTGCATTAATGTTTTAAATGCACTGCATATTTTATGCTGATGGAATTATTTTCAATAAACTTATTGACTGATTGACCGTAACCCCTTATACTTCATGTGAAATTTCCATTTCTGCTTTTAATTATGTGTTTGCCATCAGTTACGAGATTACTTAGTCTGAAGATAAGGAAACATCTTTTTAGGGTAAGTATAAAAAACATTATTATTATAACAATAAACAAATACATTATACATTATTTCGACTAATGAATGTTTCTTTGATTTGGGACTCGTGTTGGGGGCTCGTACTAATTTAAAAACTTGAAAATGTATTTCTTTAAAAACAAAGGCTTCAAATTAGGATACATTTCAGAAAAATATTACTAAATGTGTGAATTCAATTTAAAGCAAATTACATATACACATATTTAAAGGTTTGAGTTTATCAGTAGGGTTAGGCTAATGTTTATGTCAATATTCCATTTTAATTTAATTTTAATTAGAGTTAGGGTGTGAATTCATTCAATTTATTCAAAGTAAATGTGATTATATGAATATATATATATTAAATGTATAATAAATGTAGAGTTCACCAGTTGCCCCTTACACATACAAGCTAGCAATTTGAGTACAATAGGGTATTTATTTGAATGATAATTAGCACAATAATTAAGAGGTATGTTTTACAGTTTGTATCAGTAAGTTGTACATAATAATACAATTATATTCAACTGACTTTGGTTTTTATTTTAATTTGTTTTATTTTTAAATTAGGGTTGGGTGAGGGTAATTGTTAAAATAGGGTAACTTATTAATGTAGGTACTTTAAAAAATAAATGGAAAAAATAAAGGTTCAAGGTAAGAAAGAGTACTGATTACATTGAAGTCAATAACATTCAATTTGAACTATAATTATGGAAATCAATGGCATTATAGTAAAGTTTCAAGTGATGGAAAAGGGAGAAAGTGAATGTAAAAAAGTTATGGGGCAAACTAAATAGCATTTCAATGTTAAGGAAATGCAGGTGAAGTAATGGTATGACAGATACAGGATATAAAATTAAGAAAAAACAAATGTGGACAAAATCACCATGATTGATCAGCATCGAAGATCAGCCTCGATCTGGAGTTGTAAGTCGAATGAGTGTGAGTGGTCCTTACAATGAATAAAAAGACCACCATATTTAGATATCTAGATATTTGAATCTGGTCTTTGTCTGAAAAAAATGCCTAAGAAGGGTTGCAGAATCTAACACATGTCAGATAACTCTTCTGCAACATAAGTTTAGGATAACTTGTATCCTCTGTTTGACTCTGAATAGTCACAGCTGTCAATCCGAGTTTAAAAATAGTTCTGGCCAAAATGGAGGTGGGGATCACTCTTATTGTTAAGTATCTCTCAATCTTGACTAGTAAAGAGCTTGGTAACACTTCTCCCACCGGAACCATTTTCAAGAGTCCAGAAGGTCTGTGGCAATTTCAAAATTGTTATCTATCATGGGCAGTTTAGTTTGATGGATACAATTAGCCTCATACAGGAGAACAGTAGCTAGTTTGTGTCTCAGGAATGTTCTGGCTAGAAAAGAGCATTTGATGGGTAGATTTAACCTTTTCAACAATAAGATTAATCATCTGCTGTAACCCTTCCTCCATGTGTACCATGTCAAGAGTCATCATGTCTGCCAAAAATGCACATGCGTCTTTGGGTTTTACTGGCAGAAGCATCTCTGGGCAGCTAACCCAATGCCCGGGAAACCTTCTAATTCCTGAACTTAAACATAACAATTAAAGGCTAGCAAATAATACAAATATCAAACGAGTAACCGAGACTGAAAAATAAAGGTTGGGCTGACCATGGTATTTCATACAGATGAAAGCAACTTGAGTTTCCCCCAGCAATTTGTGATGGGAGTCAGAAGACAGTTTTTACATTTAGAATGGAGGCAACATGAATGTGAGCCCAGGTCCTTGGCTTATACATCCATATTAGAGTCAGTCGCAACAGAAGCCGGTGGGATGGCTCAATGAGTTGAATGTTTGGTGCTGAAATATGCAGTAATCTGCAGGTCACAAACTCGAATCCTGGCAAGTCTGACTCAGACTTTTATCCTTTAAAGGACAGTCACTTGAGTACTATTATAGTATAATCCCTGTTCTCTGCAGTGCCCAGAAATGGCAGACGTTGTATAAAGAGTTAGGGAAAAAAAACAGTAATTAATACTGTGACAGCTAATCCGGTGCAGAATCTACTACTAAAAGGAATTTTAACACCGGTCCTTGATAATATGCCCCTAAAATTCTTCTTGGCATTCCCAAAGCCCATCTTCTCAACAAGGCTCTGCTGCATTTACTTAACTCCCACTGAAGAATGTGGCTACCACTGTTCTCACACCTGTGACACCACTGCCAGTCTAACCATGAGAGGCCTCCCGATGAACTGATCTAGCTCTAAACCATGACTTTACAAGAAATCTGTCATTCAACTCAAATGCATTATCGTATGGCACTCACATACAACAGTGTGAAGCAAGTGGCTAAGGAGTACATCTGAACACTTCTCCTACAAACAAAATTAATCATAATTACCTACGTAACCACCACATCTACATTATGTACACCCAGTGGTTATTAACTTTTTCCCATCCTTGACACATCTGGACAACACATTGAGACCTACCACCAAAATCGACCATGCCCACTTGACAAATGGTCACACTAGAAAGAAACATGAGCCACATTCGAAGTTTGAGCATGACCCACATTTTCGATCTTTGAAATTCTAGAAATTAGCATTCTTCAAAGTTGAACAAAGCTGTATAAAACAGGACAGGAAACTAGAGAGGTCCTCGGATTTCATGGCAAATATGATCACCAAATGACAGTTAACGTTATCCACCTTCTTCAGCAAATCTTCAACTGATTAAATATTGATGCTAAACTTGTCTTTGACTATTTATCACTAATTAGGAAGATTTAGAAGCATTTCAACCTTTGTATATTAAAGACAATGCTAACACATGCCATGATTGATGTCATACATTCCTTGAGTCCATGGCCAACATATCAAAAACTGTTTTAGAATTCAACACAGCTCCAAACTGAGTTACTTGAATCACAGATAAAAGTAAAGTACCTGAGTATTTCCAATAAGCCCTACAAATGTGCATTCTACTTGCATAGCAAAATATTTCTTACAAATAATGATCACCACATTTATAACCAGCATTCAAAATAAATGTCTTACATTTTTTAAATAAAATGTTTAAGTAGTTGAGAAATGTAGTCATATCTTCCTGTGGGGTTTGGATAACAGAAGAACGTGTTGAACTTGCATAAACAACACTGCAATTATTATATTTGTTTGTAGAGTAGCAGAATGACACATTTGCACTGTTCCATGCAGTCCATTTTACAGCCACCATGGTGAGAACCCATGGTTTTTCCAAGGTGAGTAGGTGAGCACCCCAAGTAGTATCTGTGGTTGGCAGTGGTCTTCTTTCCTAACACTCAAAAAGTGCCAATAAAAGGCATGTAGGCATCTCATAGTTACAACTACAGTAACAGGGCCACCTCATTGAAGAGCCTATTTTTTGCATTCTGTCAAGAATTTGGCTATGGTCTGCAGGAAGCACAGATCAATATCAAACAGAATATAGTATGGACAATGAGTAGCCTCAAATGATTTTTGAAAAGCTCAACTTTCCCAGTAAAATTGAAAGCTCGATTTTTTATATTTGTTTGTAAATAAATAAAAAGATATTTAATCATTTGTGTATTTGTTTGATGAATGCTCATATTATTTGGTGGTTTGAATCCTCACAAAAAGCTTAGTCCGGGGTCACCAGCTTCCAGCAGTGACTTAATGTGGGTCCAATAAGTCATTTTTAAAGTACACATTTTAAAAATAGAAGCATTTTCTCAGCTTGTGTATCTTATTGTGTTTTTATCAATCAGTTAATTCATCTGAAAAAAATCAAACACATTGAACACTGTAACCTTGATTTGATTACATCTGAAAACGTTTTCCATGTGTCCCCACAAATATGCTGGTGTGTTTCATGTATAGAAATATATTTGAGTATTAGTAAACCGATGGAAACTAAATTAAAATTAATTATGGTCTTTTTATTTTTTACTGTTATTTGTTTTATGCTTCAGTGGTAAGTCTTGAATAATTACCTATAACTGAAGTAATGAAGAGAAATGTTCAGTGCACCATTTGAGACAGATCCAATATTAGACAGGCTTCCCAAAAAAAGATTCAATGCCTTTCTGCCATGGATATTAAGAGTCAATAGTTTTCATTGGAATCCAATTCACACGTGAAAGGTCAAGAAATAATGAGCAACTTATAAAGCGGAGGTAGTTGCACTTTTGCACTGCCAGAACGTCCCTTTGTGGGCGTGCTAGTGGCGCAAAGTGCCACAGCATATTTATAAGGCCACATAAAGCCACTTTACATGACTTTTCATGGCCTTATAAATATATTCCCCTTTCACGCAGAAAACCTTCCTAGATTTATGAGAAATCGTAAAACTGGGAATACGCCAGACCGTAACATCACCCCAGGGGTGGTGTTAGGGAGGGGTGTTAGGGAGGCATAACGAGGACAAAATGTTTTCATTTCTCATTGTGCTTTTATTTTGCTATATGTGCTGCATTCTGCAGCACACATAGAAAAAGGATTGATTTTGTGCAGGAAGGTGTCCCTGTGTCCCTTCCTGCACAAAATCAATCAGTCCAGGACGCAGGCACCCTTGTACACTTGTGCAAGGGTCCCTGGGTTGGCGCATGGCAGCCCATTGTGTGCCAGCGTAGGGAAAAAGGGCAGAAATGCTCCACATCTCATACACAAGGCACTTTCCTGCCCTTTTGTTTTGCTGTAGGGCAGCGCAGCAAGATTCCTTGCGGCACTGCTCTATGTCAAAACCTCATAAATGAGGCCCTGTAACATTAGCTAAGTCAATGTGAATAAAGGCATCAGCCAAAAAAACACAGATAAAAAGGAAACATAAGGAAATAATGTACTTAAGGATTCATTTTCACCATATTAGATTGAAAATAGGATTTATGTACTCTAAATGGAGTATTTATATGCCACTTGGCTCATTGCACATTAATTTTGCTTCTTTTAGAGGGGCTCAAAAGTTATTGGCAAGTAACTTTCATTCTCTGAAATGGGACATTTACTAAATAGAGTTAAAAGCAGCAGAACATGTTATATTATTGTTCAATACAGTTTAGTTGGGACATGGCAGACAACCCATTGGGCTGAGCTATGAACTCGATTCGCCACAAAACCTGATAAATGTTTAATTTATTGATGATTGAAACGTAGTATAGTAAATAAAAAAAGAGGCATTTAAAATAATAAGGAAGAGATGAACAACATAAAGATGTAACACTAAAGTTTCGTATATACACATTGATTACACACAACCATGGGTTTAATAAAAACATAATTTGTTACTCTAAGTACCTAAAACCCAGATTGGATTTCAGAATGTTTTTGTGCCTTTTAAAGAGGAATTCAATTGCCTTGTTACACGTAGGAAAACTTAAGCTAAAACAAACAAAATAGAATAAAGATGAATTCTAAATTCGGGATAGAAAACAACATATTTAAATCACTCTTGGAAATCTACTTCTGTCTTCTTCTTTCAAATGACATGGATTCTGAGAAAAACAAAATGTATCAACTTCCTCCTACATAATTGAGAGTGAAGTACAATGACAAAGCATTAGCAAATTTCAGGATGGGCGTTCTTGTTGGCGTGTGGCCAAAGTGTTATCCGGAATCGCCTCATCATACCCTTCGGGGAAAACAGTTACCCACTAAAATTGTACTAGGGCTCTTCGATCAAGCAATTGCGGTTTCTTAACCAACTCCTGCATGCCTGAGATAGACATGCTTTTTGATATTTTTTGGCATTTATTTGTTCAGTCTATTGATTCTAGATGTCAGAAACACACCTTCTCTCCTAAGCTTTCATAAAAAGTGAAAGGCCTAAGTTCGGAAGAGATTCAGTCCCACTGCCCTGTCTAGGTTCTCCACTCTTGGCACAGTTTGGACTTTTTGTTTGCTTTAAGTATGATACCATAAATAACAATCAATAAATACACAGATATATACAAATATGCACAATGCATGAACGATCCAGGGAGTAGTTTAAGTCAATTTAGTTAGACGAGTGACTTTATTCATTCTATTTCTTTATTCTATAATTCATCCGTTCTTTCAAGTCCGACCCAAAACATCTTTAATCAAATTAGTCAAATTAGCTCCCAAAGATTAATTAAACTCCTGCTTCTCTGATATAAATGTTGGACTGACTCTCTCAAATTGTTTTTCCAAATGAGTAGCTTAATAAGTGTGCCATAGGCCCCAGCTAGTGCTGGTACAGAAATGCCCCCCCCTAAATAATGTTTTAATGATAACACTCAACAATATTCAGAGTTTCGGGGTACCCTCTGAGCCCCAGTGCCACTGCACCTGCAGCACCATTGTAGCTATGTCTCTGTTCCAAATCTTCGTTCTTGAGTTTGGAAAATCTAAATAAGTATGACACCTGTTTTGAAGATGCATTATAATTTTCCTCCAAATATTAAATCTTGGTTCTATATGGTACAATATTTTATATCCCTATTATAAAATGACTGTAAGTTCTGGAACAATTATTTCTTGAACATGAAATACCTTGGAAAAAACAGGAGACAAGAGGTGTTTGGAAAACAAGAACAGTTTCTTTGATTAAACAGTGCGCCTGAGAGAACAGCACAAACATAGGGTATGAGGAATGTCTCAATTTACAATCAATCTGATATGATTGTTATATAATTAATTGAATATCAGAAAACATATTCGGTGAATCTTTTTTGGTAAGAAATGTGAAATGCTGTCTTTAAAGCAATAAATTAATGCATTCAATGAGGAATCCAGGTGGGCCTTGACCTTGCATGGACACAATACGGCCAGTGGGTAACATGTTCTGATATCCAGCGAGTGATCACTGCAAGTGTTGTGTGTGCTGTGTCCTGAATGGCTATGTGTTCCAAACTTCATGTGGCATTTCACTTTATGGTGTTTTGTGAATGCGCGTAGCCCTCCGGCCATATGTGCTTTATTGGGAACAATCTCCCTGGACCATTGTGCTGTTGCTGCTCCTATCTGTGGGACTGAGCTGAGGTTTTTCTGTATGCTTGTTTGCTGGCTACTTGCCACCCCACCTGTGATCCCTGCAACGCCAGACTGCACTACGACTCCAGCACCCTCCACGCACTCAACATCGGACGAGACAACCCCTGCTACCGGGCCAGCCTGAAACACACCCAAGTGCCCTTCGCCTGTCGGAACTGCAGATTCACCAGCATCCAGCCTTCCAAACCACAAGCCTGAGAACCCAACCACCTCCGCTGCATCCTCCTCGACACCCGCTCAGCTCGCAAACACGCCATCGAACTCTGGGACCTCCTAGACTACACCTCTCCCGACGTCGCCTTTCTGACGGAGACCTGGCTGAACGTCACCTCAGCACCAGACATCGCCATAGCCATCCTACAGGGCTACAAGATCTCCCACAGAGACCGCACCAACGGAGTTGGAGGGGGAATCACCATCATCCACAAGGACACCCTGAGAGTCTTGACCAACACCGACGACACCCTCACCACCGCCGAGCACATGCACTTCCAGATCCACACCGATGCCAACACCACCCTCAGAGGAACAATCGTCTACAGACCACCCGGACCACGACCACAGTTCTGCGACACCATTGCTGACCTCGTCAGCACCCATGCCCTCACTTCCATGGACTACATCCTCCTCGGGGACCTGAACTTCCACCTCGAGAACAACAATGACGCCAACTCCACCGCCCTGATCGACAACCTCGCCAACCTCGGACTCAAACAGCTCGTGACGACACACACCCACGCTGCATGACACACGCTGGACCCCATCTTCTCCACAAGCCCCCACGTCTCCTTCAGCCACACCACCGAACCCCACTGGACCGACCACAGATGCGTCCACTTCACCTTCAGGAAACCCACCAAACACCACCGCACCCAACAGCTACCACGCCGCTGCTGGGGCAGGGTCACCAAGGACCAACTAACTACCACCCTCGCCCTGAGACCACCCGCCGACCCCACCGACCCAGACACCGCAGCGACCAGCCTCAAACAATGGATCAACGACTGCGCCAATACCCTCTCCCCTCTCAAGACCCCCACAACCAACCACACCAACAAGAAAGCCGCCTGGTCCATCGAAGACCTCCGGATCTCCAAGCGCACCTGTCGAAAGCTGGAGAAGAAATGGCTCCACGACCGAACACCAGACAGCCACACAGCCCACATAAACACCACCCGCAGACACCACCAACTCATCAGGACTGCCAAGAGGACCGCCTTCAAGGACCGCTTAGACAACAACGCCCACAACACCAGAGAGCTCTTCAGCATCGTGAAAGAACTCTCCAACCCCAGCTCCAACACCAACGACATCCCACCTTCACAAGACTTGTGCGACTCCCTGGCCACCTTCTTTCACCGCAAGATCGCCGACATCCACGGCAGCTTCAACTCCAACACCCCCGCACCCACCACCCCTGCGATCACCACCCGCACCAGCCGCCTGACCGCCTAGTCCCACGTCAGCGATGAAGATACCATCACAACCATGAACTCCATCCACTCCGGATCCCCATCCGACCCCTGCCCTCACCACGTCTTCAACAAAGCCAGCACAACCATCGCACCCCACCTCCGGAAAAGAGTCAACAGCTTCTTTGAGACAGCAACCTTCCCGGAAAGCTGGAAGCATGCCGAGATCAACACCCTTCTGAAGAAGCCCAAGGCGGACCCCAAAGACCTCAAGAACTTCCGGCCCATCTCCCTGCTCCCGTTCCCAGCATAAAGTGACAGAGAAGATTGTCAACAAACAGCTAACCCGCTACCTCGAAGACAACAACATCCTGGACCCTTCCCAATCCGGTTTTTGCACCAACCACAGCACCGAGACCGCCCTCATCGCCGCCACTGATTACATCAGGATCCTGATGGACAAAGGAGAAACAGCCGCCCTCATCCTCCTGGACCTATCAGCAGCCTTTGACACAGTCTGCCACCGAACCCTATCAGCACGCCTCCACGACGCCGGAATTCAAGGGAAGGCCCTGGCCTGGACCACATCCTTCCTCTCCAGCAGAAACCAGAGCGTCCGCCTCCCACCCTTCCGCTCAAAAACCACCGAGATCATCTGCGGCGTCCCACAGGGATCCTCCCTCAGCCCAACGCTGTTCAATATCTACATGGCACCGCTCGCCCACGTCGCACAACAACATAACCTCAACATCATCTCCTACGCCGACGACACCCAGCTGATTATATCCCTCACCGAAGACCCCTACACCGCCAAAGCCAACCTCCACAGAGGAATGAAGGCCGTAGCCGACTGGATGAAGGATAGGAGACTAAAGCTGAACTCAGACAAGATGGAGGTCCTCATTCTCGGACCCACCTCATCAGCCTGGGACGACTCTTGGTGGCCCACATCGCTAGGCACAGCCCCGGAACCCACAGACCATGCAGGCAACCTGGAGGTCATCCTCAACTCCACCCTCTCCATGACCAGGCAAGTCAACGCCGTCTCCGCGTCCTGCTTCAACACCCTCCAAATGCTCCGCAGGATCTTCAAATGGATCCCCCCCCGACACGAGAAAAAACGTCACCCACGCCCTCATCACCAGCAGACTCGACTACGGGAACGCCCTCTACTCAGGAACATCAACCAAATTCCTGAGACGACTACAACGAATCCAGAACGCCTCGGCACGACTGATCCTCGATGTTCCCCGACGCAGACACATCACACCCCACCTGAGAGGCCTGCACTGGCTCCCCGTAAACAAGAGGATCACCTTCAAACTCCTCATCCACGCACACAACGCACTACACAACACCGGAACTACATACCTCAACAACCGTATCAGCTTCCACACCCCAATCCCGAAGCCTACGCTCAGCCAACCTCGCCCTCGCCACAGTTCCTTGTATCCGGAAAGTCACTGCCGGCGGCAGATCCTTCTCCTACCTCGCCGCCAAGACCTGGAACACTCTCCCTACCAGCCTACGACAGACTCAGGACCTGCTGATCTTCAGAAGACTTCTCAAGACCTGGCTCTTCGATCAGTAGCAGCCCCCCCCCAGCGCCTTGAGACCCTCACGGGTATGTAGCGCGCTTTAGAAATACAGTGATTGATTGATTGATTGATTGTCCATCTGTGACCTCAGGGCCGGGCCCCAGACTGCCTAACTACGTATTTTTTGAGTCAGAGTTGATGTAGAGTTCATATTGGGCGAATTCGCCAATAAAGATGCAACTTTGTTTTTAGACATGAATGTACCATTATTCATATTGACATTAACTTTCTCAATATTAACACAGTGAATCAGCACTTTTTGTTTACAGTGCCATCAATGCCTGATTATATGTATTTTCTTCATTAGTGCACAATGCTTTCTAACAGTACACAGATGTTTGCAGAGTTCCTAGACCCACAATATCTTTTTTGTTTCTTGCTTCTGAAGATTAGAATCTGATTGACATTATCAATATTATTCACTGTTATTATATTACAGTACATTTAGGTAAATAATAGTCACTTACATTAGTAATTGAGCATCTGACCTATAAATTGATTAAGCTTGGCAGTCACCAGATTCAATTACGAAGCATTTACAAACAGGGAAAGAATCACTTAGACACAATGAACCTCTCAAATACCAAGAATCTCTCAGATACCAAGATGCCCAACTAAGGGGAGCAACACCATCCTGCTCCTCTTAAAGATGTCAAGATGATCAACTTCAATGTCAGCTGGTCACTGCTTAAGGGGTTCAATGCTACTCACTGCTGATCAGCATCTTTCTAAGATTCTAATCATAACTCCTGTTTTTCATTTCTACACTATATTGAAAAGAGAATAAGCAGAGACTGACCTTGTCTATCCACCACAGGGCTAGTAGAGAATTCGGAGGAAAACTGACAATTTAGTACACTTGAATTCTTGTTTAGCAGTGCAGATGGCTCCCACTTAATACTGAATAACTAGATGAAGTACAAACATGTCACAAGCTTGTAGTATGACTACTAAATGGCTGGGAACTGAGCGACACAACACCACCACCATTGGAGATTATAATTCTGCTGGTTAAGGAGGAGCATGCAGTGGACGCTGTTGAGCACTCTGGCCTGGGTGGTCTGCTAATACATTTTGGACATCAAATGTATGGAGAGCTCCATTCAAGTATTAAAACCCAGAGAAGCAAGCAAGCTGACATCTTTTCAGAAAATCAGATTTTTCCTGTGCGTTACTTGACCTCAGAGCATTTAATATCCTCACGGTTTAGGGCTGTATCAATGACAAGGCACTGCTGACTATTACCAAAACACTTAGGGGCCCATTGCGATGTCGGGCGTATCGCCACCGCCATGGTGGCAGTGGCGATCCACCAGACATTAATGCCCGCCCGCCAACCATTTGCCCCCGCCATATTACTATGGCGGGGGGCGCGGCGGACGTAAACACCGTCCGCCGCTTTTCCGCCCCGGTCGCCTTGCGGCCGGGGCGGAAAATGTTTAATATGGTGGCGGTGTCTATGAGACACCGCCAGCCATATTATGATGGGCTTCCTGACATGCTTTTCCGTGGCGGCAATGCCGCCAAGAAAAGGCATGCGGAGACTCCCTGCAGGGGCCTGTTGCTGGCCCCCTGGGAGTCCGGGGTGCACATTTCAAAGTGCAACATGGCAGGCACCGTGCAGTGCTTGTCATGTTGTGCTTTGAAATGCACAAAGTGCATTTTTACCATTGCGGCGGGCGGCGCTTCCTGCACCGCCCGCCGCAATGGTAAAAATACAGGATGCGCCCGCCAGTGTGGCGGGCGCATCCTAATGCCCAAGGCGGGACCGCCGCTCCTATGGCGGGCGGTCCCGTTTTGCACGAGGATGGCGGGCGGGCAAAGTCCGCCCGCCATCCTAATGGGGGCCTATATGTTATCAAAAAAAGAATTTTAGGCCCTGCTACGCAGACCTACGTTCCTACAATGCAAGTGTCAACTTTTCACAAATTGCCTCAATACCAGTAACTCTCCACAGTACTAGACAGCCTACCTCCACTCATTAGACAATCAACATGAAAGAAGAACAGTGTTGTGGAATCAACAGCAACCATATACTGCTGTGCACATGTGAATCCTCTAGGCCACCAACACTCTATGGGCCAAATGTACGGTTATTATAAATTCTGATTTCCTAATTTCGATTTTCTGCGAATAGCAATTATGAAATCGGCGTTCCTAATGTATGAATTATTTTCCAGAATAGCGATAATTAGTAGTTAACAAAACAACCTATCTCATGAATATTAGTGAGGTAGGTCGCAATTTGAGACCCATTACGAATCGCAGCCATTGTAGGGATGGTGGTCTGTTGTGATCAGCAGACCACCATGTCTGTGACTGCATTTTAATAAAGCAATCTTTTCTTCTTAAATGCTGGCCGTTTTCCTTAAAATGAAAATGGATGCATTTTAAAAAGAAAAAAATGAAACTTTGAAGATTAATTTTTTTAGAGTATGCAGTGGGACCACTGCCTGCTCTTAAAAGATATTTTTTTGAGCATTCTCAAGGGGACCCCTTCTTATCTGCGAATGAGTTACCACCACTTTTAAAATGGTGGTAAAGTATTACTGTTTTGCAAACGGAATTTGGTTGCAAAAAGTAATACATACAGTACAAATTTGGAAAGGACGCCCAAAACACAACCCTTCCAAATACTAAATCGCAAATGCAAATGGTAATTCGGTAACAAGTTACCGAATCGCATTTTGTTCATCTGAAAAATTGTTTGAGACCAACAAAATGCTTTGCACGTCTGGCCTGAAGCGAAGGCCATTTAATCTGTCCCTGCTGCAACAATACTCCTCACTAGTCAGCAACATCTTTGGAGTACTAGATAGCATTATTATTTTAGTAATCATCTCTTTGGGTCTTGAGACAACATTGTATTCACATACACTATGCATTAGAAAAAGTCAACACTAGTGCTGCTGCTCTCAAAGACAGCTGGATTATTCTTCTCACTGCCTGAAATGCTTCTTCATTCCTGACCATTTTAAAACCTGGCATCATATCGGATAAATAGGTTGCTGCCATCTACTCCTCATGAACTCGTACCACACCATTATGCTTTCCATTGCATAGTCGACTAACCAGGAATAATATATTGGAAGAGACTATAGCTTTTCGCCTCCTGTGACCAATCAACACATCCCATCAGCCTCTCCACATAGGAATTGAATCTCCACTGTAAGCATTGGCCAGCAGATTGTCAAGTATTGCATTTGATAATCTCCTTTTCTGCACCCCCAAATGAAGATACTGCACCCTATTTACTCTGGTTTGCAGATCATAGAACCACATTCAATGTTACCTATTTAACTGGCACCCTACTCAATGCTGTGATGCAAACCCATGACTTAAAGAAGTAAATAGAGTCTGTAAAAACAATCTATGAGATTTGTGCTGGTACATTCCCCACAGCTGTGATTATTTCTCTTAGCTGTAACTCTTTGACAGCCTTCTACTCTAAACCTAGCTCTCCTAAATGTCCATTACTTTTTCTTTGAAGCTTTCCCTCTCAATCTGATAATGATGACATCTGCTTAGGTTTATTTAGAACTAATCAGTGATCTTCACAAATTTCTTGGACCAATCAATTCATGTGACACATAACTCACATTTTCAATTCCGTTTATTCAAATCCAAGCTGTGACTTCTACTTCACCTATTAGTACTAGAATAGTTAACCACTTACATTTCTCCTCAGTACACCCAATGTAATTAATATACATTAAGCCTATTTACCTAATTACCGTACTTCATAGGTGCACCCAACCTAATTAACCCCTCCCATGCTGGTGACGAACCCCAGCCGTCACGCCCCGCGGTGGGCTTGTGCTGATGACGGCTGGGGTTCGTCACGGCCCCGCCCTGTTAGTTTGTTTACAGCACGGCAGAAAAATCGCGGTCGCAGCGAAGGGGTTAACTACCCTCTCCTAAACAGCAGATCTACTTTGAGTCCACCAAGGGTAAATTCCAAGACTAGCTCACAAATATGCCAAAAACCACTACTGCTCACCATACATCCTATTCCTATCATCAGAGGCACAAGACAAACAGTTCAGTGATACCACTGGATAGAGCTTACCTTTGAAACATCACCCACATCAAAACCATGCAAAAAAATGAAAACAAGTAAAACCAATATTGACCGCTACTGCATGCTCCTAAATGTAGGGTTAGCAAATGTATTGGAATTGGCCCTCTCTGCAGGGTCATCCCCAAACTTTTTGCCTTCACTTCACCTATTTTTGCTGGATTCATTTTTGTAAGCCGTAGTAAATTGGTATTGGTTGTGCCCAGGTCCTGTACATTAATTGCTAGTAGTGGGACTGCAGCACTGATTGTCCCACCCACCTGAGTAGCCCTTTAAACATGTCTAAGGCCTGCCATTGCAGCCTTTGTGTGCAGTTTTAAACTGCTATTCCGACCTGGCAAAATAAGCCTTTTGCCAAGCCTAAATCTTTCTTTTTAATACATACAGGTCACCACTGGGGTAGGGTCTAAACAGCCCATAGGGCAGGGTGCAGTATATTTAAAAGGTTGGACATGTACTTTTAACTTTTACATGGACTGGTAGTGAGAAACACTTACATTTGTTTTTCACTACTTCACTGCCTGTCTCTCCCATGTAATAACATTGGGTTACATTATTACATTTAATAAGTGATAACTTTCAGTTGGGAGCAGGTAGACATGTTGAGTCTGGAGAATTGTAATTTAAAACCCCATTTAATGGTAAAGATGGATTTTAAGTCACAATTCAGAAAATGCTACTTTTAGAAGCCAAGCCATTTGGTGCCTACATCCTGTGTCCTGGGTCACATAACTAGGTGTAGCTGCCAGCTGGTCTTTGAGGATTTACTCCCAGACTGTGAGACAAAGGGGAATAGGTGTTGGCAGGATGGGCCATCACTGATGTAATGGAGGGGGGGGGAGCTGTCACCTACCAAACTTGCACATCACAAAGACTCTAGCTAACCATCCTCACAAAGGTTTCACACTAATCCTTTTGGCCCCTGATAAGCTGTGGTCAGGTAGGGAGGCAGGAACTTGCAGACACCTCCGTAGGGGGCAGATTCTAGAAGCTTCTCCTGCTTCAAAGTTAGCATCAGGTATAAATAGGGGAGACCCTCAGCCCCAACTTTCAGTACACATCTGGACCTGGGAAGACTCTGATGAAGGGCTTCAGTGCTGCTCTGCTGCAAGGAGGACTGCCACTCTGATGCCCTGCTGCTTGTGTGAGAACTGTACCTACAGCTTGAACCCAAGACCACCAGAGTGACTCCAAGGGCCAGTTGGCTGGTTTCCTGATCTGAGCCTCATGGACAGAAAAGCTTCAGCTACCCTGAACGGTGCAGAGTCTAAATATCGAGTTGGAAATATCGAATTACAAAAATATCAAGTTGGAAACATCTAAGGTACAGAATATCAAGGTCAAGAATATCGTTGAACAGAATATCGACACTAAGGTAAGTAATATTGATTTTTTTATATCTATGTAAGTAATATCGAAGTTACTAATATCGATATTTGTATTATTATGTATTTTATCATGTACGTGTAATATTCTTTTTGTTAAGTATTTTCCTTGTTTTAAATTATATGTGTATTATTTTTATATATTAATAATGTTACTTTTGAGTAAATTTAATTTTTTTAGTACCGGAGCGGGTTGTGGGTTTATAAGGGAATAGGGTGGGAAGTAATTTAAATATACTAAATTAATTAATAATTTTTAGGAATTATAAATTAATTGTAATTAATTTTTGTTTTCATTTCTGTAGCGGGTTGTGGGTTTATAGGGGAACTGGGTGGGAAGTAATTTAATTGTAATTAATTCATGATTTATTTTAATTTATTGGTATGGATAATTACTTCCTTTTGAATTAATTATTAATTGGCAATGAATCATTTTAATTGATAATTAATTTTTTTAATTGGTAATTAATGTTTATAATTGGAGAAAAAATTTTTTCATTGGTAAATATTTTTTTAATTGGTAATTAATTTTGTTAATTGGCAATTACTATTCTTAATTGGAAATTAATTTGTGTTAATTGGAAAATATTTTTAATTAATTGGTAATCAATGTTTCATAAAAAGTATTATTTGGTATGAAAAATTACTATTCTTAATTGGAAATTAATTTGTGTTAATTGGAAAATATTTTTAATTAATTGGTAATCAATGTTTCATAAAAAGTATTATTTGGTATGAAAAATAATTTTATTGTTTAATATTTTTTAATTGTGAATTAATTTTAAATAATTAAAAAAATAGTAATGGGAAATATTTTATTGATCAATATTTATTATTTGGTGACTTACATTTAATAATTAATATTTATTGGTATTTATTGTTAATTTATTGTTATTCTATTGTTAATTAATTATCCAATTTTAATTATGTTTTCAATAATTATTAATGGGTATTTGTAAATGATGTAGAGTTATTAAAACATTTAATTATTTATTATTTTAAATACAAAAATTATTTATAAGTATGTGATATTTAAATTCTACGCTATCCAACATTTTCCCTACCATAGCACCCTCTGGAGCTGGAATATTATTTTTTACCCCTACGCTATCCAATATTTTCCCTACTGTTGCACCCTCTGGAGCTGGAATAGTAATTTTTACCCCTACGCTAACCAATGTTTTTCCTACTGTTGCCCTCTCTGGAGTTGGAATATTAATTTTTACCCCTACGCTATCCAACGCTTTCCCTACTGTAGCACCCTCTGGAGTTGGAATATGAATTTTTACCACTACGCTATCCAACGCTTTCCCTACTGTTGCACCCTCTGGAGTTGGAATAGTAATTTTTACCACTACGCTATCCAACGCTTTCCCTACTGTTGCACCCTCTGGAGTTGGAATAGTAATTTTTACCCCTACACTATCCAATACTTTCCCTACTGTAGCACCCTCTGTAGTTGGAATATACATTTTTACCCCTACGCTATCCAACGCTTTCCTTACTGTTGCACCCTCTGGAGTTGGAATAGTAATTTTTACCACTACGCTATCCAACGCTTTCCCTACTGTTAAACCCTCTGGAGTTGGAATAGTAATTTTTACCCCTACGCTATCCAACACTTTCCATACTGTTGCACCCACTGGAGTTGGAATAGTCATTTTTACCCTTATGCTATCCAATGCTTTCCCTACTGTTGCACTCTTGGGAGTTGGAATAGTCATTTTTACCCCTATGCTATCCAACGCTTTCCCTACTGTAGCACCCTCTGGAGTTGGAATTGTAATTTTTCCCCCTACGCTATCCAATGCTTTCCCTACTGTGTCCTCTCTGGAGTTGGAATACTAATTTGTACCCCAACGCTATCAAATGCTTTCCCTACTGTTGCCCCCTCTGGAGTTGGAACAGTAATTTTTACCCCTATGCTATCCAACGCTTTCCCTACTGTTGCCCTCTCTGGAGTTGGAATAGTAATTCTAACCCCTACGCTATCCAACGCTTTCCCTACTGTAGCAGCTTCTGGTGCTGGAATAGTAATTTTTACCCCCACACTATCCAACAATTTCCCTACTGTTGCATCCTCTGGAGTTGGAATAGTAATTTTTACCCCTACGCTATCCAACACTTTCTCTACTGTTGCCCTCTCTGGAGTTGGAATATTAATTTGTACCCCTACGCTATCCAACGCTTTCCCTACTGTAGCACCCTCTGGAGTTGGAATATAAATTTTTACTCCTACGCTATCCAACGTTTTTCCTACTGTTGCACCCTCTGGAGTTGGAATAGTAATTTTTACCACTACGCTATCCAACGCTTTCCCTACTGTTGCACCCTCTGGAGTTGGAATAGTAATTTTTACCCCTACGCTATCCAACGCTTTCCCCACTGTAGCACCCTCTGGAGTTGGAATATTAATTTTTACCCCTACGCTATCCAACGCTTTCCCTACTGATGCACCCTCTGGAGTTGGAATAGTAATTTTTACCACTACGCTATCCAACGCATTCCCTACTGTTGCACCCTCTGGAGTTGAAATAGTAATTTTTACCCCTACGCTATCCAACGCTTTCCATACTGTTGCACCCAGTGGAGTTGGAATAGTAATTTTTACCCTTACACTATCCAATGCTGTCCCTACTGTTGCACCCTCTGGAGTTGGAATAGTAATGTTTACCCCCATGCTATCCAACGCTTTCCCTAATGTAGCACCCTCTGGAGTTGGAATTGTAATTTTTACCCCTACGCTATCCAATGCTTTCCCTACCATTGTCCTCTCTGGAGTTGGAATAGTAATTTGTACCCCTACGCTATCCAACGCTTTCCCTACTGTTGCCCCCCCTGGAGTTGGAACAGTAATTTTTACCCCTATGCTATCCAACGCTTTCCCTACTGTTGCCCTCTCTGGAGTTGGAATAGTAATTCTAACCCCTACGCTATCCAACACTTTCCCTACTGTAGCACCCTCTGGAGCTAGAATAGTAATTTTTACCCCCACACTATCCACTATTTTCCCTACTGTAGCACCCTCTGGACCTGGAATAGTAATTTTTACCCCCACACTATCCAACATTTTCCCTACTGTTGCACCCTCTGGAGTTGGAATAGTAATTTTTACCCCTACGCTATCCAATGCTTTCCCTACTGTAGCACCCTCGGGAGTTGGAATATTTATTTTTACCCCTACGCTATCCAAAGTTTTCCCTACTGTTGCCCCCTCTGGAGTTGGAATAGTAATTTTCACACCTAAGCTATCCAACACTTTCCATACTGTTGCACCCACTGGAGTTGGAATAGTAATTTTTACCCTTACGCTTTCCAATGCTTTCCCTACTGTTGCACCCTCTGGAGTTGGAATAGTAATTTTTACCCCTACGCTATCCAACGCTTTCCCTACTGTGGCACCCTCTAGAGTTGTAATTGTAATTTTTACCCCTACGCTATCCAATGCTTTCCCTACCGTTGTCCTCTCTGTAGTTGGAATAGTAATTTGTACCCCTATGCTATCCACCGCTTACCCTACTGTTGCCCCCTCTAGAGTTGGAACAGTAATTTTTACCCCTATGCTATCCAACACTTTACCTACTGTTGCCCTCTCTGGAGTTGGAATAGTAATTCTAACCCCTACGCTATCCAACACTTTCCCTACTGTAGCACCCTCTGGACCTGGAATAGTAATTTTTACCCCCACACTATCCAACATTTTCCCTACTGTTGCACCCTCTGGAGTTGGAATAGTAATTTGTACCCCTACGCTATCCAACGCTTTCCCTACTGTTGCCCTCTCTGGAGTTGGAATATTAATTTTTACCCCTACTCTTTCCAACGCTTTCCCTACTGTAGCACCCTCTGGAGTTGGAATATTTATTTTTACCCCTATGCTATCCAACGTTTTCCCTACTGTTGCACCCTCTGGAGTTGGAATAGTAATTTTAACCACTACGCTATCCAACTCTTTCCCTACTGTTGCCCCCTCTGGAGTTGGAATAGTAATTTTTACCCCTACGCTATCCAACGCTTTCCCTACTGTTGCATTTTCTAAAGTTGGAATAGTAATTTTAAGTGTTACACTATCCAATGTTATCATTACTGTAGTTTTTTGGGGACTTTGAATAGTAGTTTTATTTATTTAGCTATTTAATATTTGTATTATTATTTTTGATAATGTAGTATATTATTAATTTTAAAAATATTGAAAGTATATTTAATGTTTTTTAATTTATTAAATACAATTATTTACTTTTTATTTATGTTATTGTTTTATGTGTGTAGATGGTTTTGTAATTTATAATACTTTTTAATAATGTATAAGTTATTAAAATAATTATTAAACATATTATTAAGTAAGTATATATTATAATTTTTATGTATATGTTTAATTAATGTTATATTATTGTATATGTATTATTTATTAATTTTAAACAGTATTAAATATTTTTAACTATGTTTATTTGGTTCATAACTATTATTTACTTTATTTTACACTTTTTTTATTTTAAAAAACCGATATTTTTAATTACGATATTTTTTACATCTATATTTTAGTTTCGATATTTTTGTACTTACCATGTTGTAGATAGGCTGTTGATATTCTTGTCTACGATATTCCCACGTCGATTCTTTTGTAGGTCGATATTTTTTTGCTCGATATTGTGTCAGTGATCCACCCTGAACCCTGCACCTGGATTCTGCCAGCTGTAAGTCCTGCCCCCGTAAGTAGTGCCATCCCAGTCCTTAAACCTTGGGAGAGGACCTGAAGGTGCTCTGCCAGCCCAACTGTGGTCCTACCAGAACCGAAGCAACGTGACACATCTCCCTGCAGCTCCGAATCGGAACTGCCATTACACGACACATCTCCAATGCAGGGACTCACAGCTTCTCTGAATCACCGAAGTGTAATGCATACTCGACACAGGACCACACATTGCAGCCTCTCCAAACTGCAGTTGCAGGACACATCTTCAATGCAGGACCTTGCAACGCAGCCCTGCAGCTCCTCAGAACTGCTGTTGGGTGACAGATCCTCAAAATGGAACCCTGCAACACTCCACAACCAGCATTTAATGTACTTTGTTCAGTGGGCCTAACTTGGTTGCTGTATCAGGCCCGCACTCCATCACGGTCAGCCTCAACTTGTGATTTTCTCCATTCCAGGGCAACCAGAAAGACACAGTGGTTGCATTATGTTTTTAAGCAATATTTTACATAAATCTTTTAAATTAAATATCTTCGGTTCTGCTGATTGGATTTTCCTCCTTTTGGTGTTAAATAATTTATTAAATTTGACTCTATTTTTATAAATTGGTGTGGGATTTTTCATGTGTTGTGTTTTCACTTTACTAATGTTTGTGTGCTGTATTAATACTTTACACATTGCATCTAACTTAAGCCTGACTGCTTTTGTGCCAGACTACTAGAGTGTTAAGCACAGGCTAATTTGGGGTTTGCTTGCGATTCACCCTGACAAGGATTGTGGTTGCTGCAAGGGTAGGAATTCACCCCTCTCAACCTGTAACCAAATTTCCTACAAAATACAAATCACAATTAGATATTCAACTTTATCACTGCATATCATCTAGATAGAATCTTTGTCACAGCTGAAAGTACATTCATCATCATCCTATACCTTATATTACCATGAAATTATACAGTCTACAGAGCTGCGAACCAACACAAAACAAGAGAATGTATAGATAGCATCACCAAAAATACAATTAGCTCCAAGGTCACCTCTGCCCAAAAACATATGATACCTTTAAATTCCTTAACCTAATCTTTGATCTCTCATTTGTCATCACATTGTATATACGCATAAGCTACCACTCACTAAATAACACCAAATTAATTGCCTAGCTAGCAGATTTTATAACTGAATACACATGCACTCACCCAAAAATATATTCCTAGATGATCTTGACAGTGACTGTGGCAATAGAAGCAAACATTTTTTAACACAAACAAAAATCTAACTTCAGGATATAACCATAGGCAATCGGTCACTCACCCTGTCAATTCTAAAGTTAAAACATTTGCTCTCATCCTTGTTGACTTTCACATTGTGTAAATCTTTGCCACTTTTTTGACCCGGACTGGTCTGACCATAGTCTATCCTTTTTCACATTTGCACAAACACCTATCCATCACAATAAAGCCTATGATAACCAGAAGACTCACCCACCCACTGAGAAAGCTCCCCCTGATGCCCTCCATGAGCACATTACTTCTACGTTTGAACAACTTGACCTCCACAACAGCACTGAAGACACTACCCCTGACTATGTGAAAATCCTAACAGCTGTTTGCCCCTCAACCACTCATAATTTACCACAGTAGATCAAGCCAATGTTAGTTATAGGAATCCCTAGGCAAAGCAATAAACAGGCTTAAGTAAAGTGGACAATGAATGGTGGAATCTAAAACTTAATCGCTATGCAAGTACAGGACATTTACAAAAGAATTCGAAAGGCAAAGCAAAAAAAGATTTATCCTGGACTCTACACTAATTCCTCACTTAAACAACATGGGTTAAGCCACTAACATCCACTTCGATGAACTGAAAAAAATCCAACTCCTCAACCTGCCAGATCATCTAAAACTAGCAGTTCATTTGTTATTTGTCTCTATGATCATTTTTAGAAATGCTATTTTAGAAGGAATTCCACAAGCATCCATCGTGCCATCAGGTCCATCCTAAACACAGATGCAAGCTTTACTGATAATGCAGGTGTCCACCTCAACCCCCCACCCCCATATTGTGAAACATGCATTGGCTATCAAGCACATCTAGAATCATCTTCAAAATGTGCTGGCTTGTGTATACAGCTATCCACCAAAAAAACCTGCTCTGCCTATCCGACCTACTCATATCTGCTTCAAGAGGCTTTAAAAGTCAGAAACCCCCTATTCGAAAACTGCCTAAATTCAGAACAAATGCAATTCAGAAACAATCTATCTCTGGGGTGGCCACTGCAGACTAGAACAGGCACCCTCCCAACGTCAGAATATTTACATGATTCTCAACTTTCCGCAAGCAGCTCAAGGCTGATCTATTTACACAATTCCTAGATTTACTCCCCTACTGATCTTAAAGACTAGTTCCTGCAAATGCTTTCAACCTGATGAAATCTATGTACTCTCAATTCTTTGATGAATCCCTCCCCATCTCAATATATTCAAATAGTTAAGATATTTTGTAATGTAAAGCTTCCTCATACTGACTGGCTCATTTGCAATATATAAATAAGCAAATACAAGAAGACAGAAAATAATACATACATATCTGGATTTTCAGCTACATCTTATGTACTTGTTTCTGTCCAGTTTTAATAATGTATGTTGTATTTTAAAGTAATTAGAATCTGTTCTCCATTCCCCAATTCTTTAAATTTCTCCTTGTAGTACTCACCCCGAATTGCTTGCATTTATTTGATATCAGAATCACCTTTATTCTGGATATGATAATATTCTGCGTAGCTGGATTTCCCACATGACTTCTTGGGTGTATAGTTTATACTGAAATCAAACTGTATTTACATGAACTTTTGCAGATATATTAGGTTCTGCAATCAGACCAAGTTTCTTAAAGAATTGTCCCATGCCTCAGCCAATATACAGTGGGTGGCACAGATTCCTGCATTCAAGCAGAACAATTGTGGAACAACCTCTCATCAAATCAGAGTCAATAACTGTTCAGAAAATGTGCCCACCAATAAATATATATTTTGCATCATGGACGTTAGCCAGTTTAAGGACTCCCAAAACTTCAGGCACAGGTTCCTCTGAACGAGGACAGTTAGAGAGGCATAAGTTATTACGAATACTGATTAATCTTTACATTTTCATGGCGTTTTTGTTCGCTCTATACAGATTAGTTTATTTTCTGCTTCTACCACTACTACATTTTTATTAATGCTTTCCAAGTTTTGACACTTGGATACACCTTAGCTTAGCTATCAAGAAAACTCCTAGAATTTGAAATAGGAATGCTGTTTGTGCTTGAACATCTATTTCATCCAGGAACCAGGCGTCAGGTGAATTTCCCATCTGGGGGCCTGCTACATAAAATGAGGGCACTCTATCCCAATTGTTTTGCTGCTTCACGAAAATCTGCTCAAGTGTGGGAATGGTCATCACTGACTCATTCTACATCTCATCCGCAAGGTACGTCTAAAAATGTAATATTTATGGGAAAATAATGCAACGCAGCACAGCCTTTACAGGGAAAGGACAGGAATGCGCTGTATTTAAGACAATACGGTGCATTGCTGTCCTTTCCCGGGGCGTGGCCTGCAGCCGACGATGGTGGCTGCCTGAAAGAGGAGCTCCGTGCTTGAGCCCCATTTATCCTGATCCAAAGGCGCCCGGGACCCCCCGCCTCCCACACGACGATAGGGAAGGGAGTGCCCCCCCGTGCATCTACGGATAGAGAGCGCTGGCAGCCGAGAAAACCTGCTGGGGCATGATAATTGACTGGCCGACGAGACGCGGAGGGCGACCAAAAATGGCGGTCGGGAGTCGGACCTTCCTAATACTGCAGCGGAGAAAATAGCCGCGGACAGGAGGGACTCCGACCGGAGAGACTGCGACCGGAGGACGTGCCTGGAGGGTCTGTAACCCCGGATGCGACGACAGGAGTGAATCGGGACAACACCGATCAGAGGCAGAAAGAACCCGTGAGCCTGCGAGGCCTGCACCAGGACTGGCTGATGGGCAGCGAAACGAGAAATAGCATGGCGCCTGCGGCGGAACATGCGGGACCCTGAAGACCGCTACGGAGAAAGCGGGGGTAAGGTGCAGGCCCTCGTGTCCTGGGGAGTTCAGGCTGCACGTCTGTCACGGCTCGCAGACACACACGGGAGGCCGGAAGTCGAGTACCCGGTCTAGTCCCGGGCAGCAAAGCACGGAAGCTGCCGTCCCTGCTGGAGACAAGCATCGTTGGAGCACACCTCGGCATCTGGAGACAGCGCTAGTCAGGAGCGCTTGGTTAAACTGCACCTAGTGTTTTCCTAGGACTACTCCTGCAACTTACTGTAACCCTTAATGCGCAGGAGCGCTTTGAGGGTATTTCCTGAGACCAGGTTCTGTTAGGGATTTTGCACTATTGGTTTCCACTCGCGCTGGAGCGCATAAGAGGGAGAAAGCTCAGCTTGCAGACTTGGGCTGAGAGACTACGTACATTTGCCGCTTTACGCGCAGGAGCGCTTTTCTTTTGTTGATTCTTGGGGCGCAACGCGCAGGAGCGCTTTTCTTTGTTATAGCTTTTGTGAGACGCGCAGGAGCGCTTTCTTAGTTGGAACTCGGGGATAACGCACAGGAGCTACTTACCCCCACCTTTCCTCTCCGGAGCTGAATCCCTCTGGGAACCTGTCTTCCCGGAAGCGTCGGTGAGTCCACAGAGGGTCCGTGTGTGCATGTGGGGGGTGGTTCCTTTTCGGGTCTGTTCTTGATCTTGCTTTTTTCTTGGTTTCCAGTTGACACCGGAACGCCCCGCCAGCTCCACGCTTTCCTTGCCCTACACCCTGGCTCCCATCCCTGCGTCCATCTCATCCCTGCTGGGTATTGTCATTTCACGAGGGTCAGGTGGGTACAGGGACGGGTGCTCTTGTCGTCTCTGCGGAATTGCGTCACAAGCAAAGGTAAGACTTGTGGGGCACACGACAACATCCTGCAGAGCGGCGCCTGGGAATCGCACCCGGAGGGCCCTCGCACTGAACCATTGCAGGGGAACTGAGGCGAGGCTGAGCCCACGGTGCACAGTGACGCTCTTGAAGCCAGGGGAAGACCAAACTGGGTCCTCTGCTGTAGCTCCACAAAACAAGGACTAATGTGGAAGGGACTGCCTTGGCTTACTCATGCACCAGAGGTGATAGAGGTTCTCACTAAGTAGCGCTGGCCTGGGCTAGGGCTGCACTTGGTCACAGGAAGGCAAGTAATCGGTACGACCAAAGGGAAGGCGGAGGAGTCGGACCGCGAGCGCCGCCCGGACAACGAGGAGCAAGAGGGTGCTGTGGTTAACACAGGGTGTGGCTGCGGTAACGCATGGAAGGAGCCACTCTTTAACAGCACTACGAACTACATACTGCCGAGACTACTGAGACACAGCCCCAGCGCAAGACCAACCAAGCACATAAAGGGAGTGCAGGGATGGGCCGGACACCATAACAGGCAAGCGCTACCAATTACACCCGGAGGTGGAAACGACCCTCCTGGGCCTGGGGCGGGCCCCTCAACGCGGACTGCACCAGGAGGTAACGAACACTATGACCTTTACCCGATGGGCCCCTGGAGACCCGGAATGAACTTCAGCAGCGGCGGGTTACAAACCCCCTGGTGGCTGTAGGAGTTGGGAGCCCATTGCTGGTCTTCAGGGTGGACACTGCAGGAAACGACGCACCAACCCTACATAGCGGTGGGCAACTGGAACTGGGCGCTACTGGCTCGCTGGTGAAACGAGGAAGAGACGGGCGCTCTGTGGGAGTGAACACGGGTGTAAAGTCCTGAGGCCTACTCACAAAGAACTATCTACAAAGATCAGGTCAATCATCTCAGTCCCAACAATAACTGATAATGGGGAAACCGAAAAGAAGTAAGAGCGGCACCCAACCACCTGGGGAGGATGAAGCGCCAATACAGGAAGAAACTAGGGGAACCTGAGCAAGTACGAGACCCTCACCTACAGCAACAGCTCGACAGAATCCTGTTAGCAATAACAGACACCCGAACGGCGCTCCAGCAGGACATAGCCCAAGTAGCCACTGGCCTGAGTTTGTTGCGAGCCGATCATGGGAAATTGGCCGACAGAGTCACAGCAGTGGAGGGAGCGCTCCAAAGCATTGAACCACTACAAAAGGACCTCAAAGCTACTCTGACCAATGTATTGGAACGTGTGGACGCCTTAGAAAGAAGAGCCGAGGATGCGGAAGGTCGCAATCGCCGGAACAACATCCGCGTAGTAGGATTGCCGGAGAAAATTGAAGGGTTGGACATGGTACAATATCTGGAAACCTGGCTCAAAACGGTGGTAGCGCCAGAGGGTTTGTCTACCTTCTACACACTGGAACGAGCACACCGGGTGCCAGCTAGACCACCTCAACGAGGCCGACCTCCACGACCAGTAGTAGCCCGACTGATCCACTTCCTAGACCGGGGCTTGATCCTCCAAAAGGCGCGGGTGGATGGCCCCTTTCAGGTGGAAAATAGTAGGGTCAACATCTTCCCTGACTATACATATGAAACCCAACGCCGTCGAACCTCATTCTTGGCTGTTAAAAGGGAGATGCGCACCGAAGGACTCAATACTCTCTCCTATTTCCGGCCAGACTTCGAGTCATTGTGGATGGCAAAACATGCTTTTTTGAAACCCGGGATGGCGCCTGTGCTTGGCTGGAACTCTACAAAGCTGGAAAGAATAACGGTGAACAAAGAATATGGACCACCACAGAGACCTTGCATCCGCGGAAATCCCGAAATAGGCAGCGAGGCCTGAAGAGACCTTCCATGACCCTAACGGAGACAGAACGGTGAGATGTGCTGGCAGCGGTGTCCACGATATCGACTACGCAATGGCCTACATCGGGGATGGCACAGACTCGGAAAAAGACAATA
The DNA here is from genome assembly GCF_964261635.1 of Lissotriton helveticus. NCBI lineage: Eukaryota > Metazoa > Chordata > Amphibia > Caudata > Salamandridae > Lissotriton > Lissotriton helveticus. The sequence goes on from NC_136070.1 coordinate 406,221,854, forward strand.
CCTGATCTGAAACTGAACACTCGCAAACAGACAGTGTAAGCTTAATGAAGGTCACTCCGAAGACGGCCGAGGAGATACTGGGCGAAGGGTAGCTGGCCCTGCAGGACCGTCGGGATGGAGAACTCGGAGCTGCAATGGACTTCCTGATGGCACCTAACGAGGGAGGTTGGTCGAATGTGTGATATATGGCGGGAGGTGGTAGGTTTTCGGGGGGCACCAAATATCTGGGCTTCATGGGACAAGGAGGACCGTCGAAGTAGAAGCCACCGGTTGGCGCACGGTCCCCCCTCATTGCCCGTAAGGCATGCCTACAGTGTCTGCTGGCGGGCTTCGAAGTGTGTTAGAAGTTGTACTAGTTTGGATTGGAACTAGGTGGTTGTTGCTAGGCCCTGTTCTGGGGGTAGTGTTGACAGGGGTAGTTTGGAGGGAAGTTTGGGAGGGTTAGTCACTGATGCAGATGAGGAATCAAGATGTATGATGTATAGGACATTAATTGAAAATGGGTGATACAGCGGATTTAAGACGTAAAACCTGGAATGTGAGGGGACTTCATACCATGACAAGACTTCATAAAATACATGCATATTTGGTCCGCAGGGGAGTACATATAGCACTGCTCCAGGAAACACATCTGACTAGAGCCGAGGGCATAGCGCTGCAGCGTAGGTGGAGGGGCCAAGTATATAATACCACATACTCGGCTTTCACCAGGGGTGCACTGATCTGGGTTAGGGCGGGAGTCCCTTTTCAGGTCACTAACCAGTCAATAGATCCAGACAGTAGGTTTGTAGCAATACAAAGGAAACTTAGAGGTAAGGACATAGCATTTTGCAATGTATATGCACCTAATGTCGATCAACTGGAATTCCTGGCGAAGCTCTCAGGATCTTTAGCACACTATCTTGCTAGCCCGCTAGTAATGGGTGGAGACTTCAACTCCGTTATGGATGTTTCTCTTGACAGATCACATCCCCCACTGGCCGAGTCCCCAATCCACAGGTTAACCAAGGGTAGGCTAGACTGGCAAATGAGATGGGGTTTAGTGGATATTTGGCGTGCGCAACACCCGCTAGAGCGGGACTACTCCTACTTCTCCGGAATGCACGAACTACACGTCAGACTGGACGCGGTACTATGCTCCACGACGGTGCAGCCCGCCGGAACACAATCGGAGTATCTAGCTAGGACGATATCAGATCATAATCCTCTGCTCATTACGATGCACTGGATGACCGGTGTATCTTGCATCCCCACTTGGAGATTGCGCCCCGAGACGATGGATGACCCACTTTTTCAGGAAGCACTAAGGGGGGGATTACCCACTATTTTGAAGAGGATGCACATTCAACGGCCACGAGGGCAATAGAATGGGATGCTTTTAAGGTGGTTGTTAGGGGAATTTGTATAGGAAAGCAAGCTGGGGTGCGAAAGGTACTCCTAACAGATTTTGCCACGGTGGAAGCCAAACTACGAGAGATAGAATAAGCGAGGCCTGGCCACCCCGAATTGCAGGAAGAGGTTAGCAAAGCAAAAGAAGCAGTAGCGACGGAAATGGAAAGATTGCGTAGCTATGAGCACAAAGCTTACGTGATGAGGGCACACACGGAGGGTGACCAAGCAGGGACGCTGCTGGCCTGGTTGTCACTCCACTAAGCGAGGTTCATCCATATGGGCGATACAGGCGGGAGATGGGAATGTGATCAGCACCCAGAACGAAATCATAAAATGCTTCTTGCGCTACTAAGAGAAACTGTATCACATTACAGTAGTAGCCGGGGACCCTGCTATTGATGCCTTCCTCGAGGCACTACAACTGCCGGAATTAGAAAGGGAACAGGCAGAAAGCTTGGGTAAAGACATAGAACTGGGGGAAATCAGGGGTGCAATTAAGCACATGGCTCGAAACAAAACCCCAGGTGTAGATGGCTTGCCTATTAAATTCTACGCGAAATATATAGATGAGCTAGCGCCAAAACTCCAAGAGGTATACAAAGAGGCGAAAGAACTTGGACAGTTGCCCCAGTCTATGCGGGAGGCGCTGGTGATCCCGCTGCTGAAACCGGGTCGAGACGGGAGAGAGACAGCCTCCTATCGCCCGCTGTCAATGTTAACCACCGACTACAATATACTTAGCAGTATATTGGCAACTCGCCTCTTAAAACACATGACTACACTGATCCATGCAAATCAAGCTGGCTTTATACCGACAAGAAACACAACTAAAAATGTAAGGCGGCTGGTACGCCTATTGGAGGAAGACCACAATGGGGCGCAACATCCCATGATATTGTCAGTAGACATCGAAAAAGCATTCGATAGCTTGGAATGGGGGTACTTGTACAAAGCGATGGAGCGCTTTGGCCTGGGAACGGACTTCCTGCAGTGGACAAAGGTGCTGTATTCGTCCGCTCTGGCCAGAGTAAGAGTGGGAACGTTGATATTGACGCAATACCCGGTGAGTCGGGGAACGAGGCAGAGGTGCTCATTGTCCCCCCTGCTGTTCGCCTTGGCGGTCGAGCCTCTTGCGGCGGCAGCCCGGATCAGATACTATTATGAGGGCCCGGAGAGTAGAGAGGGTCAACAATACATATCACTGTATGCAGACGATATGCTGCTCTTCCTTGAAGACGCCGGGAGAGCGTTGATGGGCGCCGGCTCCCTGCTATCGGAATTTGGCACCATATCGGGCCTGAAAGTGAATTGGCCGAAAACCTGCCTGTTCCCAGGACAGCGAGGGGAGACACGACATAGAACGGATAGAGAGGTGAGATGGGAACCTACTTGTCTGAAATACCTAGGCACACATATTTACCACACTGCAGCAGACATGTTAGAAGGGAACGTGGGCCGTAGCATAAGAGCGCTAAAGGGCAGCATGGCTTTCTGGGCCACCCTTCCGTTGTCAGTGACAGGCCGGATAGCCCTATTGATAATGATAGCACTCCCGCGCTTCCTCTATTATTTCAGGACCCTGCCAATATGGATACCGGGTTCAATTTTTAAGTTGCTGAAATCGCTCATGGTGGCTTTCCTTTGAGGTACGGGCAGGCGTAGGGTTGCCCAGGCAACGCTCGTCCGCCGTAATGCTGAAGGAGGACTGGCGGTCCCAGACATCGAACTGTACTATCTGGCAGCCCAACTGCAGTTTTTCACTCAGGCAATAGCGAGAGAATTCAGAGGCCCTGAACAGCAAAGAGGCAGGGGAATACCGCGCCATATCCTATCGTTTATAGCATTACAACAGAAGCTGAACCTTAAGGATCTTTTACTGGAAGAGAGGACACTTAGGCTCTGCTGGAACTGCTCCCAACGTAGAGCGGGAGTACTACACCCATATGCACCTGAAATCCCGCTGGGAATGATAATGGCATTGCCACATGGCGGCGACTGGTCACAATTTCAAGCCTGGGAGGAGGCGGGTCTCCAAGTTTTGGGAGACCTATACGAAGATGGAGCCATGTTGCCCTACCAGACGACAGATGTGATCTCCCGAGAGGTGGATTTGTGTTGCACGCAGCCTTGACGCGGGCAATACAGGCACACTGGCGGGAAGGGCTTACGGAACCTAAGACAACGATGGCCTGCCAATATACCATGATGGCGGCGGGCACCTTCAAGGCGGTCACATGTCTCTACTCTAGGATGCTTAATGAGGGGCTGGCTCCTCTGGAGGCGCTGAAGGGGAAGTGGGAGGTCGATATAGGGAAGGAAATACCTGACACCACCTGGATGCAGATAGTGCGGAGAGCATGGAAGAATTCGAGAAATGCAAGATTCCAGCTAGTGCATTTCTACATCCTCCACAGAGCATACTTGACGCCTGGAAGGATCCATAAATATTTCAAGGTTCCTGAGGCAACGTGTCCCAGGTGTACACGGACGAGAGTAGAATTAGACCATATGCTATGGTCTTGCCCATTGATGGGGTCCTACTGGGTAGAAGTGGGCGACACCCTTAATGAGATAACGGAGAGACAATTGACATTTGATATGGCCACTAGCATCCTACATTGGTTTCCCCACACATCCAAAAACAAAATAACGAGTATATTTATCGATATGGGGCTCATATTAGCAAAACGGGCAATCACAAGACATTGGGAAGCAACAGCAGGGCCCAGCAGCAGGAGGTGGAGGAATGAGTTTGTAAAGTGGGCAAATAGTGAGAGCGCGCTGCGATTTCAACATGCGTGAAGGCGAGGCAATGATAGAGAACTGGAAACAGCGAGAGCATGAGAAGCGCTAGTGCAGCGTTACGAGACTATGAGACACAAGAGGACTAGCTGGAGGCTTACCCCATACAGGAGAAGCCCCTTAGCATAACAGGAACATCAACAGGATTAGGACATGGTGACTTCCTGAACACAAATGATATAAGGGATTATTACTGCTCTACGCATCAGTGACGGGACATGGGAGGAGGGAGGGAGCAACTGTTGTTAGAAAAGGGAGTTGAGGGAGTAAATAACGGGGTTTATTGGGCTCTATTGGGGATACTGATAAAATAGTCGACGCATGGATATGACACACACCGAGATTTAGACGGGGAACGTCATATTATGGGGAAGATGATATTGAGGCCACTGGGCCAACTGCGTTCATGTCTGTCTTGTACGAAAATCAATAAACTATGTTAAAAAAAAAGAAAATTGCTGTCCTTTCTCCTGTATCAGTACACAATGGGCTGCCTAGCGCCAGTGCAGACACCCTTGCACCATGGGCCTATCAGATTGTAATATTGTCTCAATTTCAGTTTAAGAAAAGGCTATTACCAAATAAGGATTTCTTTTAAATCCACTCGTACAGATCCAGAATGAAATGTAATATAGTATGCATGCTTACTATTTATAAAACATTCCAATTTTCATGGATGCCTTGGTACCAAAAAGCTTTCTATTGTATGGACTGGGGCAACATTTGTTTGCTCCATTTCCTTTTACACAAGCAATTAAATAATGCATAATGGATTCAACGTGTTTTCTACAGCAGTGAAAAGTGTATTTAAGATGGCTACAGATCCTTTTTAAGGGTGCAGTTCATGATTTCATGTCTCATTAATTACATCAGCTTTGAAAAGTTAAATGAAAACAGTTTATACACAAAATGAGATGATATGGACAAAGACTTTTGCTGGGAGAATTGAAAGGCAGACAAGCCGCCAGTATGGCGGTCCCACCGGGCCCTCGCACCCAGGGGATGGCAGGGCGCGCCGCACAAAGAAGTGATGTGGCACCCTGCCTCCTCTGATCCCCCACACCTGATTGGCTGTCCAGACATGAACCGGAAGCACTTTTAAGTACTTCCGGTTCACACGTCGGTTCAACGTCGGGCAAGCCGGTCAGAACCGGCGTGCTTGATTCCAAGGGCTTAAAAGGCTGGGGAGCTAAGCGGATGGTCTCTGTTCACCGCTCCCCAGCCTACTGGACACATATCAGGACAGGGCCTCAGTCTGAGGACCCAACAAAACCTTTTTCTTTTGTTTCCCTACAGGAGTATTGCTGAGCAAGAGGCAGGTTTCCAGGCAGCGGAGGGCTGAATCAGCTGAAGATCTCATCAGGCGGGTGGGGATTGTGTTACTGGCATTCTCCTTGTTTGCCTGTGGACGCTGCATTAAGGGCAGCTTGATCTTGAGGCCGGGGGCTATTCCTAATTTCGAGCGCCGCATCCTACAGCTGATTGTCAGGGAAGCAGTTGGTGTTGCTCAAGTGGCAAGAGTGCTGGGGGGATCAGGTTACTTCTTTTTTCTTGTTTCCCTGCAGACGCTGCAGCGAAGGCAGCCGATACAGAGGCTGGGGTGATTTCTCCTTCCGAGTGCTGCCTCCAACAGCTGCTTGTTGAAGCAGCTGGTTTCTTCAAGCGGCGAGAGCGCCGGAGGTGTGCACAGCTGATCTGGGGTTGGGTAACAGCTGAAAGCAAAGAAGATTTTGGGAGCAGTATGTTTTTTGTTTCTTCTTCTTGTCCCACTGCAGGTGTGTGGGCAAGCATCATACGTGGTCTTTCATGGGAAATCGGCCAGAAACACAGGGATTTCTTTGTTTGGGCAGCACCGCAGGCCTGCATTTCCACTGTTTCTGGGAGCCACGGGGGTTAGAGTTTACTCACCTGACCCACTGGACTAGTTGGTGGGCATGCCTTTGGTTGCGTGGGTGGTCGTTGCCGGCTGGGTCTGTTACTTCTTAAAGTAAGGGTCCAGGCAGTGTCCCAGACCATTGCGCATTAGGCAAAAGTGTCCTACTGTAAAGCCATCAGCTTAATAAATTGTTGTGGTGCCTTTTGGCCTGCATTATTTTTGGTAATTATATACTCCTGTGATACTGCATTGTTTTGGGAGTACATTGTGGGGCTCTAGTTGCAGTTGGTTTTTAAAGGTACTGGTAATTTGAGTGTTAGTATTAATGGCCCCTAAGGTGAAGCGGAGCGAACAGCGATCTGGCATTTATATTTTTATGAAGACAATTATGCGAAAGATGGGGGCAATGGACTCCATGGTAAAAAAAGTTGATGATATGGGACAGGCTTTAGCCATTTCAAAATATAAGGTTGATGGCCAGGAGTGGGCAGAGGATAGGCCAAGGCGGACTGGGGTAGCCCCTCAGGCAGCTCTCCCCCCAGTGCCCAAAAGGAGTAGACCTAGGAAACGTGGGGCACCTCCACCTAGCAGAGAGGATGGGACAGAGGGGGCCACAGCTCCAGCCCCTGAGGGGGTGGTGCCCAAGTCTAGGGAGCCTGTACCGGTTACACATACCATTGGTGGTCAGCCTAATGCGGGTGTTGCGGTGATCGGCCTAGGGATGAGGGGACAGGAGTTCCGGCTGGTGGTCAGCCAAGCACACCCTGTGCCCCTCTCCCCACTGACAGGCAGCCGGGAGCGATGGGGGTGCACCCCACAAGCCACGCTGGTCCCCTTGGCCGGGGGCCCCTCCGGGAGCATGCCAGTTCAGCCCGATTTGGTAGCTAGTCTAGCAGCAGTACCTCCTTGGCTGGGAAAGGTGGGCAACTGGTCTCCGGCAGCAGGGATGTCAGGTAGTGGGGATGATTCATTGGAAAAGGCCAGACAGATAATGGCACAATTAGATGGGGTTCATCCCGGAGTTGGGCTAGCTGTACTAGCAGTGGGCATGACGGAGGCAAGTACAGGGCCAATGGGGAGCGGCGGAGTCTCCTCCACAGTCACCACGCCAGCAGGAGCAGCAAAGCCAGTGGCAGCAGCACCAACAGGTATGCCGCAAACATTGCCACCTTTGGGTTTAGGTGAAGTCCGCTACGTTAGGGAGCAACCAGGGTGACATGTATCTCAGGAGACTAATTTGGAAGGGCTCCTATGTGAATATGTTTTCCCCACTGCTGGATGAGACAGAAAGGGAGGAGGCTAAAAGGAATAAGGAATGGACACATCCTAGGGAGTGGGCTAGCATGTTGTTGAAGTTTAGGGCTGAGGAAACGTTGGTTAATTGGATAAAAGGTTTTACAGTTTTCACATCAATAATGGGTGAGCTTTTCCCTGGTCTTGCTTCAGAGATGGCCTGCTACCAGAATAGAATCACTTGTGTGCATGACACTTATGGGGGCAGTGGATGGAAAGATTATGATAAAGATTTTAGGAGAGCTAAGGCATCTGACCCGGCTCTGGGTTGGAATCAGATTGGCATGATCATATACCTAACACATTTCAGAGGGGGTCAACAGGATACCAGACGGGGTCAGTCGCAGGACACCTTCTGCAGTCAGCCCTTTCGCGCAGGCCACTCAGGTAGCTCAGGGCGGGGGAAAAGTAAGTGCGCGTGTTGGGATTTCAACAGGCGCTCATATAACAGAGCAGCGGGCACATGTAAATTCAAACACGCATGGTCCTTCCGTGGCAACTCCTCACATCCAGAGTCCAAATGTTTTAAGAAAACAAAGGACAAGGGAGGCAAGAAGCATGGTTGAACAGTTACAATTGCCCCAAGTCTGCTAGAATTTAGTTGGAAGGTTTCAGGGATGGTTTCAGGATCCCCGTGCCTGGTTACGTGGGGGTGTCACACTGCCAGAACCAGTTGTTGGTTAGGACTAATGAAGGGGTGACTGTAGCAAAAATTGAGAAGGAAGTTCGGTTGGGCAGAGTAGCTGGCCCGTTTGAGGGCCCCTCAATGCATGATTTTGTCTGCTCCCCATTAGGAGTGGTGCCCGAAAAAGAGCAAGGGGAATTCTGACTGATTCATAATCTTTCTGCCCCTAGAGGCGCGTCACTGAATGACGCCATTGATGATGACCTATGCAGTGTCAAGTACTCTTCTTTGGATCAGGCAGTTGAGATACTCAGGGGCTTGGGTCAAGGTGCTTTGTTGGCAAAATCAGATATTTAGTCAGCTTCCCGCCTACTGCCAGTGCACCCACTGGATTTTCACCTACTGGTTTTTCAATTCAAGGGAATGTACTATGTGGACAACTGTGTGCCTATGGGATCTTCGGTGTCTTGCGCATATTTTGAGAAATTCAACTCCTTTTTGGAATTGGTTTTTAGGCGAGCGACTGGGCACCAGTGGGTACTACACTACCTGGATGACTTCCTTTTCTTGGGTGCGTCAGTACAGGGAGTGTCACGTCTACTGCGGGAAAAAATAACGGCGTTTAAGGCTGCTTTGCTGGATTGCTTAGCAAACCATAAGGTTACACTACATCAACTACAGCAGGTCGTGGGACAATCGAATTTTGCTTTGATAATAATTCCTATGGCACGACCTTTCTCGTGCACCATCGCACAGGCTATGTCAGGACTCAGAGAGAAGCATCATCACACCAGACAGTCCAGTGAGGTCAGGCAGGACATGCAAATTTGGAAGGCATTTCTGCGGGACTTCAACAGTAGGGTTGTGTGGCCCAGTTGTCCCAGGTCCAGCCCAGAGATAGGTATGATGACCGACGCAGCAGGTAGTGAGGGTTTTGGCACCATTCTAGGTAGAGCATGGGTTGTCCAACGCTGGCCAGCATGGTGGGAGGACACTGGGCTTACAACTAACATAAGCTTCCTTGAACTGTTTCCCATCCTTGCTGCATTGACTGTTTGGTCAGAACAACTGAGGAATCAATCTGTGGTATTCTGGTCAGATAATATGGCTGTGGTGGAATGCATAAATAATCAAAATGCTAAATGTAAAATGATCTTGCATCTAACAAAGGAGATAATACTGTTGTGCATGAGAATGAATTTGCTGTTTAGAGCCAAATATGTGCCAGGAGTATTAAGCCACGCCGCTGATGCGCTCTCTCGCTTTAAGATGCAGGTATTCAGGTCTCATCACCCAGAGGCGGCAGAGAACCCAACGCCCTTCCCAGAACAGCTTTGGCAACATGGGGCCCCCAGTTATCGGACCTCGTGGCAGCTAGCCTAGCACCCAGGACCATGAGGGCATACAAAGGGGTGTTTGGGGTTTACTGCTATTTCCTGGGGGACAGTTGGCGGGAAAGATGGCACTGCACTGCGTCTGTCATTTCCTATTTGAGGGCCATGAGGGATGAGGGGTGCTCAGTAGCATCGGCAAGGCGGCATATGGCAGCCATTTCCTTATTTGCAAAAAATTGAGAAAAAGATGATCCCACTAGCACTTTTATAGTGTGGAAAGCCTTGAATGGGTGGCAACGCCGACAGGGGGGACAGCCCGATGTAAGGAGGCCCTATAGGTATACAGACATTGGCCACACTGATGGATGCTTTACACCAGGTGTGCACTATAGCTAGGGAAACACTTTTATTTCAAATGGATTTCTGTTTAGCGTTCTAAGGCACTTTCAGGATAGGGGAATTGGTGGCAAAAAACAAAATGGATTGGCAGGGGGGCTGCAGTTGGTACACGTGCTGCTTCAGGTGGACTCCCTATTAAATTCTATACCCAGGTCCAAAAATTAATCAGGAAGGCAGGGGTGAAGGGGTGTTCTTGCTTAGGACTGAAGCGAGCACTTGCTGCCCCATCGTCAGGTTGGAGAAATTTCTGGCACAACGTCCAGGGGATGCTGGGGGGGCACTACTGGTGCACACAGATGGGACTCCGCTCACTATCTTCCAGTGTAAGAGGGTCATGGGCCTAGCCAAGCAGGAAGCCAGCTTAGACCTGGGCAGGTTTGGGACCCACTCCTTCAGGATAAGCAGTGGCTAGGGGATTCTCTGGGAGCGAGGTGCAAAGGATTGGGGATGGTCCTCAAATTGTTATAAACGCTATGTGCTCCTACACATACTGTAGAGGTTGGTTTTCTTTCATGGTTATACATCCTGTGATTTCGGGGGGATAGCCTGCATCAGTCCACCATCCAACAAGGGCTGCAAACTCCTGTCAGGCAGGAAGACAGCAGTCAGCAAGTCATCGTCAAGCAGTGCACGTTACAGACCAGGTGCACGCCTGGGACCGCATATAAAAGGATGTGTGGATAAACGGCCACTCGTATGTAAGGAGGTTACAAAAGTTCTTTGTTGCAGGTTCCTATGAGGTCAGGGCATGTCAGGAGGGTGCAAAAATCTTGTTTTATGGGCAAGGTGGTCTGAGATTAAGCCATTTCAGGGCACAGGTGGCACGCACCCTGGAAAAATGTGAGGGGCCTCCTGCGTTTGTATTTTGCATTTACGGGCTAATGACCTAGAGCACCTGGGGTGGAGGGGTGTAATTGAGACTCTGCTGACAGAGGTAGGGTGATTGGCAAAGCGATGCCCCGAGTCAATGATAGTGTAGTCCCATGATTCCTAGATTAGAGTGGAGAGGGGGTGAGTCTGTGTGGGCTTTAAATCATTTGGTTACACAGATTAACAACAAAATGGAAAATGTATTCAGGACCCCGAAACTTAAATCAATAGGTTATGGGTGCATCCAAGGGGCACAGATTTTCTTGTAGGATGGTGTTCACCTCTCAAGTTGTGGGAACCACATATTCATGGAGCACATAATGGCATGGTTAGGGGGCGCAAGGCATGACCTTTCTAGTAGGCAGAGGGGGGAGGCCAGATAGTTGGTCAACTATACTGGCTTGTGGTGGTAATGTCATGATTGGCGAGCATAGTTTTCGGTCCTTAGCGGGCATCACCATTGTTAAATGGGAACGCCTGTGTGGGATACAGAGGGTCTCTCGTGGTCCTCCAGGGGCAGTCACAGCTGGTAGGCTGGAGGGGCGCGGGGGGAAGAGAAGTCTTGCTTCCAGTAGGCTGGTTGGCCAATCCCAGCACGCACATGTACTCAAGGGCACAAGGAGGCATAACTGCAGCGCACCTTTATAGAGTTTACTGTTGAGGGCGTAGGGGGGGCCCGGGGGAGGTATCTATCTGGTAAGCTGGGCCCCTACGCAAGGTCTCTCCGGTAGGATGTTGGGACCTAGCTTGATCGGGACCTGGGGACGCCAGTCATTGACCTTGCCGTAGGCTCTAACAAGGGATACGCAGAAAGATAATACCTTCATCACTTAGATTATGTTAGGATTGGCTGTGCATTAGAAGCATGTTAAGGTTAGACAATTGACATCTTGTACCTATCAATGTATTGGACTTTCTGCGTATTGTACATAATGTGAATAATATGATTATTACGACCCCTAAACCAAACAGTTGTGGTGTTTGCATTGTTTGCCTTAGGGGAAAGGGGGGCATCGAGCCTCCAGGGGAGTGGGGAGGGTCCCCTTTTCCCAAGGGTATCTGTCTTATTATATGGGAGGGAGTCTTAGGCAGTACCAGACCATATGGCTCAGTTAGCTGAACGTTTACTGCTGACAAGTGTATTTATCCGAAGATCGCATGTTTAAAAGCCAATGAAGCAGACACAGCCTTTTATCCTTCCGAACTTGAAATAGTAGACAATCTATGTAAAGCGGTATAAAAGTATCATTGATACTTAGCATGAACAAGCTTATGTTTCACCTGGAAATTATACCCTATTTGGCGACTCTGTCTGCCATCACGCAAGTGAATGTGAAAAGCGACTGTCTGGCAGTGATGCACATGTAGCTATTTTGGGTTTGAAGTGCCATCTGCACCTGGCCCTCAAACATTCCTGCGTATAGGCACGACTTCACCTTCAGACGTTCCCCAGCTGCCCGCGACAACGAGAGCGCATGGGCTGCTTCGGACCATCTGCTACTTGAATGCCCTCCACGGGCTGCACCACAATTTGCAAACGTAACAGCTGGAAGAGCAGGGACAAGCAGAACTCCTTTTATCTGACTGCAAAACAGAAAGCGCAGCACTGAGCTTGTGCTCTCTGCAGCACCTGGATCCACAGACAGGGAGATGAGCACAGTAGAAAGGGGAGGTTTACTATATCTCTGGGAATAATGTGAAGAAAAAACTTATTGATAATATGAAAAATTTAATCTCGTAAATGTTCGATATAGTCCGCCCAAATGCCCCACTAAACAATAATCTAATTACAACAAACTTTTCAGTTGTAAAAATATCATTCATGGTTAGCATTTAGGATTCATACATGGAACTACTGTTTAAAATAGATCAAATAAAAACTCCACAAATACAGAATATGTTTGACTTAACTTTAAACCTACAGACTTATCAAGAATCCTGTTACTTGTACCGCTATGAATGCCCTGAAAAATGTTGCCTAATTCAAGGTGACCTTGTTCAGATCTCAAAGTGACAGGCTATAAACCTCATGCACACAATGCAATCAAGACTCATCCATAAGTTTTTTTCATAATCAAAAGAGATTTCACCTCTATAAGTAGGACATAATAAATATGATGTTCATTTTCCTTCACTTGTATGACCCACAGGCAGTGTATTTTCCTATACTTACAATTTCGCTTTTCGCGCTATAGTGTAGAACGAGAATATGTTAATTAAAAAATTTACAAATGAAAACGGGCAATCATTTTAAGAAAATAAAAGCACAATTCTTGGTAGAAAATATAGAGAACTAACAACCCCAAATTTGGAACCGTACCCAAAATTCTCCTGTTGTCATGTGAAGCTCACCTTGATACTATATGCGAGCATGAACACCAGAGACAAAAGGATGCATTGCATTAGCATCATATATTTAATGAATTTGAGGCATGTGTTTTAATCAGGTGCGTTTCGTTTTTTTCAATTGCATAGAATTAAGTATGGGTGGTTATAATGGGCACGAGAAGTACCATCTTTAGTCATTTTATAGCTATTGAGTCAACTGATACTAACAAATACCTACATCAAGTCGTGAGGCTAAGTCTTGTTATACTCCTATGTGGCAGTCACCGACAGGAAAATGGTAGACAATAGGCGCATAGTGTGCAAATATCGCATACTATGAATTTGTGTACTTTCTTAATATTTTCAGACAATTACGTGAAATTGAAAATCTGCATTGGGTTACATTTTTATAGCAAAGAGCCTTGCATCCTGGAGAGAAGACCCATTTTAAACTGAAAACCTAGTGCAAAAACATAGGTTCTGCAAACAGAAGCCACTCGCATTCTGGTACATCCCTTTGGTCCAGTGTTGTCGTGCTAATTATTTGCAGCAAACAGCGTGACATAATGGAGTTATTCCAGGAACACTAATTCCCTAAATTATGCAGATTATGATGCTGTAACAGAAATTTCGTTAAGAATTAGAGAAGTAAATTGTATTTTTTATTGTTCTATATCCCAGCATAGGTATAGCTGCTTCTATAATAATGTCTACATTAAAGTTTTAATCATGGTGAAGGTTTGCACATACTTGGGTCTATTCAAACAATTTTAAAGTTCGTAAATAATGTACTCCCATAGTAATTTGTATGTGCAATCTTACATATGTTTGTCAATAGTCCCTGAAAAGTTCAACTTACTCTAAATAAAAATTCAAAAAGTGTACGGTCCCTTTTGTACTAATTGTATATGAATATTCCCATTTTATTCCGATTTAAAAGTTGTAGGGCTAATTCTAACAGGTTCGTAATAGTAGGTAAAATAGATCTATGGGAGTACGTTTTTACGTATTTCAAAATGCCTTAGTGCATAGGTCCTACTGTGGCCTTTCAGATGCTGACTGATAACATCTGTTGTCGACCTCATATGCAGGTCAAGTTCACACTAGTCAGAAATGTGTACTGCAGGCCAAGAAGATCAACCAAAAAAGGCACAAATGCCAAATCCTGTTCTGAAGTAAAAAAAACTGATTTACAAGAGAGCAGAGGGGTATCCTACTTCCACCAAATGGAGTTTTTCCAACTCAATTGTAATTAATATATTTGTATAGAATACATAAAATTAGAATCACGTGTATTGTGGAAGAGATATGCATATTAATAATACATTCCAAACCATTGTGCTTTTATGCTCAACTAAAGTGTAAAATATGTGGACATATTGTTAACTGGCTAATTACAAAAAGGAACAGATTTTACTTAAATGCTTGTCAGAGGAGATAATGGTATTATTAACAATCCAATTAAAAAATAAAGTGTGACTCACTTACTGAAGAATGGAATTTAAATTACTTTTCTAAAAGACACACACCTTATCTCAATGCAGTCATAAATACTTAAAAAGATATGTGTTGACATTATAAGATCCCTAGTAATAAGTATATATTGGAATGTGCATCATAATAGTAACAAACCAACAAAGATAGGTGATCATTATTGCAGACGAGAAATACTGAACACCTTGGTGTCTATTTCATCCCATCCGAGAATGACCAATTAGCAATGCAGCCATAGTTGGAGATGAGTCAATGTGACATAGAATTAACCCTGACAGAAACTCAAATACAGAATGTTGCTCGAACTGCTCTTGATGAAATGATCTGTTTTTTGGGGGGATTATCACAAGGTGCAATATTGACTATACCTGTTTGATGCGTCGGACGGCCCCCGCATGTGCATGTGCATGTGCAGAAGACGGCCAGGGGCCGTCCGAACCACACCCACTCATTATTTGACCCGCACCGCGGCGGAAATTGCGCCGCGGTCAATGGGTTAAAGTAAAGCACTCAACTTATTTCCAAACAACTTGGCCGGTAATTTGCAAGGGGGTAAATAGCTCCTTACAAATATGTGGTCACATTTTCATAGCACAAAGGCCCTGATTCACAACTGTTTCAGGAATGCTGGCCACTCATTCACATTTTTTGACCAGCTCTCATTGCATGCTAACACTAAGGGCGCCTATTACGAGTCTGGCGATCCTAGGAGTGGTGGCGCGGTGGCTGCGGATCCAGCCAGCGCGCACCGACGGTCCGATCGTCGTATTACAACTTGGGTAGTTGGACTGCCCTAGGACCAGCTGATAAGCCAGGGAACATCCATTCCCTGATGTAGGAGTGGCAGTCAGAGGCCACAATATGCTTGGCGGGACCACCACGGTCCCACCAAGCATATTATGAGTTTCCTCCCCACCAGGCTTTACATGGTGGTTCCACCACCATGAAATGCCTGGCAGGGAGGAAACAAAGGGGGCCCCACAGGCCCCTCCTGGGCCTCAAACATATGTGGATGCACACAGGGGGGCATAACATGTGCCCCCTGTGTCTATGCACATAGGTTCCTGCATGGCATGGACGTTGAAGTCCATGTCATGCAGGAAGCTTGTGAGGCGGGTGTCAGTGACCGTCGGTGGAGCAGTGGTGCAGCAGTTCGCACCACTGCGTTACTGCCCTGATGAAAGGTCGTAATTTGGCCATAAGCGTATGCCTAAGGCTCTTGTGGGTATTAGCTAATGTGAGGTATGTGTGTTAATGGTCTCCTGATATCAGCGTGCTCCTGCATCTTCACTTATCTGCCTCATGGGCCTTGCAGAGTCATAATTTTTGGGTTGAAATGGATTGTTGGCCCTTTGTAGACATCACTACATAATGCATACTATTGCACAAAATGCAAGCACCATAATAAACTGAACATACTCACAAGTTTAGTCATAGCTCTTGAGGAATGGATATTCAATTACTTTCAACCTTCTCATCAGTCCTACAGAAATAGGTCTGAAAAAAGTATTTAAGCATTGCTCTGGTTCATACTGTGGGGGTTCAACACCTAAATAACGTGCAGTCATTATTAAGGTGCAAAACTGCACTCCAGTAGTTGCAAGGACTAACCATCTGTACAAATCTGATAATTGAACGTATTTCCAGTGGCATGAAAATACCATTGACTGGTTAGAGTTTGCAATCTACTGGTGCACAACAACTCCTTCGGCCTGTCCTCATCAGAAATTGGATTCCTTCATCGTTTTGAATTGCTACAAAATATCTAAGTGCCTGATTATGAGTTTGGTGGTGTGGGAGTGGGGTGGCACACCTCCAACCTGCTCCCACCCTACTCTCACACTGCCAAACCTCACCTTCAGTCATCTGTAAAATTATGAGTTTTCTCATCGATTGGCGTTCCCACCGCGGTGCCTATTTATAAGGCACCGCAATGGGAATACCACAGCCTGTTCCTGCACGGCATGGACTGTGCAATCCATGCTGTGCAGGAAAGGGGGTGCATTCAGACAGGGGGGCACACCATGTGCCCCCCTGCATGCATATGTAGGCCATATGGGAGCAGGTGGACCTGTAGTGCCACCTTAGTTTCCTCACCACAACAAGTTTCATGGTGGGCCCACTGGCATGAAATCTGTGGAAATGATGAAACTCGTAATATGCTTGGTGGTGCAGCAGTGGCACTTCTAGCATATTGCAGCCCTCAGGCCACCACACCACCGCCAGGTATCGCAGATCTCTGGTGGCTGCTCTGGTCCTATGGCGGCCCTATAGCTATAGCTGTAATACTGCAGTCGGACCACTGATGCGGTGTTCCCTGATGGCCAACGCATCTCCACCACAAATTTGGCCATCCTATGGATGGCCAAACTTATAATTAGGCTCTTAGTGAAGAAATAAATGATTTTTCACATTCTGCCTTTTTGATCCTTGTGTGGCCACTAACGTAATGGTTTTGTTTTTATACAAATTGTATTGGATTTCTCAAAGCGCATCATTCCATGTGATAACATATACAATATCAGTGAGTACCTTGGGTAACAACTTATTGTGAAATGAGTGAGAGTCTGCGTCTTATACAACAGTGGATACATAGTGACAGGTACAATGTTGGTACAGTCACGTTACCTGCAATAGTTCAATCCGGCTTTTGGAATATAACAATTAACTGAGCCTAATACTAAATAACCACCCCCCAAAGTGACGATTGCAACCAGTAGATTTTGATTTCTTGAAAGTCCTGCTTAGGCGATAGTGTTTAGTAATGAGGAGGGGTGGCTTAGTTACCCATCTGTTTGAGTTTGTGGGATGGTGGACTTCAGAAAGAGGTTATTGGAACCCCTTGTGCTCATAACTTCATGTATAGTTGTGAGGAGGGCAAGGAGGCAAGGTGGGCAAGCCAGAAAGAACAAGACAATACATAACCAACTTGGTCCAGAACTGTGCGGGTGTAATAACGACATGCCACTAGGTGTCAAAGGTGACTGAAGCCTTAAAAAACTCTATTAAAAGGTCCCAGCTCATTACTATACGTCTTTTCTGTTCTGGACCAAGTTGGTTATGTATTGGCTTGTTCTTTCTAGCTTGCCCACCTTGCCTCCTTTAATTAATTTACAGCTCGGCAAGGACAGCACTGTACTAGTCCTATGCTTAAACAATTTGCTGTTTAAATGGCAAAAGACTTTGTCATTTTCTATCTCGGCGTGGATAGCACTGTGCTAATCCTATGCTTAAAAACTTTGATAAAAAAACAAACATTTGAGGTGAGCAGATCTAGAGTGTCGCTGGTGTTGAGAGTGCTCTAACAGGAGCTGCTTTCCACCTAAACTTGAGAACTACCCAGAGTTCTCTCCTTCTTTTTTGCATAATTTATGCGTCACTCTATGCCTGAAAGGGTTTTGTTTTGACTTAATACTGGGTGCTCCCTTGTGTCTGGACAAAGCTATACCTCTCTGAAGAGCTCTAATTAGAGCGAAACACTGTGTCAGGGGTTGCTTTTACTCATTTCAGGTTGGCTTGAGTTGGTATTTTACCAATTCAAAGCTGTAATATTGTGCCTGGAGTGATAAATTGCTTTTGTCATTTACAGCTCGGCAAGGACAGCACTGTACTAGTCCTATGCTTAAAAATTTTGCTGTTTAAATGGCAAAAGACTTTGTCATTTTCTATCTCGGCGTGGATAGCACTGTGCTAATCCTATGCTTAAAAACTTTGATAAAAAAACAAACATTTGAGGTGAGCAGATCTAGAGTGTCGCTGGTGTTGAGAGTGCTCTAACAGGAGCTGCTTTCCACCTAAACTTGAGAACTACCCAGAGTTCTCTCCTTCTTTTTTGCATAATTTATGCGTCACTCTATGCCTGAAAGGGTTTTATTTTGACTTAATACTGGGTGCTCCCTTGTGTCTGGACAAAGCTATACCTCTCTGAAGAGCTCTAATTAGAGCGAAACACTGTGTCAGGGGTTGCTTTTACTCATTTCAGGTTGGCTTGAGTTGGTATTTTACCAATTCAAAGCTGTAATATTGTGCCTGGAGTGATAAATTGCTTTTGTCATTTACAGCTCGGCAAGGACAGCACTGTACTAGTCCTATGCTTAAAAATGTTGCTGTTTAAATGGCAAAAGACTTTGTCATTTTCTATCTCGGCGTGGATAGCACTGTGCTAATCCTATGCTTAAAAACTTTGATAGAAAAACAGACATTTGAGGTGAGCAGATCTAGAGTGTCGCTGGTGTTGAGAGTGCTCTGACAGGAGCTGCTTTCCACCTAAACTTGAGAACTACCCAGAGTTCTCTCCTTCTTTTTTGCATAATTTATGCGTCACTCTATGCCTGAAAGGGTTTTGTTTTGACTTAATACTGGGTGCTCCCTTGTGTCTGGACAAAGCTATACCTCTCTGAAGAGCTCTAATTAGAGCGAAACACTGTGTCAGGGGTTGCTTTTACTCATTTCAGGTTGGCTTGAGTTGGTATTTTACCAATTCAAAGCTGTAATATTGTGCCTGGAGTGATAAATTGCTTTTGTCATTTACAGCTCGGCAAGGACAGCACTGTACTAGTCCTATGCTTAAAAATGTTGCTGTTTAAATGGCAAAAGACTTTGTCATTTTCTATCTCGGCGTGGATAGCACTGTGCTAATCCTATGCTTAAAAACTTTGATAGAAAAACAGACATTTGAGGTGAGCAGATCTAGAGTGTCGCTGGTGTTGAGAGTGCTCTGACAGGAGCTGCTTTCCACCTAAACTTGAGAACTACCCAGAGTTCTCTCCTTCTTTTTTGCATAATTTATGCGTCACTCTATGCCTGAAAGGGTTTTGTTTTGACTTAATACTGGGTGCTCCCTTGTGTCTGGACAAAGCTATACCTCTCTGAAGAGCTCTAATTAGAGCGAAACACTGTGTCAGGGGGTGCTTTTACTCATTTCAGGTTGGCTTGAGTTGGTATTTTACCAATTCAAAGCTGTAATATTGTGTCTGGAGTGATAAATGGCTTTTGTCATTTACAGCTCGGCAAGGAGAGCACTGTACTAGTCCTATGCTTAAACATTTTGCTGTTTAAATGGCAAAAGACTTTGTCATTTTCTATCTCGGCGTGGATAGCACTGTGCTAATCCTATGCTTAAAAACTTTGATAGAAAAACTGACATTTGAGGTGAGCAGATCTAGAGTGTCGCTGGTGTTGAGAGTGCTCTAACAGGAGCTGTTTTCCACCTAAACTTGAGAACTACCCAGGGTTCTCTCCTTCTTTGTTGCATAATTTATGCGTCACTCTATGCCTGAAAGGGTTTTGTTTTGACTTAATACTGGGTGCTCCCTTGTGTCTGGACAAAGCTATACCTCTCTGAAGAGCTCTAATTAGAGCGAAACACTGTGTCAGGGGTTGCTTTTACTCATTTCAGGTTGGCTTGAGTTGGTATTTTACCAATTCAAAGCTGTAATATTGTGCCTGGAGTTATAAATGGCTTTTGTCATTTACAGCTCGGCAAGGACAGCACTGTACTAGTCCTATGCTTAAACATTTTGCTGTTTAAATGGCAAAAGACTTTGTCATTTTCTATCTCGGCGTGGATAGCACTGTGCTAATCCTATGCTTAAAAACTTTGATAGAAAAACAGACATTTGAGGTGAGCAGATCTAGAGTGTCGCTGGTGTTGAGAGTGCTCTAACAGGAGCTGCTTTCCACCTAAACTTGAGAACTACCCAGGGTTCTCTCCTTCTTTGTTGCATAATTTATGCATCACTCTATGCCTGAAAGGGTTTTGTTTTGACTTAATACTGGGTGCTCCCTTGTGTCTGGACAAAGCTATACCTCTCTGAAGAGCTCTAATTAGAGCGAAACACTGTGTCAGGGGTTGCTTTTACTCATTTCAGGTTGGCTTGAGTTGGTATTTTACCAATTCAAAGCTGTAATATTGTGCCTGGAGTTATAAATGGCTTTTGTCATTTACAGCTCGGCAAGGACAGCACTGTACTAGTCCTATGCTTAAACATTTTGCTGTTTAAATGGCAAAAGACTTTGTCATTTTCTATCTCGGCGTGGATAGCACTGTGCTAATCCTATGCTTAAAAACTTTGATAGAAAAACAGACATTTGAGGTGAGCAGATCTAGAGTGTCGCTGGTGTTGAGAGTGCTCTAACAGGAGCTGCTTTCCACCTAAACTTGAGAACTACCCAGAGTTCTCTCCTTCTTTTTTGCATAATTTATGCGTCACTCTATGCCTGAAAGGGTTTTGTTTTGACTTAATACTGGGTGCTCCCTTGTGTCTGGACAAAGCTATACCTCTCTGAAGAGCTCTAATTAGAGCGAAACACTGTGTCAGGGGTTGCTTTTACTCATTTCAGGTTGGCTTGAGTTGGTATTTTACCAATTCAAAGCTGTAATATTGTGCCTGGAGTTATAAATGGCTTTTGTCATTTACAGCTCGGCAAGGACAGCACTGTACTAGTCCTATGCTTAAACATTTTGCTGTTTAAATGGCAAAAGACTTTGTCATTTTCTATCTCGGCGTGGATAGCACTGTGCTAATCCTATGCTTAAAAACTTTGATAGAAAAACAGACATTTGAGGTGAGCAGATCTAGAGTGTCGCTGGTGTTGAGAGTTCTCTAACAGGAGCTGCTTTCCACCTAAACTTGAGAACTACCCAGAGTTCTCTCCTTCTTTTTTGCATATATATATATATATATATATATATATATATATATATATATATATTGTAATCCAAAGTGCCCTGAAGCGTTTAGAAGGTCACACAACAGCGTCTCGCTATGCAGCTCCTAAATGCGGCCTGCCTTTGCTGCTTACATAATTTGCAGTTGCCAACGCGTTTCGAGGAACAACCTCTTCTTCTCGGGCTGCCAGTGATGAAAGCAATTGAGCCTCGCACTCTTTTTTTCTTAACAGCTTTATTTAATTTACGTCCCTGCCCCCAGTGGGCGTGTGCTCAATGGAAGTCTCTGGTGTATGCTGGGATACATAGTTCATTAGTGCGAGCATTAATGTTCTTATTTAAGTAAATTCAATTTTTCATTACTCATTTCATGGCATATTTCAATCCTATAGTAGGTTAGAAGCATTTTCGGCAGACGTTCTCAGCATATTCAGGCGCTGTGCTAATGCAGTTTAGATTAGTGCCAAACCACAGCCTCACCCTTCTGGTATTCGGACTAAGCCTCCAGTTTTCGCGGTGATGGTGCTCCTTCTCACGGCCAGGCTGCCGTGTCAATGTTTTGTAATCCAAAGTGCCCTGAAGCGTTTAGAAGGTCACACAACAGCGTCTCGCTATGCAGCTCCTAAATGCGGCCTGCCTTTGCTGCTTACATAATTTGCAGTTGCCAACGCGTTTCGAGGAACAACCTCTTCTTCTCGGGCTGCCAGTGATGAAAGCAATTGAGCCTCGCACTCTTTTTTTCTTAACAGCTTTATTTAATTTACGTCCCTGCCCCCAGTGGGCGTATGCTCAATGGAAGTCTCTGGTGTATGCTGGGATACATAGTTCATTAGTGCGAGCATTAATGTTCTTATTTAAGTAAATTCAATTTTTCATTACTCATTTCATGGCATATTTCAATCCTATAGTAGGTTAGAAGCATTTTCGGCAGACGTTCTCAGCATATTCAGGCGCTGTGCTAATGCAGTTTAGATTAGTGCCAAACCACAGCCTCACCCTTCTGGTATTCGGACTAAGCCTCCAGTTTTCGCGGTGATGGTGCTCCTTCTCACGGCCAGGCTGCCGTGTCAATGTTTTTTAATCCAAAGTGCCCTGAAGCGTTTAGAAGGTCACACAACAGCGTCTCGCTATGCAGCTCCTAAATGCGGCCTGCCTTTGCTGCTTACATAATTTGCAGTTGCCAACGCGTTTCGAGGAACAACCTCTTCTTCTCGGGCTGCCAGTGATGAAAGCAATTGAGCCTCGCACTCTTTTTTTCTTAACAGCTTTATTTAATTTACGTCCCTGCCCCCAGTGGGCGTGTGCTCAATGGAAGTCTCTGGTGTATGCTGGGATACATAGTTCATTAGTGCGAGCATTAATGTTCTTATTTAAGTAAATTCAATTTTTCATTACTCATTTCATGGCATATTTACTTAAATAAGAACATTAATGCTCGCACTAATGAACTATGTATCCCAGCATACACCAGAGACTTCCATTGAGCACACGCCCACTGGGGGCAGGGACGTAAATTAAATAAAGCTGTTAAGAAAAAAAGAGTGCGAGGCTCAATTGCTTTCATCACTGGCAGCCCGAGAAGAAGAGGTTGTTCCTCGAAACGCGTTGGCAACTGCAAATTATGTAAGCAGCAAAGGCAGGCCGCATTTAGGAGCTGCATAGCGAGACGCTGTTGTGTGACCTTCTAAACGCTTCAGGGCACTTTGGATTACAAAACATTGACACGGCAGCCTGGCCGTGAGAAGGAGCACCATCACCGCGAAAACTGGAGGCTTAGTCCGAATACCAGAAGGGTGAGGCTGTGGTTTGGCACTAATCTAAACTGCATTAGCACAGCGCCTGAATATGCTGAGAACGTCTGCCGAAAATGCTTCTAACCTACTATAGGATTGAAATATGCCATGAAATGAGTAATGAAAAATTGAATTTACTTAAATAAGAACATTAATGCTCGCACTAATGAACTATGTATCCCAGCATACACCAGAGACTTCCATTGAGCACACGCCCACTGGGGGCAGGGACGTAAATTAAATAAAGCTGTTAAGAAAAAAAGAGTGCGAGGCTCAATTGCTTTCATCACTGGCAGCCCGAGAAGAAGAGGTTGTTCCTCGAAACGCGTTGGCAACTGCAAATTATGTAAGCAGCAAAGGCAGGCCGCATTTAGGAGCTGCATAGCGAGACGCTGTTGTGTGACCTTCTAAACGCTTCAGGGCACTTTGGATTACAAAACATTGACACGGCAGCCTGGCCGTGAGAAGGAGCACCATCACCGCGAAAACTGGAGGCTTAGTCCGAATACCAGAAGGGTGAGGCTGTGGTTTGGCACTAATCTAAACTGCATTAGCACAGCGCCTGAATATGCTGAGAACGTCTGCCGAAAATGCTTCTAACCTACTATAGGATTGAAATATGCCATGAAATGAGTAATGAAAAATTGAATTTACTTAAATAAGAACATTAATGCTCGCACTAATGAACTATGTATCCCAGCATACACCAGAGACTTCCATTGAGCACACGCCCACTGGGGGCAGGGACGTAAATTAAATAAAGCTGTTAAGAAAAAAAGAGTGCGAGGCTCAATTGCTTTCATCACTGGCAGCCCGAGAAGAAGAGGTTGTTCCTCGAAACGCGTTGGCAACTGCAAATTATGTAAGCAGCAAAGGCAGGCCGCATTTAGGAGCTGCATAGCGAGACGCTGTTGTGTGACCTTCTAAACGCTTCAGGGCACTTTGGATTACAAAACATTGACACGGCAGCCTGGCCGTGAGAAGGAGCACCATCACCGCGAAAACTGGAGGCTTAGTCCGAATACCAGAAGGGTGAGGCTGTGGTTTGGCACTAATCTAAACTGCATTAGCACAGCGCCTGAATATGCTGAGAACGTCTGCCGAAAATGCTTCTAACCTACTATAGGATTGAAATATGCCATGAAATGAGTAATGAAAAATTGAATTTACTTAAATAAGAACATTAATGCTCGCACTAATGAACTATGTATCCCAGCATACACCAGAGACTTCCATTGAGCACACGCCCACTGGGGGCAGGGACGTAAATTAAATAAAGCTGTTAAGAAAAAAAGAGTGCGAGGCTCAATTGCTTTCATCACTGGCAGCCCGAGAAGAAGAGGTTGTTCCTCGAAACGCGTTGGCAACTGCAAATTATGTAAGCAGCAAAGGCAGGCCGCATTTAGGAGCTGCATAGCGAGACGCTGTTGTGTGACCTTCTAAACGCTTCAGGGCACTTTGGATTACAAAACATTGACACGGCAGCCTGGCCGTGAGAAGGAGCACCATCACCGCGAAAACTGGAGGCTTAGTCCGAATACCAGAAGGGTGAGGCTGTGGTTTGGCACTAATCTAAACTGCATTAGCACAGCGCCTGAATATGCTGAGAACGTCTGCCGAAAATGCTTCTAACCTACTATAGGATTGAAATATGCCATGAAATGAGTAATGAAAAATTGAATTTACTTAAATAAGAACATTAATGCTCGCACTAATGAACTATGTATCCCAGCATACACCAGAGACTTCCATTGAGCACACGCCCACTGGGGGCAGGGACGTAAATTAAATAAAGCTGTTAAGAAAAAAAGAGTGCGAGGCTCAATTGCTTTCATCACTGGCAGCCCGAGAAGAAGAGGTTGTTCCTCGAAACGCGTTGGCAACTGCAAATTATGTAAGCAGCAAAGGCAGGCCGCATTTAGGAGCTGCATAGCGAGACGCTGTTGTGTGACCTTCTAAACGCTTCAGGGCACTTTGGATTACAATATATATATATATATATGAGGAAATACTCGCCAGACGCCCACGGCGTCACCGATCTAAGATTGGAAATCGGATAAATGACGAAGAATGGAACCCAGGTCTGGTGCCAGAATCAAGGTGTCTTTATTCGTGCAAAATTAAAGCTTAACAAGCCGCCACGACGCGTTTCGACTGTGTCCACAGACTTGATCACATGATGTGAATGCTTAGTCACAGGTGAGTTTATAAATAATCAAAACAAAGGGCAGACTCATGGTACATACTTAAAATACGTCACAAGTTTGAATGAAATGAAAAACAGACTTGAAATACATCATCAAATTGAAGAAATAATTTCATCATTTTACCATATTCAGTCTGGAAATAAAACTCATAGTGAGTTGAGTCTCAACATATTGAATGTTTCATGTGAAACATATTTCATGATTGAAAAATGTACAAAACATCATTAATGATCAAATATTTAAATCTATTAGATTATATAGAAATATAAATATCAATTAAGATATAAAGACTCCTAATTCATTGGAGACCCGTTATTTTCATTATTGTACAAAACTCTTGTGTAAATATATATAGATATATCAAAGATGTTCAATTCCAAAGTAGGAACGAGGCAGCACACCAAGTAAGGTATCGGGTAGATTTAATCACCAAAAGCAAAAACGCGTTTCAGCAGTAAAACGGCTTAAGTTTTACGGCTGAAACGCGTTGTTGCTTTTGGTGATTAAATCTACCCGAAACCTTACTTGGTGTGCCGCCTCGTTCCTACTTTGGAATTGAACTCTTTGATGTATCGTGGCTGCTGTCGCCACAGCTGGCACTGGCGCTAAAGGGCAGGCGAGGGGTGTTTCTTGGCGGCACCTCCAGCCTGATATATATATATATAGGTGCCATAGCTCCCGCCCATGGGAGTGTGCAGGACTATTAAGGACACAGGTGGGGCAGCACCTTGATTCTACAGCGGCATCCGACGAAGGTTCATGGGAGCCGAAATGCATCATGCCACACGCTGATGTTTGATGTTTGGGGGGTTTTTGTATAGCGCTCTGTCACTCCAGGGAGCATCCTGGCACTTTTGACTTCATAGCTGATAGATTATCAGATATTTTTCTCTGAGTTCAAGTTGTTATGTGTCGTTAGACCAGAGTTTTGCACTTTGATTCTGACAGACCATAGATCCAGGTTTTTAGAGATTTTTTGGAGATCTGTTCTGATGTGGTTAGGCGGAGGTGCGTAGGGAGTGTGTTCCAGGCTTTGGCTCCAAGAACTGCCAGTGATTTTCCGCCCTTAGTGGCAAGTCTAAACTTGGGGACAGTCATCAGATTGGCCGTGGCTGACCTGAGTACTTTAGTAGGATAATATCTGTGAAATATGTTGGACAGATATTTTGGGCCACGCTTGTGAAAACACCTAAATGTGATCACAAGGATTTTGAATAATATACGCTTCTGGATGGGAAGCCAATGCAACTTGTCCAGGGTAGCTGACGCTGACGATTTTCTTGGCCACCTTAAGACCAGCCGCGCCGCCGCGTTTTGAACCATCTGTAATTTATGCAGGGTGGATTTTGCCACCCCTGCATACAGACTATTACAGTAGTCAATTCTTGATGTTATTAAGGCAATTGCTACTGTTCGGCGGGCAGACAGCGGCAGGTAATCATAGAATTTGCGTAGGCCTTTTATGATGTTAAAACAGACGGTCGCTACTTCTTTGGATTGTTGTTTGAAGGAAAGCATGTTGTCAAATTTTATGCCCAGGTTACGAGTTGCATTGATGGTATTTGGGGGAGCTTCCTCATCAGATGGCCAGCAGGTGTGTGGAGAAAAGAGATTGTTTTTCCCAAATGGTAGGATCTCTGTTTTAGCAGCGTTGCATTTAAGGTGGTTATCATGCATCCAGTTGAAAGTCGCAGTCAGACACTCTGTTAGAACCCGTTCGGCCTTATCTATATCATCATCTAGGATAAGGACCAATTGAGTGTCGTCGGAGTATGCAACCGTATTAACATTATAGGAGGCAATTAAATTGATCAGGGGTGCCATATACAGATTGAATAAAGAAGGGCTCAAACTAGAGCCCCGAGGCACCCCTGAACCAATCTCCTTCTCCTCTGAATAATATTGTCCTAACCTGATTATTTGTTTTCTATGTGACAGAAAATTTGTGAACCAATTCAACACGGTGCCCCCTATGCCAGCCTCAGCTAGGTGATGTAATAGAATGGCATGGGACACCGTGTCGAAGGCTGCCGATAGATCAAGGAGGATCAGGACAGCTTTACTCCCCTGATCTAGTGCAGCTCTTATGGTTTCTGTTGTGGATAGTAGTGCTGATGCTGTGGAATGGTTTGCTCTGAAACCTGCCTGGTTGGGGTGTAAGATGTTATTTACCTCCAAAAATGTTGATAGCTGTTTGTTAACCAGGATTTCAGCACATTTACAGAGTGCAGGGAGTTGAGAAATAGGTTGCAAGTTCGTTAGGACAGTGGGATATTGTAAAATCTTTTTTTGCAATGGTTTTACAATCGCAGTTTTCCATGTACTGGGGACTTCTCCAGATTGGAGTGAGGCATTGATAATATTATTAATCATGGGGTTTACCTCTTCTTTGATCGCATGAACCAATGAAGGGGGACATGGATCAAGTGGCGATCCTGATTTAATTTTTGACATAATTTGTAGAGTGTCTGCCTGATCAATCATGGCAAAGGTATTCCAACTGGTTGTCCCGGGATTATTTCCTTGTATGCTGTTTTCATTGTTTAGAGGGATGACTGGAAACATTTTCGTAATGTTAACGATCTTTTGTTCAAAATAATTTGCAATCTCATTGCAAAATATCTGTGATGGTGGTATATCCTGAGATAGGATTTTTGGATTTCGGAAACTAGTAACAATACGAAAGATTTCCTTTTGATCATTCTGCGAAGCTTCTATTCTATTTGTAAAATAATTTGTTTTAGTGCGTTTAATAAGTGCGTGATAGTTCCGTCTTGCTATTTTAAAGTTAACCTGGTCATCATCATCATAGTGCTTACGCCATTTACGTTCAAGTCTACGAAATGTTTGTAGTGTATCTTTTAGTTCCTTCGTAAACCAGGGAGCTGAGATTTTCCCTTGTTTAGATGTAGATTTTTTGGTTCCTCCAAAAGTCAATTTCTCACCTATAGCTCTCATCCATCTTTCATAGCTAAGATTATCAATAACAGCATTTCCTACTATCTCTGGTTTATTCTCTTTGACCCAGTCAAATAGATCTGGGTGCTCAATGATTTTAGTCCAGCATGGAGTTGGTTTCTCATTTCTGATTTTATCTGATTTTACAGTCTTAATTTCTTCCGTTTTAAGGTGAAATGCTATAAATTTGTGGTCGGTCCAGGTTTGGAGCAAGGGCGTGGAGACATTAATAGAATTAAGATTAGAGCAGATACAATCTAACACGTGGCCAGCTGTGTGTGTTGGGTCATTCGTGAGAATTGTGAGCCCCAACACATGCATTGTGTCTTTAAAATATAATACATTTGGGTCGCTAAGGCTGTCAAGATGAAGATTTAAATCACCCAATAAGGTGAAATTGGCGGCCTTAAGCGTCAAACTGGTAAGTACTTCTCCCAAACTATCAAGGAAACGGCTTGTTTGTCCTGGTGGGCGATAAATTAATGCCCCCGAGAACGTAAAGGAGTCATGGGCTTGTAAATTAAAAGCTAAGCATTCAGCGCCTTCAATATCAGGTAATTCCCGAATACTACATATGAGGGTCTCTCGATGTATGACAGCAATCCCTCCTCCTCTTTGTACAGGTCTATCCAGTCTCTGTATCATGTAGCCAGGTGGGAGTGCACATACAATGTCTGGATTGGACCAGTCTTTTAGCCACGTTTCAGTGACCATAAGACAGTCCAAATTGCTTTCTACGATCAAATCATATATGTGTAGTGCATTCTTACACATAGAGCGTGCATTGATTAGGCCTCCGTTAATAGTTTTGTGTGTGAATTTCGGAGTGAACCTCACATAGGGTTGTAGTGTTTGTTTACACGTTATACAGGAAATGGGTCCTAGCCACCTATCTACTTCTATAGCATGTTGACATTGCGTATTACTGGGATTTAAAGACAGTAGATTTTCTCTGGTTATCTGACCTGAAAGCATTTTTGAAGAGAAGAGCAGATACACCAGCCCCCAGCCCGTCCTTAGCGCGGACGGGCGCAGACGGGCTGGACATTGGCTCGACTTCGGCGTGCTTCCGGCGCGCCCGCTGATCGCGTCCGCTGCGCGGAGGTATCACCGTATGCTTTTATGCAGGAGCCTCGAATACTAGAGCGCTGGGGCTGTATGTACGCCCAATATGGCCGCTAAAATGCCGCCTCTCACTCAGCACCTTAATCGGCTGGGTATGGGGCGATTCTGACCGTTTTTAGCACTGAAGTTGCAGCGCTTATCTGTGGGCAATGATCATATTAAAAGTAAAAGGCTTTGCGGCGCAAAATAATATTTTAAAACAAGTAATGCAATTTCTGGCAAAACGCTAGCAGTGGTCTAATCTATCCCCCGGCTTCCGCCTCAGGGGAGCAATGAGCAATGAGGTCTCGCGAGCAGAAGTGATTCTCTGCTTTTATGCAGGAGCCTCGAATACTAGAGCGCTGGGGCTATATGTACGCCCAATATGGCCGCTAAAATGCCGCCTCTCACTCAGCACCTTAATCGGCTGGGTATGGGGCGATTCTGACCGTTTTTAGCACTGAAGTTGCAGCGCTTATCTGTGGGCAATGATCATATTAAAAGTAAAAGGCTTTGCGGCGCAAAATAATATTTTAAAACAAGTAATGCAATTTCTGGCAAAACGCTAGCAGTGGTCTAATCTATCCCCTGGCTTCCGCCTCAGAGGAGCAATGAGCAATGAGGTCTCGCGAGCAGAAGTGATTCTCTGCTTTTATGCAGGAGCCTCGAATACTAGAGCGCTGGGCTATATGTACGCCCAATATGGCCGCTAAAATGCCGCCTCTCACTCAGCACCTTATTCGGCTGGGTATGGGGCGATTCTGACCGTTTTTAGCACTGAAGTTGCATCGCTTATCTGTGGGCAATGATCATATTAAAAGTAAAAGGCTTTGCGGCGCAAAATAATATTTTAAAACAAGTAATGCAATTTCTGGCAAAACGCTAGCAGTGGTCTAATCTATCCCCCGGCTTCCGCCTCAGGGGAGCAATGAGCAATGACGCTGTTCCAATAAAGCGGCTCCAAAGTATTTCTCCTGTGTGACCTCTACCTTTCGTAATTGGATGTGTTTTGGGCATATTTTCACGTCGGCCAGAGGCGTATTTAGAGGCCCCATCCTGCAAGCTGGCTGAGGTACAACTGGTTTCTGCTCCTGCAGTGTTTTGTACTCCAATGTATTGGAATTACCTCAGCCCACCTCTACGAGTGAACAATGCAAAGGGCTGCTGTATCTACAGTTCGTGACTTCACAATGAACAGGATGCATTTCTCCTGTTCACGGCCCGGCGGACACTCATTTCACGGAGGTTGTGATGTTAAGGGGACTCACGGAATCGGCATCTATGGACGTCAAGGCTATTTTAAACCCGGACACTCTGCGTCCAGCCCTGCGCAGCAAGTTTACAACTGGACTGATTTCGATTCCACCCCCACACATTATCAGTGACAGCAAGGTGATTTCTGTGAGTTGTGGTTTCTACACTTCTCTCGCGGCTATTTTGGTCATGTGATGGGGAGGTGCCATAGCTCCCGCCCATGGGAGTGTGCAGGACTATTAAGGACACAGGTGGGGCAGCACCTTGATTCTACAGCGGCATCCGACGAAGGCTCATGGGAGCCGAAATGCATCATGCCACACGCTGTTCCAATAAAGCGGCTCCAATGTATTTCCCCTGTGTGGCCTCTACCTTTCGTAATTGGAGGTGTTTTGGGCATATATATATATATATCAACCTGCAAAGACCCAACAATTGA
This sequence comes from Lissotriton helveticus, assembly GCF_964261635.1. NCBI lineage: Eukaryota > Metazoa > Chordata > Amphibia > Caudata > Salamandridae > Lissotriton > Lissotriton helveticus. Next base: position 406,252,692 of record NC_136070.1, read on the forward strand.
GGCGCCACACACAGCCGTGCTTCTCCTTATTTAATGACAGGCTGCAGGGAGACAAACATCACATAGGGCAGCAAAAGTTCTCCAAACATGTTTCTGGCAAAACAGCCCTTGATCACTGGAGTCTGCGGCGAGCGGGCTGCATCATAACTTTTTACAGAGTTTTATATATCGAGAACTTGACCCAAAGGAATTGGGTACCAGAGTGCTTTACATAGAACCAGTTGTGTTACATGAGGACACATTTATTTTTGTTAGACACGGGGAGATTAGGTGATTTGATCAGAATCCCAGGATGTTCAGCGTCACTGCTGAGACTCGAATCCAGTTCCCCAGATCGAGGTCGACCGCCCTAGCAGTTAGGCCAACTCCTCTCCCCAATATCTCTACCATTGTAGAGGAGGCTGTATCAGTATTATTTGTGACGTAGGTATCAATGGTCGAAGACATAGTGTCAGGAAAAACACTGTCTACTAAAAAGGGGAGGTAAAGTCTCCAAGAAAAAGTTACTTCCAGTGAATTATGATCTGAAAGTGTTTACCAATGTAGGTTATGTGGGTGATTTGCATGAGTAATGACAGATTACAAAATATGCGGTCTATCCATGTATGCAATTCATGCTTCGGTGAGCAGTAAGAATATTCTTGCATGCCTATGTTACGACTTCGCCATCATGCATCACTCAGTGACTGTCCCTGAAACCACATCTGTAAGGCTCTAGCCCGTTGTATTGAAGTTATATCTGGCAATGGGGGGCAGGACCGATCCAAGTTAGTGTCCAAGACTCCATTAAAGTCTCCACTCACTATCCAGGGGTATGTGGTCTAATCCGCAAGCTTGGCCCCCACCTGGGTAAGAAAAATGTCTTGCTCTGTGTTCGGGGCGCAGGGGCTCTTAAACACCACTGGTATGCCATTCAGCATGCCCGAACCAGGGCGTATCTACCATTGGTGTCTATACGCGTAAATTGTGCGATAAAAGGGACCCCGCCCTGATCGCAGCTCTCCATGAAAACGCTGAGTATGCTGTACAAAAAAGCTGTCCCCTCCACTTCTTTTGAAGTTTAGCTGCCTGTGAGGTGGACAGATAATAAAAAGACTATATGTGCCTTATGCCAGCCCAATTTTGCATTTATTCTGTGTCGCTTATGATCACATTCCACGCCGTTCCAATTGGTGAAGGTAAAGTGTTGGATTGCTGTCATGTGCACCTCTTATGTGTGTTAGAATTTCCGTGCATTCTCCTGGTTCAGGTCTATAATGTCAGAGCGATGTGTGTGTGGCACCCATCATGAACCTCCAGGAAATCCCCAATACAAGGTCCATCTGAAGAACATTGTTCGACCAAACATACATAGCAACATAACATAACCATTTTGTTGCGTAAAGCACAGCTGCCAAAGGGGCCCTGTGCTACAAACCTTTTTAGCGGTCGCAAATGGTCCGCTTTCCCATTTGCGACTGCTAAAATGGGTCGTACATCTGGCCCAACGTCAGCTGCCAAGTGTGCAAAGGGAAGATGTGCTGAGGAAAGCATCATCACTGAGAAGCCTTTTTGTATAGCAGCTGCAGACACAGCACAAATGGCCAACATTTCACCCATATAGCTGAGGTACATGTGGGAAGGGCCTGCAGGTCTCTATAAACCCTGGTTCAGGACTCTCTGGAGGACTGGTGCAATTACATAATATCCTTTGACAAGCCTTTAAAAGTGATACATTGTTCACAGTGATAGAAACTCTCTGCGCTTTTGACACACTTATTACCACAGGTTAGAAACAGGTGCGATTTTCGCAGGATTGTTGTGCTACTACAGCTTTGAAGCAGAGGATTGGCAAAAAGTCCAGCAAGGGTTGGGTGATAATTGACAGTCCGGCTGGCCTTTACCTTGTACGGACATTTTACTTTTTTTTTTAGCATATAGTAAACATTGTACATGTCATACCGTTGCAGGGAGATCAGTCGCTAGCTACAGGGAATATATGCTCCATGGAGTTAGTTTTGATAAAGGTGGCCAATATAAAGTAATCTCCTATTTCCTTATACATTGTTCGATTCGACTATTCACACCTGTGATGGCACAACAAATCCTGTTAGTGTTCCTACTGATTTCAAGTTTTATATTGTCTTACTCACAATCTTGATGGAATAATAAGATGGGAGGGTACTGTAATTTTGTAAGGGACTGTGGGATTAGTACTGTAATTTTGTAGGGGATTGTACTCTTAATATTAAGGAGTTTTACAATTCCATATACTAAGATACTATGCTTTGCAATTGTGATGCAGCAGCAACACTATACCATATCTGGTCTGCCCATGATGTCACCGTCAAAAGTCTGTTTTTCACAATGGATATTTCGGAGATATGGCATCAGTTGACATATTGCTGGTGGCCTTAAACAAAGTTTCATGCTTTTATAGCCACTTAACACTGATGTAATAACATGGTCTATTTGGTAGGTAAGCATGACAGCATGTGTTAATGTTTCAATTATGTAACTATGTAAAGTTTTTAATAACGAGACTAACGCATTCATGCGTGGCAATTCACAAGCAAATGCCCTTGAAGAAAACAAGCGTAATTCTTATTCTCATTAGAGTAATGCCAACGAAGCATTAAATGAGAAACTGTTCCCAGAAATGTTAAATCCTTTTTCTAGTAAGTATTTGTATTAACTGCCTGTGTTTCTTCCCTATCCAGATTGTACATTCGGGCTTTCATTTGTCTCAACTATGGTTCAGTAGGTAAGTACAAGCTTTGTTAAATTCTACAGACTAACGTTTATGCTCGAGTATTAAAGTCGTGAAAAACATTGAACCTAACAAGAGCAGAAGGCATCTCTTTTTTTTAGCGACCATAAAGTCTTTTACAAAAGGCATTTCTGACCACATAGATAAGTAGTAGAGTACCAGTACGTAGGCTGTTTCCTTCTAGCCTCTTTACCCTGTCAGAGATCTACTCTGTGAGGGTGTAGGAAGTTCTTCTGGCCTCATTTATGCGTCTACTACATGAGCCGCCAACTCTTGAGGTGGAAGATTTATTGAAGCTGGGTACATTTTTTGCAACTTGGTCCTCAGAGGAGTCTCATATGTCAGATTCCATTGCCTGCTAACTTTTTTTTGCAGGAAATGCAATATCAGTGGCTTTATGAAAGAAAGCGAAGTGACAGTTAAGGAGGTGCAATGAATTATTAGACTTATTTGGTGAGCAGGGACACAGTGTTTTAGGAGTTGAGATGCTGATATTATTCACCTTTAAATGGTCTCCAAGGTTTTAGAGAGGAGAGAAATATTCTTAGGAGAGCACAAGAGAAAATCAGGAGATGAATGGTACCAGCATATAGATGGTATAAAAAACCAAAATACTTAATAATGATTCCATGTATAGATTACAAAGACTGGGAGCAAAATGGAGCCTTGGAGGGGGCACCCAGCAGCAAATTAACCAGACTGGAAACAGAAATCCCAATTCTAACTGCTTGGGACCAGTTGGAGAAGTATGAATTGAACAATTTAGGTACTACTCATTGGTGCCCATTATGTCCTTGAGGATATCGATCAGAAAGGAATGATTGACAGTGTCAAAAGGAGCATAGAGGTCTAGGAGCAATAGGAGGCAAGTATTCCCTGTTGTAAGGAATCAGGCAATATTGCACCATCACCCAGGTATATAGCGCAAACTCAACCTCAACTGGGAAAAATTGAGGCCTCACGACCAGATCTGCCAACTTTCGAGCTGTGGAACCAAGTTCGAGCCTCGGCTCACCTTCCTGTGATTCTGGGCAAATCACTTAATCTCCCTGTGCCTACCGAAAAATTAATGCGTTCTTGTGTAATGTAACTGGTGCTCATGTAAAGCAATCCAATACCTTCGGGTCGAGTTTGCGCTATATAAATCTGAAAAAACCCAAAGATAGATATTGGAGCGCTTCACATGAGTTACATTATACAAGGACACATTCATTTTTGGTGGATTGTCCAGGTAACCCCTAACTAAAATATGTTAGGGGTACTGAGAAGAGATGCAGATTTTGATCATCTTTCTTAAGAAGGGCAAATCATCAACAAAAGTGAAGTTATTGAGTTCAGTAACTTCAGCAGAAGATTTCTTCAAGAGGAGTGAGAAAAGGATGGATATTAGCCAGTCAAAGAACATGTCCAGTGAAAGAGCTGAGTTAATTAATGAGGTCCACTAGGATGCAATCTGGCTAGACAGTTCCTGTGCCAGGTACCACATTAGTGAAGTCCTTTGTGGGTTTGATACAAGCAACAATAGTGAGTGGATCACTCTCAATTACTTCAGGACCAGCTCAACCGAACCTCAAGTTAACGTTAGAGATAAAGAACACTCAATAGGTTTCACTTTCTAATCAAAAAAGAAGTTGATGATAGATTTTTGGATACATTAATAACTTCAAACAGAGGATATGATTCATTGTTAGAATTTTCCAAGAAAGATTTAACATGAATAGACTTCACCATAAAGATATGATTCTTGTTGTTTCTCCTAGCAAGCCTGAGCTATGATAGGTTATGTTCTAAGGGAAATTCCTCAATTTGTTCTACATTCATCTGAAAGATTTTGTTTCATCAAAAAGGAATTTCAGAATCAGGAGGCAGAGGGATTCTGTGTATAAAATATACTCGTTTATCAAGCAGGTCTTTCAAGCAGTGATTGTAGTTGTGTAAATATTGACACTGTGGTTAGGATAAATGAGCAGAAGAGTAATCCTTTCTCTAGTAGCCATGAGGTTGATGCCAATAATCTGCGTGTCACAAAGTCAAATGAAGACCATTTTTGGCTGGCTCAAGGTTTTAACCTTAGTGACACCAGTGTCACCCAACTTAAAATCAGATAGACCTGAAATAACCTTTAGAAGGAGTATATCACTAAAAGATCTGTTGGCACAGAGCCATAATACAGAGAAAACTGTGACAAAACAAGAAGTAACAGGGGTTTTCCCATGCACCAGGTGTAAAGCCTGTAGGTACAGTACGAAGTTGAAGGAGTTTGAGATTCCAGGAAAAAAACAGTGAAAGAAGTTAGCGAATCATCTGAATTGTAACTCGAATTTTGTTGTATATTGCCTGACTTGCCCATGTGGTAAGAAATATATTGAGAGTACAGTCCAGCCGGCTAAGAAACGGGTAGTGGAGAATTCCGGGGCAATATCGAACAAAGATCAGACATATCCAGTATCAAGGCATTTTGCTAAAGCACATCAAAGCAGAAGTGATCTATTGCAATTCTTCTACATTGATCAAATGCCGCACAAAGAAAGAGGAGGTGATAGGTTAAGATCCCTCAGACAGCTGGAATCACAATACATAGTTGAGGTAAGGACCCGTATGCCATGGCATCTTAATAGTAAAGTGGAGCTATGGTCTCATATTGGTTAAATAGGAAACAAGAGGGAACTCTAGGAGACACAGCTGATAAGAAACCATGAAACGTAAGGCAGAACAGGTACACCCACCAACCCTTTGGGGTTCATAAAGAAGGAAAATACTCCCTTGTCCGATGGAGGAAATAACGGAGTGGGAATCTGAATCAAGATATTATAATTCCCCCCTCTTTCTCTTATTCTTTCCTTATGTTGAATTGAATATTTGGGAAAAAAATATTTGTATTCTTTATTGATAACATGATTAGCAATTCTCCCCTTTTTCATTATATATCTTCTTATAGCTGTTTGCAAGCCCATTCAGGGGTGAATTATGTACATAGGTTGTGGGATAATGAATTGAAAACTATGTTGAAACATGAGATGCAATCAATATATAGGCCATATGTTATGTAGATGTATGTTGTTCCGAGTTCCGAACCAGATACAGTGATATTAACTAATGTTCAAAAGTCCATGTCCATTTATGGGCTGGGGTGGTGTAATTGAACCAGTTGGGTTTCAGCCCATAATAGGATGTTGTTCCAGATATAATGAACTCTGGAGGCAATCAATACATTTATTGTATGTGATTCTATAGTCTATATTCTGTTAAGACAAAATGGAAACAGAGACATTACAAAATAGCTGCGATTCTAATCATGGCTTTGTGCGAGGCTGTATCAGCAGTCCATCACATATGTTTAGGTCAATGCAGCTGCCCAATGAAATTCTGTACATAAAAAAAAGTGGAGCAGAAAAGTGTTAACTTGCATTAAGGAAGTCCAAGAAGTTGAAACGTATTTGTCGGTTTTGTTGCAAGCCAAATAAAATGTGATAATCACCTTATGAGTGAGCGACATTCCTTTGGAGAATTAACTATATATATTCACATACATACACACACTGTGTAGTTATATTTAGGTCACAGTTATCATAGGAAGAATGTTTTTTGTTTGGTTAATAAATATGGCAAAAAGTTAGAAGGATATGTGTAGCTGGGGGTTGGCCGTATGGGAGGGGTTGGGTACAGGGCCTGGCCAGAGTTCTGACACTACGGTGAACTACCAGCAGCATAAGGCCAAAGGCCTTGTGCAGCAAGAGAGTTGGCTGCCTGTGGGGGTTTGGGAACAGTGCCTGGCCAGAGGCATGACCCTGTGGCTAACTCCCCACTGTGCAGGGCCAAAGGCGGTGAATGCACAATGGGGGATTGGCTGCCCAAAAGAGGGTTTGGGAGTAGCAGGTCCAGAGGTAAAAGCAGACATAAGCCACTAGGAGGGTACAGGAGGAAGATACTAGCACCACCAAATAGAAGGTGGCGCATATAGCAGCAGGGAAAATGCACCTGCCTGTGAGTCACTTGATCCCAAGTCAAGAGACTCCAGATACTCTGCATGTAGACCCCCCTTTGTGAATCATGCTCTCAGTGTTTTAGTTTCTGTTGTTTGGATTAACTGTTTATTGTCATTGCCCAAATGGTGTCGCACCAGAGTGTCATCTGAATATTTTCTGACTTACATATCATCGACAAAAATATATCCTAGTTGGAGTTCATAACAGAAATCTAAAAACAATGGGACACTATGTTTGGAAATAACATTTAGTACACAATAATTATGTTAGACAATAATTTCTATATATGATATTCTGTTATACAACTGCACAAAAGGCAGAAACATAAAGGCCCTGATTTTGATGGCGGTTTGTCGGACCACCGCCTGTTATTTCAGTGGTCAGGAGATCTGCTGACTGCAGGCAGTGATCTGACCACAGCATTTCGATGTAACCACTGTGCTGGTGGTCGGAAAGTGCTCCGTGTCACTGCGACTTGTGCTGCGGCCAAGGGAAGGGGCTGCAGCACAAGCGCCATGATATGGAGCACATCCTGCATGTCCATGTAGCATGTGTCATGCATCATGTTATGCATGGCATATTGTCATGGTGGTGAATGGGGGTGCTACATGTGCCCCCTGGCTCACTTTGCAGTTGCCCACGATGGACGGGGACCTCTTTGTGGCCCCCAATATCCTTTTCTGACAGCCTTTACATGGCGGGGTTCCCGCCATGAACAGGCTATCGGAAAGGGATATCCAAATCCTTGAAGGCAATGCCTGGCATTGCACTGCCACCATTCAAAGCGGACCACTACGACCGCCGCCTCGTCAGGATCTGAGAGCCTGGCAGAGTCGTCGGTCTGGACTCTGACAGCTGTGGGCCAAACGCCAACATTGAAATGTGGCAGACGGACCGAAGGGCTGTCTTGGTCGGACTGCCACCGACGGCCTGTCGATTGAGGTCTGACTGCCATCATAATGAGGCCTAAAATGTGTGCAATTCACAAAGGGGAAAAGCTTTGAGATGAGATTATAAAAACTTCAAGTCTGTACCTCAGTTTGAATGATGTAACTTATGTTTGCGCCATTCTGTAAAAAGTGTGCAAAAAAATGATTGGTAAATGGTAATCAACCTCATTTGCATAGTTAAAATTGGAGTGTCTGAGGAGTGTCCAAATGCCAGGAAAGAGGAATTAGGTTTGCTCCCTAAAAGGAGTGCAGAAGGTAACACACCATACAAAGCAGGTTGCAAAAATGACTTCTGTGGTCTTGCTACTTTTTAGTGACTAGAATGATTTTGCTTTAAGGTTACAAGTTTCTCTGTGGGAAAAATCAAAATGTCTTTGTAATTTAGCTACCCTGTGGGAAAAATTCAATTTTCTATGTGATCTGGCTAAATTTTAGTATGTATGCTACGCCATGAACAATTTATGCTTGGAGCGAATGAAATGTTAGTGATTATTTCTTCCATGAAAATTTTTTGATTAATTCCAGGTGCTTTCTATTTTACACCTGAAGTATAATCCTTTGAGAACCACTGAACGCCACCACTGAAGTCGGTGTGGGGGAATTTGTATAAAAACTATGCAAATAACCATTAATAGGAGGGAAAGGTAAACTCTCCAGCTACATTATGAACCATTTTCAACAAAGTACTTGTTTAGTAAATTCTGTTTTTCAAAATATGGCGCTGCGCCATTATGGCATAGCCTGCCTATGAAGAAATAAAGAAAAATAGGCATCAGCTTGTTTGATTTAGATTACAAAATGAGACGTGAGCTAGAAGGAAAACTCTTGAAAGTTTTCCCTGGGTACTAAAGCTCCTTTTGACTCACCTCAGGAGCACCATGTCCCCTCAGCACTCCTTGTGAAGTGACTGAGCTACTTGAAGGTTGAAAGGGGCTGATGGCATTTACTCACATACTTTTCATTAAACATGGTGTTGAGAACAAAGTACAGTTCAACACTTTTTAATCACCAGAGACCCTAGACCTATACTTTGTGGGGCCTAGAATGTCTAAGATAGTGATGGGATCAATTCCTCCAAAAACACAAGGCCCCACCTGTAATCTGTGGACACCAAGAATGAGTGCCTAAATGTAACACAGAATCTTATAATCATGCTCCCTTATTCACAGTCACCAAGACAATCAAGCTGACTCTAATGCCTTTTTAATCAGAGAAATCTTTAGTTCCCCATTATGAGGAATTGTCTGTGTGTGCCTCTCTCCTAAAAGGTAAACTTTGCACGAGTTGAAACCAAGTCCCACAATCATCCCACAGCACTGAAAGGTATGTAGCCTCTCTCCACGTCCAGGTGGCGGACATGAAATATTACTGAATTGAGGTCTCCAGTCAGTGTCACATTACCAGCTTCAACTTTCATCCTAGGGCAAGCCCAGTTGTGAGGTGATTGTCTACCACTCATTGCTAAATGTTCCAATAGAACCGATATAGGACACCAAGCAGTCATAGCTATGCGGCGGACTAGGGCCAGAGTCACGCTGTGATACATTTCCTAAAATTTGATGAAGATAGTAACTTTCCAACCATGGGGTTGTGTTAGTTTTTCATGGAGGTTTGAATGGAGTACCATGGAAACCAAGAAACCAATCAAACACTCACACCCAGTCAACAGATCTGGGTATAATCCAACCGATTGGTTCAGTTGCTCCGTCCATCACCACCCCCTTTTGTACCACTTTGTTTGCCATAAGTTGGCAGGGTATGCTCAGACGTGAGTCCCTTGCTCACTTTGCCACTGGATTCAAGCAAGCTGGGTTGAAGACGGCTGAAATGCCAGAAACCGGTCCTCGGAAGCTTGTTTGCGGTCCACGGAAGGCATGGCTTGGCAGTTCGGGCTGGACTGTTCCCATGAGGCACAGGGTCAGACTGATTTGCATACGGCCATGTCTGAAGTGGGGTGGCAGAGTGGTCTAAAGAACGGTGATGGATTAAACCCAGATCTGTTGACTGGGTGTGAGTGTTTGATTGGTTCAGATGGTCCGTCCATCACCACCCCCTTTTGTACCACTTTGTTCGCCATAAGTTGGCAGGGTATGCTCAAACGTGAGTCCCTTGCTCACTTTGCCACTGGATTCAAGCAAGCCGGGCTGAAGGCGGCTGAAATGCCAGAAACCGGTCCTCGGAAGCTTGTTTCTGGTCCAGGGAAGGCATGGCTTGGCAGTTTGGGCTGGACTGTTCCCATGAGGCACAGGGTCAGGCTGATTTGCATATGGCCATGTCTGAACTGGGGTGGCAGAGTGGGCTAAAGAACGGTGATGGATTAAACCCAGATCTGTTGACTGGGTGTGAGGGTTTGATTGGTTCAGATGCTCCGTCCATCACCACCCCCTTTTGTACCACTTTGTTTGCCATAAGTTGGCAGGGTATGCTCAGACGTGAGTCCCTTGCTCACTTTGCCACTGGATTGAAGCAAGCCGGGCTGAAGACGGCTGAAATGCCAGAAACCGGTCCTCGGAAGCTTGTTTCCTGTCCAGGGAAGGCATGGCTTGGCAGTTCGGGCTGGACTGTTCCCATGAGGCACAGGGTCAGACTGATTTGCATATGGCCATGTCTGAACTGGGGTGGCAGAGTGGGCTAAAGAACGGTGATGGATTAAACTCAGATCTGTTGACTGGGTGTGAGTGTTTGATTGGTTCAGATGCTCCATCCATCACCACCCTGTTTTGTACCACTTTGTTCGCCATAAGTTGGCAGGGTATGCTCAGACGTGAGTCCCTTGCTCTCTTTGCCACTGGATTCAAACAAGCCGGGCTGAAGACGGCTGAAATGCCAGAAACTGGTCCTCGGAAGCTTGTTTCCGGTCAAGGGAAGGCATGGCTTGGCAGTTCGGGCTGGACTGTTCCCATGAGGCATAGGGTCAGACTGATTTGCATATGGCCATGTCTGAACTGGGGTGGCAGAGTGGGCTAAAGAACAGTGATGGATTAAACCCAGATCTGTTGACTGGGTGTGAGTGTTTGATTGGTTCAGATGCTCCGTCCATCACCACCCCATTTTGTACCATATTACTAAGAGTGGCATTGCTAAAATAGTAATGATAAATTCAACTTTGCCAGCAAAGAGGATTCATCATTATCATTTAAATGATATTGAACAAGACAGAGCTACTTCTTCTGAATCAGGAATTATGGCTTATAAGTGTAATAATGAATTCCCAATGTTAAGCTATGAGTGGGGTTGGCCTTGCAGTAATGAAAAATGAATGTGGATGCTTTTCACTACCAGATCCTGAAAAACGTAAAAGTACATGTCCTGCCTTTTACTTACACAGTACCCTCTTTTATGGGGTACTTAGGACCTACCTTAGGAGTGATATACGTAATAAAAGGGGAATTTAAGGCTGGGCCCTGGGGTTTTAAATGCCAAGTCGGCATGGCAGTGTATCCCGCACACACAGGCTCTGCAGTGGCAGGCCTGAGACACGTTTAAAGGGCTACTTGTGTGGGGGGCAAAATCAGTGCTACAGACCCACCAAGTAGCATTTAATTTATAGGCCCTGTGCTCAGAGTCCTAAGACTAACACGAAGAGTACAGCTAAAAGTGGAGGTAAGCCAGCTAAACTTTTGGGGAATACCACCCTAAGGCTGTCAGTTCTGGCGTTGGCCCAATCATCTTTGCTCCAGGCTGCAGGATAAGGTAATGGAGGTGTAAGCTCCAGTAGATGCCAGTTTTTCAGTGCTTAAAGCCATGAGCCAGACATGTTTTAATTAGAATGTTTACAAATACTTACTTCTATACACCTGTAGCCATTCATCATATGAACACAAACAGGTAGCAGTCGATACAGTGAAGAGGTGAAAAGGTTTCCTCATGAGCCACCAAATACAAGCAATGATACTGCAACACCAGCCACAAATCTTATTGGGAAGAGCTAGAAAAACACCTGGTAGATTCGTGGAGAATCTGTAATCCGTCAACTAGAGAGTTCGCTTTTTATTCAATGCCTCATGGATCCCTTACACCACTTGACCACATTTTTGTTAGCAAGCCTTTATCCCAAAATCTTACCAGTGTTACTATTGATCCTAGTGTGATTTCTGACCACGCTCCAGTTGTAACAGATCTAGATTTACTCCAGATACATCACAAGTCTAGTAAATGGAGATTCAATAATTCTCTATTATTGGATCCAGATTTTTCCTCTTCCTTTTGTTTTTTTGCTGAAGTGGTCTTTAAGATACACATAGATTTCGATACATCTCCTAAGTTACTGTGGGACACCTTTACAGCTACCACTCAGGGTGATATAATATGAAAAAAAGACAATTTGCCAAAAACGCAAATCACTACTTTCCACTATAAAACACTTAGAACATCAGTTTTATTCCTCACCCACTGGAACTAATTTGCAAGAACTCATTAAAGCTAAGCTTCACTTTAATAAAATATTTACAGATCTGTTTTACTCTGCAGTAGCACTCGCTACTATGGAGGTCGTAAAAAAGTGGGGCAACGTCTTGCTGATCCTTTGAAGGTCCGAAAGCAATGCACTATTATTACGTCTTTAGACTCTTCCACGGGTAAGTGGGTGCTTAAGGACCATGGTACTCTAGAGGAATTTATGATGTTCTATCAAAAGCTACATACTCCGGAATCTCCTTCTCTTATTGATGCTTATTTGGCAAACAGAACTCCTCCTGATCATGATAACCTAAATGTTGATTCCCTTTAGGTTGATTTAACCATTACAGAACTTCTCAAGGCACTCCAATCTATTAAACCACACAAAACTCTTGGCTCTGATGGATTTACTGTAGAATTTAATTAGCATTTTTCCAATTTACTACTTTCTACACTTCTGCTGCTTTTTACATTTTTCTACAACACTGGTATGGCTAGAGCCACTTTTCAAGAAGCAACCATATCTTTTATCCATAAGGAAGGACGTGATCCCAAACAGTGCAAAAAATATTGCCCTATTTCTCTCATTTTTGATTGAGTGCTATTTGTGTCCCTCCTGAGGCGGAAGCCGGGAGGTTGTGCTGCTGTGTTATTTTAACTTTACTAGGAACTTTTAGAAACTGAAAAATTGGCGTTTTTTAAACTTCGCTGCTACAACTCGCCATCAGCTTGAATTAATAAGCTCTCTCTGCTGACCCCATTCCCCCTCTTCCTTATTTCCCTGGGCCACTCCCAGCCGAGTGTCGACGCTGTGGAGTTGGTCCCAGGTTCAGACAAGCGGCGGCCATATTGGGTGTGTGTCCAATCCCCCGCGCTCTAGTCGCGCATAAAAGGGGTTCCCCGAGCCTGCTGCCTGTTTGATTGAGTGCTATTTGTGTCCCTCCTGAGGCAGAAGCCGGGAGGTTGTGCTGCTGTGTTATTTTAACTTTACTAGGAACTTTTAAAAACTGAAAAATTGGCGTTTTTTAAACTTCGCTGCTACAACTCCCCATCAGCTTGAATTAATAAGCTCTCTCTGCTGACCCCATTCCTCCTCTTCCTTATTTCCCTGGGCCACTCCCAGCTGAGTATCGACGCTGTGGAGTTGGTCCCAGGTTCAGACAAGTGGCGGCCATATTGGGTGTGTGTCCAATCCCCTGCGCTCTAGTCACGCATAAAAAGGGACGGTCATGCATCCGCGCAGCGGATGCGGGCAGCGGATGCGCCGGACCTGTGCCGGAGTCGTGCCAGAGTCATGCCCGTCTGCGCCTGTCCGCGCTAAGGAGGCGCTGGAGGCCACTCCCCCCTGTGTTTATTCTTCTCGTGTACTTAGGGATCTGGAGTGTGTATCTGTCGCATTACCCCCACGGACATTAGATACTATCTTGGCCCTAGGTATTACACGGTATGTACCTCCCTCCCCCCCTTGCACCAAACAGCTATCCGATCCCAGTGTGATTGAAACACGTATACGGGTTCTATACTTAAATACACGCTCACTGGTCAAGCATCAGATCGATCTCTTTCTCCTCCTCACCGACGATAGACCTGATATTCTCTTACTTACCGAGACCTGGCTGAATGATGATTCTCTCCCTGACATCTTAGCTGCTCTGCCCACCGATTACTACCTGCTCAATACGAACCGACCTTCTGGCCGTGCCGGTGGCGGGGTGGCAGCTGTCATCCGCAAGGAGCTTAAATTTACCTCCACGTCCTCTTTCACTCTCACTGATGTGAACAATCTCATCATCAAGCTAGAGACCGGAGAGGGTGCTCTTACCATTATCATCCTTTATCGTCCTCCCTACCCTATGCCTTCGTTCCCTGCTGCCCTCAGTGAACAGCTAGCCAATCTACTTATTTCATCTGCTCGAGTCGCCATTTTTGGCGACTTTAACTATTGGTACAATGACAAGGAAGCTGGCCCTCATGCGGCTGAGCTATTTGAAGTCCTCACCAGCTTCAACATGAACCAACATGTTACTTCCCCCACTCCCACTGGGGGTCATATTTTAGATCACATCTGGACTCATAACCTCATTCTCTCCTATCCTGTGATCACCCCTTGTATCTGGTCTGACCATTATTTGATCGATACAGCAATCACAGTCAGAGGTTGTATTAAGGTCCCTCCCATGGCCGGAAGGACTGCCCGAAAATGGAGTACTCTTGACTCTCAGGCATTCCTTTCATTCTTGGCTGAGACTCGTCCTTCGCTATCAAAAATTGTGACTGTCCATACTCTGGAGGAAGATCTCACTGGCTGGATCATCAAAGCCAGTGACCGCTTTGCCCCTCCCTCCAGCTTTCCCCGTTCTCTGCACAGTAAGTCCCACAAATGGTTCAACTCCACCCTGAAAGCTCAGCAACTCGAACTGCGCCAAACGGAGCGTAGGTGGAGACGCAATTATATGCCCATCGACAGAGAGCTATATATCGCTGCGAGGAAAAAATATAAAGATGCTATTATTGCAGCAAAAGCTCTTCACATCTCGGAAAGGATTCTCACTGCTCATAACAAATCTCAGGAGATCTTTTCAATCATGAGGGAGCTTACGTCTGATGCAAGGACTCTTCCTTCTCAGACCCCGACGCAGGAATCTTGTGATGCACTAAATAATTTCTTTATTGAAAAAATTGCTAAGATCAAGAATACGATTCCTTCAGTCCTCCCTGATGATATGCCAGCATCCCCCCCTGAAAACCCGCTCTCCTTGCTTTCCTTCCCTGCCCTTGACCCAAGCACTCTGGCTAAACTCGCTGCCCGACTCAAATCTGGCTTACCTAATGATTGCTGTCCTCCCTCTGTCTTCCGCGACATCTGCTTGTCCATACCGGACTGCATCTTGCCTTTATTAAATGCCTCATTGGAGGCAGGATCAGTACCTAATTCCTTCAAGGAGGCTGTCCTTGTGCCCCTACTGAAGAAGCCTGGAGCTAACCCGGACGACCTCGCCAACTATCGGCCTATTTCTCTCTTGCCCTACCTATCCAAACTCCTGGAGGCACATGTTACTAGCTGCCTATCTGAATTCATCGAGCGTTCCAACTTTCTCGAACCTAACCAGGCTGGGTTCAGACCAGCCCATTCCACAGAGGCTGTGATCCTGGAAGTCATGGATACGCTTAGGGCTTATGCCGATAAAGGGACATCACAGGCGCTTGTCTTATTGGATCTGTCGGCTGCATTCGACACGGTGGACCATAACATCCTTAACCACCGTGCCGAGCAAGCCGGCATCCGAGGCCTGGCTTCTGCCTGGCTCAAATCCTTCTTGTCGGGCAGAATGCAGGCGGAACGGCTTGGTCCCTTCACAGCCGCACAGGTCCCATCTATCTGCGGAGTGCCTCAGGGATCTTCCCTGTCCCCTCTGCTTTTTAATCTCTATCTTCAGCCGCTTATTTTTTCCTTGAAGAGGTGGAATATCACCGTATTCAACTATGCAGACGATCTGCAAATCATTTTTCCGCTTAACACTCCCAATGCAGCCCTCGATTGTCAAGCAGTGATGCTACACATCCAACATTGGATGAACTCCCACCAGCTTAAACTGAACCCGGGGAAGACCGAGTTAATCCTTCCAGGAAACAGCCTTACTCACTGGGGCTCACAGTTCTGGCCAACTAAGCTTGGCTCCCCGCCCACCCCGGCTAAGTCAGCAAAGAGCCTCGGGGTCATAATTGACTCGGAGCTTTCTCTTAAGCCTCAGATTGGTGCGGTTGTGTCCTCATGTATGTTCCAGCTCAGAAAGATCAGGAAAGTTTCCCATCTCCTGACACCAGAGGCCCTGATACAAGTCCTGATTTCCCTGGTGCTCTCCCGCCGGGATTTTTCAAACTCCCTGTACCACGGCCTACCTAAATTCCTCCTTAATAGGCTCCAGATTGTACTGAACCAAGCGGCAAGGCTGGCCCATAAAACCCCGAAGTGGCAATCCGCGAGACCTCTGCTTCACAGACTCCACTGGTTGCCGGTGGAGCAGAGTACTGCATTTAAGATCGGCTGCTTGACCTTCAAAGCTGTGTTCGGGACCTCCCCTGCCTTTCTCAAATCACTGGTCATCCCTTACCGCCCGGCGCGCAATCTTCGTTCCTCCCATCGCTTTTTGCTAGCTGTCCCTGCTACCAAATTAAAAAAAATCGGCGGTCGTAGATTTGCCTACCTAGCCCCCGCCCTCTGGAACCAGTTACCTCTCCCTCTTAAATCTGCCAATTCCCTTTTGGCTTTCAGAAAACTTCTGAAAACTCACCTCTTCACACAGACTGGCTAGACCCTCATCTCTCCATCTCACTGGCACTCAGCCAGCGCCAGGAAACCTCTCGGTGTCAGTGCGCTATATAAGTATCCCCCAAGATAAGATAAGATTAATCAAGACTATAAAATCTTTGCCAAATTACTAGCTCTTCAACTTGAAACATTTTTTACCAGATTGATACGCAAGGAACAATCTGGTTTTGTTAAAGGCAGACTCATTTCGGATAAATCTAGATTATTCTTTAATGCCTTAAATAAATCTTCTACTTTATCTTATCATTTAGCAGCTGTTGCACAGATGCAGCAAAAGCATTCAATAGGATTGATTGGACCTTTTTACTTATTTGGCATGGATTTGGTCCCAGTATCTTTTCATTTACTTCCCTACTTTATAAATCCCCACAACCTTCTGTCTTGGTCAATATTTATGTTTCCAAATAGTTTCAATTAAAATGAGGAGTATGACAGGAGACCCATTAAACCTCCCTTTTTTGTCAACATTTTGTTCATTGATTTTTTTAAGGTCTATACAGAAAGCAAAATGTATCATCAGGAGTTACCCAACATTTCACTCACTTCCACTTAAGAAAAAACACTGTTTATCACAGTAAAGGACGCCACTCTAAGCCCTGATATTTGCATGAACAATACAGTCATATCAAACAAATCAAACAGTAATCATAACCAAAAGAATATCCAAAGGGATTCAGGGTGTTTGAGCATCATATAATTTGGTTGTGTGTGATGATAGGAAGTACTATGAGCTTTAAAGCCTTATAGTGATTGCTGGGGGTGGCAGGTTGGTTGGAGGAGGTAGAGGAATGAGGCTCATCTCAAGAAGTTAGCATTGGGAAAGATGTAGTGCCCTCGTTTGTGTAGGGCAGACTGTTAGTGGCAGACCCCTCGACAGATAACATACCAACGGGCCCCATACAAACTCAAAATTTCATTTGAAAAGATGTCGGTCATTCTTTCCATGGTGAGAGCCCAGCATAGACAAGCATGCCATTGTGTGATGGCTGGGTCCTCTTTGTTTCTTCCAGACTCTCACAATGGGATATGCACAGCCATATAATCGCTCTATCACAATGTGTTTGTCGTTTGAGGCATCATCACATATGCCTAAAAGCGCGAATCCCATAGTGCTTGGAATCGGGTATCTTAATATGTATTTTATTTGTGCCAATATCTCATTCCTCCGGGGCAAATATTTAGGCAATCCCACATGATGTGGTGAAAGTCACCTAACAAACCACATCCCCTCCAACATAATTTGGAAGTTTCAGATTGTTTTCAGTTTAGAAGGGTATAAATACCAATCAAATAACTATCTTGCAATAGGCTTCCCTCAGCACTATTGATATCTCTCCATAATTTATGCCATTTCACTTCAGGAAAGTCATCTCCCAGGATTTGCTCCCAAAATGTTACATATTGTGCTTTAAGTAAGTAAGTGTAGTGAGTAGCAAAGAGTAAAGAAAGGATATGGCCCCCGAGAGGTACCCACATGGCGAACAAATTGTTTGATAGGTGTCAAGTCCCTTGTGGCTTCTGGTCTGACCTGAGGTTGAAATGTCCAGAGTCTTTATTGTGTATAATGGTAGTGATCTGTGTGGGAGAGGTTAAAGTTTCTTTGACAGCACACAGACTCCCTCTGTAGACATTCCACCTGCCCCAAACCCTCTCCCACTCCTTAGGACACCCCATTTTTATCCCAATTGTGGTAGAGATCAGATAGTGTAAGGCATCTTTCTTCCCTCCAGGCATCAAAGGGAGTGTAGGAGGGACAGAGGAAATTCCGGGTTATAATGAGGTGGTGTATAGGGGGAAGGGAAGGAAGTCCACACTGCTGCTTTAGTCACCTCATCCCAAATTTAAAGAGGTGTTCTCGTTGGTGTGCTGAGATAAGCATTGTGGGGACATTAAGCTCATAGCTTACAGAATACTTCCCAGATCACCCTCCCACTATCGCCCAGTCCATGTGTACCACTGCTGACAATTCGGCGATGACCCTCAATTGGGCAGCTTTATAGTAGACATGGAAATCCAGTAGGGTGAGGTCATCAGATTCCTTTGGCATTTACAGCACTTTGAATGGCAGATGAGTTCTACTATTCTGCCAAATGAAGCGTATAATTATGGTACGCAATATTGGTAAAAAAGCCCGGACTAATGCCCACATGCATCAAGCTGTTTTGCAATCGCAAACGGTGCGAATCGCAAAATTCGGCCGTTTGCGAATGCAAAAACCTTTTTTGGGATGCATCATTTATTTTTCATTTTTCGCAATTTAAGAAATCGCAATTTTTTGCGATTTCTCAAATTACGATAGCATTTAAGAAATCACAAATTTTGCGATTTCTTAAATGCTATGCATGATTTTTTTTATTTTGCGAATTCGCAATTTGGAAGGGGAAAATTACCATGAAGTAAATCTTCATGGTAATTTGCGAAAAGTTTAAAAAATGCAAAAAAAAGCATTTTTGAAACTTATATTTTACACACACACATGCCCTTGGGACATGTGTGTGTGAGTAAAATGTACTTACGTGACATTTCAGGGGTGCAGGAGGGTGTCCTTTGGACCCCCCCTGCACCCTTGAAATTGCATTCTCATTTTGCGATTCCTTAATTGCGAATTCGCAAAATGAGAATGCCTTCCCATTGATTCCTATGGGCCTCTAGGCCCATAGGAATCAATGTAAAGGGATTCCTTATTTGCGATTCGCAATTAAGGAATCGCAAATAAGGAAAATTAAGAAATTGCAAAATATTTTTGCGAATTCTTAATGCATTGGAATTTGCAATTCCTAAATTGCGATTCCTTAATTTTCGCAATTTAGGAATCGCAAATTCCTACAATGATGTATGTGGCTGTAAGTCTATGGAGAGGCTTTGGAAAAGGAATAACACCTTGGGTAGGACTGACATTTTTATAGCACATAACCTCCCCAGCACCCAAAAAATACATAGGGCCAATCTTTTCAAGTCTAACTTTAATTGTGTTAGGAGCGGTAAGAAGTTTGCTCAATAGAGAACGGCAACAGGCGGTGTTATCTTAATCCCAAGGTTAAGTGATTTCTCTCTTTGCCCAGAGGAAGAGTGTTGTAGCTGCCAGTGTCTCAGTTTCCAAAGCAGGTAGTGACATGTTAAGTATGTAGAATTTAGCCAAATTAATTATGAACA
Organism: Lissotriton helveticus; assembly: GCF_964261635.1. Taxonomy (NCBI): domain Eukaryota; kingdom Metazoa; phylum Chordata; class Amphibia; order Caudata; family Salamandridae; genus Lissotriton; species Lissotriton helveticus. Next base: position 406,272,258 of record NC_136070.1, read on the forward strand.
CTGCTGCATCTTCAAAATAGCACAGTACCTCCTTGAGTGCTACTATTGAAGGGACAGGATTAGTAAGTATTAGAAGCACATCATCTGCAAACAGGGAAATCTTATGTTACATGGAGGCAACATTGATCCCCTGTATGCTGGTTGTGGACCGTATCCATGCAGTGTAGGGTTTGATACTGAGCGTGAATAATGGGGGCAATAAGGGGCACCCCTGTTGCGTCCATCACTCCAACTGGAAAAGCCTGGGACCCACCACGTTAACCAGAACCTTGGATTTAGGCATTGCATAATTAGCACGTATCATTGATATGTATTGGTAAAAGATACCATAGTGCTTAAGAGTTTGGAATAAGAAAGCCCAGTCCACCTGGCTGAATGCTTTTGCGGGCATCTTGTCTCAATAGTATTATAGGTATTTTTTGGGGGGCTTTTTCTACTAGGTGAATCACTCTTCTCAATTTATCATTCCTAGATAAAAACAGATTGGTCCGGGTGGACCAGATCTGGCATCAGGTCATCCAGTGTGGCTGCCAAAATTCTTGAGTAGAGCTTGGTGTCCAAGTTTGGTAGTGCGATGGGTGTATATGAGCTGCATGAGCGAGATTTTTTCCTGTCTTTGGTTCAATGTAAATCAGCGCTTCACTCATGGAGGGAGTGACTGCTCGTGATGCTACTATATGATTAAAAAGTGATGTCAAGTGCAGGACCAGGTCTGAACTGAATGTTTTATCAAACTGGAATGAATGGCCTTCCGGCCGCAGTGATTTTTAGAGTTTTAAATTTGCTATTGTTAGTTGCACTTCCTCATTGCTAATTGGCTCCTCCAGCATTTCATTTTGTGTAGGCAGTCACTTGGGGAAGATCCACGTTGTCTAAGTAATCAGATTAGATATCGTCATTAGTACTTTCAGCTGCATATAGTTGCTAATAGAATTCACGAAATACAAGGGCCTTCTCCATGTGTAGCATATGTAGTTAGGGTAATGGCTATAATAGAATGATAACAAGTAGTGGCATAACAATTAGAACAATGAAAAATCATTTCACGGGGAGACATTTGTTATTCTTTGAAGTGCTTATCTATCCTTCACTTTTTCCTCTCACTGACGAGGCCTTATCGCTGAGGAGTGTTCTAGAGGCCATTTCCTTGAGCACAAACTGTCATTGTCGGTAGGTCAGGTGTGTTGGGAGCCGAGGCAACTAGTTCCTGAATTTGAGGGGGGACCCTAAAAGAAGTGGGCCCTGCAGGTCGGTGCCTATTTTGCCAATTTGGTTATCCGGAACTGCTTGAGGTGATTCTCATCTACGTCTTGGCAAATATGATTTGTATTTAAATCTTACAATGTGTGAACCCTTTACCTACAAAAACAATCTAGGTTCTAAGCATCTGCTGCCATTATTGTTCATAAGTAAGAATGAACATGGACGATTCACAACAAGTGCTTAGAATGTGCTGCTAGAATTAGTTGGAAATATCATCTGGTTGAAGCTGTTTTCTTTGGAAGCACATTTCTCTGATGAGGTTTATATGACTGATCGGGAGGTACATACAGTTTAGTCCACACCGGATTATATATGGCCCTATATCAGATTTCCCTGCAGTATCTATCTATCTATCTATCTATCTATCTATCTATCTATCTATCTATCTATCTATCTATCTATCTATCTATCTATCTATCTATCTATCTATCTATCTATCTATCTATCTATCTATCTATCTATCTATCTATCTATCTATCTATCTATCTATCTGTCATATATCTATCTCTGTGCCATGAAAGTAGCAGCATGCTTATTTTTTTACACAGATCTTGACTCTGAGATGAGGGTTCTAATGGAAGTCACATATAGACGTTTGCATAGCTTTTTTTTGCCAATGAAGCTCTTACTTGCATAATGTTTCAATGCTAGATGCTACATTGGACTTGACATTTTACGTGAGAGATATAACGTCATAATTTTTCCACTGATGTTGGACCTAATTGGAATTCCTACTTTTGATGCTGATTGCCATTATCTGTATTTAATATTTTTTGCATTGTAGAGCTACAGACACTGGGGTAAATTGTGTTCTTGAAATGAGTGTCGTTTCCTTAGCAACTGCTAGCCTAGGAGGCACTGCTCCTTTTTTTCAAACATGCAGATACATTTGAGTAATACAAACACGCCTTATGCTACTGTGTTTGAGAAAATAGCTTTCCAGCGTAAATGAGCTCATTAGGTTAATGAGTACTACTGAAACCACCAGAGGTTAGATCACACAGATTGTGCTAATATTTCCAGGTTATATAATTTGCACTACTGTAGTTTTGCATCGATATTTGCAGAGGCCGGGCACACTGATCAGACAATGAGCACTTATCGTACAGTACAAATTGACAGCATAACAATCCATGTTATTTTATCCGTGTATTCGTTTATTGGAGCCCCGCAAGAAATGCTTTAATGATAAATATATCCAAATTAAATTGTTTTAAAAACTGTAACCAGTTGGAATGTATGTTGGTTGACCTGTACAGTGTGACGCTAGCTGCAAAGCACGCCAGGTCTGGACATAAGGAGGGACACACATACCGTCACTGGCAAGGTGGGGAGCAACTGGACTAGAAACGAGGCACTGTGCCGGGTTAGAGGGCAGTGCTACCCAAGAGGAAAAGCAGGGCTATGCATAAAGGTGAACTTTGTCAGAATAGATGAAGCCTTATAATCTCTTCTTATACAGTATTCCACTATATATGAGGTCGCTCAACCTTCGGTTGCGCAACTATGGCAAGCAATGGTTGGTACACCCTTTTGTTCAAGGCAAGAAATGTTTGATGAATCACACTTTTGTATCGTAAATTGGTTCTTAGTCACCGTATAAGGAGAATCTAACCCATGTAGATTTAGGATTAAAGGAACCAAGTTGCAGAGGTGTACTATGGATGTTTGGCAAGACCTTTCATTTAATGGTTTAAGTCATCTGCAATTTCACAACAGGGGACAATCGTTGTTTTTGTGTATCTAGATAGACTTGCCTTATAACCATCATTGCTGCTTGGCTTAAATTCATCCAGAGCCTTATCTGCAAATATTCCATTCATTTGCCCTTAGGCCTCCATGCAGGAGTATTTATATTCAGGCGACCACGAGCATTGTTCACTAGCAGGGAATGCATCTTATTAAAAACGAGCATACTATGCTTGCATCATTAAAACTGATGTGCAGCAGACACAACATTCTACATGAAAAATACTTTTACATCTTCATTACATGCATTCACATTTCCCCTGACAATTTGCCTGCAGACTTGGAGGAGAACACTGTTCTACTCTTGATGGGTGGTTGCAAACTTTGGAAACCAGACCCCATCCTTCAAAGGGTTCCTTTCTTTTAGGTGAAATTGCTGCATGCTGGGATTGTTTTTGCAAGGACTGCTGGTGAGCACATTGATTTGTTTGTATCCATAGCAACATTTAGGTGTATGGATGGGTCGCAGTTGTTAGGATGTTTTCCGACATAGGTATCTTTTTCCCCACCCTAGTGAGTCTGCTTTCGCAGTGTAAATTGTCCATGACCAGAGGTGTATTCACAGGCTTCCAATGTTTTCCCATAAGCCAACACCCCATCTGGACACAAACCTGCTTCCTGCATGTTTGATACTTCCAGTCTATTTGACATACTTCACACCGCCTCTATTGTTAACAATGAGTCACAGCGATAGACTGTTTTGAGCCCTCCCTTGACTCACAGTTGATCTATCAGTTGTGAGGCAACAAACTGGAGGCACCCATTCTAAAGGCACAAGTTGGATTTCCCTTCCATGGTACTCCAATCAAACCTCCATGAAAAACTAACACATCCCCATGGTTGGAAAGTTACTATCTTCATCAAATTTTAGGAAATGTATCACAGCGTGGCTCTGGCCCTGGTCCGCCGCATAGCTGTGACTGCTTGGTGTCTTATATCGGTTCTATTGGAACATTTAGCAAGAGTGGTAGACAATCACCTCGCAACTGGGCTTGGCCTAGGCTGAAAGTTGAAGCTGGTAATGTGACACTGACTGGAGACCTCAATTCAGTAATATTTCATGTCTGCCACCTCGACGTGGTGAGAGGCTACATACCTTTCAGTGCTGTGGGATGATTGTGTGTCAGCAGGATGTAGTGTTCTTCCGAGGACCACCATTAATTGAGAAATATGCTGCTCTCAGACCCACTACTAGTTAAGATGGATATACGGCTGCAACTTAGAAGTGGATACATTGAAAAATTCACATAAGGCACGGATCAGGTAATGTTTCTCAATTTGAAGTTCTCAAATTGAGGGGCAAATTGGGGCCGGTCATTCAAATCTACAAGGCACAGGCCAGGGGTGCCATTACATATGGGGCGGAACTGTGGGGCCATACACCTGTCCATAATTTGTCTATAACTGAGAATAAATTTATTAGACAGATAGTTGCACTCCCGTCTAGTACACCGCTCCTCCCTTTGAGGATGGACTTGGGCCTGAGACCCATAGCAGATGAACTGGGCCTCAGACCCATAGCTTTCTGGCGAAGGCTATGGAGCAGTGAGGAACTCTTTACTTACAGGGCAGAACTGAGGGAGTTTCTTACCCATCCTAAAGCCTTGCAGATTCCCTGGATAAAATATATAAAAATGTCCTGTGAGAGATTAGGGTTCCCAGATCTATGGTCCGATCCAACATCTGCGTCACTTATGATCCCCCGAAGAGCCTTGGCCAAGGCTTATTATGAGCAGAAACTGGCTATTGTTTTAGATTGCCAGCGCGAGGGGTCACTAACATCTGCATTTACACAAAGCAAGGATTCCTATAGGCTGGAGAGGGTCTTGGATGGGATGACTCCGGGGCTGACCAGGAACCTATTTCTGCAATGGAGATATGGCACACTGCCCTTGCGGTCATACACCAGCTCCTGGACGTCACCGCCCTCCACCAAGCAATGCCCGGCATGCACTTGTGTTGAGGAAAGCGACCTACATGTGGTCTTGTTTTGTCCAACTTATAAGGCCGCTAGGAAATATTGGCTCTTACCCCTTATCAGAAACTTTGGTTGTAGGCAATACCTCCTGATGTATAGAATTTTAAAAACTGATGTCTCGGGACCAACGGTGTTTGGACTAGCCAAATTCCTTACAAGTGTCTGGCATACCCGCACCCGTATTTTAAAGTCGCAGTTGACTATTTAAGTATAAGAACATGAATTTTAATGTTTGACCGCTTATCTATTGTTCATCTACTGTTACTTAAGAAGTATTATTTTTTTTTTTATGGTGGCAAGGTTTTATATTGTATTACATGTTTTTACTGTATATCTTTGATGGTCAAACTGGCCGAAATAAAGATTGAAATTGGATATCTCAAGGCACCCGGAGCTTACAGCATCCAGGTTACCTTACAGACGCACATGGGAAAATTATTTATATGGATCAAAGACAATTAAAAAAAACATTATCATTTTGGTACATGTAAATAAAAACAAACAACTAAAGAAGCTAGAAAAGTCATATACAAACGTATGCAAGCAACAAATAATTGTAATGCGTTAGATAAATACATAATTTATTACATGATAGAAGGCATTCATTATGTAAGTGACTGCATGGATGAAATTATAGGTTGCTGGATAGATATTAGATGGGAACAGCCATCACTATTTAATATGACAGCTATCTCTAGTCCACATAAAACAGTAAATGTATTCAACCAATCCCTTTTTTGTTGGGGGTTATAATTTAGCCATTATTTAGCTAACTGTAATCATACTAAAATAGTTGCTATAAATATAATACCTAGGGCTACTGGAAGTATGCGATTGTGCTGCCGCATCATTTTTCCTATTATTACGGATTCACTGCATTTGCCACATAATCCATCATCTGAAGCATAATCTGCAGAGTTTAACCGAAAAAAGGTTTGTAGCTCAAACAGTACAAAAGTTACAAAAATGCAGCAGTACTTGTTCCTGCGCAGTGGAAGGCCCTTTGGGAAAATTGACTAGTCCAATATTGCTTTGCTTTATGTACTACTTGTATATAAAACTGGTACAAATGAGGTGCAACCAATGCCCAGACAGTGTTAACAAGTGTTACAACGTCAAAATAATGAAGTAGTACTATTACAAAATGTGCCAGCCAATGCCCAGACAGTGTTAACACGTGTTAAAATGTCAAAATAATGAAGTAGTACTATTACAAAATGTGCCTGATTATGCTGCATAATTTGTTTCTTGCCGCATAATTTACTCAACCCTGCTGTATAATTCCATGGGCCCTGATACTACCCAAGGATTTTGATAACATATATCTAGTAGCATCTTAAAGGAAAGATGTATATTAATTCCCAAAAGTTTATTTATTTCTATGAACATTTCTTCCCAATAGGTCTGTATTTTGGGGCAAAGTGTCTGCTTTAGTGTGTGGTGACAGGGAAAACAATTAGCCTCTGTCCTTCAGCCCCAGATATGCAATATTTCTGGTTAAAACATATGTTTTTTAACAATTTATAGTTATGAATTTTTAAAAGTCATACATTTACATTTTTGCGGCTTGACTATACATTTTTCTGTTTCAAAAACAAAAAAAATATAGTTGAGCTACAGAGCCCAACCATCAGCTAACCTTTGTAGATTGTCCCTGTTTCTCCAGTAGTAAGTGATAAACTTTGCCTAATATACCTTTATGCCTGACAGAAGAGATACATTGCATATATCTGACAGGGTTTAGGTCTACATCACTGACTGATACCTTCTTTATAAACTCTCAAAGCTGTATATACCTAAATAGGCCATTTTGAGGTATACTAAATGCCAAAGACAGTGTGTTGAAAGAGACAAAGGTAACATTTTCAAACAATTACCCTAAATGCTGTGGATTAGTACATGACCATTATAGTCCAATGATATCGCAAGTGAAGCTTAGGAGTTATGGGTTGAATCATATGTAGGTGTAGCGTGTGTATCTTCAAATAGATCATTTATGTGCAATAGCAGACCAAATCTGTGACTAAATTGAATTTGTTTAAAAACGAGTTTTTTCAAAGTAAGATGGCTCAAAAAAGTAGTATGACGTGATTTTATCATTGTACAGATCATGAAAGGGTCATGATGTCAAACAACCAGTGAGAGCCTAGTAGAAAAGCTACCCAGTAATTAAACATTATGCCAGGCAAAGCCCACTGTTGGACCTGTCTGCCTCTGGGAGTTCCCTACCAATTAATTATTTATTTTGTCCCCTTTGGCCTCCTAGTGTTACCATTTTTTTTATTTTATGTTCGCCAGAATTTTTCTAGTGTTGTCAGGGGGCTAGGTGTTTCTTGACGTTGTCACCTTTTATTACTTTTGAGGCCTAGTCACCCTCATGAGAGCTGAGGGAAACATAGAGACCTAAAATGGTGGCCAGCAACTGTCATAACGGTTAACTTAGTGAGGCTGACCCATTGGACTACATGGAGAAGGTTCTGGAACCTTCTGGGCAGGTTCTAGTAGTCAGAGGCCAGCCTATATAAGGCCAAGTCCAGGGTGGCCATTTTGAGTAGTGAGTGACCAGAGGAAGTGTGAGGTAGTCCAGGACAGGAGGGAGGCGATTTAGAGAGGAGGACAGAGCAGACTCAGGGATAGATCGACCTGTGGGCCGGCTAATTACCTGTGCTGATGCAACCCCTCTTGGGTTGACCAAACCCTGACCTGTTAGATCCATAACTAATTTTCAAGCAGGTCCTCTTATCGGCCTCACAAAAGCTCTGGAGCGGTAAACTGACTTAAAGACTGACCGGGAGCGAGAGATTAGCTCTAGAGAGCGGTCGTCACCACAGAGGATCTAGATCTCCACGCTGTTCTACTGGTGGAGAGCGAACATCAGCTACGGTAGAAACGTTGTGTGTGGGGAGCAGCACTCACCGTGTGGGTGACTCGAGGCATCAGCTGTCAGCCCGTCAGCGAGTGGGTTGCCCCCTCCATCGGGTCAGTTTCCGACCGCTGTGTTGGTGGAGGCGCGGCTCAGAGGAGGCCGTCTGAGAAGAGGAGGAATCCCGTGGTGACGTCGAGAGAGAGGCGGGGAGACGCGGATCGAGGCTGAGTAGAGGCGTCGACCTGAACCAGGGAGTCTCCGGTGTCATCGGAAGGGGCGGAGCCTGCCTCAAAGGGATCCCGGTACGAGGAGCAACGCGAGTTGAGGAAAAGCGGCCCCCGTGAATCTCAGCGGAGTCTTCCCATCTCCGGCGCTGGAACGAGTGATCGGAGCATATCGGAAACTCGAGCCGAGTCGGACCACAAGTGCGAAGTAAGCTGGGAAACTTGTGGGGAAGCGGGAGGCGGCACAGCGAGAGAACTGTGAACTCTGTACCGCCGGACTAAAAAGTACTGCAATTAGACATTCCGGCTTTGGAGCAACATCCTTTAGAGATCAAATTCAATAAATTAAGAAACTATTGAGGCACTGAGGGTGTGAGAAGGGAGAAGGTGCCCTGGGAAAATGGGCCCCTGGCACAAGTGTTAAGAACCGGATTATAGGGCTAAATTAGAGGCCAGAGGGCAATGTTATAATAACTCCACAGTGCATTAAATGTCCTTTAAGAGCCAGATCGTTCCCAAATGAAGTAGAGCAAAAGCATAGCCATAAGAATGTATGAGTAATTTGCCTGTCTTCTTTTAGTTGAATAGCTGGCTGTGACACTTGCCAGGAACGCTGCTGGGGGTAGAAGCTGTGCAGCTGTAAGCTCAAGCTAATTCGGACCCTGAGTTCTTATGGGTAATGTACATGTCAGATTACAAATTGAAGAGCATTAATCTGTTAATGTGACCTATCCAATCTGCACTATTTATGCTGGCAAGTGACCCTGTTAATATTGCTTATTGAATGTGAAAATTCCTATTGAACTGAATGTATACATTAATTTGATTTAAAGAAAAAGAAAAAGGTACAAAGAGAATTTTCATAAAAGGTACTGGTATTTTTCTAAATTGGTGTGGCGTCCTTTATTTTTAGTGGTAAGACATTGGGTTACTGTGAGTGAGTTTTTGTAAGCACTACACGAAAACCTCGGAGGTTAGCAGTAACCACTCTGCGCCGGTCTACCCTATGTAGTCTAGGATTCCTAGGTCTAACATAATTGGTGTTTCAGCGGTGGGATACAAGTTTGTGCTTACAGCCATTTAGTAGTAACGCAGTGTGTACCACAGGCCTACACCTGGAGTTTTCTCCAAGCGGACTCCCTAATTACATTTTTGCTTTTCCAAATTTGCTCCTGGTGGTGGGAGGAGGTTGTCCTTACGTCACACACTTCCTTGTTTTCTTCTGGGCACCTGTTTGATACTCCGTGACAAAATGAAAATTGAGGAATTGGAGACCTATACTGTGGCCCAACTTAGAGACTTTTGTCAAAATATGGAAGTGTTCTTTAAGCGTAGTGCTAAAAAGGGGGAACTCCAGACCAGCTTGAGGGCATGGGTGACAGCGCACCCAGAGGGGAAGGAGGAGGAAGAGGAGGCAGAGCGGGACACGGTCATCGGGATAGATGTGTTGTACCAGCCTGAGAGGGAGAACCTACTGACAGGTCCCAGAACATTTTCAAGGGAGGGCAGCAGTGTTTCTGTGAGAAGTTTGACTGAAGCCGAACTAGCGGACAGGAGGGAGAAAAGACAACTGAAGTGGGAGTTAGCCCGGTTGGAAAAGGAGAAGGAGGAGCAGAGGATGGCTCATGAGTTGAAACTCAGGGAGTTAGACTTTAAGGCCCTGCAAGTAGGGACTTCCAATTCTCCAAATGGTGGCAGCGAATCCAAAGATGCAACCAGGGAACCCAGACCTTATCTACCTAAGGATGTAGTCGCCAGCTATAGCACAGGGGATGACATCGCCAAGTGGCTGGCCGCCTATGAGGTCTCCTTAAGAGCCCATGGGATACTGGAGAAACACTGGGGGGGGGGGTGGCTTGTACAAATACATGAATCCTTCAGGAAGGGATACACTATTGGCCCTGGAGCAGGGAGAGCAGACCCACTACCCCACCATGAAAGTGGCGCTAATAAGAAAGTTTGGACTGACTCCAGAAAAATACCGGCAGAAATTTAGGAGTAGTCACAAACTAAGCACACAGAATTGGGTGGATTTCCTCGATTACGCAAAGAAAGCCTTGGAGGGTTGGGTGAAAATCAGCAAGGTAGGGGACTATGAGGGATTGTATGACCTCATACTCAAGAAACACCTACTCGAGAAATGTTTTCCTGAGCTGCGACAACACCTGGTGGACAGCAAGCTGACCAGCCCCAGGAAGCTTGCTGAGGAGGCGGACATCTGGGCTAGTACCCGGGTGTCCTCAAAGGGGGCTGGAGGGGATTCCCAGAGGTCCGGACAGGGCGCCCCCCAGAAGAAAGAGGGGGGAGATAACAAGAGGGAGTTCTCAAAAGGTCCCCAAAATAATTTCCAGGGAAGGGGAAGAGGATTCACCCCTAAGGCTAACCCGACCAGAAACCCTAATCCTGGCCAGAGCCAGCAGCCAAGGGTTGTCAATTGCTTTGAGTGTGGTGGTGTTGGACACTATAAAGGAGACGTGAAATGCCCAAAAAGACCACCCCCTCTCATTGGAGGAAAAGCCCCGGGAGTAGCTAGTGTAGTGCTCGGGGAGGAGTTGCCCTTAGATAAGGGGGGGAGTGGGCGGGTGTCACCTTAGTGTCCCTGGGAGATCGGGAGATGGTTCCAAAGATCCAGGTGCCCCCAAATACTACTAAGTATGGGCAGTGGGTCACCATCAATGGCCAAAGAGGGGAAGCTCTGAGAGACACAGGAGCCAGTATGACTATGGTAAGGAGTCATCTGGTGTCTATCGAGCAAGTGATTCCAAATGTACTCCACCCCGCCGCGATGGCTGACGGCAGAATGGGTCATTATCCAGTGGCCGAGGTTCCATTTGAGTGGGAAGGGGTTGCAGGTTTACTTCGAGTTGCCGTAAGCCCTGCCGTGCCAGTTGATTGTCTGTTGGGGAATGACATGGAGCAGAATGCTTGGAAGGAGGTGGAATAGCGGACTCATACTGAGATGCTGGGTACACCTGACTGGGCCTGTGTCAGCACAAGGTCCGCGACTACCCGGAGGGGGAGTTCGCTTACGCTGGAGCCTGGAACAATGGCCCAGCCAGCTGCCAAAAAGGGAAAGGACCGGTGGGCAGGAGGAGCCTGCCTCCCCATCCCTACCTCGTGAGATGGATAGGCCACCTGCGGTGGTGGACCTGGAGTCCACAGAGGGGGATGTTACTTCATTGGAGGGTCTACCCATCCCTGCTGAATGACATGAGGAGGGAGGTCCTACCAGGGAGGAGTTCTGCAAGGGCCAGAAGGAGTGTCCTACCCTTGAGGGACTGAGGCGACAGGCCGCAGCCCACGCAACAGGAAACGTTACAGGGAACTACCATATTTACTGGGAGGATGGACTCCTCTACAGTGAACCCAAGGCACCAGTGCATGGATCATCACGGGCCTTGGTGGTCCCTCAACGTTATCGAGCCTTTCTTCTAGAGCTGGCTCATGAGAAACCCTTGGCAGGACACTTGGGTCAGGACAAGACCTTTGCCCGGCTTGTCCCCCACTTTTATTGGCCTCAAATGAAGGTGGCGTCCGACACTTACTGTCGGACATGTGTATCTTGCCAAGCCAGTGGGAAAACGGGGGTGAAGCTGAAAGCTCCCCTGGAACCACTTCCTGTCGTTAGCACCCCCTTTGAAAGGGTGGGCATCGACATTGTGGGGCCATTGGATCCACCAACTTCAGCTGGTCACAGGTTTATCCTGGTTCTGGTGGATCATGCCACTTGGTACCCAGAGGCAATTCCTCTGAGGACCATTACTGCACCTGCAGTGGCAATGGCCCTGATGGGGATCTTTACCCGAGTGGGGTTCCCCAAGGAAGTTGTGTCTGACAGGGAGACCAACTTCATGTCAGCATACATGCGGGCTATGTGGAAGGAGTGTGGAGTTACCTACCGGTTTACCAATCATTATCACCCACAGACCAATGGTCTCGTGGAAAGGTTCAACAAGACCTTGATAGGCATGATAAGAAGTCTGCCTGAGAGCCTGCGGAGGAAATGGGACGTCCTCCTACCCTGTCTGTTGTTTTCCTACAGGGAATTGCCACAGAAGGGAGTGGGCTTCAGCCCCTTCGAGCTTCTGTATGGGCACCCTGTACGCGGACCTCTCAGCCTGGTGAAAGACGGATGGGAAAAGACTCCCCGGAAGCTTCCCCAGGACGTGGTGAGCTAAATGCTGGCCTTCCGTAGCCAAATGGCTAAGTTGTGGAAGCAAGCTTCTGACAACTTGGAAGCCAGCCAAGCCGTGATGAAGGAGTGGTATGACCACAATGCTCACCCGGTGGAGTTGGAGCCTGGCCAGAAAGTGTGGGTGATGGAACCTGGAGAGCTAAGTGCCCTCCAGGATCGCTGGACAGGCCCCTTTGAGGTGAAGGAGAAAAAGGGTAATGCCACTTATTTAGTGGACCTTACGACCCCCCGACAGCCCCTAAAGGTGCTGCATGCCAATCGCCTCAAACCCCACCATGAGAGGCCCAAGGTCATCTTAATATTGGTGACTGATGGGGCAGAGGAAGCGGAAAGTGAGCATCTCCCTGATCTCTTCTCGTCTCAGGAAAAGGATGGGTCGGTAGGGAGAGTGATTCTCTCACCATCCCTAACTCCTGAACAGCAGAGGGACTGCCACCAGGTCTTGGAGCAATATTCCTCGCTGTTCTCCCTTGTCCCGGGAAGGACCCACCTGTGTACCCATGACGTGGACACAGGAGACAGCCCACCTGTGAAGTCTAAGATCTACCGGCTGTCAGACAAGGTGAAGGCTAGATCCACAGTGAAGTTACTAAGATGCTGGAGCTAGGAGTCATTGAACCTTCTAGTAGCCCCTGGTCCAGTCCGGTGGTTCTGGTACCAAAAGCTGCCCCGCCGGGCACCACTCCAGAACTAAGGTTTTGTGTGGATTACCGGGGACTGAACTCAGTGACAAAGACTGATGCTAATCCGATCCCAAGGGCGGATGAACTCATTGACCGGCTGGGAGCTGCCCAATACTTGAGTACCTTTGACCTTACTTCAGGGTACTGGCAGATCTCCCTTACAGATGGAGCCAAGGAAAGGTCAGCCTTCTCCACGCCTGAGGGTCACTACCAGTTCTGTGTAATTCCCTTCGGGCTTAAGAACGCTCCTGCCACTTTTCAGCGGCTGGTGAACGAGGTCCTCTCTGGAATGGAAGCTTTCTCTGCTGCTTATCTGGATGACATTGCTGTCTTCAGTAGCAGTTGGGAGGATCATTTGTGTCACTTACAAGCTGTTCTCCAGGCCCTAAAATGAGCTGGCTTGACAATCAAGGCCAGCAAGGGTCAGATCGGGCATGGGTCGGTAGTGTACTTAGGCCACTTGAAAGGGCAGGGGAACGGTGCAGCCCCTCCAGGCGAAGATCGAGCCCCCCAAGACCCAAATAGAGGTCCGAGCCTTTCTGGGCCTCACAGGATACTATCGTCGCTTTGTGAAGGGATATGGCACCATTGTGGCACCCCTCACTGAACTTACATCCAAGAAACAACCCCGACGGGTAGTCTGGACAGAGGCTTGTCAGCGAGCCTTTGACACCTGTAAACAAGCAATGTGTACTGCTCCAATTCTCAGGGCCCCTGATTTCTCAAGAGAATTCATTGTCCAAACGGACGCATCGGAACATGGCATTGGGGCAGTGTTATCGCAACTCAATGAAGAGGGCCTGGAAAAACCTGTTGTCTTCCTGTCCAGGAGACTGCTTCCTCGGGAACAGAGGTGGAGTGCAATTGAGCAGGAAGCTTTTGCGGTGATTTGGGCTCTGAAGAAGCTGCGTCCATACCTGCTTGGCTCGCACTTCCTAGTTCAGACCGACCACCGACCCCTTCGTTGGCTGATGCAAATGAAGGGAGAAAACCCCAAGCTGTTGAGATGGTCTATCTCCCTACACGGAATGGACTTCCGGGTGGAACATCGGCCTGGAGTGGACCACGCCAATGCAGACGGTCTCTCTAGGTATTTCCGCCTTAGTGACGAGGACTTCCAAGGGGTTGGGTAGCTCTCCCCACTTTCAGCTGGAGGGGACGCGTGTTAGACCTGTCTGCCTCTGGGAGTTCCCTACCAATTAATTATTTATTTTGTCCCCTTTGGCCTTCTAGTGTTACAATTTTTTTTAATTTTATGTTCGCCAGAATTTTTCTAGTGTTGTCAGGGGGCTAGGTGTTCTTTGACGTTGTCACCTTTTCTTACTTTTGAGGCCTAGTCACCCTCATGAGAGCTGAGGGAAACATAGAGACCTAAAATGGTGGCCAGCAACTGTCATAACAGTTAACTTAGTGAGGCTGACCCATTGGACTACATGGAGAAGGTTCTGGAACCTTCTGGCAGGTTCTAGTAGTCAGAGGCCAGCCTATATAGGGCCAAGTCCAGGGCGGCCATTTTGAGTAGTGAGTGACCAGAGGAAGTGTGAGGTAGTCCAGGACAGGAGGGAGGCGATTTAGAGAGGAGGACAGCGCAGACTCAGGGATAGATCGACCTGTGGGCCGGCTAATTACCTGTGCTGATGCAACCCCTCTTGGGTTGACCAAACCCTGACCTGTTAGATCCATAACTAATTTTCAAGCAGGTCCTCTTATCGGCCTCACAAAAGCTCTGGAGCGGTAAACTGACTTAAAGACTGACCGGGAGCGAGAGATTAGCTCTAGAGAGCGGTCGTCACCACAGAGGATCTAGATCTCCATGCCGTTCTGCTGGTGGAGAGCGAACATCAGCTACGGTAGAAACGTTGTGTGTGGGGAGCAGCACTCACCATGTGGGTGACTCGAGGCATCAGCTGTCAGCCCGTCAGCGAGTGGGTTGCCCCCTCCATCAGGTCAGTTTCAGACCGCTGTGAGGGTGGAAGCGCGGCTCAGAGGAGGCCGTCTGAGAAGAGGAGGAATCCCGTGGTGACGTCGAGAGAGAGGCGGGGAGACGCGGATCGAGGCCGAGTAGAGGCGTCGACCTGAACCAGGGAGTCTCCGGTGTCATCGGAAGGGGCGGAGTCTGCCTCAGAGGGATCCCGGTACGAGGAGCAACGCGAGTTGAGGAAAAGCGCCTCCCGTGAATCTCAGCGGAGTCTTCCCATCTCCGGCGCTGGAACGAGTGATCGGAGCATATCGGAAACTCGAGCCGAGTCGGACCACAAGTGCGAAGTAAGCTGGGAAACTTGTGGGGAAGCGGGAGGCGGCACAGCGAGAGAACTGTGAACTCTGTACCGCCGGACTAAAAAGTACTGCAATTAGACATTCTGGCTTTGGAGCAACATCCTTTATAGATCCAATTCAATAAATTAAGAAACTATTGAGGCACTGAGGGTGTGAGAAGGGAGAAGGTGCCCTGAGAAAATGGGCCCCTGGCACAAGTGTTAAGAACCGGATTATAGGGCTAAATTAGAGGCCAGAGGTCAATGTTATAATAACTCCACAGTGCATTAAATGTCCTTTAAGAGCTGGATCGTTCCCAAACGAAGTAGAGCAAAAGCATAGCCATAAGAATGTATGAGTAATTTGCCTGTCTTCTTTTAGTTGAATAGCTGGCTGTGACACTTGCCAGGATCGCTGCTGGGGGTAGAAGCTGTGCAGCTGTAAGCTCAAGCTAATTCAGACCCTGAGTTCTTATGGGTAATGTACATGTCAGATTACAAATTGAAGAGCATTAATCTGGTAATGTGACCTATCCAATCTGCACTATTTATGCTGGCAAGTGACCCTGTTAATATTGCTTATTGAATGTGAAAATTCCTATTGAACTGAATGTATACATTAATTTGATTTAAAGAAAAAGAAAAAGGTACAAAGAGAATTTTCATAAAAGGTACTGGTATTTTTCTAAATTGGTGTGGCGTCCTTTATTTTTAGTGGTAAGACATTGGGTTACTGTGAGTGAGTTTTTGTAAGCACTACATGAAAACCTCGGAGGTTAGCTGTGACCACTCTGCGCCGGGCTACCCTATGTAGTCTAGGATTCCTAGGTCTAACACCCACACACCATTGTGCAGCGGTAATTGCAATTGGTAGAGGCATCTTTTGGGTTTCTTAAACTGTCAAATAAATCTTGAGACTAAAGAATAGTTTTTTTTTTATTCGGCACCAACAACGTTAGGACTCTCAATAGACATAAAAATCGTGGCAGGATAACTACCTTGGTAACATTGCATTTCCCTTGAATGCCAAGAGGGAAGTCTATATGCGTTTTACACATGGGAAGTCACCTAAGCAGAACTCTTTCAGAATTAAATTGGTATGCACTTTTAATACTGCGGGAGATGTTAACTCCATGTTGTTGAAGTTACATAGCGGTTATCTGGACTAGGAGATTGCTGATTGAATACAATTTTGGTTTTATTAGTATTTCTGGACTAGGTAGATGCTGTGCCAAATCTTTTTGCTTCTACTTCAATGGCAGGGAGTAAGATTGTGGGATTAGATGTGAATATGGCGACCGCAACAGCGTCTGCATATCGTGACACTTTGCATGAGGTGTCATTCAGACGTATGAGACACGTAAGTGTTGTATATAAGGTTCTAGGTATATAATGAACAGCTGTGGTGGGAGAGGGAATCCCTTATATGTACTTCTCCCAATCGGGAAGCTCTGTCTAAGCGAACCAATACAGACTACCCTGGCTGTGGTTTCCTAAGACACTAATAAAAGAAAGTGACAAACTGACTGTAATATTAAGCCCTCTGTCTAAATCAAGGGAAATAAAGATATTCTTGGCATTTTGTTCAATAGGCAGCATCACTTTGTGTGTTGAAATAATCCCTTGGAAACCAGCAATGAAAATACACAGGCCTGTCTTTTCCAGAATCTCGGTAGAATATTAGCAATCAATGAAGTTTTGTAAATTCCCCTTTGGCAGTTAACATACCCCGGGCATTATTATACTGTAGATTTATTTCCCCGGAAAGTGGACTTCACCAACTATTGAAGGTCAACTAGAGTGTTACTGAGCCAAGCCAAAGGTAACAGCCAATATCAAGGGAGTGGGACTGATAAAGACCTCTCCAGTATAC
Source organism: Lissotriton helveticus (assembly GCF_964261635.1). Classification (NCBI taxonomy): domain Eukaryota; kingdom Metazoa; phylum Chordata; class Amphibia; order Caudata; family Salamandridae; genus Lissotriton; species Lissotriton helveticus. Next base: position 406,289,344 of record NC_136070.1, read on the forward strand.
TTTATGACTAGTATACCATGCCTCTCAATGAGGTGGACTTGCCTAATTAAGAATGAGGCTTCCTGGTACACATGGGGACTTTAAAACCACCATAGCTTTCCTCAGCTTCTTCATCTACTCTTCCACATCTCCTGCTGACCCTATTTGTCTTTTATTGCTAGGTTTGCCAAATATGCATAGCAAAAGCTGTTTAACAAAGGCTCTGCAAAGTCTTTTATTTCCTTTGGTAAGGAATATACTGACTGTTCTCTTCATTTCACCCACTGCTCTGGAAATAACTCCATACCCTTAATAGCCGGAGCCAGAGAAGGAAGGAAGTGAAAGTCAGTGGTCATATCCTTTGCCCATAGCCTCTGCTTCCCTCGACCCCATCCTGGCCTAGCATCCTCAGGAGAGGGAAAGGCAGACAATGTGGGTAGAGGTATTTCGATGTTAAAGGCATAAGGCCTACACCAATGTTCAAAGAATGCTGTTGCTTGTGGTGGCTGGTATTTGAAGGCAGTGCGGTGGTGGGGGCAGTGGGAGGAGAGAATGAAATACATTTAAAAGTACACACTTACATGTTTGCTGCCCGCCATCACTGCTGCCTCCTCTTTGTCCTCTTCCCCGCTTACAGGGCAGGAAGCAAGCACCCAGCCTTCCGACAGCCAATCACAACACTGCAATGTAGCGTTGTGATTGGTGGGAGTGCTGTGGATCGGTGCTCAGCCAGATAATGGAGAACATGCAAAGTGCACATACATGTTTGGCCGGCTCCAGAGGGCCCCTCTCGGGCCGGCCAAAGCATCATGCGGACTTCAATGTGCTCACCACTCCTATCCCTGTGAGCGGAGTAGCCCCACCCCACTCGTCAATCTGCTGCAGCAGGACAAAATAAAATGATAATAACATCAAGCAATTATAATTTTAATTTACTGCTTCTAAGCAGTGGGGCAACGCTCCTCCACCTTAATGGAGGAGCCACCACTGCTGGTCAGTGCAGATGCCCACAGGTTGTGACGCAATGTAAACCTAACGGAAGAAGGCTCATTTAAGGGGAAATGTTTTAATTTCTCCAATAAAGCAATACATTGCATGGGTGCTGAAAAGCACATATTAAATGCGTGGAAACCTTCTGAGGGTATCTATGACTAGAAATGGGTACTGGAAGGGTATGCATCCTGCACAAATCTGATGTTAGACAGGACATGTTCACATGTGCACCATGACACAAGTCTGTGCATTGTGCAAGGCAGCCTTATTTGAGTGCAAGCACAAGGTTACACACCAGCAGCAGGCAAATCTTTACGGATAATGAACTGTGCTAATTCTCCCCGCCCTTGCATAATGCAACACAGCAAATTGGGGTGCTGCACTGCATGGCATGGAAAATGTGTTAATCTAGGCCTCAGACCCTGATTACAAATAGGCCAACAATCTCCTTTACAACTCATTTGCAAATTGGACGTCTCACAAGTATTTGCCCTCTCAATTTACACCAGGTAGACAGTGGTTTAAATAGGGAGGGAAAATATTGCTACATGCTGACTTGTAGACCTGAGATCTATATATTTTGTGCGTAATGTCTCACTCTGAGGTCTGAAACTCAGACTCCGGTACAAAGTGTTCACCTGCTCATTGACAAAACCCACATTTTTGGTCATTAGCAGGTGCGCAATTTGCCCCTGCTATGTGCATAGCTTGTAAAATTCCCCAAAACATCTATAAGCCCTTTGGATTTTTAAGCTTACACTGCACATAATGCAAATGAACAATCATTTTTTCGATAAACTTGATTCACCACCTGAAGAGACTCAAAACTAACATTAGGATTTTTTTGTCATTTTTAATTGCTTGTCGGTTTTGTCAAAGTAAAATAATATTAACATGCTGTAAATAGCACCTGACACTGCTGATTGTATCATTCCATAGTGCTGGTAAAAGGGGTAACTGTTATTCTACTGATGTGCTTGGTTTAGTGAACTGTTATGGGTAAAATATTGGATTGGCTCCTGCCACAAGCTTAGGTCTTCTTGTTACACACAGACCTCTGTAGATTCCACATCCACTGCCAGAGCTATCTTAACTTTAACGATTATTTGATTTATCATTTCTTTCAGTTACATTTGAGTATGTGAATGATTGACTCCACTGTTACCAAAGTAATGAGGTCTAGGACCAGAGTGGAGGCCTCATTTATTTAGAAATTAGAAAAGCTGCAAATGTTTTATGGGTAAATTTAGGACATAATGTACCAGAGATATGTAGCAGAAAATTGAGGAACACAGCAGACTGAAAAAAGATCCCACTTAAACATTTATTATGTTTATGTTAGAACAAAGAGACTATAAAAACAAAACCAATATCCGCATCTCTCAGAAGACCCAAAGAAAACTGATTACCTGCCTGAGGTATACATAAACAATATTAGACAACAGCATTAGATACTAGAAGAAAGGCTTCAGATAAAGATAAATTAGGGAATGTAGGGGCCGAGCTGAGAAACTATAGTATTTACCACAATTGTCACAATACTTGATAATCTCCTACCAAATACCCAATGACAATATTTTCCCACCCTTACTTGACTAAATGCTTTTTCTCCCATCCTTTGATTCTTTCACTTTATATTTTTGCTAGTTCAATTAATTTGTGTATGGAAAATTCACGATACATCCCAAAATATTTGTAATTTAAAACGATTAGACTTTAACATTTGTTGGCACCTGCAGACTGCTGAAAGTGTCTAAAATCTTATAAGATCATGATTTCGCCACAGATAGGGGTTGGGCCGCTTGAATAACTACACTTGTATCTCATCATAGTGACTGACCTCCCAAAGTTCTAGAGAGGCCTGCAAATCTACGTCTTTGGAATGGCTTCAGTATGTCTAACTTTGTCAAACCCTTCTCCAGGTATAGTTACTGATTTGTGATGCTCCTACAGCTGGTCAGATACCTAAGGTACCCTGGACATATTCCCCTTACCCCCTCCCCCCAAATTTCTTTGGCAAAGTAAAATACAGATGGGGTCGGATCACACAAAATTTATGACCGGTGCTAGTACGACCTTGGTTTAGTTGTGTTGTTATGTTACTTTGAGTAATCGTATTGTGTTATGGTTATGATCTCTTGTTCACTTTAAACATGCCAAAACATTATTGTTCATGTGCAGCAAAAAGCAGCACATCCCTTTAAATTTCCAGCAACAACATCCTTTTTCTATTGTCTACCATGGTAAAATACCACTCCTACAGGTCTTCGAGTATTTCAGTTATCAGTTCCACTGCTTTCTTTTTGTGATATGGCCCATGTAGTACTCAAGTCTGGAGGTTTATGCATTGTAGCAGGGTGGACTACAACTGCCAAGTGAGAGCCCCATTGGACCTGGCCTAGGTGGAGTTTGGAACCTGTAATGATCCTCCGGAAAAAGCTACGTCTATACGACTATGTTTGGTATACCCAGTCCTCAAGAATTCTCAAAACTCCAGACTGAAGATGTCAGCCCACATCTAATGTGATTAATATTAAGACTTAGAGGAATATTTATAAGGGTGTTGCGCCACCGCAGTGTCACCTTTTACGATGCTCTGGTAGTGCAATGCACTGCTACATATTTACAAGGCGGCACTAAGCCACTTTGCAAGGATAAACGCTCCCTTGTATATATGGCCCTCTTTGCTGCAGTTTTCTGCAGCAAAGGGGCATGCAATGGGTGTTGCTGTGGGCGTTCCCACACAGCACCCATTGTGCCTCCTCTGGTGCTAGGGGAATACACAGGACTACGCTGTATTTTTGTAAATAATACACACCCTGCATTTTTTAAATGTCACAGCGTATCTAAATTGCTTGTAGCGCTGCACCATTTTGTTGTAAATATGCCCCACATTTTGTTAGACTTCTTAGTATTTATAAACCAAGAAAACTTAATAATAATCACCAAATAAAAATATATGTGTTTTTGAGGTTTTATCATAAAATTACTTTCAAAAGAACACAGAGCAAAGTGGTGCAGTTCACAGTGAGCACCAATAGGAGTACAGCCCATGACAACTTGATTCTCTGCACATAAAAAATATTATTATATTGTTGCCATAAATTAGGTGGAAATTCCAGCTGTCTGCAAATATTTTTGAAGAGCCAACAAATGCAAGAAAAATAGAAAAGGCCAGTTGGTGCATACATCTTCTCAGCAAAGAGTCCCATGTGCGCTAGGTTGGGGAAGCTCCCAGGTTGAAAAGTGAAATTGTTTCAAGAAATGTAGCTGACCAGCTGGCATTTCCAAAACAAAGATCTTGTATTGCAAGAAGCCAAGGTTACCTGAGTTGAAAGTAACACAGATGCATGAAACAGGCAAATAATTTATTTTTATGTCTGGACTTTTGCTTAAAAAACAACAACCATATGGTGTGCAGTGTTCATTTGTACACAGACTCCTGCTTGCTCCCAGGATATCGACGTTTTTGACTGAGCAAACTTTTCCAACCATGACAGAGCGTACAAAAGATTTTTGGGACAGCGTCAGGGACAGAGGTCAGCCAATTGGATGCTATGTTGCTATGATCACTGTTTTTTCAAACTAGTGTGAAAATACTCCCCATCTATGGCTGAAGCTGTAAGCCAGCCTTAGTGCTAAACATAAATAAAGATTGTGACTCTCCCACTAGTTTGGAGACTTCTACATTACTGTGCTGGAGATCATATTTAGTTCTGAATCTGCTAATGTTTATTGAATTCGGCAATATCTTTGTAACAGTAAGATTTTCCATCAGAGGTCAATATTTAATAGTATTCACAGTATTCATAGTATACAAATTGCTGAAAATGGTAGCCTACTATATATAAGGCTGATTAATACTAAACCCAAAAGGATGCTAATATTTGAACGTAAAAAACATTGTGACTGTTCCCCACTCCCCTAGCAGCCAATAATCAGAACTTGTGAGGGTTGTTATGTAAATTTTCGACCTAGAGACTTCTTCAACCATAACTGTCTTTTGGGTTATTTAAAAGCAATTTTATAATTGAAAAGGGAAGCTGGAATAGAAGAGCACAGATAATAACATAGCATTTTGTACAAATCTCCTTATATTATGTAGCAGTCTGAGCAGAATCTTTTGGATAAGCATCTAATAGACATTGAGATTTACTTCATTAGACATGTTACTACAAATATACCCATTAATTTGGCCAGCCCATAGTACTGGCCGATTGGCATCAACATTTATTTCAGCTAATGTATTAGTAGCATTTGGCTTTTATTTGATATTTTATTTATTCATAGTTTTTTTAAATGACGTGATCAAGAAGCAAAAGGGTGCCAGAGTGCTTTAAATAAGTATAGTTTACTACCATGAAAACAAAGGCTGTACATTAAAGGTTCATTTTGTTGCAGTTCTGATGTGTACAGAGATCTTTCTTTGATGTAATGTGCAAGTGTTCAGTGTCATAGACTGCAGGGCCGGACTGGCCATATCGGGAAGCGGGCGTTTTCCGGCTGGGTGGGAAGGGTGGGGGCCCGTTTTGGACTGGAGGGGACATTTTTGTTACTGGGGGAAATCAGCCACTTATAACAAAAGTGCAGCCGCAGTGTTTCCCACCAGCCCCAGCACCCACCCTTCAGTGGCTGGTCCAGGAGCTGGTCCGACATAATTGCAAGTGCTGACTTGCGTTCCCAGTCCGACCCTGATAGACTGTCAACCCTCTGTGTGTCATACAAACACAGTATATCAGTCCTAATGAAAAGCTCTATCATCCAACCCCTTTAAAGTACTGTAAAGTGCCTTCAATTTGAAAAAGCTATAAAATGACTGGTAGAGGGCAACAGGTGAACCATTAGTGCCCAGCAAGTATAGATGTTTTACAGGGACGTTGTTTGCAGAACGGCCATTCAAAATGCAAATGAGTGCTTCTCAGAGAACACTCTCTAGCAAATCACACCAAGACGTTAGCCTAAGACCCAACGTATTGGATAAAGAACTATAATTTTATCTGAGAATTTATGTACCATAAGCACCCACGGTTCATGTTGCCTCAGATAGTAATGAGTTATATTATTTGTCCAAATATATCAAATTTTTAGGCAACTGTTTCTAAGCTTCTTTGGCTGTATCTGCTGTGAAAGGACAATTCTAATTAATTCCACACATACGACTAAATGTAAGTTTGCAAATGGGGTAAAAGAGTAGAGTGAATTTGTACTTTGTGTAATGGGGTATGTTAACTTTGGCATTGATTACAAAATACTGAAGATAGTATTCCTATCGCTCTTACTTTATTGTGAAACTATACCAGTTCATTCATATATGTAAAGAACCTACTATAGGATCACTGCATGCTTACCACTCAGAAAGAGGTAAACCTTTGAAGACACTCCTGTCCATCATGAAGACATTGAGGAACGCTCACAGATGTTCCTGCAGAACTCCTGGAGCCCAACAGAGGGCAGGAGTCAAATAAAGAAAGACAGAGAGAAAGAAAAGTGTAAAAGGGGTGGTCCTGGACCCCACCAGTTGGCAGGCTGGGAGCATCTATGTATGAAGCCTAACATCAGAAACTGGACTATAGTGCCTTATTCTGTGCCAGCATAATCTTGCACCTGGTTTTTATGGTGTACATGAAGACACCATGAAAGGCACCCGAAGGCTTGCACCCAGGATAAAGGTGATTTATCACTTTGCTTTTATCACATATTTAATTCCCTATAATATTACAGCCTATCGTTTGCACAACATTTCTCAATTTGTGGGCTCTGGTAAATGTATGTTTAATGAGTCTTAGTAGCCAGTTGAATAGATCTGCTTTTTAATCTAATCCTTTTCATATACACAACTCAAATCAATAGCTTAATATATCAATACATACTCCATAGAGTAGCCAGGGAAATAGCCAAAAGTTCAACCTTTTAAACAAAGAGCTAAATAAACATCTTCCTATTAATGCTTGAACAAAAATATCTGTTTAAAGAAAATGGGTACAAAAACTGTGGGAATATGAAAAGCCACCTTACTAATGCAGGATGAGTACACAGACAGCACATTGTGAGTGAATACCTTTCAAACCAAAGATATAATCGGAATGTTGAAAGAGATAAAGTTCAGATACGCAACCAACGTGTAAAATACCTGGCCCACTCAGCTAGTAATCAAATCTGCCTCACTTCACTCTCATGCTTTTTTCATCCTCATGAATTCGGAAGAATGCCCCTGAGGTGCTGTATTTCATTACATGAGGCTTACAGTATATTGGTTTGTTTTTTTCTGTTTGACAGATTTGTGTCAGATTGTGACAGATTGGTCCCATAGTCAGCAATCTTTATTGTGTTTTCTTTTACAAATTCTGCTTGTTTTACTGCTGCCTCATATCTACTTCCTGCTGAACAGCTGAGCAGCTTCAATGTCTGGCCTCTTTCACCTTCTGAAGTGATGTATGCCTCCTAGATCCAGTTGTAGGAAGGTTTTGTGGAGTTTGTACTACGATTTGTTAAGAACATTGGTTACTTTATCATTTAGTGATGGACAGTGAGCAATTTAATCTTTGGGCAAGATTTTTTGCTACATAGGTGGCAAACTTACACATAATATTCTTTCCTGTGGAGAGAGCAATTTGTATCATTGAGGTCTCCAATTCAAGTAACATTTGTGCAAATTACACATGTATATGATTGTGATATGAAAGCTGAGACCACTATGTTGTGAATCACAATCACGTTCTTTGCTCATGCATCGCTAATATCTATACATATATACTTCAGTGTTTGTTTCCAGCAGCTGGCATTTGTACTCTATTTGTAGATTTAAATGTGCCATATTAACAATGTTAAAAAATACGGTGTGGTGCTCCAACATATGTGAATACCTTATGAGAAACAGTATATACGGTATATTATCCAGATATCCCAAAATAATCACAGAGTTATTTTAACCAAAGTTCCCAATCACTGAGATTGTTGTCTAATTTTTATATAAGGCAATACAAGCGCAACTACTAAGAACACAATAAAGACGTAGCTGCAGCCTGAACATGTCTAGAGATCTTCGATACACTACTTCAAGCCCCTGGAGCCGTCTTTCATTTTTGGTATTCCCTAAAGCATCTCGCCCATCATCATTGCTGAGATTCCTGTAAGGCTGTATTGGGGACGTGCATGCATCATTGGCAAAGATTTATGGCAGCAATATTAGCAAGACTGGTGACTGAGTTTTACAATTGGTGGAGAAATGTCATGTAGTTATTAGAGTTCAAACAAAAAAACGTGGGAGGTAGCGGTTGAGGGCAGGTTTACCCTCCTTACTGTATATAGTTTCACAAAACCTCAATGGTGTGGACTACAACCCAACAGGAAGAAACCCTGGTTACAACACTGACACAGAGGGATCAGACACCGACTCTGACAGCTCCGATACGGGATACAACAGGAAGGGTACCTCCAGGAATAGGCGCAGCCAAAAGAGGACAGCAAGTACAGTGGTCATACCCATTGGAAGTCACGAGGATGACAACAAGGAGCATGGACCCTCCGAACAACCCTACAACCAGCAACCGCCCAGTCTAGTGGTCAATCTGACGGGCAAAACTCTATCGTCCACCGAACTGGGAGTACACACTGAGCCTGGACAAATTCAAGCTGAGCTGCCAGTTGAACTAATGTATCTGTAAGATCAAACTCCAGGTCTTTTTTGACAACAAACCAACAACAGACACCAGATCTGGAGACGCAGGCCTACATCTGAAATCTAACTTCACCCCCCATCTGCCACATTGCCCGTGGAACTCCTAGCCTTTAAAAAGCTATTTTAAAGGAAATAGGGGAGATTGATTCAAGGACCATCAAAATCTTCCACAACACAAGCAAAATTCAACATGATGCCATCCAACAACTGCCCAATGACACCAGCATAGTTGCTAAACCGGCAGACAAAGGGGGCCCCATTGTGCCACAGACCTCTGAGGCATACCGCTGAGAGTGCATGCGACTACTTGAAGACAAGAGGAACTACCTATGTATCAAAGACGATCCTACAGAACGCCTACGAGTTGGTATCGCGAGCATGGGGGAGGAGGCCATCTTGCATGATTGGATTACCAAGAAAAAAGGGGATTTCCTGATCAACACCCACTGACAACTCCTTATTTCTACACCATACCCAAGATACACAAGTCCCTGGGGGACCCGCCTGGACGATCCATTCTTTCCAGTACAGGATCCATACTAGAACCCCTTTCAAAATTCGCCAATGCCTTTTTACGTCCTCTGATACAAAGAACAAGCACATACCTATAGGACAAAAAGGCGGTACTTTGTCTTCTTAAAGACTTACAGTTCAACCCAGGAACTAGCATCCTCACAGGGTTGGACGTCGAATGCCTGTATACCAGCTTACCACATAAGGAGACTCTAGACATCATTGAAGAGGTCTTATATGAAGAGGACTGGACCTACCACACACCGAGACATCTGGTGTTAGAGTGCTGCAAGTGGGCCCTGACAGAGAACTTTTCCAGTTTTGAGAACACCTTATTCTGTCAACAACACGGGACCAGTATGGGCAGTACATTTGCCCCAAGTGTGGCCGGTTTATACATGCACCACCTTGAGAAGCACAAAACTCTGTCAGACACCAACCCATATCGCCAACACATCATACTTTGGAAAAGGTACATCGATGATATTCTGCTTGTTTGGGAGGACGAATAGTCCAGAGTGGATGAATTCATCGTCTGGTTGAATCTTCAAGACATTTTTCTCAGATTCACTCACACCATGAGTAGATCTCAGTTGGTATTCCTGGACCTCAATATTTATGCAGTGGAGGGGTTTCTGAAGACAATGACACACGAAGAACCCACTGCTAAAAACTGTTTACTCCTTTACGATAGCTTCCACCCAAGACATTTAAAGGAGAATCTCCCCTTTGGCTCGTTCCTCAGGCTAAGGAGGAATTGCACTGAGACCAGAGACTTCAAAATACAAGCCAAAAGGCTGTCAGATAATGTCCTAACAAGAAAATACCCAGCAGGTCTGCTATCAAAAGCATAGAAGAGAGCTGCTAATAACCACAGGGATGCCCTACTTGAGACACATCCAAGACAGGACACCGAGAAAGACTGAAGACCTATCTGCATCACAACTTTAACATTGCCTCTGACCGTGTTACCAAGATAGTCAAGGAAAACTGGAGCATTCTAAACAGCTGAAAACTCAACATCCCAAAACCGCTGTTCTCCGACAAGAGGGGGACAAATTTGAACGACATTCTGGTGCGTACCCATCCAAAATCAGTAACGAACAGAGAAAGGAATCAATCAGTTTTAGGTACACCACCCGTAGGCCATTACCAATGCGGTAATTGTAGCGTGTGCCACCTGACCACCGTTACTAAGAAAGTGTCATTCAATAACATGATGAGTTGGGAATTACGGAAGCTAACGAATTGTAATAATATAAGAGTGGTTTACATGATAACTTGCCCATGCAACCTACATTATGTAGGCATGACTACAAGAAAAGTAAGCACCAGGTTATGCGAACACCGCAATAACATCAGGTGTCACCGAATTACCACAAAAATGTCCTCACATTTAACAGAACATAAACATACACCTAACGATCTGAAATGGGTGGTTTTAGAACATCTTAGTTACATTGACAATTTGGAACACAGACTATTGGGAAAGGAGCAACGATGAGTGTATACACTCCGCACAGACACAGCGGGATTAAATGATAATATCCAGTGCGGGGCTTATTGTTGGTTAATCCATCAGAAGTAGCCCGTGTGGGACACACCGACCCAGCTTTTTCATTAAGTCTCAATAACCATGTTCTGTGAAAATGTACCACACGCTTAAGTACCATCGGGTGGTGGTATAATCTACATAATTCTCATTCTTTAGCTACTGATGATCCAGCCCTAATGGTTATATCCTCTGCCTAGGGACAAGTGTTACATCTATTATATCAGAGTCTACAGAGTGCATCAGAGGCATCATAGAAATGCTCCAAAAAGGACATCCCTCATTTCTGGGCTTGCACAACGTAAGCGGAGTCTATAACCCGGGTGCAGCACAGAACATCAGAAGTCATCAGAGTAATGCCCCAAAAGGACACTCTCAGGCTCAGATCTATTGTATATAGATAAATACTTACAGGGGCCACTTATAAACTCCCCCTGTTTTTTCACTACAGGTGTGTCTTTCTTTTTTTTTACTCTTTATATTTGGCACATAACATTACCGTTTCCATTGAGCAATGAGACCATTGTTACACATATGTTACAATTGTAACTTCTGTTACATGGCAGCTTTCCCATGTTAGAGAGAAACAATTTGTTGCAGTTAAGGTCATTGCACATTTTCCACTTCATTCACAGTTCTGCATTAAGGAATTACCTGTCGGTATTGCACATATGTTACCTCTGAAGGCTTTCCACTTTCCCAAACCTGTTCCCATTTTTTGGGACATCCTCTATGTCCATACACCACTCTTTCAGCCACCATTACCATATCCACGTCATTACTCCAATCTCTCACAGTGGGAGTGTTTCGAGCCCCCCATTGTTTTGCAATGTTCCTCTTCGCTATTGTCATACCTAGTGTCGCCCAGGTTTGTGCTACTCTGTTAAGATCTGTGGGCTCCTCTATGTTCAATAGGTATCTCCTAGGCTCCGGGGGTACCGGGGCCCCACTTACTATTGTTATTGTGGACATGACTGCCTCCCAGTAGAGCACTATTTCAGGACATTCCCACAATGTTTGATAAAAAATGCCTGTTGTTCCACATTGTCATAAGCAGAGTTGGCTGTCTGATCTCCCCATTTTATATAGTGTCGTTCTGGTGTTGTAAACTCGATGTAGTGCTTAAAGTTGAATTAAGCGTAGTTTTGAAGGAACTGCCACCTCTCTTGGAGATGCCAGTGCCTCCTGCCAGTCCGTCTCATCCAATTCTCCCACGTCTTTTTGCTATTTCTCCTGTAGAGATTGTTGATAAGTGAAATTAGTTTTAAACAAAAAGTAAAGGATCTGTATAGTACTAAGATGGCCCTGCCATTGTCCCAATAGTGGCAGCCATTTTGTATGGTAGTACACGGTCTAGCAGTTCAGCTGAATGACAAGGCACTTCCATGTCGACTGCTTCAAATAGAGACCCGACAGACACACGCTTCAATATGCGTCTCTGGGGACAGAAGTAGGTAACGACCCGAGAGGCGTACTTTGATGAAGTAAGTACAAAGAGAAGGGGTTCTTGCTGTACTCCGATGATGAATTGCCATCAACAAAAACGGCTAAATAAGTGTCTTATCTCCATTTCTAGAGTGTGACTATAAGCCCCTCTACCCCTGTTGTTGACCATGAGGCAATAGTATTGCCTAACTAGAAGTACGTGTCATCGATACTATATGTATTTTTCGTGTTGTTTGTCACATGGTGTATTTTCTCACAAGTCTCCATTACAAGTGTTTTTCACAAGCATCGAGTGTGGCACATTCACTTCACACGAGATGAGCACACAACATAAGACCCTAAGTGCACCCACTAAATACAAGTGTATTGATCTAGATAAGGAGCTGCATGTATTTACAAGCCTAAATGGCATGCCAGCTTGTCTGGTTGGCAGCAGTTATTTTTAATGTACCTCTTTGCTTCTTCTTTTACAGATACGGAATATCATTAAGTAACCGTATGTATTTTGTGTATACACATTAGGTGTGCACTTCACTGTATCCTCATTATAAGATTTATTAGGAGTGGCACTCATGGAGCTAGACCCTGTGTAATCCTGATGAAAAGCTTGTAGGGGACAGCTCGAAACATGTTGACACAGACGCAATACTAGGGGAACCTAACTCATTAAGGTCAGGTTTCTCCCTGGTATGAATCCCTGATTTTAACCATACCAGCTAGGGGCAGGAATAAAATAGTAGCTTACTAGTTAGGTGTTGTTTTTAACTTATTTTCCTTCCACTCCACATCACTGCACCTCACATAGTCCATAACTGAGTGTTCCTACGTAATTCGCAAGTCGCAGCACGCCTCAATCCATAGAGGATTGAGAGGAACCCCAATGATGAAGCATGCCACCTAGGAGAAATCCTTGTGGGTGAGGCGTCTCTAGAAAAAGATCATTTTTTCTAACAAGGTCATTACAACAACATTTCGGTGAATCCTAGTTCCTCCATAGGTTAGTTTTTTTCCAATATACTCGAATCTTGTGAAACTGTTAATAGAGTTCAAGCAAAATTCAAGGCCTTTGAGATCAACTATCTTCCAGTTTCCCTTTGATCTGTTATATTGCTTCTATTCTTATCTAGATATGGTCAATATTTTTTGGTCTACTTATTTCTGTTTTTTGCATTCTTAAAGTACACTTCAGTATTGCAGGCTTCTGCTGCTCTTTTCTCATTGCATACTTTAGCCTTCTACCATTTTCATTTATACTTCAGATAAATGCTAAAAAGTGAAGTATTCAATTTATAGTTGGACAGTGAAAGAAATTGTGTTACTGGTTGAGGGGAGTGAAACCCTACTCATGCAACAAACACAAGCCTTGTCAGGGTGATGTCAAAAGCAAACCCCAAATTAATCTACCTGTGCTCAACTCTCTGGTAGTTTGGCACAGAGCAGTCAGGCTTAACTTAGAGGCAACGTGTAAAGTATATATGCCACACTTCAAACAGTAATCAAGGGAAACACAACATAAGAATAATCCCACACTAATTTAGAACGATATAGGACAGTTTAATAAATAATTCAAGACCAGAATGACAGAAATCTAATCAGCAGAAACAGAGATACGCAACTTTAAAGATATAAGTGAAAATAGAGCCACATAGCACAAAGCATCAGCTGTGGTTATCTTATTGTGCCAGACCGGAACAAAGTCACAACTGTGATGGAGCGTGGGCCAGCTAAAGGGATCCAGTTAATCCCGCTAAACAAGAGTACCTTAAATACTGGTTGTGGACTATTGTGAGGTCCCATGTCGACAATGCGTTGTGCAACTGAGGCGGTGAGAGGTCTTGATGTGGAGATGCATCGCTCAGTATTGGTTCCGAGAAGCTGCAGGACTTAGATACAAGGTTCTGAGTCACCCTCGAAAAGGCTGTCAACAAGGGGGATTGCATATTAAAACCCTACATCGGTATTGAGGGTGCTGTCGACATGAAGACTTGTAATAAGAAGGACTATATCGAGAATACATCGCACACCGGCTGGATACAAAGGAGCTGCAGTACTTGTAATGCAGAGTCATGCATCGACATCGAGGATGCTGTTGAGGAGGGGCTCGCGATGCGAGGACTGGCATCGAAGATGTGTTGTGAAGCGGCTCTGATGCAGAGTTTCTGGAAGGCAATGTGTTGCGATGTATCGATTATGCTGAAACCACAGATGGATTGGCAGAGTACATTCAGGCCCACTTCTAAGGATCCAGGACTGGGGTGGCACCACCTGGGAGGGCATGCCTCAAAGATGGCACAGTCCAGGTGCTTTGTTCAAGGTGGTTGAAGCCTTCTGTCCCTGAGGATCTAGTTAGGAGGTCATCTAACTAGCCCTTCGAGTCACTCTGGTGGATGTGGGTTCAAGAAGAAGTTCTAGTCCTTCACTCAGGCAGCAAGACAGCCGGCAGAAGGGCAGCAGGGCATAAGAGTAGCAGACTTTCTTGCACAGTAGCACAGCAGTTCTTCTTTTGAGTCTCCCGACAGGTCCAGATGTATTAATGTAAAGCTGGGTTTAATGTTCCAATATTCATGCATGGTGCCCACTCTGAAGTAGGACAGGGTTCTGACTGTTTCTACCCCCCTGAGGTGTCTGGAATTCCCTGCCTTGGCACCAGATTGTCTGGGGTCACAAGAGACTTGTCTGAAATCCTTTGTGAGTGTGCTCAGACAGAAATTAAATTAAATGAGAATTTATGACTAATACCCTGGTGTGTCTGGGCGCTACCTTTCTGATAAACAGATTGGGATCGTCTGTGACAATGAAAAAGTGGAATATTTGCCGAAATTAAACACACAAAGCACTTGGACTTATTGCTCTACTGAATAGGCAGTGAAATAAAGCATGCCAAAACTAGAGAGATTAGCTGACATCAAGGATGGCTGGTGACTAACCTGGCTGCCACATTACTAGCTATTGAATTGAAGTCCACATCTACTGTCAGAAAGTTATTGAAGCAAACTTAAACAAACACATTTACCTGAGATTTAACAGCTTGTCCCTATGCTTTGCGGTGAGTCCAGGGGAAGTGGTAAAATCCTTTCACTAAAGTAGGGGACACATTATAGCTGTTCATCGACCAGATTACTGATTGAACTAAATAGCACAAAGCACTGTGCTGTTTCCTTCTTACTTCGGGGAGTGATTTATGCATGGCACAATTAAAATGTTTTTGCAAAAAGTGTTATTCTGAAACCTCTGAGAACTCTAGCATTGCTTTTACAAAGGCCTAAGTAAATCAGGGTACATCAGAGGCCTCTCACTATTAAAGGATTGGATGGTCAGTCTGTAATTTTGCACCATTGTCAAATATAATAAACTCATTAAAAAACATGTATTTTAGAATTGTTTTGCAAATTACTTAATATTTTCTCTCTATATATATATATATATTTATATATATCTATATGTATCTATATATATATATATATATATATATATATATAGATAGACATATATCAACATTTCTAACATAAAAAACCTAATTTGCATATAGATAAAATGAACACATGAGCATGTGCATATTGACAGCATACAAGCGTCACCCTCCAATTTCGGAGTTGGCTGCACAAAGCACTACTGCCAAAATGTGTCTTTTTGAGAGGTTATGCCACAGTAAATACAACATTATTTGCTCTACTCCCCAAACTAACATGCCTTGACTATTACCTGCATCAGTTGGAAGTGGGAAGACCATTTAGTGGCATACACTGCTCATTCTGTATTTGATTCTGGACTGTGTGCTTACCTTAATCGGAGCATTCCATCTTAGAGCAAAGAGGACCATATTTATATATATATATATATATATATATATATATATATATATATATATATATATATATATATATATATATATATATACACACACACACATATGATAGCATGTAGGGGCTGCAGTTGAAGTAAAAGTACACAGAGTATGTAAACGAAACCCCCAAGGGGGTCACAATGAGTACATAACCCATGACAGCAAGTCAAAGAATATATTAGCACTGTGGCCACCTGAGAGGACCGTAGACAAACACTTAGGGCCCGTTTATGATACTGGGAGGTCAGACCTCTGACAGTCATCGCAGCGGTCGTGGGACCACATGACTTGTATGCGGTGTTCCGACTTCTGTATTACGATCGGACTGCCGGGTTTGCAGTCCAAAGTTGGGGCTACCACAGCCGAGCACGTCACAGCCATGGGAAAGTGCTGCAGCAAATGCTGTCACCGTGCAGCACCTCCTGCACATCCATGCACCGGGTGCCATGCACCATGTCATGCATGGCACACGGTGCATGGAGGTAAGTGCAACGTAAAGGGGGGCACTACATATGCCCCCAGGGACACTTTTTCCTGGGCTTTGACAGCTAGGATCCCGGTTTGGGGCCTCCAAACCCACGGTTCCCCCTATGAAAAGTCTGAAAGGGTTATCGTAATCCCAATGGTGGTGCCTGCCTCAACGCCACTACCATTTTGGGACGCTCCTCTGACCACCGCACCGTCTGGACCAATGATACTGGCGGAGGTGGCGGAGTTGTATCCAACAGCATACCATAGTCCAGTAATTAATTATCTGGCAGAATTTGCCGCTTTGAATTGAAAAATGCATAACAATATAAACATTGAGAGTGAAGAAGCAATAAATTTGAACATTCTCACTGTGGCACAATTTTGTCGTGTTCCTACATGTCTTCAATATATCCAAACGAGAAAGCCATGATCCTTACAATGTTAACTTTAACATGTACACACTTTGAGTAGGGGGTGTATGAATTGATACAGCATGTATTATTATTATTTCCCATTGCACAAAATGTACAGAGGTCTGCTGTCGATATCTATGAGGAGTATTTTATTTGTACCCATGATGACATAATAATCTATATATATACAAACGAAAGTCTGTCTGTCTATCTGTTTGTCCTTTATGCATTACTACACCATTCATCCGATCGCCATGAAACTTTGGGAAGTTTTTGAGTACACTCCCAAGAAGGTTTCTGGCATACATTTTTTTAAAAATATCGGCCCCCCAGGGCCCTCATAATCTTTCGAATACTGATGTACGCACTAGACGGAAAAACGACAAATAGTGTATCCACAAGCACTCGAATAAAAAAATAGAATTAAAACACCATTCATCCGATCGCCATGAAACTTTGGGAAGTTGTTGAGTACACTCCTGCGAAGGTTTCTGGCATTATTTTTATTTAAATATCGGCCCCCCAGGGCCCTCATAATCTTTCAAATACTGATGTACGCACAAGACGGAAAAACAAAAAATTGTGTATTCACAACCACTCGAATAAATAAATAGAATTATAACAGCATTCATCCGATCGCCGGGAAACTTTGGGAAGTTGTTGAGTACACTCCCGCGAAGGTTTCTGGCATTATTTTTTTTAAATATCGCCCCCCCAGGCCCCTCATAATCTTTCAAATACTGATGTACGCAAAAGACGGGAAAACAAAAAATCGTGTATCCACAAGCACTCGAATAAATAAATAGAATTAAAACAGCATTCATCTGATCGCCAGGAAACTTTGGGAAGTTGTTGAGTACACTCTTGCAAAGGTTTCTGGCATACATTTTTTTTTAAATATCAGCCCCCCAGGGCCCTCATAATCTTGAATACTGATGTACGCACCAGACGGAAAAACAACAAATAGTGTATCCACAAGCACTCGAATAAATAAATAGAATTAAAACACCATTCATCCGATCGCCATGAAACTTTGGGAAGGTGTTGAGTACACTCCCGCAAAGGTTTCTGGCACAAAATGTTTTAAATATAGGCCCCCCAGGGCCCTCATAATCTTTCAAATACTGATGTACGCACAAGACGGAAAAACAAAAAATCGTGTATCCACAAGCACTCGAATAAATAAATAGAATTAAAACACCATTCATCCGATCGCCATGACACTTTGGGAAGCTGTTGAGTACACTCCCGCGAAGGTTTATGGCATAAGTTTTTTAAAAAATATCAGCCCCCCAGGGCCCTCATAATCTTTCGAATACTGATGTACGCACAAGACGGAAAACCAAAAAATCGTGTATTCACAACCACTCGAATAAATAAATAGAATTAAAACAGCATTAATCCGATCGCCAGGAAACTTTGGGAAGTTGTTGAGTACACTCCCGCAAAGGATTCTGGCATAAAATTATTTAAAATATCGGCCCCTCAGGGCCCTCATAATCTTTCGAACGCTGATGTACGCACAAGACGGAAAAACAAAAAATTGTGTATCCACAAGCACTCGAATAAATAAATAGAATTAAAACAGCATTCATCTGATCGCCAGGAAACTTTGGGAAGTTGTTGAGTACACTCCCGCAAAGGTTTCTGGCATAAAAAAAATTAAATATCGACCCCCCAGGGCCCTCATAATCTTTCGAATACTGATGTACGCACCAGACGGAAAAACAACACATTTTTGTGTGGTTCAACTTGACAATGGTAAATGGTGGAATATAGAAAAATTGTTCAAGCAAAGTGATAAAGAGGAATTGACTGTTGCTGGCTGCTGCCTGTCCTGTCGGTCGCATGTAACTTATTTGCAATAAATACCTTCAACCTCTTTAAGTTCCTGGCTTCGTGGACTTTTTATGTTTGTAGTCATTTACTGAAATTTTCTGTTTGGTTTGCAATTCAAGAAATAATTGTTTTGACTTTGAAAAGAGATTAAAAAACTTGCACACTCTCGTTATTTAATGGTCAATACTAAACAACAACCTTTTTAGATGCTTTTGATAGTCTTTTCTAGATCTTGAATATAATCCTGGGAGTTTCAGTGCCAATAGTACTTGTGAGAAACTTCCTCTTTTTGTTAGTCACCTCCATTTTTATTGCTGGTTTTTTAACTCAGCACACTGGGGCACTGCTATCCTGAACCCAGTGTATATGCTATAGCGCATCAAACATGGTCAAATTGGCTAATTCCAACTGACATACTTACCTTTACAATGAGGCCATAGTGTGTAGAAAAATAGACCAATTGCATGAAAAGTTGATGTATGTGCTCTGATCCTTAAAACATGGTCGAACTGGCAAATGCTCAACTGTCATATTTATCTTTCCAGTAAGGTCATAGTATATGGTGCAGGAAAATACACCAAACACATCAAAAAGTTAAATGTCACCTGCAGCACTTATTGTGCAATCCACTAGAGTGCCAAAGAAAACATGGCTTTGGCTCAACCTTTGTAGCCTTGCTCCTGTAACTTTATTTTGTTTTCTTTTTATTGAAGTGTGTTCAAACAACAGTATTACAGAATGTGAGTGAACACATTTACTGGCTACATTCATTTTCTTTTCAGAGGTGTCAATAATGCATAAGTAATCCACATATAGAGGCAGCAGTTCTACTACTCCCCCCTCTCAAAACCCTCTATAACCCTGCCAGTTCCCCCAGATCTTTTCTCATTTCTTCGGGCAACTTCTGCTCAAGTAAATTGTGCTTTCTGCTTGACTACACCAATGTCCTGTAACTTTTAAACCTGCAGGTGAACCTGTCTAAATAACTCTTTATAAAAGGAAAGAACTATACTTTATAAGTCACCCCTAAGTAGAACTCAAGGCCTACAGTTAGAATGTTTAGAATTTAAAAGTTGTGAAGGCAAATCTTTTATGTTGGTATGTACCCAGAGTAACTAGCCCCCAAAGCTATTTTCACTGAAAACGTCTGTAGCTGTTCTATGAGAAAAAGCTAAGGTTTAGAATAAAATCATAAGCTTGTTAAATTTAGGGGGGTTGAGTGTAAGAGGTTATTAAACCACTATTTTTAATACTTACTCCAAAAATCTAATTAGTTGGTGAACTCAGATTTGTAATAACTATTGAGGATCAGTACATTTTAAAAAGTTACTTTATCTGCCTGAGCCTCCAGTAGGGTAATTAGCATTACCATGTTGGTAGATGGATGGCCCTGTCAAAGCTTCCCTTTAATGAAGTGTGAAAACTGTTCCTAGAGCAATAACAATGGCTTAAGTCATTACACAGTAAGGCCTGAGCATAAGGTATGTAACAGATATTAGCTCAGGGAAGAAGGCTGGTGAGGGCTCAAGCATTTACATGTAGGAGTAAGGGTAATATGTGTTAGTATTTCTCTGCATTTTATGTTGGTTTGTAGACCTTGTATACCATGTAAAGTGCTCTGATACCCTCACGGGTCAAGTTTGCGCTCTATAAAACACTAAAATAAATAATAAATAAATAAGAGTAAAGAGAGACCTGGAGAAGAAAAGCCTTTTATGCCATGGGCCCTCTATAACAAGTGTAGTGGCAGCCCAGTGAGAGGAGCTGGTACCAGAACCAGTTGGTATAACTGAAGAGGAGTAGACTGCTCTCTTCCCCTAAACATAACCAAAGCTCCCACTCAAGCTCTCTTCAGAGGCAGTAGCTGCTGCCATCTAAAAAGTGCCTTGAAATAGTGCACTGAGGGATAGTTTACAATAAGGCAAACATGATGTGCTGCAAAGGTGAAAAAGATTGTGCCGGTGACCTTTTTTCTCATTGGATAAGAATTATACAGGAGTTAGCACTACCCACTGACTAATGAAACATACAAAGCTGGTATCTCACCAGTAGCTCATCAGAACACTCTCTGAACCTGCGGAAGAACAGAAGAACACTGGACCTGCTTAATTGAGGCCTATGTAGAGACTGGGAGAGCTGGACCTGCTCCTACTTACACCCAGGACAAAGATGTGGACTCCAAGGGGTCAGCTGGCTAAACTCCTGCATGGCTGCAAGGACAAAACAAGGTCCAGATGAGGACTAGCAGCTAGAACTGGACCTTATCTTACGAGTGGCCTCTGCTGGAGTGAGTGTTGGTCCCAAATTGCTGCCCCTGAAATCCTGGAAGCCTTAGAAGTGACCAAGATGACCTGATCCAGAAACTATGAAAATTAGGAACTTAGAACATTGTTGGACTTCCAAGACCTCGGAGCTCAGCGGAACCTTGAGACATTAGTGGCCGACATTGAGAACACCTTGTCAGATACAGCTCTAGGATTTCCTCGCTGGAGGATTTTTGGCTCCATAAAAAGGACTAAGTCCGAAGGTGGCAATCTTGAACAGAGGAAGGGATGCCCCACACTAGGATTTCAGTAGCAACAAAATTTGAATGTATCATGCTCGGAGCTTTTCCTACCTAAACCAACGGCTTCAGTGGGGCCTCTTCCAGTGGGTATTCGCCTTTAAAGAACTTCTGCAGATACAATCTGTAGCCTTGCCCTAATGGCTGATTTCAACTTTAATTTTAAAGACCAAGGGCATGATTTAGAATTTGGTGCATGGGTTACTCCGCCGCAAATCCTGTCCACTGTTTTACAAATGCTATTGGATATAATGCACATATAATACGGTGGATGTGATATCTGTCATTTTTGTGACGGAGTAACCTCAGAAAATAATATATTTGTCTGAGACACCCCTGCTTGGGATAACTGAACGGCGCTGCACTGTAGTAGGCCTGAAATCTGACATAAGTCGCAGTCAACCATAAACAGTGACTACTGATTAGTGCTTTACATTTTTGCCTTGAATCTTTGAAAAATCATATTTCTGTCTTCCCCATTAGATTTTTGCCATTTTAATGTAATTGTATTTATTAAAATGTTCTCTGTTTTTACACATTAGTTGTTAGATTTCTATTGTGTTGTGTTTTGACTTTTTTCATTTCCCTATGTTAAGCCTGTCTGCTCTGTGCCATGGCGACCATGGGGTTGGGAGCAGATGTAAATTATTAAAACTGTGTTATATCCTAACAAGTTTGTGGGCTTAATCCTTTTTGTTGACACCTATCCACCCCAATAAATAATCCACTTTATTCCAGTACTCCACAGAACTAAAAGCAAAATCACGTAATGTCCGTCAGTAGTTGAAATAAAGGCTGCCATGTGTCTCCACTTTGGAAAAATATGAGAAGACCTCCATTAAAATATCCACTTTACTTCCTTCACAAGATCTCACACAAAACTGTGTAAACTTTCACTAAAATATAAATGTTTCGTTCTTCTTTGATCAAATATGACCTTGTCTTAATAATAGAAATTCTTCTGACATAAACTCCAAACAGAGAAATTCAATTGTAAACTTGAAATGATGTTAGACATTTTTCTCCAGTCAGTTCAACTACAGAGAACAGCATCTTTCTAGACTAGAGCATGGGTGCCACACCCACCATAGCCTACCTCAACCTCCATCCTCCTGTTTTGGGAAAATAGTAGTGAGGTGGCAGAAATCAGCAAGGTGGTGCAACCACCAGTTTGCTCCTGTTCTTGTTCTGGCTGCTGGCCTTGTAGTTCTAAGTGGCAGAACCTGCATCTTGCAGAGACACCCTGAAAATGAAAATTCAACATGATCTCCACATTACCCTAAATGCTTAGAAGTGCGGAAGAGTACCTGGGATTTTCTTAGGTCCAGGTAATGTGGCTGGTGTTAGGATTTCTGTCCCTGAACTACGCATCAACTTCTAACAACATGGGAATCTTGTGGATTCCCTCACAGATACTATACCCATGAAAAATGAGCATCGGCCACGTTTGAGCACAAGACGAGATTGGTTGAGCAAAGCATAGAAAGACTAGGGAAATTGCTGCTTCTCTGTGCAGATACTCAAGCAGTGAAACAATGTTTTATTGTGATTTGTACAGTTGTGATGTCACTGCAGCGAAAAGCATGGATGTATTTGTCAGAATCATGGGAATAGCTTTCAATGGAAGCAAAGCAGAATGAGTTTGGAATTCAGCAGAGGCTGGAAACTCCAACAATTTCCACTTTAAGCAATATCAAACCTTACACATTAATGGTGTGTGCAATGTGGTAGAATGAGAGAGACTCCAATATCCGTCTCTATTAACAAACCAAGTTGTGGAGATGTGGGACACAGCAGCAAACTATAAATTACACCCCCAATCAGACTTTCACTAATCAATACTGCAATTATGCATTAGTCCCTATGGCATGGATTTTATGCCATGGATAAATATCGCCAGGGGTACTCAACTTCTAGGTGCTAAAAATACAGCTACTATAAGTAGAACCAAGCATTTAGTAGCAAACAAATAATACAGGGGAAATGAGGACTACAGGGCAGTAAAATATACCTATGGCCAGTAATAATAATGCTGGCCTAATGATATATTTCATTTGCAGGTGAAGGTCAAGGCCCATAAAGGACATAACTACCTGAGTGTTTAGTGATCATGCACTAACCAATTCTTTGTGTTGTGGAAGATGCTTATGGGTGTACCTTGTTTAAGATATTGTACAGTTTATCTTATTTTGTGGAGTGAATTCTATCTAATTTGGTCATTCGTGTTCTTCTACACTGTGTATTGTCAGTGGTAATACATTTACAGCCAGCAATTGTGTAAATACAGTTAGTGGAAGTTTTACCTCCATTTGGTAACACATCACCGTGAATGTCACTGCTAAGCAGTATTTATTTTTCTCCTTCCGTAATGGGTAGTATTTACCACACATCATTAATTACCCATTAAGAAGGCACTGTTTCAACTGTCTATTGCATAATTATGGACTCTGTCCATAGGGAAACTGTGAAACTTGCAAAGTTGGTAGTAAAAGGATTCAAGAGCAAGTATGGTAGGATGTTGAACTATGAAATAAAAGCTCTGAAGGTACTGAAATTTTGATATGATTAGAAAAGAGAGATGTCAAAGTCTGGACTCTATAAAGAGTTAAATTGCTAATTAACAAAAGATGAAATACCTTTATGAGTTGCAAACATACGCCTACAAACTGTGTGAAGCTACTCTAATTTTGTTGGGATTCACAAAGGCTTATAGATTTACATTCATATGGCACCTGCTAAACTAAGGAACTACCTACTAACAGACAAGTTCCCATTTTATTTCAAAGGTTAAGGTGCAAATGCACCTTACTATTCCTTGCTTTTGTCCACACAGACAAAATATTCCTGGTGGAGAAAGCCCTTGCTCTACAACCCCTGAATATGTGTAAACTTATTTCAGAGTGAATACACTGATTAGAAGTTTAAATGCAAATATTTATGAATCACACACTGGTAACTGCTTCCCAACCTCAACATTTTTGCATTTGCAAGTATGGCGTAGGAAAAAAAAAAAAGTTCACTAATGAGGAGCTATAGTTTGCCCATTTTCATAGACAGACTGAATTTAGAGCTAATATACTTTACTATTTAATATTTGTGCTTTAAAGTTTCTACTGAAGTGGATGAAAGAATATACTAAAATGAAGGAGTGAAACGATCATGAAAAAAATTAGTGTATGCTTGCATAGCATGGCATGGTGTGTCTGTTAGCATGCACATGAGTGTCTGTGAGGGAGATTGGCATCTAAAAGTCTTTCAATATTTTAACTTGCATATTTTTAAATTACATGAGCATATATTTTATTAGAATTTATTTTGGGATACCACATTTTCAAATAGTCAGCTAATATACTCATGTAACAAATCCCCGCTGTGAGTACATTCTTTGACTGACAGTTGACGTAATCAGTCTGTGCCCTGGCTGCAATATATCGGGCAAGCTGTTATAATAGCATCTTATAGGCCCCCACTTTGACAGGCTTGTAATTTCCAATTGGGCCTATAACCTTCTTACAATCCTCACGGGAAAATATAAGGTTAGGGAAACTACTTCTGACTGGCCATGTTTGCTCTGAAAATGTCAGTTTCTGGAGGGAACTGAAATCTCCTGGGGAAGTTTCAGGGAAGAATGAGGAATTAGAGGTGGAAAATAACCTAGGATTTCAAATTTCCTTGTATTTCCTAATTTCTAAGGTGAACTTTAGGGTTTGATCCATACTCACCCTTAATTCAGCACCCTTTGAGTTAATGACTTCAAACATTGTTTACTCCAAGGGTGGAAGTAACATTTCCCGCACCGGGACACTTATAAGAAGGTGCACAGTGGAATGACAGATGCTTTGCATATTCTCAGTCATCTCTGTGGGTGATCACGAGTTATTATTGCATTGTTCAGTACCATTTAAACAACATTCTTTACCTACAAATTGGTTGCACTTAAAGTTGCCGAGCTACTCATTTTACCTCTGTCATATTCATTATATTGACACTCTAATTCGAACATGTTGTTTTAATTCATTGCTTTAACCCCTTCGCTGCGGCGGCAAGTCCGCCGCAGCGCTAGGGGGGTGGGGCGGCCGCACGGCGCTTCCATGCTCGTGACGGAACCGCTCGTCACGAGGCTCGGGTGCGCTGTGCTTATGACCGAGCGGTTCTGTCACGGCCCTGCCCGCTCAATGGAACGTCCAGCGCAGGCGTGGAATCCGCGCCACGCAGGCGCGCCGAGCGAGCCGTGACGGAACCGCTCCATCATCAGCACAGCGCGTCCGTGGCAGGTGACGGAGCGGTTCCGTCATCAGCATGGGAGGGGTTAATTCAGTTGCTCCTCTTCCCTACACACACAATTTTTCTCACATATGCACTCACACAGTGGGTCACAAACTCAAACATGCCTTTAACCCCTTGTCAGAACTTCACAATTAGAACAGTTGTGATTTAAGTCAAGCGTGAATAAGATGCATCCAATTCTGTAATGTAAATGTGTTAATGTTCTGTATTTTGAACGTATACAAAACAGTTTCTTGGCACTAGCCAACAAAAGTAAAACACTAACAGCAACCTTTGTGCCATCCATTCACACAACAGGAGAAGTTTTTCTCTTAAGTTTTAATGCTGGCAGAATTTAGTACAAAGGGGCATTAACATGAAAGATTGGGTCACCCGTAGGTGCAACAACAGGCAAATCAATACTAGATCTTATGTTTCTAGTATGAACACAGTCAAGATCTTTCTTTCTCAGAAAATCAGGGGCTAAACCATAGAAGATGTTGTTTGTGATGCATAAGGATGTTAACAAAATCCCTATGCACTCTAGCAACCCCTCTTAAAATACATAAGCACAGAAAAGTAATCTCACTTCCTCCATCTGGATTATTTCACCATAAAAGTCTAATATGTTTGTTTATCAGCACCTTGTAGCCAACAATAGATCCCATAGCCCATTAGTTGTACATTTCACGACAGGAAGGAGGAAAGATATTGAACTGAGACCCCAGGCACTAAATTAATATTGCCCAGACGTGGGTCCATTGCTCACTTTGCCACTGGATTCATGCTAGCCTGGCTGATGACTTCTGATTAGACAGAAACCGGTCCCAGGATGCTTGTTTCTGGTCCAGGGAAGGCATGGCTTGGCAGTCCAGGATGGACTGTTCCCCTGAGGCACAGGGTCAGACTGATTTGCATATGGCTATGTCTGAACTGGGGTGGCGGAGTGTGCTAAAGAATGATGATGGATTAAACCCAGATCAATTGACTGGGGGTGAGTGCTTGCAATGTTCAACATTCCGTCCATCATCCCCTTTGGTTTTACTAAATTATTATTGCCAGAGAAAAGGATCCCTGATACTTGATGAGAAAAAAACAACAACCTAATGCACAAGGTCAGTGAAACATCTTCATTAACCAAAACCATTTCATTGTTGTGCAGATCCCTGAAGTTGAATGGTAAGAACAAAGAGCAACATTGGGATTGATTTAGAATTTGGCAGACGGGTTACTTTGTCACAAAGGTGACAGATATCCCATCTGCCTCATTAGAAGGGTCATTGAGTATGATGTACTTTTAACTAAGTAAGAAGAGATATCTGACATGTTTGTGACAGAGAAACCCACCCTCAATACTATATGTAAGGTCCTTTGCCTACAGAGAAAGCAATACGTGGACAGCAGTACTTTCTACAATCCTTTTCACAAAAGGGATAGATCAACATTAGATAAAAGCTGGACTTTTTTTATTGACACTTTTCAGAAACGTAACAAACATATGAAACAAGAGTTTGCAACTTCAAAACTAACCTAAAAAGTGCATTTTGCCAGTTTCCTGAAGCGAAGAGACCAAGAAAAAGCAATGTATTTATTACATACAGCCGCGGCCGGTAGTAGGTGTAACTGCAGGGCGGTGACGTGGGGAGGGGGAGGGGCAGGGTGGGGGTAGTAATGTATGGATTACGGACTTTAACAGGTAAGTAAACATATAAATAAATAAAACTAATTTCGTTGTGTGCACTGCATCACCAAATGCGATGCAGTACGCGCAATGAAATGTCCTTCCGCCCTGGCTCTTCGACCGTGGCTGCCCGCAATCACGCAGTGTAGCTGCTCTATTTCAGCAAGGGGGCACCTGTTCCGGGTCCTTCTGGGCAGCGGTGCCGAATGAGGCCTCCTTGCGGCTGGCAGAACACAAAGCGAAGTCTCAGTCGGCTCTGCTCTCTTTGACCCGGCATTCCACCACGACTGGGCCCCACCCCCAGTGACGTTGGCATTGCTCAGCAATGCAGGGGTCTTGCTGGGCTGAGATTCCTTGATGTTTTTGCGCTGTTTGGCAGTCTGGGGCCATGTAGCAGAGCCTCAGCTGCTGTTAATCCAAAAACTATTCAGGCACATGAGAGGGAGAGCACTTCCTCTTTTGGAGCTCTCCCTTCCTGTGACTCAAACACCACGAGGGATGTGCAGTGCTGCCCATGCTGCATGGCCACCCAAAGCGCTCCTGTCTGGAAAGATTGCTGAGTTAGCCCATGCCTCAGGCACCAGCACTTAAAAGTGCTCATCAGACGATAGGGTTTGAAAAGCACTGGGGCACACCAGCAAGGTGCATACAGGCAGACCAGCATGAGGGGTCCTCAGAGCAGAGAGGCAGGCCTTATCTGAGGGAGGCACATCAATACTATAAGGTAATCCAGTTCCACAGTGATTCCTCCTGGCATTCCAGCAGCCTTCAGGATACAAGTCCACGCAGTGTCTCTCTATATGAGGTCACAACTCCTGTACTTATAGTTCAAAAAGTCTTTGTTCTGGGGGGCACTGCAAACACTGTTTAGAAGTGCACAAAACCTCCATTCACTTCCCAAGCCCTGACCCCAGACACACTACAGATAACATTGTAGAAGGCAAGCACAACCCTATTCAGGTGCAGGTGCAACTCCTCCTACCACTCTAAATGCAGTCAGGGCCTTTTCGGATTCAAGGGAAACTCCTCCCACCACTCTAAATGCAGCCAAGTTCTATTCAGCCTAGTGCTGAGTCACCCAGGAAAGGCAGGCCACACCTCAACCCCCCCCTCCCTTTGGCTGTCTAGAGTGAATGCACATCCCCTCTCTCCTGTCAGTCTAAACCAGACGGTGGATACAAATCCAGGCAGAGAACAAAGACTATTAACCACACAGAAATGCCCAGTTCTAAAATAGGCATTTCTAAAATAGTAAGGACATATCAGCTTTCACCAATATGCAGGATGTATCACTACTGTTCCAAACATACCAAATATGGCCATGCTACCCCGCTCTATCAGAAATTACCACTGTAGCACATATCAGCGAATCCCCAATGCAAACTAATAAGAGGGCAACCTCACAGCAGTTAGAAACCTAATTGGCTGTTTTCACTACCAGGACCTGCCGCACGGTTAAGGCACATGTTCTACCTTTTACCTACACAGCACCATGCCCATAGGGTTAGCTAGGGCCTACCTTAGAGGTGACTTATATGTATAAAAGGGGAGTTTCAAACATGGCAATGACTTTACATGCCATAACACTGCAGCAGTAAACTGTGCCTGCAGGCCTTGCAGCAGCAGAAGCCTTATACAGGTTTGAAATGCTACTTTTGTGGGTGGCACAAGCAGCGCTGTAAGCCCTCTATTAGCATATAATGTACAGGCCCTGGATATATGTGATACCACAATACAAGGGACTTACAGGTAAATTAAATATACCAAACAGGTGTAGACCAGTCTTACCAAGTTTACCAGCGAGAACACATGCACTTTAGCACTGATCAGCAGTGGTGGTAAAATGCCCAGAGTCAGTCATAAAACTAACAAAAGCAGGTCAGAATAAATACAGGAGGAAGACAAAAGGTTCTGGGATGACCCTGCAAAAAGGGCCAAGTCCAACACCTATCAATAGTTTACTAGTATTGTCAGTAGTAGAGCTAGGAGACTGAAACTGAAGAATCGCCAATGCACTGTCCTCTGAATTACCCCACCACTATAAAGAAAGAGCCCTTTCACCAACATTACATTCACCCTCACTAATAATAAACTTGGTAAGAAATGGACCTCAGCAGAATCAACTCTCACTTGCTCCAACATTGTTGTGAATCAGGCAATGCAGAGCAATCACTTTTTATGACACAGTTTTAAAAATAAATACGAGAACACTAGTCTTAGGATCAAAATTTAACTCAGTACTTTGTCATAAGAATAAATTTAAGGAAACATCTTAATTCTATAACTAAAATCAGCAAGCACCCAAGTGGTTGCCTCTAATGAATAGAATTCCAACCATGTAACACGTAATTGATTAGAAAGGCCTGGAATCTTTCTAGACATTATGGATACTAAACATGAGCAGTTCACCTCTTCAGCAGAACAGAGGAACCAGTATAAGTACAAAAAAGGTGGAGCTGCAATCATGGCTGTTGCCTTTTCAGTAACAAAAAGAGGAAGTCAGTCATTAAATTCTAATAATGATAACTAATGAACACAATCTGTACTGACCATTGGGTGGTGCTTACAAAGGCAAATATGATTCACAATACCCTTGAACAGATACTATACACCAACTACGAAAACTGTTGACATGTCTATTACTTCTGATGGAGATGAGACGATGTCTTGTACAAGGGGATCAGTGATATCAACATTTCCTAAAGACTTAGAAAGATTAATTGTATTGAGAATAAATGTATTAATAATGCCTTACACTGTGATTATTTTTACAGTCAAATGTTAAACTTTAGATTTTCAATTATAGGTACCGCTCGCCAGCAGTTTGCTTTTGTGGGCGGACATTGCTTGGAATACCGGGACTGCGAGGACCAGCAGCCCGGATTAATACACAGCTGCGGCCTCTTCCCGGCCTGACACGCCTCCCTGCCTTTAAGCACTTAACTGCTGATAGCTACCGTTCCGCGGAACGCGCGGGGCGCGCGCCGGGCCAAGGGCGGGCCCGTTGTAGCCCGTTTGAGCCCGGGAGAGACCGGACCGGGCCACCCCCCTAAGTTTGTGTCTAGCGGACCTATTTCTATACCTTGATTGGGTCCTGTGCAGCAGGTGTTGATCAACATGGCAACAAGGGAGACAAGGAGCAAAGTGACCACCCTGGTAATAGGTACTCTGGATAGTTTCCTCGTCAAGGCAAATACTGTGGTAAATAATGGTCTTACAGCCCTAGAAAAACAGATAGCAGAGGGGCTTGAAAGTCCGCAGCGAGTTTCCCCGGGCTCATCCATGAATGCTAGATCCCCTGAACTGCTGGATGCTACCCATCTATCCCTCCTGGATAGCATCGACCAAACAATAGAGTCAGTGTTGCAGCAGTTGAGGACACCATCTAACTCACACAGAGATCGAGACTCACTCCTGACCATCCAAGAGTCGACGCCTTCCCTAATATCTCATCCAGCTCCAATTTGGGAAGAGGTGGATGTCTCTACTGTATCACATCTAAGGGGCCTTCGGGAGGGTGCAGTTCCGAAAAGAAAGAGACATAGGCAGTCAAAGGGTGCTAAGAGGGCAAAAGTAGATTACATCTCAAACACCATTGGTAACACTACTGACGCCACGGAAACATCTTCTGCCGTGACTGTCACTGAAATGGTGAGCCCTTCACACCCTGTCTATACCCATACGCCACCGCACCCTGGCCCGTTCATTTTTGGAGAGGGACTCTCTAACAGCTCGGACCATATTATTTATTCTTTCACTAACATTCTTAAAAATCTGCTGGACCCCCTGCTGGTTAAACTCGACTGTATCGATGCTAGACTCTTAGCCATAGAAAAATCAAGCGGGGGTAGGGCCGTCCAGCAAGGGTTGCGACTTAGCACTAATGGAGTAAATGGGACAAATAGTGGGATCCCCCTTCCATCCAGTGCTCCTACTGCTGTGATTCCAACTCAGCCCACTTCCTCTTTCACAGTGAATGTTCCCACAGTTACCCTACCTCAACCCGACCCATTTCCTCTCCCAAGGTAAATTCCTCTGGTGCCTCTTGTCAGGAAGTCGAAGTTGCCTACTTCGACCACCGCAATGAGGCAGGAAAAATTGCCCAATGCAATGGCTGACCGCCCTACCCGGATTAGTAATAGCCTAAACCGCCCAATAGTAGTTAATCTGCCTCCAGAGGCGGCGGCCTACACTGTAATCCTGACTGGGGTACCTGAGCTCTCTAACCATGTGGTGGAATCTTTTGACTCCTTACGCAACAAAGTCACTAGCTGGTTGAATGTTCACAGGCCCCTACCACCTAATTTGAGAGGAGAAGTACTGATGGTTAGGAGGGTCCCATGGGTTGGGTATACTGTTAAGAAAAAAGGGGGAGATTGTATCCTTGTAAGCTTTAGGAATTCCCAGATTGTCCCCTACATATGCAATTGGTTCGGGAGTATAGGGAACACATCCATAGAACTGGTCCCGCTGTCCTTTTTTTATCCAAGTGGCGACGACTCGCACTTGGGGGCAAACGACAGCTGGACTAGGGTGGGATTTGCTATTGATGGGTCAAGGTTTAGGCCCCCTCGTCATGACATTTCTGCATACAGCAAGTATGTTCATGTCAATAGATATAGTTGCCTTGACCAGGTTGACTGACTCCCGATGGTGGCACGTACTGGGGATAGTGAAGGGGTGGTTCCCTATATCGCTTTGCTGGGAACAGGGATAGTTGCTACTGTTAATACCAACTATAGCCCTGTCGCATCATTATCGGAGAGCTTAACTACCATTAGTACCCAGGGCTATCCCGCCAACCCGTTGCTAAGATCATTTCACTATAACTTAACATCCCAAGTTGCAACTGATCTGGGGGTCCTTGAGGGGCAAGTATTACCGGATAGGTCTCCATCACCATCCACAGATAATGTTGGTGAGAGAGCGAGGGGAATGGCACCTAAGTCTGGCTCGGGAATTGTGAAGGTTCTTTCCTGGAATGTTGCAGGCATCGCCAATAAATTAGATTCTAATGACTGGGGCTCCCTAGCAGACAGTAACGATATCTGTCTCTTTCAGGAGACTTGGGCTAGGGAACTCTATTCCAGGGCGGGTTATGCAACCTTCTATACTCATGCTAGGTCGAGTGGTAAAGGGAGGCCTTCTGGTGGACTCGCTGTCTGGGTGGCCAGTTACATTGGCTGTAGAGCGGAGACAATACCAACCTCCTCGGAGGACATTCAATGTGTTCTTCTTAAATGGCCAAACGCCCTTAATCTGGCGATTGTCAATGTGTACTCGCGCCCAGTCAGTGTGTCGTCAGAATCATCCACTTTGGATGATCTATCCTTATTTCTGGGGCAATTACCCGTCGATTGTAAGATACTGATGGGCGGAGACTTCAACTGCCACTTCGAACCATTGAAAGGTTTGAAGGAGGGTGCCCTAACTGCTGAGGATGACTATTGGGGGATTCCCCCCCTGCCAATCCCCTAACCCGAAATCATGGTCCCCTTTAGCGGTGCAGATTATGTCCCTAACTTTAAATTATGCCCTGAGGGTCTGCAATGGGCGGACTCCATCCGACACCCCTTCATTGTGTACCTTTATAGAAAGGACCACGAGTCCCGCTTGGACTACATTTTTGTAGATACAGGCATGTGGTCCAAGGTTTTGGATTTTAGGGTAATTGAAAGATCAGATAGCGACCACAATGCCCTCTGCTTAGATATGGTACACCCTGTGCCCGAAGAAGGGACGCCACTTACAGACCCAAGTGAGGACATAGGGAACCTAGTTCTATCCAATAATAGACGCAGGGTAAGATGGGGGTAATTGGTAAGTTCAACAGAGTGCATCACAAAAATGTATGACTTGGCACTCCCAAAGTTAGTTGAAATGGACGAACTAATTAATAA
Source organism: Lissotriton helveticus (assembly GCF_964261635.1). Lineage (NCBI taxonomy): Eukaryota > Metazoa > Chordata > Amphibia > Caudata > Salamandridae > Lissotriton > Lissotriton helveticus. The sequence continues at coordinate 406,322,482 of NC_136070.1, forward strand.
ACCAAGAGCCACCGATTTTAATGAGAAACTAGCCCAAATCCATGCAGATTTAGTGGGAAGTTTAGGAGAGGTTTTTTACCCTGAGGTGGTGACTAGGAAGAAGAGGACACTAACCTCAGCTTGGTATAATTCCACATGTAAAAAGATAAAAACCGAGCTGATTTTTATGATAAAGTCTGGCACCAATAAGGACAAGGTAGTTGAGTTGAGACGCAAATATAGGGAAGCCATCGCCCAGGCAAAGTCAGAATGGGATTGGGATAGATGGCAGGACCTATCTCTGGCACTAGAAACCAGGGATTCAAGAACATTCTGGTCTCTAGTCCATACAGGTACAGGCTTGCCGAAATCAGCTGTGGAGCCAAATATTGCTGCCTCAGTATGGGAATCTCATTTTAGTAAATTGTATCAAGACATTCCCGTATTTGCCAATGAGGCAGCACTCGACACCTCCTATGAGTCCACAGACAAATTAGAATTCACACTGGGTGAGGTGGTAAATGCTAAGGAGAGATTGGCGCTGGGGAAGGCCCCAGGTCTCGACAAACTCCCCGGAGATTTGTTTAGATACCATCCAGAGATCTGGGGTCCTTACTTCCTAGTTATATTTAATTCCATTTTGGGAGGGATGGAGATCCCTTGTACTTGGCTGGGGGCAGAGATAGTACCGATTTTTAAAAAGGGCTCTCCTCTGCTCCCAGCCAACTACAGGCCGATCAGCCTCATAGACGTACCCCAAAAACTTTTTGCCCGCCTTCTCCTGGACCATCTCCTTGACTGGATGGAGGACAATGCGATCCTCAGTCCCCTCCAGGCGGGCTTCAGGAAAAACACGTCCACCATGGACCAGATTTTCCGCCTCGTCCTTCTTTACTGGGAAACAGTGGGGATCGAGAGTGGGAGTCTGTACATGGTGTTTGTGGACCTGAAGTCCGCATTTGATTTGGTACCCCGTAAGAAATTATGGGCGGTTCTTAAGGAGCTAGGCGTTCCTCCACAATTGCTACAGGCAATAATCAGGTTCCACGATGGCAATTTTGCCCAGGTTAGGTGTGGGAGGGATGGAGCGTTGTCTTCTAGGTTCCCAGTTCTCAGGGGGGTAAGACAGGGTTACGTCCTTGGACCGACCCTGTTTTGCCGCTTTGTTAACAGTGTCATATCCCATCTTGATAATGTCAGGGACAACAATGCACCTAGACTGGCAGGTAGGAGGGTTCCGGCAATTATGTTTGCCGATGACACCCTCCTGCTCTCCAAATCCCTGATGGGGATCCAACGGATACTGGACGGGTTAGGGGAATTCTGCAGGGCGCATGGCCTGGAGATCAACGCAGAAAAAACAAAATTCATGGTATTCAATCCCTCCACAACAACCAGGCCCAATCCAACCCTGGGATCCGAAAGGCTGGAAAGGGTTAGAACGTTCCAGTATTTGGGGGTAACTTTACATGAAAATCTATCGTGGGGTCCACAGATAGCAAGATCCCGTTTAAAGTTATCCCAAATGGTGGGGGCAATTTTGAAGGTTTCGAATTCATCAACCTTCAAACCTGTTAGTCCAGCCTTGGAGATGTACAAACCCAAGCCAGAGCAGCCTCATCCTATGACAGTGAGCTATGGGGCCACAAAGCCGGGACAGAACTTATCAAGGTGGAAAACAACTTCCTTAGACGCTTGTTGGCCCTTCCCCAAGGCACACCTCTGTTACCTCTGAGATTAGAACTGGGGCTCCCTTCAATAGGGGATGAATTGGCCCTAAAACCATTGAGGTTCTGGCACAGGCTCTGGTCCACGGGTGAACTTTTCCACTACAGGCAAGATCTCAAGCACGTCCTGAACCTCAACCATTGTGACAGAATTCCATGGGTGGCATATGTCAAGCGAGAATTTCCCGCTTGGGACTGCCTGAGTTGTGGGACGATCCTGAAAGAGGTTGTCTAGGGGTTTCACGCAAAATGGTTACTAATATTTTCAAGGACAAAAGCCTAATTTTGCTCGTGTGTACTTCAAAAGTTGGCACCCTAACTGAACAATTTTTGGCCACCAAAAATTCTTTTTATTTTGAAGGTTTTATGGACACAATATTTCCTATTCTTGCAAGGAAACTTTTCATTCAATGGAGGTTTGGAACGCTGCCCCTTAAAGCCTTTACTAGTAAATGGACAATGTTGGACGATAAAATCTGTCCTGGGTGCAGGGAGAATGAGGAGGATGAACTACATGTGTTGTTTTTTTGCCCTGCCTACAACAGACCGAGGAAATATTGGCTAGCGCCACTGTGTAGGAATTTGGGCATCAGAAACTATTTACAATCATACAGAATCCTGAAGACAAGTACCCTGCATTATAAAGTTTTTGCAGTTGCCAAGTACTTAATGGCCATGTGGCAGATAAGGGGAAAAGTATTGAAAGGTTAATTTCCTACTAAACGTGTATTGGATTGTAATGAAATGTAGCTAATTGTATCCGCATTACCTTAGACCTTCCTGGAAACTGAATTAATTTGTCTGTTGCTCCTTGCCTTGTTTTTACTGTATGTTTTACGTGTTTTAAATGTTTTTCTAATGAATCTTTTATGGTCTCAAATGGCCGAAATAAAAAAAATGGATTGGATTGGATTGGATTATAGTTTGTGTGTTAATAGATCGTTTTGTAGATAACAATGATGAACAGCTGACATTGTATATCTTCTGTTTTGGTATTTCTATTTAGGTGGTAAATTCGTTCTGTGCGATACATACATAGAAAACTATACAGTTGTCATCTGATTCTTTCAAGACCATTCAGCTTTAGACGTCCTCAGCAATTTACAGTTAAGAAGGTCTCAGTTTCTGACTGTAGCTCTCCAATGCATTCTATTTGGCCAATGCAATTCAGTAGAAATTAATTCTAAGAACAACAGGCTCACTCACATTGAAAGACCCTTATTTCAATGTTGATAATTGGAGATACTAGGAAGCTGGTGTCCATTACACCACTCATATGAATAATATTGGCAGGAAGTGGCATAATGTAGTGACATGGCAGAATCTTATCACCAGTGTCTTACCAGCCAGGTGCAGTTGTCTGAATTAGTTTACTCTATAGATGTCAGTTTATAAATCACACACTTTATCAATTATGAACAGCCAGGCTTTACATCACTGTCTTTATTTTATCAAAAAACAGTATTTATTGTGCTGGGCCAGTTTAGGTACCTAATACAGAAATATGAGAAAGATACCTTCTTTTAATGAAAAGGCATTAGGAAAGCATATCAAAAGGCAAATAATCAATATGAAAGTTGCCTCCCTTCTGTCTGTACCTCTGATAGGTCATATGGTTTAAATATCTGGTATATCTGTTCCAAAATCGGATCACTTTCAATTCTCAAAAGCATGTTAGACTAAGGTTACATTTTTAAATTACTAGGACGGATTACATGATTTGTATCAATGCAATTTTACACCAATATTTCTGAACTAATTAATTACACTGGTATAACTCCTACAATAAGGTGATAGGTTGAGAAGGCTTGTCAAAGATACTGTGGGTATTTCATGATGTCAGCAGATCAATACCAGTCAAGTTGTAAGTTATGTCTTTTTGGCGATATGGCCTAACGATATATTTGTTGTTTTTACCTGTACATTTGTCTAGGTCTATAGTAAATCCAGTACACAGTGCTTAGCTATTAGTATTATTGCTAAATGTCCCTATTAGAATAACACCTTAAGTCGAACTCATATGAATATGGAATGTATTTTCCAGCACACTATGACCACGATTGGATTATTCATATTTATTAACATATATTTTGTTGCTGACCAAATTAGTAAATGTAAAAGGATATCTTTCTTGTAAACATATATAAGGTGTGTAAATTGGGTTTATAATTGTCATCTAAAAAAGACTGAGACATTTAACAATTATAGAATGCATTCATCCAGTCCACTCACTCGGGCAAGCCCTTCATCTACTCCCACCCCCTTCTGAAGATCATCCATAACCATATCATGCTCTTCAACTTGTAGGGTTATGACACTCACTCCTTCCATTACCAATATGGAATATCAAAGCAAAGCTCTGAAAACCCATATATTGGCAAGGAATCTTGGATAAGGAAGACATTTCTGAAAGTTGCAAGTAGAGAAAGAGCTATTTTTACTCAAAGTAAAGTTCGCCACTCGCCACTGGCCAACCATCCATACAAACCTCACAGCTCATTGTGGATCAATGGATTGTTATCTGCACCAACTTCGAAAGTCTAGGAGCCACTTCTGTATAAAATAGTAAATGGCATGCCAATCAGTTCCATTGTCAGCATATCCCGTCACTATCTCTCCCTTCTACAATACTGCCTTCCTTTTACATATCTCTGAAAAACTGCCCAGTAGAAGTATCAAATAGATCGTTTTCACATGATTACGCCTACTCATTCTTCTTAGTTCAGCTAAAAACTGATATTTCACAAGTCCAAGTAGTTCAGAACACAGTAGAAAGAGGAGTATCAGGAAAGAAGCCCTGAACCTAGGTTTCACCGTGCAATAACTATAAGTATTTCCCCAAAAACCCAAATCACTTCCAAAATCAATTGCCTTATCCACAAAAACATCCATAGGAAGAATGCTGAATTTCATAGATACAAAATACAACACTACTCCAAATTAGTAAAATGCAGTCCAATATTGTGATTGGTTTGTTGCTCTCATGCCAACCATTTCCTGTGCGACAGACACACTACCTGTAATGTGTTCTTTATAGTAGAAACACAAGAAGCAGACAACCCAACACTCACACTTAGAGTTGGAAAGCACAAGAGCAATAGATTATAACTCTGCTTCCCATCCTTTGTTTTTTACTTTCGTATCACTTCATCAAAATTGGGTGTCACATATTCCCCAACTGTGTCCACAATCCAAAAGCATTCTTTTAGATTTTTTGACATAATCTCGTACAACCTAAGCAAACTTGTGGCAGTAAGTAGAAACAAAATGGCTAACTACCAAAACAAAACTTTTGCCATCTGCCTCATAAAATCACCTTCTGAGAAATGAAGACACTGCCTTTTGAGGAAGAATACAGAAGTTCAGCTACATACTTTCCATGCAGGTTCATACAAATTTGGAAAATTATGTAAGTATAAAAAAGGTTTTCAGATATCTTCTAATAGCCATAAACACTTAAGGAAAGTTAAATGGCTCAGGCTATGATAAGGATGCTCGGCTGAGCTTGGGCCCTCATCTCTCCCAGTCACAGCATTATCTCCCTCGTCTTCTCCATCAGTGGTTACTGCTTGACTACCCTCTCTTGCCATTGACATCTCCAACATAATGTAAATACCTTTACCAGAGAGGACAATACCATTAAACATAATTTCAGGATATACTTCGTGCACTGTACAGTAACACATCCAAAAGTCAGTGACTGCTCGTTTAGATAAGAACGAAAAGACTGATACATGTCTCTAGGCTGGAAACAATATCCATTGAGAATTTCGTAATTACATCTGAAACTTGTGATTAGGCCCATAAGATCAGCAACACATCTGGAATTCATAATATCATACAAAATGTACATCAATTGGTTAGTTGACAGTTATGCCTTCTTCTGCTAAAAGATTTTTTCAGACAGACTATCCAATATTATATATTATTGTCTTCTCGGAAACTAGAATAAACAAAAATGGAATCTTTCCGAATATTTAAAATATTTTTTTATAGACTGTACTGGGGATTTAAACGATAGGGTGATGTGTTTGTATAATTTTAGAAGGTACAGCGTCCACCGAGTCATAAACTATTATGTAAACCGAATATCTCGACCACGATAGGGCGAATGATTCCGAATTCAAGGCTCTACAAGTGGTTAAACTTTTATTTATTATCGAAATGCGTGTTGCAATTTTTAGGCTACAATATCGATCGATGACATGCCTGTGTGACATATGTTCCCTTTCATCAGTCTGCAAGACAACATAGAGACAGAATTCCAACAAGCAGACCAACACCTGTGCAAGCAATGACAAACTTGCAGCACGGTCGCATTACGTTAGTTGTCATTTCAGAGCAGGCACCTGCTCATTAACTTGCACAGTACAATGTGACAAAAACTGCACATTGATAAGACACGTAAGCTATCAAGGAGCTGAGCACAGAAGACGGCGCACAGCAACACATGCAGCGTTACATTAAACATACGACAATAATTAGGTGCATTTGAAGTCAAGCCGAATTTATTGAGCTATTTCATCAGAGCTATCTATCGATTCTCCCACCATAGCGCAGGCAGTTCCGTAAAAACAGGCATTTTTTTATATATTAAATGCTTGCTCGCCTTTCCATGCCTCTAGCTCTGGTAAATGAAACGCGTTAGCTTTGCTGAATCTCTCTGCTGCTCGTCGCGTGCATGTATGTCTATACATACACGCAGCATGACAAATTAGCTTAACTGCAGGAGAGATTTTCAGTCCTATACACATTCTGCATTGTCTCTTTTAAAATCCCACTGAGGCATTCGCCATCAAATCTCTATCGCGTTATAATGAAGAGAAACATGCCTGCATGCGCGCCCCACGTTTTCTGCTGCACGGTTTCCAGGGTGCGTATGTAAATAAACAGTTAAGCTTACCTTATTTTCTCCATGTCTGCCGCAGAGGCCTGTGAAACATCAAATGAAAGGGACGGGGGTGAACGACGGCAAAACCCTCACTTTGCAGATTCGTGCATAGTTGAAGCTCTATAAATGGTTTTCGACGAGGGTTTCCGAAGCGGCAGCGAGCGAGCCCATATCTGCAATAGCAGAAAATAACATTGACAGATTAACTCAGAAATAATGCAGCACGCTGCAGAAGCGCTCTACACCCAGGAGCCATGGGCAACAGAATGACTCAGTTGTAGCGCGGAGACAGCAAATGAAAAAGCAAGTAACAGGTTATTGTGCCTATTGGATTTCACGCTGAAAAGTTAACCCCCCATTGAATCCTATGCCTTGGCAGCGCAGTATTAAGCAGTTACACTGCCTGGCTTCACAAATGGAGACCATGTCATTTTAAATGAATTGAAACTGATAAATGTTCACACGCATTTGAAAAGAAAAAAAAAGATTTATTTAACACAGCGCAGGGTGGGGATTTAAGCCATCTTTCAGTGTCTCACCAACTTTGTAAATAGCAATCACAATTTTGTGCGTTCATTAAACTGTTTAGAAAAAAATGGTGGTTAATTTATGCAAACCCTTAGCAATAACTTGTATTTGTCCGATAGCCCATGGTGCACTGCAACGTACATGCCTATCAACAAGGCTAGGGTTCCCAAGGGAAAATTAACATCTGCAGAAGATGCAGTTTTTTTCTCCGAATTTGTACACAACAAGCCCAGCTGCTCACCTAAATTCTCAGGTCTAGTGGAAGTGACGTTTCATATCATTTGACCCCTTCCTGTGACATCACACACTGCGTTGACACCTGTTCCGACCCATAATCATCCAATAGGCTCCTAGTTATTGCTGGGGCATCGAGGAAATGCCACATAGTGGAAACTACAGAATATAATCCAGATCGCTTTTGAATTGCTGGCTCCTGCTAATACCCTTAGGCTAGCATGTTAATGATGCAGCACATTTTTGAGTAGTAATGTGTGCAGGAGCTATCACAGTCATATAATGGGCAGACACGTCTTAGATGATCCCTTGATTTGATGAATTATACCTTCTCAACATGTCTGGTATTATTTTAAATTTGGAAGTGTGGAGTTGTTGTAAGACAACTGATATGCCTATACATTGGGTTGGTTGCGTGCTCATTGGGCCGCAGGACTCAAGCTGCACCTCATTCGGCAAAATTTGACTAAAACCCACATGGGTTTTTTGTGGGCTCACTGGAGGGGATCTGAACTGGCAGTTCAGGCTGGACTGTTCCTATTGAAGGAGGACCAAGACTGTTAGCATATGGCTGCTTTCTGTACAGAGTGTTATGGATGGTGAAAAGGATAGACTGGAATTTGCATTGAGCAAACGCAGAGGGCTGAGACTAATTCAAATATTTTTCCTTCATAAAGAGTAGAACAAACTGCTAAAATGGAGTGGGCTTTCGTTTTTTTGGGGGGGGTTCCTAGCACCTTGTCCCGGACCTCCAAAGAATAATTGCTAAGTTCAAAGGTTTACACAAAGACTATAGATTTTATTTTTTTGCTTCAAAGGGTCCAAACTTGCAGGAAAGACAGTGAGGATTCTCTTCGACAGTTTTAAATAGAAGGAAGGGTGACCATGGCTCAAGGCTACAGTATACTGTCCAAAAACAACTGGTTCATGGAATGCCATTGAAGCAGCTCCAACTCCCTAGATTCACAGGGCTTTCTTTACTCCCCAGACACAGTGAAAAAGCTTTACATGGTCAGGCTTAAGAGATGTCAAATCGCAAGGTCTATTTCTCTAAGTAAGTCACATATTTCTCAGTTTAAAGTAATTTTAAGATTGGAGGAGAAGTTCTATGGGGTAAAAAAGGTTCTTAAGTTGACCTTTGCAACCAAGAGTTTAACACAATTAGACAAAAGGAAAAGCTCTAGGCGCAGAGATTTCAGTTTAGATGTGAAGATACCTCTCTCCAGGACTCATAGCTGCAAGTTGGAACGACTTCTTGAGAGGCTAGTTACAAAGGAAAACTTACACATAAGTAAATCTACACTTGTGTGTTTACTCTTACCCTTTGTAGCACACGTACTACATTTGGCTATTCATCATTTGCAAGTGTAAAGTTACTCCAAAATTTAGATTTATGTGTCTCTACCCCTTCAGTTTAAAGGGTGGAGTGAGAATAAACATAATGTAAGACCATATATTTACTAGATTGTACTAATGAATATCGAGAATAGACTAATGTGATACCCAAATATTTTGGAATAAACATTGAGGAACAAAATATTGAAAGGTAAGTGCATATAGAGGTTATATAGATGTACTAGATTTACTTGGAGGCCGGCCTCCAAGATCCCACAGGAGTAAAGTGGACTTCATCTCCCAACCAGTGGTACACCATGAGCTGTGTTTGCAGAGTGGTGGAGAAAGGGGGTGTGGCCTCTGAAGACCTCTTAGCAATCCCACTGTGTGGGCTTATTGGAGATAACGGGAGGGCTAGTTGGCCCATAAGGGCATTTTTGTGAGCCAACTACCCCTCCTGTTACCTCCAGTAAGTCTCACATAACAGGATTTTTGAGACCTGGTAGGAGTCCATACCCCCTTTCTCCACCACTCTGCAAACATGCCTCCTGGTGCAATACTAGTAGGGGGATGAAGTCCCCTTGGATACTGAGGGTCCTTGGTGGCCAACTGTTGTGTAGCATTTTAGAATCCAAGCGTAATTTACGGATTAATGCCCTTATATAGGTATAATTCACATTACACTTATATAGACAAAGAAATCATACCCATATTTAGACATAACCCATCCAGCCCAAATAAAGGCATGGCTACTTCCACTAGTTCCAAAAAGCCACAACGATTTCTTGGAAAACTCGGCTTCAGCACTCAGGGACATCCCCTTGCTTGAATATTGATTTTTCCTATAAATCATGGAGTTTTCAAAGAACTACCATTCCCTTGGGGTTCTTTGGTGACGTTATTATGTCCGACTTGAGGTCAAACTAGGCACCTTCAAGGTATAAATATGCCTACACTTGCCCTAGCAAGCACGCGGTGGTTCGGAGCAGCTCGACTATCTACTTGCCTGACGCAGCTCGCTACAGCAAGTGCCGAAGGAAGCCGACCCTCCAGCTAACGCACTGATCAAGAGGCTGCATTTCTCCCGGCGAGAATCCAGCTCCAGTGTTTCCAAGCTCCCCTCATGGGGTGTTGGGAAATCGAGTCCCGAGACAGAGATACCAGACCTCCTTTATTCTAAAACCAAGGTACGGAGCTGATTAGACCTTAAGAGAAATCTTGGATAGATTCTTGGCAAAGACAAACTAAACCTATGCTACACCTCTCTTACCTCTTCCCTCGTACTATACTTAGGTTAGGTACATTGGGGTAGGTGTATTTTAGAAGCACCAATTGAGTACTTTTTAGCCTTTGTTATTTATGTATGTATTTATCTATGGTTTAGAAACCATACAATGCGTTTACAGTATTATTTTATAATACTCTTCTTACTGTATGCATTATACTTTGCAACCAGTGTTACATTTGTAGCAGTTCACTTTACTTGCTTGAAAAAGAAGACTGTTCAATAAACCCATTTTATTGAAAACGCCCATCTCTCTATTTCTCTGTATCTCTGATGAAACGAAGCATGCACGATTGACTAAGAAAAAGTATCTATCTATTGTTTACACGACTCTGAAGATCAGTTTTAGTCTTGGGGAAACAAAGTTGTCATGTTTATGCGGTTGTCAGATACTAATCCCTTCTTGTGCATTCAAGAACGTTTCTAGTAATCTCTGAGCTAGCTGGAACTCACAATTAAGTCTAATATATTCGATAGAGACCTAGTCGACCTAAGTCCTACGTCAAATCTATAGGATATATTATTCCAATGCGCAGAGCCTATTGGGGATTTAGGAACTACACTACACAACTACCCCTCATGAGGGGTAGTTGCTGAGAGGTTTTTTGTGGCCATGCCCCCTTTCTCTAGCACTCCCCAAACACGCCTCCTGGCACACTACTAGCTGGCTCTTTAGGGCCCTTGGGGACAACTAGCCCTCCTGTTACCTCAGTAGGACCCACACAGCTGGATTGCTGAGAGATCATCAGAGACCACGCCCTTTTCCACCACTCTGCAAACGCATCTCCTTGCACACTGCTGCTTGGGGTATGAAGCCCACTTTAGTCCCGAGGCCCTCAGGAGGCAAGGGGACCCCATCACCCCACCAGCAGTGCACCAAGAGGTGTGTTTGCAGAGTGGTGAAGTAAGGGGGCGTGTCCTGCAGCCACCTCTCAGCTTACTGGAGGTGGAGGTAACCTTAAGTCTTGTTGGCACTTAAGGACCAAATTAAGGTAAGAGTGTCACTATTCCCAAGAGGAAGAGGTAGGTAATGGGCAAACTGGGAGGAGGACAGTCAACAAGACTGTTTCTTGTTGCCCTCACACCCCTAGGGGTGTCATGCTTCATCATTCGGCAGTTGCTCCTCGTTGGACCAGCGCTGCAATGCCCTTCGGGTCCTCCAAAGGGTCACTTTAGCAGAGATCTTTAGATCTAGTGTACCAGTAATCTTGTTCACCAATACACTACAGGGAATACACCCAATATGCCATCTCATGTTAGTATCACTGCATCCGAATACCAACAGAATCAGAGGCACAGTCTGCATGGTAACAGGTCCCACCCGACATGCAGCTGCTACCTGTGAGTGGAAACATACACAGTTGCACTACTACTCTGTATCGGGATATTGCCACTCACTGTATGCTGGTGCTTTATGTTGTGCACTGTTTTATTCTAATCAAAACGAGAATGTACAATTGATTAATAATGTTATGCAATCATATGTACATGATGTTCAGATACCTGAGGAACAGGACACAATTATTTGTAAGACTTGGGCCTCCAGTTGCTTTATCCTTTGTATTACACAGGTATTACAAAATTGTGCGAATTGTAGACAGCAGTGCGGTTACCATTATCATTGTTATTTTAGTGAATTTCTCCTGTGTTTTCAGTTGCCTATTCCACCACAACCACTAACAACGCATTTCAACCTCAATGGGTCTTGCTCACGGTATTGTGAGTCCATCATCTGTCTTCATATTTATACTTTTTGCCCATCTAGCCCATAATGCGGCATTATGGGACATATTGTTTCTCATACAGCGGTTACCATTATCATTGTTATTTTAGTGAATTCTCCTGTGTTTTCGGTTGCGTATTCCATCACTTAAGTTTAGTATTAATCACAAGTCTGATTCTTATAGGGTCTGATTCTGACCAGTCGATCGATGTGCCGATTTTATTGTCCCTTTGTGGATTCATTTTCCGGTGTGTAGAGCTCAGTGCTCTCCCATATTTAGTATACTTTTTAGCATGAGCTTCGCTGCCATTAGGCTTCTTTTGCACACAACAGTACAAGCGTTTATTTTGCAAGACTTTATTTGTGCCCTTTTCACATTAGAACTGTCTGGTTTTCACATTCTCTGCTGTGCTCCGAGGTTTAGTCTGCACACGATGTACAAGGTTGATAAACAATTTATTTATGAATTTATAGAGCGCCTGGTTACACCTACTGGTGTGTCCCTGGGCTATGTTAATTGTAACTGACAACTCCAGAAATCAGTGCTATGCCTATAATAGCTTATACCTGTTTATTGTTTGAAGAGTCAAGCTTTTAGTTTTCTGCGGAAGTCACACTCTGATGGCTCCTCCCTGAGGGACAAGGGTAAGGAGTTCCAGCTTTTTGCTGCCAGATAGCTGAAAGATCTCGCTCCCATGCATGCTTTTTTGTTCCTTGGTATATATAAAACAACAATTCCCAACAGGTGCACCACAGTCGTACCTACCGTCCACCCCCCCACCGCCCCGCTTCCCAATGCCCCCTTGCTTCACTCCCTTGCCCACCCCCCGCCTCCATTACCTTGCCTGATTCGACCTTTCTCCCTACAGCACTGCCTGAACCCGACAACCCTGTCCTGAAGACGATCCCGACTCAAGGGGATCGAAACGCCGTCGACATCACAGCGCAACCTTATGGCGCATTTAACGTTTTTGGCTCTTGTAAAATTGTTTGATACCATGCTTTAAGTGACTAAAACTTAATCCTGCGGAGCCACAACTGTATATTTCCTTTGTCACCTTGCGCCGTTCACGCTGTTCACGTTCAGCACTTGCATCATCACTTTTCACCAATTGTACATATCACCACTCACCAAGTGCCTTCGGGTTGTCACATGATTTCCTCTGTACAGTGCTGCCTAACTGTATTTACATGTGAAACACCCTCCTCTGAATTGGTGAATAACAAGCTCTTAAACTATATGAGCCTCCTTGTTTCTTTTTTATGTAATGCTGACTGCATACATCATTTAACTGCCTTAAATTGATACCTGTTGGGAATTTTTGTTTCATATATACTCTACACCCATCCCGACGTGGTTTATGGGTTTTACTCCTGTTGTTCTTACACGTTTTTGTTCCTTGGGACGTTCACCAAATGTGTCCCTGTGGATCTCAGATGGCGTTCGGTCTTATAAGGAGACAGTAGGTACCGCAGGTATGTGGGGCATTTACCTTGCTGGATGCGGTGGTCGAAACATAGTGCCCTAAACGTGATGCGTTTCTGAACGGGCAACCAGTGCAATGTCTCCAGTGCGTTCTTGGAAGATGCCCGTCTCGGCAAGTTCAACGCCAGTTGAGCAGCTGCGTTCTGGATTGATTGTAGCTTTTGCAATCCCTTTTTGGTTGCACCCAGGAGCATCACATTTCCATAATCTAGTCTTGCTGTGACAAGAGCATGGATCAAGGGTTTCCTAGCAGACATAGGTAGAATGTCCAGGGTTTTCTGAGTATCTTCTGGATTCCGAAACATCTTCCTGACAATCTCTTACTCTGGGTCTCGAAAGTCAGTTTGGAATCTATCCATACTCCCAGATTTTTAACCTCAGTCTTCGGGGTTGACTATCAGTTTGCCTAAAGACTTACCTTCTGAGTTAGCTGATTGTAACACCTGGGGTAAGGTGTTCGTAGCTGCATATTCGAAGTGCTTCGGCACTCCCTCCATGAGTGTACTCCCCTCCGTGATTAAACATGTTAAAGATGAACACGGAGCCGAAGTGGCTGTGGAGCTGGGGATGTGACTGGTAGGGGTGTTCCACGTGGTTGCTGATATGATCCTTGCCAATGTCAAGGGCGATGAAGTAAGCTTTCAAGTGGCAAACCGCTAGGAGGCTGTCCCTGAGGCAGACAAACCGCGCAAATTACAAAAGATTATTGCAAATGCTTATAAGACCATAGGCCGCAATAGTTTGGGAGTTAAGCCTTATAAGCCTTATACTCAAATGCAAACTCAATCTCAGACACAACAAAAAGCTCAGTCTGATAAAGACGGGTGTCCAGCCTTTCCTAAAAAGAACTGGACAAATAAAAAGCAGGGGCAGCAACAACAGAAGCAAGTTTTGCGTGCTTGTTCACCAACACTTGACACTTCTGAGCGCACTTATGACTTGCGCGACCGCGCAGAAATTCGGACTCCTGATAGATTTCAAGTCCCTGATCAGCGTTCTCCTCATTCTTCACAGGACACTTCTGGCTCTCAAGTTGGTGGTGGGGATTGCCAGGATTGTGGCAAGAGTCATACTGCGCCCCAGGGACGTGATCAGCTTGGTTAGTTTGACGTTAAAGTAAAACAAGAGGTTCCGACCTCCTTTTCAAAAGAAAAAAGTTACCGCTTTAACAGCGAGATATGCCTCAGACGGTGAGAACATGATTAATGGATTGGACTTTGGCGGTGACTCTGCTCGACAACGCAAGTTCCCAAAGTGCGGGAGGCACTGCATCCTTGTCTGGAGGCGACAGAAACGGAGACTTTCATTGCTGAAACCCGAGTTGCCCCCGATAGACTGTATAATATAGTTTTTCAAATTGAAGGTGACATTGAACGTGTAAACACAGGAATTTTTTGGGAGAATCTGACCTCTTCTTACGACATTTTGTTGGCGGAGGCAGATTGGCCCCCACTGTTTGTTCTGGCCGCAGCAAGAGGGGAAGACGTGATCCTTCCGAGTTTTTAGCGTAATGTCCCCAAGGAGCATGCAGTTGCTTTTGCAGCAGAGTGGGCTTTGGCCCATGCGCCGTCAGTGAACACAAGATTCCTTCACGGTCTATGCGGCAAGCTCAACCCCGATATCCCATCCGGCGGGAAGCTAGGTCCCGTTTCTGATGTTCAAACTGAGTTAGAGTATCAAGGAGGGTTTGAGACGTGTGTGTCACCCAATCCTCTTTTTACTGTATCCAAACCAGATGGGTCTTATCGCATAGTATTAGATTACCGGCATTTGAACTCTCATTGGTTGTACTTTTGCGGTACAGAATACCCATAGCTCTGCTCTTGTAGACAGTCTTGTTCTTAAAAAGTATAAAACGTCACTTGACATTTCAAATGGCTTTTATAGCCATAACCTGTCCCCTGATTGCAGTCACTGGACCGCATTGACAGCCGGTGGAAAACAGAAAAAATGTCGGCGTTTACCTATGGAATATAAGAATAGCAGCGGGGTTATCGCTGCACGTGTTGTCTCTCCATTGGACAGCATTGACCCAGATGCATACTTGTACATTGACAATATTTATCTGACAGACAATGAGCTATGGCCGAATCTATGCTGTGTCGACCACATCATCCTTATGTTTGCGGAATACGGTCACAAATTCAACTTGCTAAATCTCACATCGCTTGTTATGTTGTGCTCTTTTTGGGCTATGAGCTTAATAATGAAGGTAGGGGCTTGCCGCTCCAATTTCTAGAGAAATGTGCAAGTTTGCAGTTTCCAACCACTCTGAAAAAATTTCAGGCTTTGCTGGGATTTTTAAATTTTGGGCAAACTTACATTCTTGATTATGCTCAGCGTATCAAGCCTCTTTATGCTTTGTTACAACCTACATTTTCAAAGCCAGCTGGCTTCCGGAACATTCTGCTATTCTGCAATCTTTGCAGTCTGACCTACTTGAATCTAAGTACTTGTTGACACGTGACAGCCACACAAATCTGGTGATACAAATCGTGCCAGGCGCAGTGGGTTTCACTTAATTGATGTACAATGAAGGCGACACAGTACTTATTGCATACAAATCGCATTTGTACACTTCAGTCGAAATGCGATTTTCCACTGTTGAAAAAGTTTTAACTGCTGTACAGAAGGCAGTCCTGAAGGAACGCGCACTGGCACAGGGTAAACGCATTTTGGTGGTTACTCCTTACCCTTTCTTAGAAGCAGGGACAAAGGCGAGTGTACCAAACGCTAAAGCATTACATCCCCATTGGATGTAATGGGTTACTTCTTTGACGTCTCCTGATGTCACATTTATCTTTGACCCCTCTCTTCATACACAGGAGTTCTTGCAGTATGAGCATGTTCTTCCACCTCCTCTGACTTTGTTCCTTTTGGAGGAGTACACATGTATTATTTACACCGATGGCTCGGCGCAACCGGCCACTGGTTCCAAACATGCTTATTCAGCGGCTTGTGCTATTGTGGCTGGTACAGTGTTGAATGGAGAATTCAAGTCTAATATAGTGCATACACAGGCGCTTGGAGACTGTACCTCCCAATTGGCTGGGCTGCGCACTAGTGCTTGCTCTCCAGTTTGCAGATCCAAATGTGTCTACTCTCATTGTGTGTCATTCTTATTACTGTGTTCATTCTTTCAATGACAACTGATTCTTTTGGCCTCTAAATGATTATCGAGATTCTAAAGGCAGCGCAATTAAGCATAAAACGCTTTGGGTTAGTGTGGCAGATCATAAACAATGTCTGCCCCTCACACCTGTTATACATACTCTTGGCCATCAGCGTGTGGGAGCACATGCTCTTGCTAATTTTTGGCTGATGAAGCGGCCAAATCTGCAGGAGCCACGTGTTCCGTAGCAGCCGTTACAAGGTCCAAAAGTAAGATTGATTGTGAGATCTTGGCAGCTATCGCTGCTACTATGAAAGGCACTAATTACACAGAGGGTTTCCCTTCAAAGTATTCTTATCAGTTAACTCCCAAACAAGTTCCCTTTGCAAGAATACCAGACGGTGGTGATCAGCTGATTTGCAATGCGGACCGCAGATACTCTTTGATAAAAGCTGCACATGAAGGCTTGGCCTTGGCCCATGCCAGCAAGTCTGCTATGGTTTCTATCTTGCAGCAACATTACTGGTGGTGTGGTTTATATAAACAGGCCCGTAATTGTGTACTTTCTTGTGACATCTATCAACAATTTAATCCTTCTATGGTGACATGCCCACCACAAACACAGCTATGCATTTCTAATAGGCCTTTTGGTTGTGTCTATCTTGATCACTGCGGTCCATTTTCTTCAGATACTGCATATAAATACATTTTAGTTGCAGTTGATTCATGCACTAGATTCCTTTGGGTTTGGCCACAACCCATTGCTGACACTCAAAATGTCATCAGGGATTTGCGTGTCTCTGTAGAGATCTTTGCCTGTGGCACCTTTCATTCAGACCAAGGTCCAGCGTTCACCTCTAAGGCTTACAAGGATGTGATGAAGTCTTTGGGAGTGCTGGTGCAGTTTTCGTCTCCATACAGGCCTGAGGGCAATTCAGTTGTGGAGCAAATGAACTGTGACTTAAAGCAATCTTTGACAGCTAGAGTCTTAGGTACTGGCAGGAACTGGCTAGCCCATTTAGTCCAACGTGCACTTAATAATCTCCCCAAAAGACCTCTGGGTGGGCAGACCCCATACAAGATGCTCTATGGCATCAAACTGTATGTACCAGACCTTGATGGTCAAGATGTTGCGGTGGCTGCCGCAATCTTTGACGTAGATAATCATTCTACTATGTTACAGTACCTACAAGAGACCCGTGACAGTCTTGCAACTGAACATTTGCCCTCTGCCTCTGATGCTGCACTGCTGATTCCGGTGGCTGACTGGCTTCCAAAGTTGGGGATCTGGTCTGAGAGAAGTTGGAGAACAAAAAAGAGTTTGGTCCCTCTTATCGTGCACCAGTTCCAGTGCTTGGCTTGAAGGGAACTCCTACAGTCATTTTACCACCACTTCCTGGTCACAAGGACAACAGATACATCTCAATTGACAATGTCAAGCTACAACATCTGTTCGATTCTGAACAGTGTGACGCCTGCTGTTTCGTGCCCCACAATTTCGAAGAATCCTGGGGTTGGCACTTCTTTCAACTCACCAAATGACACTGTCATCGAGATGGATCCTATTGTTGACCATTTGCTTGTTCCTCCTGCTTCCTCCTGCAACGAGGATGTGGAATTTGCATACCCCAAAGGAGAGTCTTTTCATGGATTGCCGGAAAGTCCTTTACACCCTAGCAGCTTTTCTTATGACTTGCCCTCCACCACCGCAATTGGCCCTACTAAATTAACTATTTTTGTTTCCTGGTTTAAACAGATTTATGCAGTACCTCCTTGGAAATATATCTGGTTAGTACTCATCATGATTTTTCTCTTCATGTCAATTGGGTTTATAACAGTGTTTTTCCTACTCATCAATGGTCACTACTTACCAGAACGCTCAGCTGTGAACTTGGTTGATGGTATTCTGGCCCCTCACTCATCTTCCCACATCATGAAGCGTGACCAGACTCTTGTTAACATTTCAGCATTCCCAGTTGCGGATGGCATCGTTTGGGATAAAGTGGATTTTCAGGTCCATGGCCCGACAGAAATTATCAATTTTCCGTACGTCTTTGTGTCTCAGTGGGTGATGTGGTAACACAGGACATATGTTCAGATGACTGGGATGTGCATGCAATACAATCATTGTTTTCAGATTTGAAGCGTGGCCGGCGTGGGTGGAGCCTGCCGCCATTATCTGATCTGCTGTGGAGAATGAGCATTGGGCACTGCTGAGCTTGGGGAAAGCTTCCTAAGCCTCTGGGAAGCCTGGAGACCGAGTAACCCCACGTTGCCTGAGCGAAACATAGAGTTGGTCTGGAATCCCCTGGATGGCGCTGCTAGCGGCCCTGAGGAGAGAATCCCAATCGCCCATTGCCCATTGGTGAGTCCCCCGCTGCCGATTTTGTGAGACCAAGCCACTGCGCACTACAAACATATATTGGAGGTATGGGACTGTCCTGAGCGGGAGTAGGGACCGACTTGACTCCCTGTGGCCCGAAATCATGGGAAAATCACAAGGGAAGCAGGGAGGGGTCCCTCTGGAGCCTCAACACTTGCCGTCGCACAGTGGGAAGCAAGGTTCCCCAGAACAGCAACCTGAACCCATGATGCAGCAACAGGTGGACCAAATCTTGAAGGCTATTACGGACACAAGGGATGCCCTCCACTAATGTAATGTAATGTAATGTAAAAATTACTTTTTAAGCGCAGCTAACACCTAGCGGTTTCTTGGCGCTCGAGCAGCAAGGAGAGAACAGTGCGCGAGACACGAGGCGTTAGCGGTAAACACTACAGAACAGGTGAGTCTCGAGAAGGGACCTAAAACGAGCATAGGGAGATACAGATCTGATACTTAAAGGGAGTGAGTTCCACGAGGAAGGAGCAAGAAACGAAAATCTTAATCCTCCGTGTTTCTTGCGTTTAAAAGTCGGGACCTTGAGTAGGGCCAGGTAGGAGGAACGAAGGTTACGAGAGGGAACATAAGGGTGTAATAGTGAAGAAATAAAAAAAGGACTCAAACCGGCGAGGGACTTAAAGATGGTGCAGCCTAACTTGAATTTGCACCGCTAAGACACAAGGAGCCAGTGAAGGGACTTTAACAGGGGACTGACGTGTTGGTGCCTAGGTTGATGGTGGATGAGGCGTGCAGCCTGGTTTTGGACAAGCTGCAACCTCTTCAATAAATAATCCGGGATACCTGCATAAAGAGAATTGGCAGAGTCAATCCTCGAGATGACTAGAGCCAACAGGACTAGGGTGAGGGCCTCAGTGGTCAAAAAACGGGCAGTTTTCCGGACTTTACGGAGCTGAAAGAAACAAGACGAAACTACAGCATTGATCTGAGGCTTCATCGTAAGATCATTGGTGATGATGACTCCCAGACTTTTGGCTGAGTCGACTGGGAGGCTCGCTTGATGATTGGGTTATGGCGAAACATGAGGCCCGTTCTGCTGATCTGCTTTCCTTGGTTCGAAGCCACCCTCCCTATTGTTTGATCCTTTGTAGCTAATAGAGGATATAGTTAGATTTTAGTTTGGATGGGGACTAGCATTGTAGTGCCTGTTCTGGGGGGCTGGGGGTGTTGGGGAGGTTTGGGGGTTTGGTTTGGGGTAGTTGGGGTTCCCGGTGTGTCTATTCGGGAAAAGTATGTGATGCTAAGTCTACAGTTGCACCACGGAGGCTTACTTGAATTGAAGTGCATTTTATGGAATGTTAGAGGGAGACACACGATGACGCGCCACCATAAAGTACAGACTTATTTGGTACAAAGAGAGATCCAATTGCTTTCCTCCAAGAAACACATATTACTCTCACTGAAGGATCAGCCCTGCAACGCTGATGGAGAGGGCAGGTCTATTGTTCAACCTATTCTACTTTTGCATGGGGGACACTGATTTGGGTTAGAGCAGGGGTCCCTTTTCAGCCTACACAACAATTGGTGGACCCAGAGGGGAGGTTTTTGGTAGTTGCGGGCCGCCTTAATGAGAGAGAGGTAGTTTTGAGCAGCATATATGCACCCAACACGGAGCAGCCAGCCTTACTTAATCATTTATCCGGGAAACTGGCCCCCTATCTGACCCACCCCATGATTACAGGGGTAGATTTTAATTTCATATCTGACATACAGTTGGATCGCTCTCATCCTGGCTTCCTGAGGCGCCCATTCATTGGATCTCCAAGTCCAGGCGAGATTGGCAGACTAGATGGGGGTTGATGGATACTTGGCGGGTGCAGCATCTGGGGACTGTGATTACTCATTATTCTCAGCGCTGCATGAGCTTCATGTGCGCTTAGATGCCTTTTTATGTTCCCCCTTCTTGCATGCCATGGTTCACCACAGCGAATATATTGCTTGGACATCGTCAGATTATAACCCTTTGCTGTTGCGCCTCCATTGGTCTCAGGAACGCCCAGTGATCCCAACTTAGAGGCTGCGCCCAGAAGCCCTAGAGGACCAAGTCTTTCGAGCAGAGGTTGAGGTGGGAATCACTCAGTATTTTATTGAAAACGAGGGTACGGCTTCGTCGACAGCAGTACAATGGGATGCTTTTCAGGTGGTAGTACGGGGTCTCTGCATAGCTAAAATGGTGGGCGTGCGGAAAACACTACTACAGGACATAGACTCAGCGGAACAGTGCTTGCGAGCGGCAGAAAGATCCTGCCCTGAAAACCCTGAGGAACAAATTGAGGTGTCCGACGCTAGGGAGGCCGTAGATCTGGCACACGCGCATGCAGAACGCGATAAGGCGGGCATGTTGCTGTCCTGGCTGGCTAATCTTGCCCGTCACAGAACGATTATACTGGAACGTGATGGCCCATCTGGAGACCCGGTCTACACCCAACTGGGAATTAACAATCAGTTTTTGGGGAATTATGCGGGGTTATATAGGAGTAAGATAAGAATAGATGGGGACGTCATAGGGGAATTCTTAACAGACACGGGGTTACCGCAACTGGATAAGACTCAGGCGGACCTTTTAGGGCAGGGAATGATGCTGGGGGAAATTCAGAGCGCAATCAAGCGCATAGCCCGTAATAAAACTCTGGGCACGGACGGACTACTGATAGAATTTTATTCCACTTACATTGATCTATTAGCCCCTAAATGAATGTCTCTTTTTAATGAGGCTAAAAAAGCAAGAATATTGCCATCCTCTACTCGCGAAGCCGTCATTATTACGTTATTGAAACCTGGAAAGCCTAACAATGATAATACTGCATATCATCCCTTGTCTATGCTCATGACAGACTATAAAATATTGAGTAGCATACTTGCATCATGTTTGCTTCCTCATATGGTGCACCTGGTTCATCGAGACCAGGTGGGCTTTATCCCAACCCGGAACAACGCCATTAATGTCAGGCGCCTCCTCCATATCATGGAGGCGGATACTTATTCCCCAGACTCCGCTGCCATTTTATCCATTGATATCAAGAAGGGGTTTGATAGCTTGGAGTGGCCATATCTGTTCCACCTTATACGTAGGTTTGGACTTGGAGACACCTTTGTGGCATGGACGAACATTTTGTATAAAAAAGCTACAGCCCGGGTGTGAACGGTGGCTCTGATCTCCTCCTCCTGGAAAGTGGGTTGCGGGACCCGACAGGGGTGCGCGCTCCCTCCCTTGCTCTTTGCATTGGCCATTGAGCTGCTAGCAGTGCAGGCTAGGCTGGGTCGGAGGTGTGCCGGTCTTGAAGTGTATGGTGTTGAGCAGTATGTATTGCTCTATGCAGATGACTTACTTATGTTCCTGGCTGATACGGCGGAGGCACTTGAGGGGGGGAAGAACCTGCTTTGAGATTTTGGGAAGCTCTCGGGCCTCGGAGTAAATTGGGCAAAGACGTGTCTCTTTCGGGTGACACCGACGAGTGGCGGTCCGTCCCATACTAACGGGATTAAATGGAAATATCGATGCCTGACCTATCTTGGTACTAACATTTATCATACGCCTGCTGAAATGCTGGAGGGTAATGTGGACAGGGCTATTCGAAGGCTCCGGGGCAACATGGCATTCTGGGGCACGTTTCCCCTTTCGGTAGTTGGGAGGGTGGCACTCTTGAAAATGGTGGCACTCCCTCGGTTGCTGTATTATTTTAGGACACTCTCAATCTGGGTCCCAGGGTCGTTATTTAAACAGATTCAGTCTTTGATCGTGGGGTTTATTTGGGTGTCTCGGCAGGAGGCGGGTTGCACTTAAAACATTGATGCACCCGAAAGTTGACGGTGGGTTAGCAGTCCCTGATTTTGAGACATATTACTTGGTAGCTCAGCTCCAGTGGCTCAGCTAGGCAGTGGTGTTGGAATTTCGGGGCCCGGATGACTGGGATACTACTGGAATACCAACGTTGGTAATTTCTTCTATTATTCTCCAGCAGCCATTGAGACTCAGGACACTCTCTGGAGAGGCTCGGAGGCTGAGATTCTGTTGGAACCGGAGCCAGCGCAGAGCCATGATTGACTGGCCATATGCCCCGGAGATACCCCTGGCAATGTGTGCAGTCCTCCCACACGGGAGGATTGGTCTGCACTGACTGACTGGGAGACTATGGGGCTACAGATGTTGGGGGATGTGTATGAAGATGCTGTCCTACTACCATTTCAGACCTTACAAGATAGGTATGATCTCCCTCGTGGACATTTCTTGCTTCATTCGGCCCTCGTCTCATTCATACAGCGTCTTTGGCGGGATGGTTTATTGGAGCTGCAGACGTCCATGTCGTGCCAGTATGAAGTGATGGCGGCAGGAACCTTTAAGGCAGTTACGTGTCTATATAGGCGTATGACTGGGGGAGAATACTGCCATTGAGGGAACTGCAACAGAAGTGGGAATTGGATCTGGGTAAGCAGATTCCTGGAAAACCGTGGGCCCAGATCATTAAGAGGGTGTGGAAAAGCACTAGAAATACCCGTTTCCAACTGGTCCACTTCTTTTTACTACATAGAGCGTATCTCACTCCTGCCAGGATTAATAAGTACTTTAACACAGACACTTTGAAGTGCCCAGGTTGTAATCTAGAAGGGGCAGAGTTTAAACATATGATGTGGGACGGTCCGCAATTAGGGGCCTATTGGGAGGACGTGGTAGCGCTGCTATATATAATCACAGAACGACAGATTACTCCTGATGTGGGCACTTGCTTACTTCGCTGGTTTCCCCACACACCCAAAACGAGGGTACCAAGCAAATTTCTGGATTTGGGACTATTGCTAGCCAAGAGGGATATCACAGTGCATTGGAAAGCTGCACGGGGCCCCAGCATACTGAGGTGAAAAATAGAATTGATTAAATGGGCCACGAGTGGAAGCACACTTAGATTTCTGAGAGCTGGGCGAACACAGGGAGATAAAACCATGGAGGCCGCGAGGGCCTGGGAAGCACTAGTGGTTTCATTGCAGGCACCGGGAATGGATTAGAGTGACAACTCGACAGCGGGTACACTGATGGTTTCACCCTAAATTTCTGTGTATGTTAATCGATTGCTTGGGTGAATTGGGCTGTCTATAGTGTTCTTGACTGGGGGAATGCTGATCTTCACTGACTTTAATACACTACTGTTCTGCATAGCTGACCCATGAGCCGCACAGGCCTTTTAGCTTTTGTTACAGTGCTGTAGTGCGGGACACACCGGGGACAGGGGGCGTTGGGAGGGAGGGTGGGGGGAGGAGTTGGCATTTTCTTTTATTGGATGCTTCATTGTTGCAGAAGGCCTTCCTGGAAATTAATCCATGTTGCACTATACCTCCACCACATATCCCATGTTTTGAATGTGTATATTGATGTATTGTACAAGAATTTGTATTATTGCCCCTTATTGGAAGTGAGGAAAGAAGGCGGAGCACAGCTTTGTGGCCATTGCTGTTTCTGAAGCCTATGTGGCTCTTTGATATTGGCTTTGAATGATGTTTTGTTGAAAAATCTGATTCAAATATATAAAAAAAAATGTATCTGTCAGTCAGGGGTTATGATCACTGGAAGGCCATCATTGATTTGAAATCAATCTGGAGTTCTAAGAAATGGCAGATCTGAGGCACTGAAGCCTTACATCGTACCTGCCTCATCCCAGCACAGATTTTGTTTTTAAATGCTACAGTGTACCAAACAACTTGCTTTGGTTTAGCCGCTGCCAAGAAGTTAAACGCCCCTGCCATTTGATCTTTAGGTGAATATAAGACTTGCCGCTCATACACAAATTACACCATTGATGTCTTACAAGCTTTATTCCAAAATAACAGTTTAATATATGTGAAATGGATTCTTTAGGTTGATTAGTTTGGCAGACGAATTTGAATGCCTGCCAACTCCATTTTTATAACACCACTTCAAGTTATATGCCGACAGACCCGACCCAAGATTTCCGTATACACATTCGGTAACAACCTATTCGGTTGGAAAATTGTGTCAACAGTGGTTGCAGCACTCTACACTATCGTCTGTTAAACAACATTTATCGTTTTTTGTCCAATAACATACATTTGGCTGACTTTGTCTTGGGACCTAGGGATCGGAGAACAAACAGATTCATTTACGCAGCTTACAACGAAATATGGAATCTTTCACAGATTGAAGCAGCGTCCTGTCAGCAGGAAATTGACCAAGCGAACTTGGAAAAGGTTCTAGCTGTTGTCGACAATAGTATTAACACACTATCGTCCCGCATTTACACATTGGATAATATTGTTTCTTCTGTTATTGATATTGTGCAAGAAGATGTGTCTTTGTTGTATCATGGTCAGAATCAATTGCGTTCTGTGATGCAATTCACATGGACTTTGCACAGCCTAAAAATGGGAAAGTACAATGGGATTATTTAAATGTGTCTGCTTTGTTTTTGCCATTTACCTGACAGACAAACAGCAGTTTATGTCCATGAAAGATGCAATTTACACTCTTTTACACATAGAAAAAATAGATTCTTTGCCTTACTCTGTGGTGGACACTGGCTCTGCTGTCTGGCTCATCCATGGAGTTATATCTTTACCTTTCTCTTTGTTTCAATTCAGCTCTTGTATGAAACATTACCCTCTAGGCCGCTTTGAACCCCTGGGTAGCACTTTTCTGCATGAATTATGGTCTTTGCCCTTCACATACAGATGTTTACGGGAAGATAAGGAGGTATACCTTACAGGGGAGGACTGTGATTCTACAGTACGTCATTCCCTTGTTTGTAAAAACATAAAGTTGCACGAGGTTTGTAATATGTCGGCTCCAAACCTTGCTTGTGTTTTAAAAGGTAATCCAGTTCCAGCAATAACTCCCACTTTCACACTGCTTACTAATGGTAGTTATCTTATTTTAAATAACCAAGAATGCTGCGGTTTGCTTGCTAGAATACCATACATTGTAACGGTTTCACAGCGCGTTATTTGCTGTAAAAATTTGCCTTTTCTTCCCCCAGCGTGGGAAGCTCGATAGCTCAATCTGCCCTTCCATACCAACTTTGAAAACAGATTTCAACAAGTTAAGCAGACTAAAAGTGCTTTTATTCCAACAAGAAGTCCCCCTTACCTCCGCGCGCGAGACCTTCATCCTGCAGGTGGCTAGCACCGCTAGCGAAATTCAAACGCTTTTGAATACTAACCACCCACTACATTTTGGGGAGTTTATACACCGCATTTTTAATGCATCTAATACTCAATGCCTTGCACATTATTTTAAAGCTGTTGGCTCTGACCTTTTGACTTATTTTCAGATATTTGGTGTAATACCTGCATTTATTCACTCTATCTTTTCCAGCGTCTTTGGAAGATTCACTTTGATACTGGCATTAGCTGCTGGAATCCTGCTTCTACTGTGTCTGCTGCACAATGGCTGTTCCGCTTGTAGTGTTGCACAGACCGGGCCGGCTGCAATTGCTCTATGACTGTATGCATGGAGACTTCGGTACATTACCACTGGCTACTCTTAGTGTGTCTTTTGGGTTGTCCTTCCGCTTTTCGTACTTCACTTGCGTGCAACTAGTATTTTTATGCCTATGATGTCCGTTCACATGGGCGTTGTATTTATGCCTCTCCAATAGGTCATGTTCAGACCCAGATTTTGACCACTTAATGGGTCCACATTAGTGGCCCATGAGCAGGACTGTTCTGGGATTGGCCTTATGGCCTGTGCGGCTGCACTTGGAGTCTTGGCTCAATGGGATATCTGTGAGGCTACACAGAATCTCCTAATTCAAAGTTACATCGAATATCACACACGTTATCCGATGATGCTCATATAGGCACCCGACTGTGAGGATGGCATCCCTTTTTTCTACCAACAATAATGATGTCCATTTGGAGGGTGTTGCATTCTTTTGCTCATACACTCTGAAGGATTAACCTCTCTCATGCACCACAGATCTAAGTAAGGAAGAGAGAACTGTGAGAATAAGAGGACGAACAACCTTTTTAGAAGAAATGAAATTAATCTATATCGACCACAGAACACCCAGGGGCCAAAGAAGAGGACGTGAGTGTGGGAGAGGAGAAGACTTTCAATCAGGCTCAAGAAACGAAGAAAAATGCAGAGAGGCAGTAGAAAAAACAAAGGGATACCCATTACGCAATCGTCAGAAAAAAATAGCGCTGCCATGACAAGGAAGCAAAAAGAAAATCTACTAATTAATTTGTCAAATTATATCCTAACTCAGCCAGAGCGAAATGTGCTCAATTAAGGACTAACTTTTTGCCCTGAACAACACTATGACCATGTGGACACTAGAATAGAGTTATACAAATTTGTGAGGAAATTGAAGCTGGCAAAGTTCTTTTCAAAGTCAGAACATACCAACGAACAGGGAGAAGTGATTTAAGTACCAAAGACAAACTTAAAAATCAATGACAGTTCTCAAAGCATCATATGATCTGATGTTAGATCTGGAGAATAATGACATGACAGAATCACAAATATCGGAAGACCTCGATATTATCAGTAATACAAGGATAAACAGTGGATTTAAGCCAAAATCCAAATTTTGCCCAGTACTAAGTCCATTGAACAGAATCGACGTATTCCATGATCTTGTGATAGCAGATCTGGAACGAAGTGAGAAAACCAACAACAGAAATAAGAAAGAAAATTTGACTAAGATAGAGAGAGAGGCACTGGACGGTCTGATGAAAAATCAAGATCTAATAATAAAGCCTGCGGACAAAGGGGGGAAAGTGGTCCTACAAAATAAAAATGACTACATCCGAGAAGCAATGCGACAACTAAATGATTGAAAAAACTATGCAAAACTAACAAATAATCCAATCAATGATCTAACCTTGGAATTGGAATCCAGAATTAACAAATGGCACCACAAAGGACTGTTAAATGAGGAGGAGGCACCGTTTATCAAGAACGATAGTCCTGCCATGCCAACAATATACTTCCTACCCAAGGTGCATAAGACTCTCAAGGACCCTCCAGGTAGACCAATCATTTCGAGCTGTAACTCCTTATATGAAAATCTCTTGAAAACTGTTGATTTCTTTTTGGCACCAATAGTTACGGATTTAAGCTCATATATTACAGATACCGGTGACTTCTTGAGGATATTAATGAATACAGGGTGGCAAGAGGGATTCCACCTTGCAACAATAGATGTGGTGTCTTTGTACACATCTATAAATCAGGAAGAGGGTCTCTATGCCATCAGTTACTTCTTGAAACAAATAAATATCCAGGAACTGAAGCATACGAGGATGCTGTTGGAGATGATTGAACTCTGACTCAGAAATAACATCTTTCTCTTCAACCATCAAATATACTCCCAGACATGTGGCACTGCGATGTGAGTTTTCTTCTCTCCAAGCTATGCCAACCTTACCATGGGTTGGTAGGTAAAAATCATAGCTTGGAGAGAGGAAAATGAGGAACACACAGCAAAAATCGCACGGTGGCTACAATTTATCTTCCTGATATGGAATGGAAGCCAGGAGGAATTTATGGAATACATGCATATCCTCAATGACAACACTGTGGGATTGAAATGTACTTATAACATCAGTAAAAAGGAAATAGAATTCCTGGACGTCACAGTATACATAGAGAACAATCAAATCAAAACCAAAACCTATAGCAAGCCAACATTGACTAACTGTATCCTACATGGCACCAGTTTCCATCCTATTCAATTAAAAAAGAGCATTCCTTATGGGGAATTTGTAAGGATGAGATGCAATTATTCAGATGAAGCCACTATGGAGAAAACATTCCAGAGACGGAGACAAGATTTATACAGAGAGGATAAGCACTAAGATGTAAGACGAGGTCAGGAACGGGCAAGTTCACTGGCACGTGTAACGACTCTTGTCAGTAAAAACGAGAAAAAGAAAAAGGATGGAAATGAAATGAGAGTGATACTTATATATAGTAAAGAGAATTATAAAATTGTTTATATTCTCAACAAATATTGGAGCATTCTCAAAAAAGACCCAGACATTGGAGATAAGATTGGAGCAAGACCTAGTGTAACATATCGGAATGTTCCATTGCTTAGAGATAAGTTAGGTAAAAGCCATTTCTGTCAGAATTTTGTACTCCTCAGGGTCCAGCCGTTGCAATAAGGCGTTCACCCCTTGACATCCCAAAACTCCAACTGAAAGTTACGGAGTATTAGGGCGATCAAGTGAGGGAAAGGAAGGGTTGGGAACAGCAGGGAGGAGAACCTATAAGACAAAAGGTAACACAGATCAAATATACATACAAATAATGCTACTCTCATAAATTCTCACTAATGGGGCATAGATACCTCATCCACCGTAGTACTACTACATGCCTGCCTTTAGCCTCTGAGAACAACCAGTCCCCTTTGGTGGATATTCCTACAAAACAGAACACAATAAATGCGCATTAGTATCTGAAATGGCGGCGCGAATCGCGGGACGGCGAGAGGGAGCCCCGGGGACGCGGCAGACAAGGTAAGTGTTTTTAAAAGCTTACTATCCTTTTATTTAAGTATTTAGGGAGGGCGGGAGGGAGGCAGGTGGCGGCCGGCTACGCACCGTCTGCGGAGCGCGCGTAGAGCCGCCTGGCTACGTCCGCTACGCAAAATGCGTAGGAGACGGCACTACGTGCACTCCGTGCACGGAGCGTAGCTGGCCGCCCACCCTTAATTTTCACATGATTATATACAAAACAATCCAAAAAAACTCTTTACGTGAGAGGAACCAATCACAACATTTCCACATCATATGTATACATTTCATAGAAACCGATGTAGGACATCCAGATCATGATGCTTACTACATTCTGTGGGGGCCATTTTGTAGTGTGTGTCTGTGTAGGGGAAAATCATGTAATTCCTCAAATTCATTCTTTTGGGATCCTACTATAGTCCCCTCCCCTCAACAATTCCAGATTCTGAACACAATTATACCACCATTAGTTTCGACAAGATTTAAGTCAAAAACAAGTGATGTTGGGTATTTCACACCCCTCATATATATATATACTGAAGACGTCCTGTCCGTCCGATTGACAAAGGCGGAAAACACAAGCACGGACTTCACCACTCCAAAGAAGAAATCACGGACTCCCACACAGGATTAGTGGGTGAAGCAGTGCAATTTTATTCAGCAAAATTAGCTTGGACCAGTGTCCTCCATCCATGACGCGTTTCACTCCTCCTGGGAGCTTGAGCACATGATGCGTCTCCATTTTACTGACGTATTTAAAGTGAAGTGTGAGCACAATCAGCTGTAGAAAATAAGCTAATCGTTTTTTCAATAAACATAAACAACAGACTCAGGCATTACTAATGGTAATTATGATATAGAATGCAGTAGCTAGTTATATATTGAAGAGAAGAAATAAATAAAGTGCAGAGTGCATTTAGCAGCAAATAAATTCATTATTTACATAGTGCAAATCGATTCCAAATTAAAAAAATACTAAAACTGATTCATAATCGAATTCGAAACGCATCAGACCGAGGGATTAAATGACGAGAGGGGCAGCTGCATGGCTTCTCAATAAAGTGGTGTGAACCAACCTGTTCAGCGGAGTGCGGCCTCGTATCTGAGCACCCTTTGCAATATATATATATGTAGGTAGTTATAGTTAGGATCTATTATCCATAGGAAATCCGCAACATTCTATTCCCAATAACTTTAGGGCCGATTGATGAATCTTTGCGAAATTCTACAAACTTTGGGCCAGCTCTAGTCTGCTCCTATCCTAAAAGTTTCGGGATGATTCGTCAAGCGGTGGCTGAGAAGAAAGGGGGTCCCAATACTCGTTTTCCCCATGCAATTTCCCATAGGACCTTTAGCCACAGGTACAGCCCGAAATGCTGAACGTAATTACGCCAAATTTGGCAAAGATGTAGTCTTCAGTTCAGACTTGTGCCTTTCGCTTAAATGGTGTCAATATGTTCAGTAGTTCCTGAGAAAATTACAGTTAAAAGCATTTATATATCTTTGGGCGCAGACGATCAGCGCACCCTGAAATCGCACCCTGAGCGCACCATGAGTGCACCATAAGTGCACCCTTTTGATCTCGCGTGGAATGCTAATTGGCTGTCAAGTGGTTGTCAACATTCGAAACCAGGAACTGTTGGCAGCCATTTTGTGCCTCGGTAGAAGCGAGGCTGAAGAAGTCAGTGGAACAAGTGTACAAAATGTATAAAGGGGGTGGGGTAGAAATATCCTGATCCTCTAGACCTGCTAAGGGGGTCCCACAATTTTTTTTTTAAAAGACCCGGCAGGTGCGTGTAGGGGGCCGTAAAAAAATAAAATAAAATAAAACAGAGCTTTTTTTATAATTAGCCCCCAGGGGAGCTAAATACTGAGGGCAAAATTATTACATTTTATGGGGGGCCAAATAAATAGTAGGAGGAGAGGTCGAAGGTCCCCAAAGCCGCTGGGACCACCAGCCCCCGGGACTTTATCTATTGTGGGAGGGGGACTGCGTGGCCCCCCTCCTGGAGCACTGGAGAACCCGTCACCCCCGGGCTACAAAAAAATGGTTGAGGCGGGGCTGCAAGGTCTCCAAAGCCCCAGGGACCACCATACCCCGTGTCTTTATGTATTGTGGCAGGGTCGGTTCCTGCAATGTCCTGGGGTGTCCACCTCGCTCTCCTATGGCAAGGAAATCTGTTCTCTCACATGGGGATCTGCAGGTTAGTAGCTCCCCATGTGGAAAAGCAATACCGACTCCCAAACGCGTAGAAGTTGTGCACCAAAGGCGCTGGAGTCACGCAGCCTACAGATTATGTTGTGCATTCAGCACGTGCACACCAGGGGGCCGCACTGGGTGCTGCGCTGGGTGCACGATTTCTAATTTTACCGTACAAAAAATAGACCCTATTAGTAATTTCTAATATCCCGGGGGACCCTATCCCCTGGGTCTTATAAAAAATGTTGGAGACCGTGGGGGGAGCAACAATGCCCCCACGGTCCCTCCGGCTCCCCTCGTCCTTTGAGAGCCGGCACTGTTTTTCCACATGGGGAGATGCTAACTTGCATGTGGAAAAGCAATCTGGTTTGGATTTTGAAAGTGAGAACAGATTTCCCTGCTCTGTCTTTCAAAATCTAAACCAAGGGGCATATTATCAAGCAGGGCGATAAAAATGATCGCCGTTTTAATGGGCTTGATAATATGGCCTTGTGAATTCCAATAGAAACCCATGTTCTGGTGTGAACATAGGCTTCTATTGGAAAGTGGTGCAAGGGTGTTGTAAATCTGGTTAGCATTTTGAAAGAGAGAGCAGGGTGCATCTGTAGGGTAAGTGCAGGTTAGTGTAGGGGTAATAATTAGTATTCTAACTCCATGTGGGTGCATCTGTAGGGTAAGTGCAGGTTAGTGTAGGGGTAACAATTACTATTCTAACTCCAGGGGGGTTCATCTGTACGGTATGTGCTGGAAAGTGTATGTGTAACAATTACTATTGCAAATCCAGGGGGTTGCATCTGTGGGGTATTTGCTGGATAGTGTATGAGTAACAATTACTATGAAAAAGAAAGGAGTTAAAGGAGAAGGAGACACGCACGTTCACGGTCAACCTGGATGAACAGAAAGTGATGAGAGATGATTTCCGTGTTTAGCCTTGAGAGCCTGGTTAATCATTAAATGGGGTCTTGCAGATAAGTGCGCACTTATTCTGCAAGAAGCCTTTCAGGGTCTTGCAAAAGCAAGTCATCCTCAATAATTTACATCGCACTACACTTGATATGCAAATGTCGCACATGTTCCTTTTCACTTTGCAATTGAAGTAAGGAGCGGCAGACAGTGGTGAAACGTAAGTCATGTGATTGATCGCTAATGCAGCGATAATGTTAACGTCGTGACTGATAATTTTCACGTTAATTTTTTAAAGATTGTTGATTATACTTCACCTTGTAAACTTTATTTAATCAAACACGTGTGTGTTTTAACCAAAGTGTTCTTTTAGACTACCCTTTTTTATTGTTATTATTTACTGTAACCAACAATTGCTTCCCCCTGCGTGTACTTGCAAGGTCATCTGATTTGTTTGTATGTTAAAAACAGAAACTTTCTATACGTCTTTTTCTTTGGTTGTGAAGCATTGTAAGAAGACGTATTACCGACCAATCCCTTTCCTTGCGCAGATTTTCAAAAACATTTGATTGGCTGTTGTGTGGTTAACTCTACCTTCCTGATCCTAATGTTGATTGGCTTGTTTTTTCTATGTGACGTTACGATACTCTCACCATGTACGTAGCTCATTTTGTGATGCACTTTATTTTACAATGCGTTTCAAAAACTAGTTGTGGTAGGGTGTTTTTAACTTAAACTGTGTACTCTGCTTACGAGTTTGTTGACTGTAAAGGTATTTTAAAATATTATTCTATTTTCTATTGTATCATAATTGTGCTGACTTTTTTCCTTTAGCGTGGAGTACTTTGTCCTTTCATGTATAATTCTTCAAAGCATCCTTGAAAGAATAATGCACAAGTTTTCAAAATATTTTTATTTTCATCACATGGGTGAAATGCAAAATCTTTTTTTCATTCATTGGTATCACACGTTGGGCCACATTTTTATCATAAGCACTCATTCCTTAAGTTTACATTATATAAGTGTTGCCCCATCATCTTAATTTTAATGTTAGGGCTTTTTTTACTTTCAGATAAAGTAGAATAGAAGTGCCACTACAAACACTCTTCATACTTCATCTTTCTTTTTTTATGTACATTTCATGTCATTATTACATTTTACAATCATTTTTAAAAATTGAAAGCATTAACATTTGAAGAAACAATTATATTGTTATTTTTTTTTAAGTGCTTGCGAAGATAATCCTCCTGTTCTTCACGAACGAAAATTGGTAAAAGCACTACTCAATATAAATACTTTTATCCCATTTTCACTGTAGAAGCTGAAGAGTATTTTCCTTTATTGTAAAGTATTTCCTTTTTGCGTCGATATTGTATTTATAGTACATTTTTCAATCATTAAGAAATACTTGCATACTAAAAAAATGAAATCCTCTGTTGAAAGTCATCCAACTCCACTTGAAGGATCATAAAGTTGAATGTAAATTAAAATATACATTAACAATATGATCCTTCTGTGAAAATGAAAGATAAACTGAAGACGATACCATCGTTTCTAAGCATTACCTTGCACATAATAATTCCTTAATTAACCTATATTACTTGTAATGGTTCTTTTGTCAACTCGTTATTATATTCCATTTCAACTTAAACATAGTACATTTTATAAACATTTAAATATTTTTGCTTTCTATTTTAAAAATATCAAACATACACCCATTTACATAATTTACCTTTGTTCGATATTTTAACTCACGTTTTTCAGTTGACAGGTGTTCTCATTTCCACTGTTTTAATACGTCACGTGTTTATGTAAACGTGTCTCTTTCCATACTTTTCAACTTTCGTATAATATTTCTAAAATGCTTAATTTAAACTCGTTTTTCTTATTAAAGCATTTTGATAGGTTACTTTTTTTTAAATACGAGTATTAACATTCATTCCCCCTTTTATTTTTGGACTTATTATTCTAGTAACTTCCCTTTTTTTAAACTTTTTTAAATTATTCTTCATTACCCTAAACCCCTATTTTCCCTGCATCCCGTGCCAGAGATACTCTCTATTAAACTTCGAGTATTCTAATTTATATCTGAGTATTAATTTATTTAATTCCATTACTCCGAGTTTTAATACATTTATTTATCTAATATTTTTAATCTTTCTTTATACACTGCAACGAATACTGTTATTTGTCTATAATCACACTGTGAATCACCATTTGGGAAAATTGAGAGAGAATGATTTGGTTTGTTGATGTGTTTGCAGACACATAAGTACATGTACTGTTGTAGTGAGTTAGGCTTTAGGGCATGTAGTGCTTGAAACTCCTATGCACTATGCATGTGGTAGTCTAACGACCTTCACACTTGTGTTTCAGGCCTACAATTCCCCAGTTAGTAGCCTTACACTCCAGCACACACTCTGTGACTGCTGTTGTAATCCCATAGTGACTCTTTCCGTACCATGTAGTAATTCATTCACTAAAGTAAAAGTCAACCAATTAAGAATTTACCCAGTGTCTTTCCTTATATTTCTGTAATCATTCAGTCAGTAAGCATGCACTCATGCAATGAGCCAGGCTGTAGGGAATGGAGTGCTTTAAAGTGCTATGCATTATGCATGTAGTGGTGTAATGACCTTTACATTTGTGCTTCAGGACTACAATTCCACACTCACTTTCCATACCAGGGGTCTCCAACCAGTAGCCCGAGAACTACTGGTAGCTCACCAGCACCCTGAAAGTAGCTCTCAGAGGTGAAGCCAAACCAAGCCAATTTCAGACATTCTGTGTATATTAAAGAAGGCAGCACTTCTCATTTCATACCCTTAAGAGTTATAGACAGCCAAACCAATGGCAGGGCCTGTTGATAACACTCAAACACACACTGTGGTGGCGTATCAATCAATCAATCAGGGATGTATAGAGCGTACTACTCACCTGTGAGGGTCTCCAGGCGCAGGGGGAGTGTGTGGGGGGGATTTCTGCAGCTTTGGTCATTCGAAAAGCCAGGTCTTATGGCTCTTCCTGAATGCTTTCAGTGTGGGACTTCATCTGATGCTGCAGGGGAGTTCATTTCAGGTCTTGGCCATGATGTAGGAGAAGGGTGTGCCTCCTTTCTTGTTCTGTGGATGCAGAGGATTTCGGCCAAGGCCTGGTCAGCGGAGTGGAGGTTTGTTTTGGGGATGTAGAATGAGATTGAGGTATTGGAGTTTGGTGTTGTGGAGGGCTTTATAGGTGTGGGTGAGCAGCTTGAAGGTTACTCTTTTTTCGACGGGGAGCAAGTATTTTGCTTGTTTATGCTGGGTAATGTGGTCTTTTTAAAAAAAATAAATGTTGTCCTCATTTACCTCTTCCAAGGAGAAATAAAGAGATAGCCATTTCATTTACATCAGTGTAATGGAGGGGAAACACGCCCTTTTGTACAATTATGCAGGAAGCGGGGGAAGAAAGAGAGAGGAAGCGGCAGCTTCAAACTCTTACCCGCCCTGGTCAAAGAAGCTTAACCTTTCCTTCTCGACTCCCCTCCAGCAAACCAGCCGTACTGGGCAGATAGGGCATAATCATTGGACATCCGCATTTGTTTGTTGCTCACACCACTTAAAAACCGGGGTCCAGAAATTATGCTTTTTAAAAACCCTCATATCTAGACAAGCCTCATACTTAACAGATGACAACCAATCCAGAAAACTGGGAGGGGAGACCGAATTCCCTGCGTGCCAGTAGCATAGAATAAAAGAACAGCCTTGACTTATCTTCTGAATATCCTGTAAGTGATTCTTCATAGCCAAAAATTATCGAGAGACAGCTTACCCTAATTTCAGACCCCAACATAGAGGATAGTGCCTTACTCACGTCAGACCAGAAAGGATGGATCTCAGGGCAATGTACAAACATATGTACATTATCCTCTTTCAAACTGCCACACTTTGGGCACGCCACATCACCGACTCTCCCGAACTTTGACAGCCTCTGTGGCGACCACTACGCTCTGTGGAGGGAGAAAAGGTGATTTCTTCTTAGGTGCGCAGGTTTTACAATTTTAAAAAGCGTAGACATTGATACTTGCCACATATTTTCAAATGAAGACCCTGACAAGCATCTTCGACCAGCAGCCAATAAATTGTCGCCAACTCTTTCTTATTAGGTGATTCATCCAGAAGTCTGTCCTCTAATTCATTTATAGTTCCTATCCCGACACAAGAGTCTTGGAACCAGCTCCGCATTTGTAGATATTTAAACCTGGATATTTGTCGACCGGATAAAAGAGTGCACGTCTCCCAGCTAATTAATTGCGTGTCAACTGTAATATCATTCCAACTCATTAGACCTGCTTCTCGCAAAGATTTGGCCAAAGCGTCTTTTGCCCACTCGGGTGATCCTGGTGAATCCCAGATAGGGGCCATTGAGCTATAATATGTTATTTTAAGCGCTTTTCTGACCCTGAACCGGGTTTCAGCAAGGCCCCTCAGAATCTTCAGCCTGACCTTCTTAACGTATTTGGGTCTGCATACTTGAACATAAAGCCTTGGCAGCTTCCCAACTCCTGTGCTGTCATGACTCCCAGCAGTCTCCCGATTTCAGATAGTGTAGGTGTATTCAGTAACATTTTCCCAATCTTTAGTAAAAAGGCCCAAGAATAAAAAAGCAGGTCTGGCAAAGCTAAGCCACCTTTCACCACCCTTCTTCTTCATTTTTTCCAAGCTATCCTTGGACCTTTGCTTGAACAAATAAAACTGGTAATGTGGCCTTGTAGTTTCCTCAGCATATCACTCTCAAAGGGGAGCGGAATTGAATCAAACAGGAATGTTAACTTTGGGAGGATCATCATTTTTATTAGGTTGACCCGTCCAAATAGAGTGAGTTGGAGAAATTTTTAAAAGCCCACTAATCTCTTTCTTTGCCTTTTCAAAATTTATTTTTGAAAGTTTAGAAAATAACCCCCAGGTATCTCATTACTTCTTTTTTAACGACTTCCCCTGGCTCTACATTCCAACACATGATTTCAGTCTTGCTATATCATAAGCTGATACTTTCCCAAAGTTAGCTGTGCTTATCATGATTCGATTTAAGGTATCCAGAAGGTTAATTGAATAAATAAGAATATCATCAGAGTATAAGCCCAATTTCCTGCTCCAGCCCTGAAATTGAAACGGTATGATCTCAAGGTCCTCCCTTAGTTGACTGGCCAGGGGCTCTATGTATAATTTAAACAAGAGTGGTAATAAAGGACACCCCTGCCTAGTACCTCTACCAATAAGGACCGG
The DNA here is from genome assembly GCF_964261635.1 of Lissotriton helveticus. Classification (NCBI taxonomy): domain Eukaryota; kingdom Metazoa; phylum Chordata; class Amphibia; order Caudata; family Salamandridae; genus Lissotriton; species Lissotriton helveticus. The sequence continues at coordinate 406,360,017 of NC_136070.1, forward strand.
TGCTGTCAACGAGCCGTTAATCAATAGTCTAGCTTTTGGTGCACTATATAATGCATTCAATGCCCTACTAAAGTTCTGACCCAAGTAAGCAGCCTTTACCACCACCTGCAGAAAGGCCCAGTTAACCCGGTCAAAGGCTTTAGTAGCATCCAAAGCTATGACCGCAAGTGGGAGCCCGTAAGTAGAAGCAAGGTCTATCAACCCTATCAAAGAAAAGGTAAGCTCCTTTAAGGATCTCCCAGGATTAAAACCTTTTTGGTCTGAATGGATCAGATCTGCAATAGGACCATTCAGTCTATCAGCCAATACCTTAGCAAAGATTTTATAGTCACAATATAATGAGGATATTGGCCGATATGATTCGCAATTGGTCGGATTTTTGCCGGGCTTCAGAATTAGGGAAATATTCACCTCTGTCAATGAGGCAGGCATTTCTGCCCCATTAATAAAAAGGTTATTAAAATGTTCTAAGAGTATGGGTTTTAATGTATTAGCCAGGGCTTTATAAACCTCAAGAGGCAAACCTTTTGGGCCTGGAGCCTTCCCTTTCTTTCCATGTCTTAATACCAAGTCAATTTCTTCCTCCCCCAATTGCCTGGTTTAAACACCTGCATTTCTCATCTTCGAGGGACTTTCCTGAGTTCTGGCCTAGCCAAGCTTCAATTTCATCTTGAGAGGGGTTTTGATCTTCCTGATACACCTTGCAGTAATAATTATGAAAAACTGGCTCGATCTCCTCATCGTCACAAATGAGAGCATTTGTACTATCACACTTGAGCTGATCAATTCTATTCCTCCCCTGCTCTTTTCTCGCCTTCCAGGCCAGCAATTTGCTACAGCCTTCGCTGTATTCAAAATGAGCCAGTTTGCTTGCGTCCCATTTCTTTCTCACCCTTTCATGCAAAATTGTTGCAAGGCTAGCTTTTACCGCCTATAGTTTTTGCAATGAGTTCTCCCTAGCTTCTTCCTCTATGGCAGGGTCCGACAAATCCTTCTCAATAATCCTTTCTCTAATTCTGACACCTCTTCATAAAAACCCCGCCTTCTTCCGGCCGCTATTGTCCCTAATCTACCTCTAAGAAATGCTTTATAGGCATCCCAGATAATTCCATATGAGGCTGACCCTTGATTAAAATGAAAAAACTCTTCCGTTTCTCTAGTCAGAGTCGCTATCACCTCCTCATCCTGGAGAATAGTGCGGTCAATGCTCCATCTGGATTGAAAGGTTTTATCGTATAGTTTTAAATGCAGAATTACAGCCAAGTGGTCAGACAAATGAACACCCACCTGTTCAATCTTTTCGATCCATTTAGTCAGGCTGCTATCAGTGGGAAACATCATCCTGGTTGGGGTCGTAGTATCCTACTAAAGTGAAGGCACAGCCTGAAACCTTTGCCTTAACCACTTGCCATCTTCCAGATGCATCTGAACTATGTGTTTCCAAAACCACTTGCGACCCTTTTCTGACTAAAATTGCTGTGTCTTTTGTTACAGCCGAGTGAGATCTACGAACTACTTTAGGAAACCCAACTTTGGCGCCTAAAAAGATCTAAACACTCTTTCTCCGGTAAGTGTGTCTCCTGCAATATCAGTAACTGGGCTGGGCAGTCTTTCAAGTATTGTAGGATTCTGTCCTTCCTCCCTCACACCCTACTTCCATTCACATTCCAAGAAAGAATTGTTATTACTTTTCTTCCCTTCTCATCCATTACTCTTGAAACTTAAAAGAATTTTTCGCAGAGCCATAAGGGAAGAGAAAAGGGCAAAGCTTCTCAAAGCTTAAGACAGGAAAACAATTTTGAGGCATCTGAGGTTTTTTTCTCCATTTTTCCCCACTGCTCCCCACCCTGAGCTCCCCTGAAACCCCCCTCCCTGGAATAAGCCGTCCCCAACTACTACATGGCACAAGGCCATATGGACGATCTCCCTTCGGAACGTGTGTGCATAAAAAAAAAGACAAAATAAAGACAAAAGAAAAGGGAAAGAAATTGAACTGTAATTTTCCCTACGGTTTAAGTTAGCCTGTTTATGTAACTAACAAGGGGCAGTATTAGTGTAACAACATAAGTTTATCTATAAGAGTGGAAGAGCCCAGAAGCCTGAGGTCCTGAGGTGCTGGAGCCCTAACTTCCTGATTGGAGGCTTTTAATAAAGTCATCCAACTTTTCTACTGAGTGGAAGATATGCATCTTATTGTTTAACATGACCTTCATATAGGCAGGGAATCTTAGCTGAACTGAAGCACCCAGGCGTTTTAAACTGTCAATCCTCTGCCCCATCTCCTACTGCCTGTTAGAGGTGGTAGCAGAGACATCCGATCTTATCTCATACCGAGCTCCCTCTACCTCGATAGATCTCATCCCCAAGGCTTTTGAAAGTACATTTTCTTTTCATGAATAAGTCAGAAAGTTTAATAGAATTTTCCTGGGTTTTGGCCTGCTTGCATTGAGACGAAAAGGATCCCTTTGGACTCGCTGTAAATCTTTTGCTATCTCATCTTCTGTTTCTTCTAACTGAAGTTTATTCTTAATCAGTTTTACAACATAAGATTTAATATCATCCCCCTCTCTGCCCTCAAGCACCTTCAGGATCTTCAGGTTGTTTCGTCTTTGATAGTTTTCCAACCTTTCCACTCTATCCAGACCCTCCTTTTCAGCTACTTTCAACTTATCGATCTCCACACAGTTTGCCTGCACTGTTTCTCTGATTTCAATAATCTCCTTCCCTAGGGTTGAAGTTCTCCCACTAAGGTCATCAATCTTCTTCTCCATAATTTCGCACGCCCTTTTAATGTCAAGCTGGTTTAATTGTGGGTTTATATAGCGCTAGGAATCGACTCCCGGAGGAGTATCTCCACGCTTCGACCGCTGGGGAACCCGTCCTGGCTCACCCTGAGAGATGGTCCCTGATGGGTATCTCTAAGGTGCGACCAAGCATCCCCGGCGGTCTGGGGGGCCGTTGTGAAGATGAGGCAAGCTGATGCCCAGAGTTGCCGAGTGTGGTTTCTGACTAGAGTAGGCACCGAGGCGAGAATTATCGAGTCCGCTGACCCTGGTCCTGGTCCTGGTTAGACTCAGATGTCACAAATCTACTCCTAATCTCATCCGAAAGTGATGCTAGAAGCACACCTACTGACAGTTCTTCCTTGGCAGGGTAAGTCAGGGCCTGAATCTGTTCATTTTCCCCCTGGTCTGTAATTCTTAGCGGCCCCCCTGTTTCATGTCCTATCTCCTGTGGGCAGACTGGGATCTCATCAAAAGGTATTAACTGCTTCTCGGCCTCGTTTGCTACCCCGGCCTTTCTCTTGTGCTCCGCAAGGGGTACCTGGTCTTTGCCTCCCCAATGTCACCAGCCAGCGTGCTTCCCAGTGACGCCTTCCTCCTACCTCCTTTGACCTCCAAGTTCCACATGTAGTACGATCAATCTACATGATGAAGGCAAGATCTGTCCATCGTGTTCTCGAGCATTTGCTTTCTCACGAATTAGAGCTCTTAATATGACCTACAACCAACTTAAAATACCAACTCATAGAAAATAAACTATTAAAGCAGGTCTAATCAATGCTAGATCTATGGTCAAACATAATGTTCACACAGCAGAGTTAATCGAAAGCCAAAAGTTATATCTTCTATTTGTTACCGAAACATGGGCAGACGAAGCATCTGATGCCGATCTGACCCTGGCGATTCCAGAGGGTTTCTCTATTTATAGAGCTGATAGAAGAATGAAACGCGGAGGAGGATTAGCGATCATAGCTAAGGAGAAACTTAAGATCAAAAGCTCAGACAAAGGAAGCAACCCAGATTGTGAAACGTTAACTTATCAAATAAAAATCACTAACAACTATACATTTAATGGCCTATTGATCTATAGACCACCTAATGCCAAAACGCCCTTAATAGGCAACCTTTAATAACACCATCATGTGGCCCCCCTGTATGGGTCCTGGGCCCATTCCAAAATCCGAGATAAAAAGCCTCGGCTTCTGGTTTGACATGGAATTGTCTTTCAAAATCCAGGCAAGAAAGACAGTGGCTACCTGCTTCGGTCTAACTAAAACAATCCGAAAAATTCTCCCCCAGCTACCCGAAACCGCTAAGAAAACCATAGTCCAGTCTCTCATTCTATCTAGGCTGGACTATGGGAACGCACTCTATCTAGGCGCCCCCATATCAGTCACCCGACAACTTCAGATCGCCCAGAACTCCGCAGCAAGGCTACTCACTGGAACTAGTCACCGTACATCAGCTGCACCATCACTTAGGATCTTGCATTGGCTCCCTATAAAGGAGCGGGTACACTTTAAAACCCTCTGTCTGGTCCACAAAACTCTTCATGGGAATGGTCCTCCCATCTTAAACGATATGGTCAGACCATATATACCTTCTAGGGATCTTCGTTCAAAGCAGCAAAACCTTCTCACAGTCCCTAGGACCAACAGAGCCCGAACAGGGGACCGCCTCTTCTCGCGAAATGCGGCCAGGCTGTGAAATGCTCTTCCTCTTTCACTCCGTCAAGAGCCCAGCCTGCTCGCCTTTCGAAAAAAGTTAAAAACTGCTCTCTTCCCTAAGATATAGTTAAGCTGGCTTAGGATATTCTAGATTCTCATTTCTTTTTATTCTTATTCCTTCTGTTCAATTATCAAGCGCTGGGATGCTTCCGAGTAGCCATGCGCTATAGAAGAACCTCTTCAATTCAATTCAATTCAATTCAATTGAGTTGCTAACTCCGTTCCTAGAATCAAGTGTGACGAATTTTGACTACACAATTCTGGGAGACTTTAATATACACCTGGAAAAAACATCTGACCCAAAGGTAATTTCATTTATATATGAAATGGCAAACTTTGACTTAAAACAAAAAGTACATTCAGATACGCACTGCACCGGCCATACCCTGGATGGTGTTTTTACATCATGTCAGAAGATAAATAAAATAGATACACTCATGGTTCCATGGTCAGACCACAAGATGGTCTCATTCTTTTTAGAAACTACTCAAGATACAGGAAGACCGGTTGAAACCATAAAAAAAACTACATATCATGACTGGTCCAAAATCCAGCCCCAGGCATTTATGGACACCCTATGCTCATCGCATCCAACTCTAGATGCAGACACTAATAAAGCATGTAAACAATTCAATAAGTGGCTGGAAAATGCAGTTCAACTTACAGTCCCACAAAAGAAAGTTACTTTTAAAAGAAAGACCCCTTCACAACCATGGTTCTCAGAAGCTTTGAAGGAACAAAAACAATAATGTAGAAGAGCAGAAAAAAAGTGGAGAACCAATTACGACGTACAGCAAAGACAAGAATATGAAGCAGTATTAGCTAGCTATAAAAAATTAATAACATCAGAGAAATGTAAATATTTTATCCAAAAAATTAATGAATCAAAAAACTTGAGTAAAGCTCTCTTCTCTACTGTGAAAAAACTTTCAAAAATTGAAAATAATACCTCAGAAGAAATGTCATTAGACTTCTGTAATACCCTAGGCGAATTTTTCGCAAAAAAAGTTTCCTCAGTATACGAATCTTTCAAAAGCAATAATATAGAAAGAGCTAACCAGCCAGACCAGATCACCTCACAATCAGCAACTTTAATGGAACAGTCAGTCCATCCTACATTGTTCCAATTTACATCCCTAACAAAGGATCAAATTCAGAAAGAACTACTCACCATTAACTCAGGTAGCCCAACAGACCCTTGTCCACCCAAAATAATGCAAGGCTGTTCAGAACAAGTAAGCCTGGTACTAGAAAAATTATTTGACCAAATAATCAAAACTAGCATCTTTCCGGAGGACTGGAAAAAGATATCAATCAGACCATTACTCAAAAAATCAAATTTGGACTGTGAAGAACCAAGTAATTACAGACCAATAGCCAGGATTCCCTTCGCCGCTAAAATACTAGAGAAACTCTTAAACAAACAGCTATCCCGCTATCTGATGGATGGCAACTGGCTGAACCACTCTCAGTTTGGTTTCCGCGAAGGACACGGAACAGAAACTGCTTTAATTACAGCTGTGGAAGAACTCAGAAAAGTAATGGATGGACAACTGAGCGAAGGCCGCCCTGATACTACTCGACCTATCGGCGGCCTTCGATACGGTCAGTCATGAGATTCTTCTAAATCGCCTAAAAACAGCAGAAATATATGACTCAGCAGGTACCCCCATTGAATCCTATCTAGCCAACAGAACTTTTTCAGTAGAAGTAGGGGGAGCAAAATCCAAATCTTTTAATCTACCATGCGGGGTCCCGCAGGGATCCTCGCTGAGTCCTACCCTTTTTAACCTTTACGTGGCCCCTCTGGCTGAAATAATAAGAAACTGTGGATTTACCCCAATATCCTACGCTGACGACACTCAAATTGTAGTGACCATCAGCAAGGATGTAAATGAAACAGCGGAAAAATTCCAACGTTGTATGACACAGGTCAGTCAATGGGTGGAAAGAAACTGCCTAAAGCTCAATGGAGATAAGAGTGAAGTGATGATACTAGGGGGTGACACAAACACCTGGTCCCCCACCTGGTGGCCCAAGGACTTAGGTAAATGCCAGGATCATCAGAAAAAGTGAAGAATTTGGGCTTCACTCTCGACATGTGTCTATCATTTGAAGCCCAAGCCAGTAAGCTATCATCAACACTCTGGTATATCCTAAAAATGATTAAAAAATTACTTCCATATCTACCACAGGATTCACGTAAAACAGTAGTAACAGCATTGGCCTTGGCAAGACTGGATTACGGAAACGGTCTATATGCAGGAGCGAGGATAAAAATCATAGACAAATTACAACGTCTGCAAAATGCAGCAGCCAGACTGGTTCTAGGAATACCCAAATATGAGCCGATCAGCCACAAACTAAAGACTTTACATTGGCTCCCAATTGCAAAGAGGGTGACATTTAAAGCACTCTGCCTGACCTACAAGGCATTTCAGGGAAAGGGATCACAATTCTTGAGACATCATCTGAAACAATATGAACCAACAGGATCTCTGAGATCCGGCCAATTGAAACTAATAACCGTTCCCAGATTTAGACGAGCAAACTGGGACGGGAGAAGCTTCCTTGTACACGCAGCACGTACCTGGAATCAGCTACCTCTCGCCATAAAAACCTGCCCTTCTTTAGAATCCTTTAGAAAGGAAGTAAAAACATGGCTTTTCTCTTTATAACTTTAGACATCATTCAAGGATGTAAGGATTTACCTAGCGCCAAGACGCCCACGGGCAATCGCGCGCTTTACAAATGGACAAATCAAATCAAATCAAATCAAATCTTTACTCGTCTGGGACCAAGTGGTACGGTCTTTTCTCCTTCAGCGCTCTTAGTACAGCCACAGCTATCAGTAAGTTGCACAATATTCCAGGGAGCTTAACTGCAGGTACCTTGAAACGCGATCTTTGCCGCGACTCCTCTCCCCTGTGCAGCTCCAGGGCTGCTCTGCACCGAACCTGCTCTGGCGCCGTGATAAAAGAAGTGAAAACGCCACTCCAGACGCCAAACGCCTGCCGAGCCCCTGCCCCGCCTTCCTGCTTGCACCGGGCTGAATACAGCGACGCTGCGACGCAGAGAAAAGGAGCTGATCCGGCGAACCAGGCAGGTGGCGATTCAATATTTCTAATCTGAGGCACTTTAAACAGCCGGCGGACTCATGCCAAGGTATTTCAAAACATATTTGAAGTACTTCAATCCTTATCGCACACTTATGCCGAAAAAATGCATGGCCGTTCTGGGAGCCTCCCGCGGCCTGCTACTCGCCAGCGGTAATGTTTTTCCTACCCCCTGGGTAATGTGGTCTTGTGGTAATGGTAATGTGGTCTTGTCGTGGGATGCTGAGGATGAGTCTGGCTGCGGCGTTCTGGACAGTCTGAAGTTTGTGGAGTAGAGATTTGTTGATTCCGTAGTCCAGCCTGCTGGTGATGAGTGCATGGGTGAGTATGTGGAGGGCGTTGAAGCATGTGGAAGCTGCAGCGTTGGCATATGGGTCTCTCACATGAAACATGTTATCCACTTTAAATCTGAGTTGGGAGACTTACTGCTGTGGTAATATCGTTTGTAGCACACTGCATGTGATGATTTGAATTTTACTTGATTACAAGCATTTAATATTGATAAACGTTTTCCTAGCATTCTGCTGATAACTTCACCTGGAATTTTATGGGTGGTTACTACTGATAATTGTGCTTAGGGTGGTCATAGTGTAATGTTAATACATACCCCCAGCACAACCCCTACACTTTACAAACACCACTACACTACCCTAAACCCTAAAACCCTACCCCCAGCACGACCTCCTACACTACACAAACACCACATGCCTGCAGTTTAAGCAGCAGTGCAGAGGGAAGCACAGACTACCAACATATTTATGTACATATGTTGCATCCTTGTGCTACGGAAGTAGCTTAGCACGCTGTAGCTAGAGAGCTTAGAGTGTCATGCTACAGCACTTCCTTATAGTTCTGCAGTTATACATTCACCATATACCACAAATGCTTTCTTTAGTCAATTATGCAGTACGTATACATTTATTTAAACTTTCACACACTAACATATAAATGTAGCTCTTTCTTTAACCAGAGTAGTTAGGTCTGAAAATAACTTTTTTTTGTTTTTTGTACTTTTATATATTTTTTGAATGTTTTTTTTCTTGTTTTGTTTTTTTTTAAAGAAAAAAGTCAACAGGATGACCAAAACCATGAACTTTGCGGGAATAAAAAAAACCTAGCATTGATGGTTATCAATTGCTCTGCTAACTAAACGATTGCACTTGACGCATTGCATTCTAACTTTCACAAATTGGGGACGTATGTCTGGTGTTGATGTTGAAGGTGATGCCCCAGAGGTACTTGGTATTGTCGGTGGTGGAGGTGCATTTTGACGTAGTCTTCTACATTCTTTGTGAGCATAGTTCACAGGATGCATGGATTGGAGGTGCTTGTGCATACTTGCAGTGCCACAGGAGTATTTCTTGTTTGGATCTCCTCTGGACAGTACTGCCTGGCAAATCTTGCATGTTACTTTGGTGGCATTATATTTCTTTTGCCCCTCTGGAAAAGTAAATAATTTCCATACAATGGATGTATATCTTTCGGGAGGGGGAGGTTCAGGTAGAAATTGTTCAGCAACAAAATCATCAGAATCAGATGATTCTTGCAGTGGTGTAGCCATTTTTGTCTCCAAAAAAGGAATTCAGGTTTACAATGAAGAAAAAGTGACGTTCTTTTCCGGACAGGTCTTCCCTTAAGGAGGGTCTAAGAAGAGTAAATAAATGGGTAGGGTTCTTTCTTCAATATTTAGAACAGTAAGTGTTATAAACCAATCAATTCTCTTTTTTTTGTCATATGGGATCCGCAAAGGGTGCGTACACGCAACACGCACCTAGCGCGACTTCGCGAAGTTGCATTTAACATAAGTTTATTAAAACAAAAAGAATATTATTGTTTTTGCCTTAATATTTTTATTAAATACATATATATATATACCTTTTTGTATATTAAAAATAATATTTTGTGGAAGTCGCCCACCCACCGCGTTGAACACATAGATGACGTCATGCGAAAACGTGTGCGCGTGGTGTGGTGTGATACGTATATGTTATATATGCGCTTGAAGTCATGTACGGGTCTCATAGCGATCCCGCATGAAAATACGCACCTATCGCACACCCTAGGGGGATCCTGCAGAGCAATTGTAAAATGGCGGCTACGTTCCGTGCGGTAGTTGAGAAAGGTGCGTTTTGCATGCGTGACTCCCCACAAAATTGAAGAAAAAAAAATATTACAAAAACATTTAAAAAAATATTTAAAAAAATATAGTATATCTATATATTTTTTAAAAATATTAAAATGTGTAATGTACCCTAAAAAATAAGATTTTTAAAAATACATAGATTTAAAAAATGTAATAAATCAGTATTAAAAAAACGTAGGTTTTAGGCAGGTTATACTAAGGAATTATCTTTTAAAAAACCTTTGAAATTCACTGAAAAAACCATAGGTTTCAGGCAGTTTATAGTTAGGAATTATCATTTAAAAAAAACTTTGAAATTCACTGAAAAACCATAGGTTTCAAGCAGGTTATAGTTAGGAATTATCATTTAAAAAACCTTAGAAATTCATTGGAAAAACCATAGGTTTCAGGGGTGTTATAGTTAGCTGGACATTTCACTCATACAAAACCATTGAAATTCCTCCGTTATAGTTAGTTGTACTAACTGTAACTCTTGCGCCCGCAATCCACCGGTGATGATGTCACATATTACATCAATCATGATATGGTCAGTAACATCACTGATGACATCACTGATGACATCTCAAATGCCATTACTGAAATGAAGAATGTGTGCTTGGACCTCCCCCTCCAGAGAGGTATACTTCAATTGTGTGGAAGTTTTTCACTTTTCCTCCAGGGCAGTTAATGCCACGAAAGTCAATTGTAAAATCTGCAATGCGGTCCTGTCCAGGGGAGACCCTACAAAGAAGTACTCATGTGGAACAGCGAGTATGCGGAAAAAATCTGCAAACTCGACACCCAGCCAACTTCGCAAGGGAGGAAATGAGCAGACTCCGAGAAAATGCTCCTCAACCACCGGCTGTTGCAAGTACGGGCAACACCATCAACATCATCATCTCCTCTAGATATACGTCCCCAATTTGGGAGAGTCAGGATGCATTGTGTTCAATGCAACCGTCTTATTTCATGTGGGGAGCAGTCGGTGGACCTGGTTTGTGGTGCCATCGACAACTACTGTTGTTAGTTTCCTTTTTTTTCCTCCTCCTAGTTTTTAGTTCTGTTTGTCCTGTTCATATTTTGTCCCTCTTTTTAAAAAAAACCAAAAAAAACACAAAATTGTTAAAAAACATTAAAAAATATATAAAACAACAAAAAGAAAAAACAGTTCTTTCCAGAACTAACTACACTGGTTAAAGAAAGAGCTAAACTTGTATGTTAGTGTGTGAAAGTTTACATGAACGTATGTCTAGTAGATAATTGACTGAAAGAAAGCATTTGTGGTGTGTGGTGAATGCATAAGTGCAGAACTATAAGGAAGTGCTGCAGCATGACACTGGAAACAGTTTAGCTACAGCGTGCTGTGGTACTTCTGAAGCAAAGGGATGTAACATATGTACATAAATATGTTGCAAGTCTGTGCTTCCTTTTGCACAGCTGCTTAAACTGCAGCCATGTGGTGACACAGGCACCCTTGAACCATGGTGCAATAATGTCTGTGGCTTTGACCATTGTCTTTGTGCAGGAAGGCACACCTTACTACACAAAAACAATCAGTAAAGGCATTTTTCTCCTTCAATATATGCTGTGCATTGTAGCATATATTGAAAGACAAAAAATGAGGAGAAGTGAAAACAATTCTCCTTGTTGTGCCTTGCTACACCAATTGGAGGATGGTGCAGCATTCACACACATGTCCAGATTCATGATTTTTGATAAAACTGTAGATGTGTCTTGTTCTAGGAGTGTTCTGTACAAACACGCACAGCAACACCCATAGAACGCCTTTTCAATGCAAATTGGTGTGTATGATGAGATTGTATTTACATGGAAAACAAAAGGTATATAGAGTGCCTTTTCTTCACCTTGTAAAAAAGAAAGAGAGTTAATCGCTAGGCCAATTCTTATTATAGGAGTACATTTCTGTACTGCTTACAGAGAACAAGATACATTTATAAGTACTTATGTTTTAGGAAGGTATAGCACATATTTATATATAACTTAAGAGAAAGGATGGGGCCTACTGTGCAACAACACTCAGTGATGTGCTTTAAGTTAAATAGTTTTATTTCTCATAATTCAGAAATTACCAGGACGTACAAGACCACCATATGTCTATATTGTGCACTATACCATGTATCTTACAGACAGGTGCTCTGAAGCTGTGTCCTATTTGATACCTGTCTTCAATAGAATTCTCTGGCACAAATCTACTCCATCTATCTTCCCTTTTTTCAACTGTGTCGTTTCCCACGCCATTGTGCATTTTTAGACTTACTTAAACTTACCTCAGCAGTAATATATGTAAAAAATGCTACACATTTTATTCAGTTGCTTTTTATAATGTAAATTGTGGTAAAGTGCTTATTTTGGAATTAGGATCTGTGAAAGAGAAGAAAACAAAGTTATAACATGTAATAATACATCTTTAACAACACAGCATAATTTTAACATTTTACAAAGTCATTTCTTTGCCTTTTTTGCTGCTCTCAGAATATATTGAATTTCACTAGAAACAGTTATTTCAATCGTACTCATCACATAGCAGCGGGCAAAAAAAAACCAATCAATAAGATTGTTTTAAAAAAAACAAGAATCCATCCCCAAAAATATCCTTACTCCTATTTTTATTTGGTACCAAACACAGAGAAATAAACAGTACCATTCAGAAAAAAAAGAGTCCAAAACAATGGTTTGTAATCCCAAAGTGTTTTTTCACAACGGACGGATCCATCCTATCCCTACCAAAACAAAAGAAAGAGAAAAGTTCAAGGGGAGACACAGGAAGAAAAGAAAAAGCCAAGAAAGAGCTATGATAACATAATATGCTGAGGCAATAACTGAAGCACATGGAAAAAACACAGAGATATAGGTAAATCTGTCTTTACCTAGCGATTGAGCCAATTAAGCTCTGGGAGCCAAAGCTTCTCTCCTGCCACTCTAGCCCGCCTACCTCTCCTCCTCACTACCACCATCTCCCAATTATATACATACATAAATTTACTAAGCCAGACATATTCTATCGGCGGTGTGATGTCCAACCAAACTGTAGCTATACATATACGATAGACGGCCATAGCTACAAACACGAACACGAACATAACAGTCAGTGGGGTAAGTATCAGACCTTGCCCCAACATAACTCTTAGCCTACATTCAATTTGGGATAGTAATAGAGAGAGTTTGGGGCATGTAGCAAACATATGCTTGCTGTCTGCAGCTACTTCTCCACAGCACGGGCAACAAATACCAGTAAGGCCGCCCCACCTATGTATTCGAGCAGGGGTAACATATAAATTACACCAGGTTTTAAAACGTTGTATTTGAAGGTTAGCAGATATACACGTTGTTTGGCTATAAAACAAGGAATCTTCATAGTCCCCCTGCCCGTCCTGAACCTGCGATTGCCATCGTTCAAAGTGTTTGGATAGATCATCCCCCATCCCTGCCATGATGAGTTTATAGACATTAGGGGGGTCATTAGGATGACGGGCAGACTTAGTCCACCCGCCATCCTATCGGGACTAGGGACCGCCCACCATAAGGGCGGAGGTCCCGTGGGTGGTATTAGGATGCGGCCGCCACAGTGGCGGCCACATCCTGCATTTATAACATTGTGGGGCACCGCCCGCCACAATGCCATAAATGCATGTATGCATTTGCATACACAATGCGGCAGGCACCGCGCGGCTATAAAACAAGGAATCTTCATAGTCCCCCTGCCCGGCCTGAACCTGCGATTGCCATCGTTCAAAGTGTTTGGATAGATCAAACCCCATCCCTGCCATGATGAGTTTATAGACACTAGGGGGGTCATTAGGATGACGGGCGGACTTAGTCCACCCCCGCCATCCTATCGGGACTAGGGACCGCCCACCATAAGGGCGGGGGTCCCGTGGGTGGTATTAGGATGCGGCCGCCACAGTGACGGCCGCATCCTGCATTTATAACATTGTGGGGCACCGCCCGCCACAATGCCATAAATGCATGTATGCATTTGCAAACACAATGCGGCAGGCACCGCGCGGTGCCTACCGCATTGTATATGCAAATGCAGGGGGGTACCACAGGTACTCCTCGTGTGCACCTCCCACCCCTCCTTCACTCTGGGGGCCTGCATGGGGACCCCAAAGTGAAGACCGCATGCCCATCATAATATGGCTGGCGGTGTCTGATAGACACCGCCACCATATTATTCCTTTCTGCCCATGCCAAAAGCGGCGGACGGTTTTCCATCCGCCGAGGTCCTCCCCGCCATACTAATATGGTGGGGGGGAAAACGAGTGTGGATGTCGGGCGGATTGCCCCCGCCAGGCTGGGGTGGCTACCGCCAGCCTGGCAGGGGCAATCCGCCCGACATCATAATGGGCCCCTAGGTGTTTGTGGGGCCCTATTATCACTAAGTATTTCTAGCAAGGGGAGTTGGACCCAATGATGACATTTTTTTGCTATAATGTCCCGAACTTGCAGATATTTAAAGAAATCCTTATTACCCATCCCAAACCGATCTTTAAGAGTGTCAAAAAAAATTACAATGTCCCCGGCTAAAAAATCCCCGATACAATAAATCCCTTTCTCCTTCCACCTGCGAAAATAGCCATCTGTAAATATATCCAAACAGAGGAGGGTATTACTAGCCAGAGGGGAATACCGATGCAGCCGTGGAATGCCCATCTTTTTCCTAATTGAAGTCCAAACCTTATATACACTAAGTAAAACCTTAAACTTTACCCTCTTGAAATATGCGTAATCTATATGTCGTAGCAAGAGGCCCCGGGCCTCTGCCCCACACAAAAGTTGGAAAATTGAGCATCCAGAATCATCTAAGCTGCAACCATTAATCACTTCCGCTGAGTATTTCAAAGTGGTAGCCCAATAGTATGCCTGAAAGTTAGGGACGGACCAACCCCGCCTATCGCGGGAGAGGGTCATAAATTTTAAAGCCCTTCTTGGGCGCTGCCCCGCCCAGATGAACCAAGAAATAGGTTGGTAAAATTTCCGAAACCAGTCTTTACTAAATTCCACGGGAATCGCCCTAAAATAATACAAGATTTCCGGAAGAAACATCATTTTTATAACATTAGCCCGCCCCATACGTGTTAGGTGTAAATTGTTCATTCTCTTAGAATCAGTTTTCATTTTCCCTAAAAGGGGCCCAAGGTTTATAACAACGATTGTAGCCGGATCGGAGCTGATCTCAACCCCAAGATACCTTGCGGGGAACTATCCGTGAATCAACCATATCCACCTTCGGATTTATGACTATTTGTGTCTTCCCTTCATTCATATGATATCCAGAGATTTCCCCAAATCTAGCTGTAATACCTCCTAGCGCCACCAAGGTATCCTGTGGTGTTGGAGTAACCACTGCTAAATCATCCGCATACCCTAAGATTTTTACCTCCCCTCCTATAGCCAAAATGGATGGAATTACCTGACTTGCTTGTATCAATCTAATGAGGGGATCAATATAGATTGCGAATAGCAAGGGAGAGCAGGGGCAGCCTTGTCTGGTACCCCGCTCAATCCTAATCTCTCCAGAATAGCAGCCCTTTATAGCTATTTTAGCTACAGACTCCATGTACATGCCTTTGATAGCCCTGATGTACCCATCTCCAATTCCGTAGTGTTTCATGATTGCCCATAATAAAGGCCAGGAGACCCTATCAAAAGCTTTTTCAGCATTCAATAAAATTAGTGCCATAGGGTCTCCTGTCACCTGAGTATAGTCAAAGAGAGTTATGACTCTGCGAATAAGATCGATGGTTTCCCGGCCGGGAACAAAGCTGTGTTGATTGTGTGAAACAATTTTTTTGATAACAGAGGCTAATCTATTGGCAAAGATCTTGGAGTAGATTTTAGCATCATTGTTGATTAAAGTAATAGGACGGTATGCCCCTAAATCTGTTGGTGACTTCCCTTTCTTTAACAAAACCGCAATTTTGGCATATCTGCAAGAGTCATCAGGCTAAAGAGTTCAAAAAGAATTGGAGCAAGCTGTATTGCACATTTTTTAAAGAACTCTCCAGGCAAAAAATCAAGACCCACCGCTTTCCCAGAAGGGATCGACTCAAGGGCTTTGACAACCTCAGCTAAAGTAATGGGAGCTTCAAGCATGGCGATATCAAAGGGGGGCAGAGATTCCATTGAGACTTGCTCTAAAAATCCCGCTATCTCCTGTGCAGGGTTAAATTATTCCTCCTATTTTCCGAATATATTCTCTGATAGAACTTCTCAAAGGCTAAAAGAATTGCATCAGAATCTTTTACCAGTCCAATATCTGGATCAATGATCCCCAGAATTTGAGTCTGAGCATCCTTTTCCCTTATGCGTAAAGCGAGGGTATGTCCTGTTTTCTCATTGCTCTCATACATTTGAGTATGCCAGGCTACATAGCTGGTGGCTGCCTTACTGGTAGAAATTTCCACTATAGCAGCTCTAGCGATTGCAATCCGAGTTTGAGCGGCCTCAATGTTACCCTTATCCAGTATGACCTGCCCAAGTTTGATTCAGCTCTGTTCAGTGCGGCATATAGCCTCTTGATTTTATCCTTTTCCTGCCTTTGCGCCCGCCAGCCAAACTGTGTGGTCTCACCCCTGACTCCGGCTTTAAGTGCGTCCCACACAGTTTGGAGGCGAGTGGTCCCCTGATTTTCGAGAAAATACCTAGTGATCCATACCACCATCCGATCCACATATTGTTTATCAGTCAATAATGTTTAATTAAAAGTCCAGCTTGATCTGTTATGGACACACTTTAGTGACAATTCCAGGACCAGCGGATTATGATCGGACATGACTTTGGGAAATTTCTGGATATCACACCCTGCCACCAAATTTTGTGAAACAAAAAAATAATGTAGCCTAGAATACGATTGATGCGGGGCCGAATAATATGTGGACCCATCTTCACACTTCTTTTTGCAGCCCAGACATCAGTTAGACCATGAAGCTCCCTCATATAGTGCAAGGAGCTGAAAACCTTTGGTTTGCAACCCTTGTAGCCAGCTATGGGTGGATTCTGGACAGCCCAACCCAAATTGATGTTAAAGTCGCCACAGATGATCAATGGGGGTGGCCACCCCACCAACTCAATATTTAGCCAATCATAAATCTCAGTTGCATCCAATACCGGGCCATAGCTAGAACAAAGGGTAAAAACATTACTGCCCATAACACATTGAGTTATGGCCCATCTACCATATCTATCAGAAATCGAGCGTGGAAAATTAGCCACCCCCTGCGTGCAAAGATGGCAACCCCCCTTGTCTTAGTTTCCTGTTTTGTAGAAATCACCAACTGATACCCCTCTAGTTTCAAAAGTTGGATTTGGCTAACTTGAATATGAGTCTCCTGAAGACAAATCATATCGGCCCTGAGAAATCGGATATTCTCTTTGATCCTACTCCGTTTTGCCGGATCATTCAAACCACATATATTAATTGTGGCTATCCGCAAACCCCCATCGCTTATCAGTTTGGTGCCTACAATAAGTCAGGAAAAAACCCCTCGAAAAGAAACACGTAAATTCTAATAGCTCTTTTGCCCATGCCATTACCTTGCTACCCTCGAACAGGATCCGCCCACCCCGATCCCCCCCCACCACTTCGGCAAAAAAGGTCACCAGACCCTTGTGATGCCTCCCACGTTGTGCGCCCCCGTTGCCCCCCATCCAGAGTGAAAAACATAAGAAAAAAATCACATTATGTCCTGACCAAGTCCACTTTAAGCCTTCAAGAGAAACTTTCCTCTCCCCCAGGGCTCCAACTATGTACAAAGAGCTTCCGATCCAGAGAACATACATAAACTGCATCACTAGAGTGAAAATAGAATGGAAATAAAGAGAATTCATGGAGATAGAAAAAAGAAACCCTTATTCATAACTTCCACGGAGTCTGGTCTACACAAAAACAATCTATCCTGCCGTAGAGAAAGAAGAAAGCCCCTGGCCAATTCACCAGACAGCTCTTTCAGATAGTCCCCCGCTTGTATTTCGGACGTAAAAACCCTCGTCCGACCCTTACAAATCACTTTCAGGCGGGCAGGGTTCATCAAATAAACCTCACAGCCCAGAGTCTGAAATGCGGGGATCATCTGCCTCAGACGCCATCGTCGTTCTACCGTGGTATGGCAGAAGTCTGGCCGTACAAAGAAAGTTTGTCCTTCTGCGGATTTCTTGGCGTCTGGTCTGGCTTTTTCAAAAACTGCCTGTCACAAAAGAAAATTTCAAAAGAAAATGAGGATAGCCCGTGGCCTCTGGTCCTGGCCAGCATTTCTTTTAAGCATAAGGGGAAAGCGATGCACCCGCTGAATCTCAGCTTCCCAGTTCCAGGACAATAGTTCAGGGAAAGCAGCTTTAAAGAGTTTAATTACAAAGTTACGTATGTCCCCCCCCTCGGCATTCTCTACAATACCCAAGAGGTGCAAGTTATTACGGCGCTGTCTATTCTCTGACTCCTCTAGTTTCCATAACACATCCTGCATTCTTGCTTCATTTGCAGACGTCTTCTGTTCGGCTATCTCAAAACCAGTTTCCAGGCTCTCAATCCGCTCCTCCAACACAGTTGTACGGGCCATAGCTTCCATACATGCTTTGGTGTTCTTTCTAATCGCCCCCTGGATTTTTTTTTTTGCTAATTGGGCTCTTTTGTGTTCTTGGCGAGTCTCCAGTTGCTTAGCTTTCAGTGTAGAATAGATAAGGGTCATTGAGGGTCCCACACTATCTTTAGACCCAGATGCCTGAGGGCCCTCTAGAAGCATACCACCATCCTCTATTTCACCTTGACCCAGAATAATATCGGAGTAGTCCCATTGTAGGTGTTGGTCCAGATTTGACAGTGCACAGGTACCTTTTTGCCGCCCGCTCTCCCACCTGGGGTGGGCACGCGCTTGTCTAAGTGTCTCAGCGGTGTTAGGTACGGTGTCCGTGTCACTAGTTTCGGCTGAGCCTACACCGTCTGCCTCTGAAGATTCTTGGTCCAACTCTCTACCGGCAGCTGAGTGAGATTGCTCGGTCATGGAGAAAAAATTGTCACCATCCGGGGTGCCTGGTAGTGGCCGTCCTTCATCAGGTTCCTCTACTAGAGAATTCGACTCAAGATCTAGAGAGCCTGAGACAGGGGCAGAATTTTTTCCTATCGGATTCGGGAGATGAGAGGAGAAAGTGGCCGTCCCAGCGCTATTTTTGTCCAGCCCGAGAGCAACAGCTACCCCAATTGCTGCAGAAGGTAAGGACAGCACGGATTGGTCGATCTCAGTAAGGGGGCCTGTGATGGGGTGATGTACCTGTGCGTTAGATACCAACATTAAGTCAGGTCCAGAATCAGTTCCCCCTGTTTCATTAATGCCTTCTACCCCCTTCAGCCTCTTTAAGCGTAGAAGCAGGCACATTGATTGTTGTCTTCTTGCTCCTCAATAGGATAGGTGTGCGCTCTGTTGTACCCTTAGCCTGTGCTTGGGTATTACGGTTCACCGATTTAGCTGAAAACATATCAGGAACCGTCGGAGTTTTTTTCCTAACTCCAGAATCCGGAGTATGATCCGACCCGGGTTTTCCAACAGCCGTTTTACTATTATCCTTGCTGGCTGGAGGCCCGTCCTTGCCCCCGTCCCTACCTCCTTGTTTTGTGGTGTCCTTGAGCCCATCATTGCGGGAGGGGGGCATTTGTTGCAGTTTACGAAAGCTGGAGTAACAGACTGCGCCAGCACACCTCCAACTGGCCCCGCTGAAAAAACCCGCAAGCGGAACTGGGCTAGCTGAGCCCCAGCGTTAAACACAATCCCAACTGCCACCATTCAGCGGTGCAACACGAAACTCTCAAGCCCACAAAAATTAAGATGGTGGGGCGTCTCGGTGAAGTGAGCCCGCAAATTTAAATATACAAACTTCAATGAACAAACAACACAGCAAAAAAAAAAGTCCTGCCCCACTTCGGTCTTTCCCATACCTAAAGTACCTGAGCAGAGTCTGTCGCAGATGTGTAATAATAATTAGGCATCAAGAAAGTCAAAAGAATGCAGGGGTACCTCCAGTCAGACAGGGGATTAAGCAAGCACTTCTTTCTCCGCTCCCGTAGCAGGTCAGAATATGAAGAAAATCAAGTCAGGCAGATCAGAATCCGCTGCCGTCCGCCGGCTTCCATTGTCCCTGGAGCCATGCACGAGGAGCACTCCACACCGGGGAGGAAAGAGGGAGCCGCCCAAAGCCAGTAGCCAGAACCGCCGAGCAGCCACAGACAGCCTCCCGGAAGCCACAGGATCAAAAGATAAGAGCCGGCAAAGGGCTTCAGCAGACCATGGGTGGACCGCGAATGGACCCGCAGTAAGCACAATGAAAAATGGATCACTGCAGCATTTCTGAAGTTGTTCTCTGTCCGCGGACGAAAGCAGGTCAGGGCATCAGCCTAGAAGATCGGAGGAGCAACTTAATTGCGCTACCTCACGCAGCCGCCATCTTGCCGCCAACCCACGTGAATATCCTTACTCCTAATACAATTTTATAACTTTAATTTATAAACACTGTAAATGTTCTCACTTAAATGGATACACCAAGACAATGTGCCTGAAAAACTCCATAATTCAAACAGATACCTTTCCATGAGGCCAAATGGTATTTTTGCACTCCTTTATATGTAAATTATCCATTGATAATCCTATTAAATCATAATAATAAATTCCTCAGAGGCTGAATTATCTTCCTAAAACTTTGGCTTTAAAAATATTAGGTAGGAATTTGGTAATTAGAAAGGCAAACATTGTTTGAAACCCAACTGAGCATCATTACAAAGTGTTCAGCCTTTGTCACTTTTTAGATAGGCAGTGTAATGTCCAGATGTTGTGAAAGGACCATCATGGAAAATTATTGCTACTGCTACAAAAGTCCTTCCTGATATTGATAGTTGAGTAGCTACAAAATGTTTTATTAAAGTGTACAATTTTCTTCCATCAGCTGTACAACGTTGCGTCATTAAAATTATATATTGTCCATATCTTTGTAAAAATAATGTTGATAACATTACTGATTTACATTGGCTACACTCCATATTTTGATTTTCAGCTTTAACTAATTTATTGAAAGACACTGATTTACAGTCCAGTAATGTCAAATATAGAAATCTTTCAGTGTCTACATTAGTGCTACATGTATACATACAATTCTCACAATGATATTCCCATTTATAACAAAGGCCAAAATTATTTTCTATTTCTACACCTACATTTTCCAATATGATTAGCATATACGTTAGATATTCCTGAGCATCTTGTTGGATATTTCGAGTAAATTGTGTAGAACCAGAAAATACATCCAAAACATTACGAACATCAGAAACACTTTGTATTTTACTTGTATCAGTTCTCAATTTTTCATAAACAGAATGCAACAAGGAACAAAATCTTTTCTGCCGATTCTTCATAATTTGCTGTTGCAAATCTTCAAGAAAAAAAAGAGCATTGACCACTACATTAGCATAACAGTTGACACCTGAACTATTTTCAAAATGATAACCAACAATCTCTTCAACAGTATCCTTTTTCTTTTGGCTTGCAATGATAACATTATCTTGTTTTTTCCTTTCACTATACCTTCAGTACAGATATTCTCATACCTTCTTTTTTTGACCTACTGCACGCTTTTCAAATACAGGATATTGAACTAAATTGGGAGCATATGTTCTTCTTAACTTATTATACTCTTTTACACAGTTTGCATCTGCAGTAACCTTTTTGTCATCAAATTCAATCAAAAACAAACCAGATAATGTTCTGACTCGCGACGAAGCAACATATGCCATACCCTCTTTAAACACAGTATTTCCAATGTTCACCAAAGCACTGTCAACACTTAAACCTTGAGATTTATGAATAGTCACTGCATATGCCAGAGAAACTGGAAACTGTTTTCTACAGACATATAAATCTTTAACAAGCAAAAAATCTAATTGAACAACAACCATTTTGTTTAACTTCTTCAATCTGATCAAATTTAATTTTTTAAGAATTCAATTCCATTTTTATTCTGATAATTAACAAATTCCACAACTTTGCCCATTGCTCCATTAACTAAACCTTTTTCTACGTCCAAATTATGCGTTAAATTGACCCGACAGTTTCTACATGCATATAGATTCTTTTCTAAACCAGCAGTTTTAGATATCGAGTTGTCTAAAGAATCCAATTTTGACTTAAATTTTTCTGTCAAAATAATAGTGATTCCTTCATACTCTATTTTATCGATGGCTTCCATTTTCATTATTTCTTCATTTTCCAGTTTCAAAAGTTGTTAGTTGAATATAGGACACTCGCGCAGTGTTGTCATTCAAAAGATTACAGATTTATTTTCTGCAATTTTCATGTATATTTTCTCAGGAACTACATTTCCATTTGGAAACAAATTGGAAAGTAATCGACTCTGCAAAGCTAGTTTGCCATGTTCTGTCAGAAGTCCAATTCTTCTATCTTGGAGAATAGTTCCATAATCAACATCATTTGATTGTCATATATTTGTAATGAGTTCTTTGTATTCAAAATATGACCAAATATTCACGTTTCCAAAACCAACCCAGAGACTTTCTGGTGTATTTATGAGCAAGTGTTTTAAATACTGGTTGTCCTTTTACAGGAGTAAGTTGCAGTAGATCTCCAAAAACTATGACGTGTTTTCCTCCAAATAACACGTCATACTCTGTTTTAAGAAGTTGCTGCATTCTTAAATACACAAAAGCAAGCATTAAGTTTGAGACCATGCTTACCTCATCAAAAATGAGAAGTTTCATTTTCTTCAGGACTCTTGAAACTTCACAACAAGATTCTCCAGATAGCTTGTGGTATTCCAATTTGTTTTCATGCTCTACTGGTAGCATTAGTAAACGATGTAAAGTAATTCCTTTAATGTTGTGCGCTGCCAACCCAGTTGGCGGTAGAAAAGGGGGTGGAGATGGACGGAGCATCTGAACCAATCAAACACTCACACCCAGTCAAAAGATCTGGGTTTGATCCATCACCGTTCTTTAGCCCACTCTGCCACCCCAGTTCAGATATGGCTATATGCAAATCAGTCTGACCCTGTGCCTCATGGGAACAGTCCAGCCCGAACTGCCAAGCCATGCCTTCCCTGGACCGGAAACAAGCTTCCGATGACCGGTTTCTGGCATTCCAGCCGTCTTCAGCCCGGCTTGCTTGAATCCAGTGGCAAAGTGAGCAAGGGACTCACGTCTGAGCATACCCTGCCACACTTATGGCAGCCAAAAGCGGTACAAAAGGGGGTGGTGATGGACGGAGCATCTGAACCAATCAAACACTCACACCCAGTCAAAAGATCTGGGTTTGATCCATCACCGTTCTTTAGCCCACTCTGCCACCCCAGTTCAGACATGGCTATATGCAAATCAGTCTGACCCTGTGCCTCATGGGAACAGTCCAGTCCGAACTGCCAAGCCATGCCTTCTCTGGACCGGAAACAAGCTTCCGAGGACCGGTTTCTGGCATTCCAGCCGTCTTCAGCCCGGCTTGCCAGAATCCAGTGGCAAAGTGAGCAAGGGACTCACGTCTGAGCATACCCTGCCACACTTATGGCGGCCAAAAGTGGTACAAAAGGGGGTGGTGATGGACGGAGCATCTGAACCAATCAAACACTCACACCCAGTCAAAAGATCTGGGTTTTATCCATCACCGTTCTTTAGCCCACTCTGCCACCCCAGTTCAGACATGGCTATATGCAAATCAGTCTGACCCTGTGCCTCATGGGAACAGTCCAGCCCGAACTGCCAAGCCATGCCTTCCCTGGACCGGAAACAAGCTTCCGAGGACCGGTTTCTGGCATTCCAGCCGTCTTCAGCCCGGCTTGCTTGAATCCAGTGGCAAAGTGAGCAAGGGACTCACGTCTGAGCATACCCTGCCACACTTATGGTGGCCAAAAGCGGTACAAAAGGGGCTGGTGATGGACGGAGCATCTGAACCAATCAAACACTCACACCCAGTCAAAAGATCTGGGTTTGATCCATCACCGTTCTTTAGCCCACTCTGCCACCCCAATTCAGACATGGCTATATGCAAATCAGTCTGATCCTGTGCCTCATGGGAACAGTCCAGCCCGAAATGCCAAGCCATGCCTTCCCTGGACCGGAAACAAGCTTCCGAGGACCGGTTTCTGGCATTCCAGCCGTCTTCAGCCCGGCTTGGTTGAATCCAGTGGCAAAGTGAGCAAGGGACTCAAGTCTGAGCATACCCTGCCACACTTATGGCGGCCGAAAGCGGTACGAAACCGGTCCTCGGAAGCTTGTTTCCGGTCCAGGGAAGACATGGCTTGGCAGTTCGGGCTGGACTGTTCCCATGAGGCACAGGGTCAGACTGATTTGCATATAGACATGTCTGAACTGGGTGGCAGAGTGGGCTAAAGAACGGTGATGGATTAAACCCAGATCTTTTGACTGGGTGTGAGTGTTTGATTGATTCAGATGCTCCGTCCATCACCACCCCCTTTTGTACAGCTTTTGGCCACCATAAGTGTGGCAGGGTATGCTCAGACGTGAGTCCCTTGCTCATTTTGCCACTGGATTCAAGCAAGCCGGGCTGAAGACAGCTGCAATGCCAGAAACCGGTCCTCAGAAGCTTGTTTCCGGTCCAGGGAAGACATGGCTTGGCAGTTCGGACTGGACTGCTCCCATGAGGCACAGGGTCAGACTGATTTGCATATAGCCATATCTGAACTGGGGTGGCAGAGTGGGCTAAAGAACGGTGATGGATTAAACCCAGATCTTTTGACTGGGTGTGAGTGTTTGATTGATTCAGATGCTCCGTCCATCACCACCCCCTTTTGTACCGCCAACCCAGTTGGAGCAGTGACAAAACAAGACAAATGCGACTCATTCGTTTTCTTTTTTTTTTTAACTTTATTTATCATTTTCAGTTGTTTTCTGTAGATAACTTGTAATTACTTTAATTAAGAAACTGAATTAAGAAACTTTTTCTTGTTCCAGCTTGTCCACTCACATACATTCGGATAGGTTGAAATGATGTGCATGAGCACTCTCTTTTCATGAAGTAATCCATGGTCAATCTGTTGTCTAACTTGGTGATATATTTGTTTCTGTTCAACATTTAGTTGTTCTTCTAAGTTTGTTACATCTTCTTGAGCTTGATGCATTGCTGTTTCCACCTCATTCATGGCGATTGCTGCTTCATTTTTAACAGTTGGTTTTCCTAGTGGATCTTGACTCAGCGCAGCAGAACTTTGACTGTCTTGAGAACTGTCTCTAGCAATCTCAGATGCAATTGTAGCTTCTTGATCAATTTCATTGTTCAATATTTTCACATAATTTGCAAAAGCACTGCATTGTATCCTATCTTTACAAGCATTAACTGAATCTTCATAGCTCTGGAAATCTCCAAGTAATTCCATTTCTGAATGCCATGGTTTGAACAATTGCAAAACAGCTAAATAGTGAAATTCACTTTTATCAGTAGTGTCCCAACTCAGCTTCCTGTGATTAATCAAATTTTCTTTTGTTTCTTTCACCAAACACATTCGGAACCAATGAATCCATATTTTCCATCATTGATGTTCTCTGTAGTATTCCATTTAAAAGTATCATTTTGCAGCACTTCATATAGACACATGTTCTCAAGATGATGACTTCTGTTTGGGTAATATTTATCCAACATATTCGTTTTCAAAATATTTGTACTTTCTGGATCTTTTTCTGCTTTCTTGAACAGATTTAAGTACCCGATTTTGCATTGCTGGAAGACCTAGACTCACCCAAATGATTCTTCTAGATTTAGAGTATAGACTTGCAGATGATAACTGATCTGAGCATTCATATGCTCCGATTTCTCGATGCAATAACATCTTCAAACTGAAACTGTATAATTTCTTACTTAGAGTCTTCTTGTGAGAAATCTCTTCCCACATTTCTTTCAATTCCGTCTTTGCTGATTTTGTAATATAGGACGTTACATATCGAGCAACAGCAATGGAATTGTCTGCAACGTACTGAATATCCATATTCGCATTCCACATGGACAGAATAACTGGGTTGTAGTCATTTATGTATTTTGACTCTTCATTTCTTCTTAAGTTGTAGGTATTTGTTGGAGACTTTCTTGTGAAGGTATGTCGCAAAGATGACATAAAACTGTTCACTCTTCCTTTGGATATTACAAGACGTGGAAATGCAAAACAACATTTGGTGTAGAACTTATCCTTAGATTTGTACTTTCGCCAACAGTATTTTCAACATTGGTGGCTTTGGAATCGTAAGACTTGTTCTCTTAACTTGATTACTTCTGTGCTTTTAGGTACAGCACATGTGGCATAGTCTTCAATAAAAGACAAAACAGTATCATCGCATCTGTTCCAAATTTTGGGGCATCCTTAATCCATAACAGCATATGTATATGAGGAGTACCTCTTGCTTGATACTCCTTTCTCCAAAAGAAATCCACAACTTCTCCAAGAGGAGGATTTTTTTTATTGCAGATAAAAGACAACATAGTTTCAAATTTATGATTGAATTACCGGCATACATTAACAGGATCCAAAGAGCACAATTCCCCAGGTGTCTTATATTCAATAATTTTTATATTGCTATTTGCCTCTCGAAGAAATTCAATAAATCATCCCAAGCTTACTCTGCACAGCTTAGGGTAAGGAACCATGTAGGAGTTCCTAAGTTCCGCAGCATACATTTCAGTTCTCCATGACGACGGTACCAATATTCATTAGTCCCACGCTGACATGCCATCAGATTAATGAGCTGAGATTCTAAATGATCATCTCTCTGGTGCACTTTATCCATAAAATCGTTTGCAGATACATTTTGCAGATGTATTCCAGTTTTTAAAATGTGATTGACTGCATATAAACGTCCAGACAAGTCACTCTCAAATAAAAGATGAAATATATAAGGAATACATTGTCGAAATCTTGGATCTTCTACATATATTCCTGTCTGATATTCAGATGCAGGAATCTGCACAGGAAGTTCATCATATCGTCCTCCTTTTCCAGTTGGGAACAACTGCGGAAAACAACGAGCTTCCAAGCTATCTTCCCATACACTCATGGGACTTCCTTTTGCTTTTTTCATTTGGAACAACTCAATAGTGTTACCCATCACTTCTTTTGAATGAAGTGGATGCACACTGTAATGTTCATAGATTTCTTCACATCTTAACTTGTCCACTTTTTCAATTTGTCCACTTGACGTTTCAGTATCTTCTGCTAAAAGTAGTTATTCTTCTCCCATATAAACAGTTTTATAGTATGTATTGTTTTTTATCAAATACAAAGTTGCCTTCTGTACTTTCCTAACATCCACTAACTGTCTTCTGTACTTTCCTAACATCCACTAACTCCTGCCAGATTTTCTTATTCTTGGTCGGCACACCATTAACAAGAGCTAATGGTTTACTTTCTACACTCTCTACACCAATAGTTTCAATATTTTTCTTTAATTCTAACGGTAAATACACAACTCTTCCTTTTAACCCTCTTTGTAAATCTTAAGGAGGCAATTCACCTGTTTTAGGCTCCATATGAACAATAGCCTGAAATGGGTGCACACATTGAATGAGAATAGACTCATAGGTGTTTAAATCTGTAAATTCTTGAGGAATAGCAAGTAACTCTAAATTATTATGCACAGCTCTAGCGGGCATTTTGTTCTCATCTAATTTGTCATAACAATATTTAAAATACGCAGATCAGAACCCAAATCAAAACAATTCTCTACCAATAAATAAGTTGCAAATTCCTTACACTTATCATTATTTTCTTTTTCACTATTTAAATACAGATCAACACTCCTAGTCAGATTTTTATAATGAGTTCGCCGACAACAAATACAAGTAAAATTTGGCCTTTCACCTGAAATCACCTTAAACTTTGTAATTTCACTTTCAAAATGTTTTGTACAACTATGTTCAACATTCTCTACAACATTTTCTTCTATTAATGTCTGTGTTTCTTCACTCTCTTGTTCAGGACCAAAGTAACAAAACTCAATATTATCGCGAACCTTCTTCACATCTGATACTGACCCACGCAAAAGAGCACTGTTCAACTCATTTAACTTTAGTGCTGGACTTTTTGCATAATACAATCTTCTCACTAACTTCTGCATTTGAGTATGATGTACTGCCAACATCCTGAAATGGTGAAAAACACTTTGACATACTTTCCTAAAAAGACAAACCAGAGAATGACCCTGCAAACCAGTATTTTTCTCACTCTGCAAGGGTCTAATCTTTGCAACAGCTTAATCTTTTGTTTAACACTTTTTTTAGTATATGTACGTAAGAAATTGTGTAATTCATCAATAGACTCTTGTCGTACACTACAAATATTACTGCAATACCAAGTGTACACTGGGGCTTTATGACGTCTGCCTAGAACTTCATCAGCTATCACTTCTTCTGCATTTTTGGGAACCATTTTCTCATTGTCAATTGGACAACCATTGCTAGCCTCATAAGCTCGACCACTGGTGTTAACTGCATGCAACAAATCATTGGTCTGATAATAACTCTTATTAAAAAAAGGCTCAGAACTTGAACTGTGTTTCCATTACCCTAAAAAAAATCACACAAATTTACTTCTGTTAATTACTCTTTTCGTCTTACTTTTGCCTTCATTAAATGGATTGGTTTATCTAGTGATTGAATTCTCTTTAATACTAAAATGAATAGTTTTCTTTTTACTTCAAAAGCCTTTTCAACAATGGATTCAATATGCTTCTTCTTTTTATACAATAGTTCCCTCTTTTTATATTTCTTCGTATCTTTCATTAAATTATGTACTACTCTATTGCCAAATATTTTCTTTCGAAACTCTTTATACTGATTTTGTCTTCTTTTACCATACATCGTGTCCTTTGACTGTCTATTTGCTTTTTTTTCTTTCCTATTATTTTGACTATTTTTTCTAGTTGTAGCATTGTCAGTAGTTTCAGCATTCTGTCTGGCCCTACAAACATTTTTAATATTTTGCTTTGTGGTCTTACCAGAAGATTTCGTCTTTTTAGCCACATTATGTTGGACATCCAATACTTGTGGTTGACTTTTCTTCAAGTAACTGTCCTTTTTCTATTCTTTTCTTTGTCTTATTTTGTCCAGCATGATAACTTTATTTTAATGATGATAAATAGTATCTGTAAAAAATAGTCATAAATACATGCATATTAATACCTTTATAAATTATACTTTTCTATTACTATACAAACACATTTCATATACATTCTGAATAAGAAATTGTAGACCTGAAGTAAAAGTGTGAAGGTGGTTAGACCACTACATGCATACTGCATAGCAGTTTGAAGCACTCCATAACCCTAAAGCCTGCCTCACTGCATAAGTACATGCATACTGACTGGATGATAACAGTACTATAAGGAGAGACACTGAGTGAATTCATAAATATTCGAGTTTTACTTTACTGAATGGATTACAACATGGTACTGAAAGAGTCACAATGGTGTTACAACAGCAGTCACACCATGTTTGCTGGAGTGTATAGATAGTGACTGGGGAATTGTAGGCCTGAAGCACAAGTGTGATGGTGGTTAGACTACGACATGCATAGTGCATAGCAGTTTGAAGCACTCCATGCCCTAAAGCCTGAGTCACTGCATGAGTACATGCTTACTGACTGAATGATTAAAATACTATAAGGAGAGACATTGGGCGAATTCATAATTGCTTGACTTTTACTTTAGTAAATGCATTACTACATGTTACTGAAAGACTCACTATGAGATTGCAACAGCAGTCACAGTGTGTTTGCTGGAGTATATGGATAGTGATTGGGGAATTGTAGGCCTGAAGCACAAGTGTGAAGGTGGTTAGACTACTACATGCATAGTGCATAGCAGTTTGAAGCACTCCATGCCCTAAAGCCTGGCTCACTGCATGAGTACATGCTTACTGACTGAATAATTACAGTACTATAAAGAAAAACACAGGGTGAATACCTAATTGGTTGAGTTTTACTTTAGTAAATGGATTACTACATGGTACTAATAGAGTCCCTATGGGATTGCAACAGCAGTCACAGTGTGTTTGCTGGAGTGTATGGATAGTGACTGGGGAATTGTAATCCAGAAGCACAAGTGTGAAGCTGGTTAGACTACTACATACATAGTGCACAGCAGTTTTAAAAACTCCATGACCTAAACCCTGGCTCACTGCATGATTACATGCATACTGACTGAATAGTTACAGTACTATAAAGAGAGACACTGGGTGAATTCATAATTGGTTGAGTTTTACTCTAGTAAATGGACTACTACATGGTACTGAAAGAATCACTATGGGATTGCACCAGCAGTCACAGTGTGTTTGCTGCAGTGTATGGATAGTGAGTGGGTAATTGTAGGCCTGAAGCACAAGTGTAAAGGTGGTTAAATCACTACATGCATAGTACATAGCAGTTTGAAGCACTCAATGCCCTAAAGCCTGGCTCGCTTCATGGGTACATGCTAACTGACTGAATGATTACAGTACTATAAGGAGAGAAACTCAGTGAATTCATAATTGGTTGACTTTTACTTTAGTGAATGGATTACTACATGGTACTGAAAGAGTCACTATGGGATTGCAACAGCAGTCAAATACCAAAATGCTTCTCTCAGAATCATTCCTAAATACATACATATTCACATTGTGATTCTAGACAACAAACACTATACCTTGGATAATACCAAAACACGTTTCGTAGTCAGGAAGGGGTACTCCATATTAGTGTAGGAGCCTGACTCATTTTGAAAATATATAAACAATGACTGGTTTCTAATCCTACCAAAATATGAGAACAGAATAGGTTTTTAATCAGTTATATGTCTGCAAACACATGAAATACCAAAATCATTCTCTCAGAATGATTCCTAAATGCACACAGACTCACTGTGTGATTCTCGACAAGCTATACTATCCCTTACATTTTACAAAAATACATTTACTAGTGTACAAGACATAAGGTGACTGCACACATTCCACAACATTTTCTACTACACATTAGTACCAAAATTCTTCTCTCAAAATGATTCCAAAATGTCCACAGACTCACTGTGTGATTCTAGACAAGCAACACTATCCCTTACATTTTACCAAACAAATTTACTAATGTACAAGATGTAAGGTGACTGCACACATACCACAAAATGTTCTACTACACATTAGTATAGAGTGCTTCTCTCAGAATGATTCCTAAATGCACACAGACTCATTATGTGATTCTAGACAAACAACACTATCCCTTGCATTTTACCAAAACACATTTCATAGTCTAGAAGGAATACTGCATTTTAGTGTAGAAACTTGACTCATTTTGCAAATACATAAAAAATGACTGATTTCTAATTCTACCAAAACATGACAACAGCACAGATTTTTAAACAGTTATCTGTCTGCAAACACATGAAATACACAAATGCTTATCTTTATTTATTTATTTATTTAAAAGGTTTTAATATAGCGCTACTGGACCCAAGAGTATCAGAGCGCTTTGCAAGATAGGTTAACACATCAAGAAACAAAATTAACGTAGTGCAGTTTTCTCACATAGGATACAGCATTTGAATCAAACGAGAGAAGCAGGAAAAAGTAACTAAGAGATAAGTATCGGAGAAGAGGACAGTTGAATAATTAGATATAGATGGGAAGGTAGAGAAAGAGACATTAATAGGAAATGGAAGTAAGAGGGGGTGAGTCGAGGAGTGGACAGAAAGAAAAGGACAGAGTAAATTCAGTAACATTAAGCACCCCAATATTTGTTGAGAAGAAGCACCTTAAGGCTTTTTTTGAAGAGAGGGTAGGAGGGGTTGCAGCGAAGATCTTTGGGAAGAGAGTTCCAAATCGAAGGGGCATTGCCTGAGAATTTACGTGATTGAGTGTTTTTACTTTTGAGTTGAGGGGGGATTGGGACATGGGCGCTAGTGCTCCACAAAGACCTGGAACAACCTGCTTTTTTTAGTTTGTCAGAAAGGTATGAGAGGGTGTTTAGGTAAAAGGCTTTGTGAGTGATACAGGCAATCTAGACAAAAAAGTACTCCCTGCACTTTAGCAGGAGAAACACATTAGTCTGATTAAAATCAAAATGTACCACATACACCCCCTTACAAATTAATAACTCACTTTTCAAATTGATTTGTAGATTTTCTTATACGGAATCTCTGTACTGTGCACCTGTCAGCAAACCCAAAGAATGTCAAAGTTTCCCTCTCATTTTGCACACATATCCATGTAAACATCAACTCACATTGCTTCCCACATTAATTCATAAGCAAACACACATTTCTATTGGTTACTCATTTCAACCCTTTCCAAATGACATACATGTCAACCCTATCCCCAATCTGCCTTCTGCCTATTACCATAGAAACAGTTTATGGAACACTTAACTGAGCACACAGGTCACAAGTTCAAAACACAATGTTGCTAATCAAAATCATTACAGTACTATAAGGAGAGACACTGGGTGAATTCTTAATTGGTTGACTTTAACACTAGTGAATAGATTACTACATGGTACTGAAAAAGTAACTATGGGATTACAACAGCAGTCACAGTGAGTTTACTGGAGTGTATGGATAGTGACTGGGGAATTGTAGGCCTGAAGCACTTGTGTGAAGGTAGTTACACCACTACATGCATAGTGCATAACAGTTTGAAGCACTCCATGCCCTAAAGCCTGAGTCACTGAGTCACTGCATGAGTACATGCTTACTGACTGAATGATTAAAATACTATAAGGAGAGACATTGGGCGAATTCATAATTGCTTGACTTTTACTTTACTGAATGTATTCCTACATGGTACTGAAAGAGTTACTATGGGATTGCAACAGCAGTCACAGTGAACTTGCTGGAGTGTATGGATAGTCACTGGGGAACTGTAGGCCTGAACCACAAGTGTGAAGGTGGTTAGACTACTACTTACATAGTACATAACAGTTTGAAGCACTCCATGCCCTAAATCTTTTTTGCATCTCCAATAACCTGACCTCATAATTGTGCATTGTGGTGGCAATGACCTAGGCACTTTGACTGGGGTAGGTCTGGAAATGGTTATGAAGGACACCTTTGGAGAATTGATGTCACTTTTCCCCCAAACTACCTTTGTGTATTCTAACATATGCCAAAGGCAGAAATGGAACTGGTCCGATCAATTTTGTCCACAGATTGAGAAAGCTAGGAAACATGTGAATAAATCTGTATCTGCTTTTCTCTGAGACTATAGAATGGGGTCCATTTACTTCAACAATCTGTGTTTCAACATGGATGGCATCTATAGGAGAGATGGTGTATATTTTACAAATGAGTGAAACAGAGTCTTCCTCATAAACTTTAGACTCTGCATCCATACTTACTTGTAGGTACCAAAACTCTGTCAATAAACACAACAGCTCTTTTTAGAGCCACCCAACATCTAAACACATAAGCTTGATGTATATCTCAAAATTATTATTATTTTTTTTGCTTGGAGTTGCGCACCAAACACACTGGAGTCACACATCCTACAGGTTAGTAGTCGTGCATCCAACCCATGCACACCAGGGGGCCGCACTGAGACCCACGCTGGATGCGAGACTCCTAATTGTACAGTAAAAATAATAGCCCCTATCACAAATTTTTATCATCCCCGGGGACCCCATACCCTGGGGCTTATAAAAAATGTTGGGGACTGTGGGCGGAGCCCCAATGCCCCCACGGTCCCAGGCGGCTACCCCCGTCCTTCGGGAGCTGGCATTGCTTTTCCATATGGGGAGCTGCTAACATGCAGCTCCCCGTGTGGAAAAGCAATATGGTTTGGATTTTGAAAGAGAGAGCAGTTTTCCCTGCTCTCTCTTTCAAAATCCAAACCAAGTTTGCTATGGGAGGGCGGGAGCCTCTCATAGCAACAGCAGTGTCCCGGGGGTGGGCACCCCGAGACACTGCAGGAACCGGCCTTGAGGTCACAGTCCCCAGGGCCCTCGAGAGCACTAGGAGGGGGGCCACGCAGCCCCCTCCCACAATACATAAAGCCCCAGGGGGTGGAGGTCCCCTGGGCTTGGGGGGGGCCATTGAGCCCCTCCACTCACAAATTATACTGGGAGGGGCCTTTGAGCCCTTCCCAACAATTGATATTGTAGCTCTGGGGGGTGGCGGTCCCCGGAGCTAGGGGACCCCTCAAAATTTTATAATTTTGCCTCTGGGATTTGGCCCCCGGGGGCTAATTATGAAAAAGCTCCGTTTTATTTTTTTATTTTTTATGGCAAGATCCGCGCACCCTGTGCACTTGCCGTTTAAAAAGAAAAAAAAACAAATTGGACCAAGAGAGTACTTGTGGGACCCCCTAAGCAGGTCTAGAGGGGCAGGATATTTCTACCCTGCCCCCTTTATACCTTTTGCACACTTGTTCCACTGACTTCTTCAGCCTCATTTCTACCGAGGCACAAAATGGCTGCCAACAGTTCCTGGTTTCGAATGTTGACAACCACTTGACAGCCAATTAGCATTCAGCGCGTGATCGGAAGGGTGCGGTCAGGGTGCGCTCAGGCTGCGCTCACAATGCCACCACGGCCATAGATATATGAATGCTTTTAGCTGTAATTTTCTCAGGAACTACTGAACAGATTGACACCATTCAAGAAAAAGGCACGAGTATGAACTGATGACTACATCTTTGCCAAATTTGGCGTAATTCCGTTCAGCAGTTCAGGCTGTAGTTGCGGCTAAAGGTCCTATGGAAAATTGAATGGGGAAAACACATTGTAGGCCCCCCCCTTAATTCTCAGCCCCCGCTACATGAGACTTTCAGGAAAGGAGTGGAATGGAGCTGGCCATTAGTTTTCAAAATTTCGCGAAGATTCATCAACCGGCGCCAAATTTATTCTAAATAGAATGTTGCGGATTTCCTATGGAAAATAGATCCTAACTATAACTACCTACTGGTGACCACCAGTAGGTAATATATATATATGATGGTCCAGTGGAAGGCAAGGAGTAGCCGAAACGCGTAGGCAGTCCGTTTTTTGATGCACGTTATTTTGCACATGGTGTGTAAATAAAAATCTGCGAACTGACCTGTTGCTGTGCCGTGACTTCATCCGTGGTAAATCGTGGTAAGAAGAAACAAGGCAATATATATATATATATATATATGTATATATATTTATTTATTTATTATTATTTTTTTTTAACTGACACTGACGAAGCTGCAAAGCGAAACGCGTCTGTCGGGGGTGAGGGGTTTGTAATAAAGCATTGGGTGAACGTATATCTGAGTGCTTGCCGTTTTTTAACTCAACCGAGTTAAAGAGTGTTGGAATATATATATATATATATATATATACATATATATGATCTTCTCCCCAACTTTTTTACTTTTTGCCTACCTCCTCCACCTGTCTGACCATGTTTTGCTGGCTTTAGGACACTGTAACACTGCTAACCAGCGTTAACGTGCTTGTGCTCCTCTGCTGAAGATGATAATCTTGGCTCAACCACAATTGGCCTATTCAGTTTACTTACAAGTCCCTAGTAAAGTGTAGCACATGTGCCCAGGGCCTGTAAATTAAATGCTACTAGTGGACCTGCATTACGCAAATGATGGACTGAATGCTGAATAAATCAAACATTCACCCCCCATTCAAGAGATCTGGGTTAAATCCATCATTCTTTTGCTCACCATGCCACCCCACTTTAGACCCAGCCATATGCAAATCAGTCTTGATCCTGTGCCTCATGGGAACAGTCCTGACTGAACTGCCAAGCCAGGTCCTCCCTGGACCAGAAACAAGCATCCTGGGACCGGTTTCTGGGTATTACCCTTCATCAGACAGGCTTGAATCCAGTGGCACAGTGAGCAAGGGACCCATGTCTGGGCATACCCATCCCACTTAGGGTGAAAAGTGCTATGCTACCAAATGATGGACGGAATGATGAATAAATCATACATTCACCCCCGGTCGAGAGATCTGAGTTAAATCTATCGTCATTTTGCTCACCATGCCACCCCAGTTTAGACCCAGCCATATGCAAATCAGTCTTGACCCTGTGCCTCATGGGAACAGTCCTGACCGAACTGCCAAGCCAGGTCCCCCCTGGACCGGAAACAAGCATCCTGGGACCGGTTTCTGGGTATTACCCTTCATCAGCCAGGCTTTCTTGAATCCAGTGGCACAGTGAGCAAGGGACCCATGTCTGGGCACACCCATCCCACATAGGGTGAAAAGTGCTAAGCAAACAAATGATGGACGGAATGCTGAATAAATCATACATTCACCCCAATCAAGAAGTCGGGGTTACATACATTGTTCTTTTGGTCACCATGCCACCCCAGTTTGGACCCAGCCATATGCAAATCAGTCTTGACCCTGTGCCTCATGGGGGCAGTCCAGAACTGCAGGGACTTCATGAGTGATGTTGCAGAATGTGTCATGAGTGATGTAATATATGAGGTCATAAGCAGTGCATTGGGGTGTAAGTTATAGTTCGCTCAGGTAACTATAACTGCTGAATTTCCATGGTTTTGTAAGTGTGAAATCTGAGCCTAACTATAATGTTTCTGTAACCTTTATTTTTTTCAGTGAATGTCTATGTTTATGTAATATTGCTTCCTAACTATAACGTCCCTCTAACCTTTGGTGTTTTAAGTGAATTTCTACGTTTTTTTACATTTTATATTTTCCTAACTGTAACCTGTAACCTTTGAGAGTGAGTGTCATAGTAGGTGTGTGAGTGGATGTGAGAGTATCTGAGTGGGACTGCCAGTGGGTATTTGAGTGTATGTCTAGGTTTGGGAGTGGCTGCATAAGTGTCTCACTGGGTATGTCAGTGGGTGCGTGAGTGTCTGAGTGGGTCTCTGAGTGGGTGTCAGAGTGGGCTTGTGAGTGCCTCCAAGAGTATGTGAGTAAGTGCATGAGTGTCTGAGTGGGTCTGTGAGTGGGTGCATGACCGTCTGAATGGGGCTGTGAGAGTATCTGAGTGGGTGTGAGAGTGTCTGAGTGCGTCTGTGAGTGGATGCATGAGTGTCTGAGTGGGTCAATGTGTATGTGTGAGAGTGTCTGAGTAGGGAATGTGTATGGGCGTGCTTCTTTGTTTCATGAGGATCCCCTCATAATCCCTCAGCATCAAGAACTCCTCACCAAAAGGGCAGGCAACGCACTGGGAAGGCGCTTGTTAAGCTGTCCTTCATCCTGGCAAAAGGCAGGAAGACCTTTGGAAACTACAACGGTGGGAGGGGCCAAAGGGGGAAGCATCCAAGTGATTTCCACATTTGCATAGTCCTAGCAATTTAAAGGGAGAACCATAGCCTCTGCTTGCATGAGGACAGGACAACAAAGAACCTACTCGTCACAGTCATATACAGATTGCTCTCCAATAGACCAACGATGCAGTCACCTCCACAAAGGATTTCAGGTCATTTTTCAATATGGAAATGCCATAAAAACACTCTTGCTTTGCATTTGTCAATCCCAGGAGTTAGGATCATATGTCCTTTGCAGAAAGGGAGCTTCATCCGGGGCACCTGCTATGTTTATATGTGTAAGTGGTTACTGCTGAGGTTTCATTTTTATGAAATTTGCTTCAAGCCAGAATAGCCATAGGGACCCTAATCCCTGTGGCCCAGTCATAATTTAATGTGCAGTTACCCTGTACAATTATGGCCCCAGGGACCGTATCCTCTGGGGCCTGGACTTAATTGAATGGGGTAGATGGGCCACGCAGCCCTCTCCCCTGGGCTGAAATGGGCCCGAGACTCCATCTCCCAGGGCCCAGCCATGTGTCCCTGGGTGCCCTAGTCCCACCCAGGGTGCCCATTGTGCAATGGAACCGCAGGGTGAGCCTCAAGGCCTCCACGGTCCTGGCCAGGTCCCTTCCTTCTGCGGGAGCTGACATTGCTATTGCATGCAGGGACCTGTTGGAAATGCAGCTCCCTGTGTGCAAGAGCATTAGTTTAATCTCTTTCCCCAAACACATGTCTGCAGACAGAGAAAGGGATTAAACGTCTGCTTCCAGCAAGCAGGAGCAGTTTGACAGCTCCCACTTGCTGGGTGGGAGTGTTTGCTTTTGTTTGGCAGGAGCAATCCCAGCTCCTGCCAAGCAAAAGAAACAGCTATATCCAAGGGGTGGGCACCCTGGGACATAGCAGGAGGCGACAGTGGGGGCGTAGCTGTCCCCAGGGTCATTTTTGGCTCGAGGACAGGGACCGCGTGGATCCCCCTCCTTTCTTGTGCACGGGCTGTCCCGGGAAGGTGGTGGTCCCCGGCGACGAGAATGGCCCGGGAAAAAGGAAAAGAAAGCCCTGGAGATGTGGTGGTTCTTGGGGGCTGTGGAAGTCAGTGCGGCCCGTATATTTGTTCATAAAATGCTTTACCTATGGAAACATGGTCTGAACTATAACTATCTACTGGCGATATGTATATATGATATGTATGATATGATATGTGGATATATATATACACACATACACACACACAAACACATACACACAATTCCGGTGCTCTGGCCGTCTCTAATATATTACCACACAGTATCTCCATTCAAAGATATGCTCAGACACATCAGCAGTTGCATATAATCCATTGTCACGGGTAACAGGAGTGCCATATATATATAAATATCCCACTTAAACTCCTTTACACAGCATCACCAAAAAGAGAGCTAGCGCTGTGATCGATGTGAGCTACAACTTTAATTATTTCATTTAGGGATCTCCAGCTAAATTGCAAACGAGCATTATACTGCGAACACATTTCGCCTTCAACTGGACCATAGAGCCTCTGACCACAAACACTCTCTTAAAGTGATCAGTACAGCAAAGTCCTTACACAGTTTCTAAAAACAACTAGAAATGTTTTAATCAATCCAAACAAGGTCCATCTCCAGCATCCATTACAATGGTTTCCCTTGACCTCATTCACTTTTGTTAATATTGTGTGAGACTCTTTATTAAGCCTGAGTTAAAAAGTGTTTTACATTTTATTAATCATTTTTGGAAAAAAATCCCAATCATAGTAACAAAATTGGACAATCAGATAATAGCATCAAAGTTCAAGTCTATTTAACATAAAGTCACTGTAAAGTACATTATTTGTTATATTTCTCCCAAAAAGGATTATACATCCTCATACATTACACCAAAGAAATAGTACACTGATATTTCTAAATGATAGCAATGGATAAAAGGAGCTTAGACCAGACAGAGTCTTTTAATATCAATCTCTTACATTTTCTTCCTTTTGTCTTTTCAATTTTTTCTATTTTGTATAAATAGAGTTGAGGTAGCCCTTTCAGTGTATATAAAGAAAACAGACATTTCTTTAGCTTGGAGTATGCCTGATTAACAAGAGTTACAAAGGTATCTAATGTAACTCCAAGTTTACTCATTAAAATTAATGATTTGAAACCTCTTGAGGTTCAGTGGAATCCAATATATACAAGTGGATTATAGTAAAGCACTGGTGCAAGGAAGGTGCATTTTCTAATATGCCTCCATTGAATTTTTGAGTGAAAAGGAACCAAACATATCATCATATCTCAATTACCTCATTTCAGACTTATTACTTCTCATAATAATCTTAAGGATCTATTTATCCATATAATACCAAAAGGGCCCCCATTCCTTTACACCCTAAGAGGTGTAGCCAGTGTAACCCCTATGGGCAAGGAGCTTCAGTGTCACCCATTAATATTTCTTTACATTTTGTCTAATTAGTTGAATCTTCTAATTTGATGAAATGTTGTTGATTATTGACACCATGCTTCTCGAGTTTTAAATCACCGACCACTGTGTAATGGGCAACTTTGGCTTTACCCATCTATATATCTCTACATATTTTGCTTAATTTGTTGAATTTTGAAATTTGATGAATAGTTGCTGGATTATTGAGACCATGCCTCTCAAGGGTAAGGTATTGACCAGCAGTCATGGAGCCACTACAGCTGCAGATTTTTATCAGTGTTTCATTGTTATTTACTCTTTTTCTGTTAGAATTTTTTTAATATATTTACATTTGTTGGGCTTGCATTTAAGCATGGAAAATTCTGTCATGTCCGTTTGAAATATAGATGCACATGAGATGTTCTATGTTTATTTGTTCACTTTATATCTGGCTCTATTGCCCACACCTTCTGGCCAAGTTGAACCTCTATCAGGGTGGCCTTCTGGTCATACTAGAGTTTCATGACTTCTTGGCTAGCTTCCAAGTTCACATAAGCCTTCTTCCAGAACTTGACTATCTGGTTTCTGATGGCTAGCATGTAGATTATTGACATAACAGCGGCATATCATGGCTCCATTCTTTTCACAGCAACGCATGGTGAAATTTGTTCCAGCAGAATATTGAGAACCAGCTCCGAATGCCGATGTGCCTGGAAGTACTTCCCTCCTTGACAAAGAAGCACTTATCTTATTGCTACATTTTACTTTTAGGTAAGAATTTAAAGGGGTTGCAGATTAGATAAAGTAGACCAAAACGGTATAGATACCAAATTTATTTTTGGCTCTGCTTTTATTTTCATGATTTAGGAACCTAACCAATGCCATTCTATTGAGCCCCACTGTGAATCCATTCTGCCCGTTACTTTCCCTGGGTAAGTGCATATACACTGCCCATTAGGAACACGGGGGTGTCCATATATAAGGGGTATACTCTTTGTCTTTTTTTTAAATAAATCCCTAATATATTCTTTCTTGCTTCAGCTGGAGCGTTGGCATTGCATTTTATTGACTCGTCACAAGAGATTGTCCAACATTTGGAATTGCCCCTATAGCCTAGGTGAACATTTTATTACACCTTTAAAATATTAAGTTACTATAGGTGATGGCCTTGGAGTTATACTGTTACACCTATTTTTACGGAGATCCATAAACTTTTCTCTAAGTATCTTCCCAGCTACTAGCGAACTGGTGAACAAAAAGACACTAGAGTTCTCTCTAGGAGTTTGGAGGCTTTTTGCTGCTCTCCTGTTTTAACTTCTATCATTCAAGGATATGAACTTGGGTCTATCTATGGATGAAGATTGTGTTACTATAAACATGGGCTATAAGGTGACACACTGGGAACGTGACATGGGTTTGTATCTATCAATGAACATAGATTGTTTGACCACAAATATGGGGTATAAGGTGGCACACTACGAACGTGACGCACAAACTGGACAATAGCTGTTACTGAAACATTTTGGAGGGTTATGAGACCTTGAGCAGGATCTCTGTTGCTGCATGTGTTTTTACGGGATCTTTTCCATTGTACATGGGTCCCTTATGAGGGCTGTTTTGCCGAAATGCGCGTAGGAAATGGGAACACAAAGCCATAATGAATAAGAAAGATTGATTCATACAGACCTCATACAGACCTCATAGTTTGAATAATAACTTTATTTATTAACGATAAAGAACGCTGGAAAACCTATTAAAGTGAACAATATTGTCTTTGCATCAACAACAGAAGAACATGTCCTCCATGTGAGATCCAAACTTTGAAATGTTAATATATTGAAGAAGGATGTATGACGTTACAACGCATACTTTTACAACGCATACCATTACAACGAATTTTTTACAACGCAAAAACTTTTACAACGCATACCATTACAACGCATGTTTTTACAACGCAAGTACTTTTACAACGCATACCATTACAACGTAAGTATTAGTAAGTATATATTATTATTTTTTTAAATTAATTGAAATTAATATAATTTAATTTAATTTAAGTTAATTTCATTTTATTTTTACCCTGTACCCCTGTACCCCAAATTTAATTAAATTAAATTAATTTAATTTTTTTTTCCTGTACCCCTGTACCCCAAAAACCCCAAAATGACCCTGAACCCTAAAAATACCCCTGTACCCCAAAAACCCAAAACTGTCCCTGAACCCTAAACATACCCCTGTACCCCAAAAACCCCAAAGTGACCCTGAACCCTGAAAATACCCCTTTACCCAAAAACTGAAAACTGACCCTGAACCCTAAAAATACCCCTTTACCCAAAAACTGAAAACTGACCCTGAACCCTAAAAATACCCCTTTACCCAAAAACTGAAAACTGACCCTGAACCCTAAAAATACCCCTTTACCCAAAAACTAAAAACTGACCCTGAACCCTAAAAATACCCCTTTACCCAAAAACTGAAAACTGACCCTGTACCCTAAAAATACCCCTTTACCCAAAAACTGAAAACTGACCCTGAACCCTAAAAATACCCCTTTACCCAAAAACTGAAAACTGACCCTGAACCCTAAAAATACCCCTTTACCCAAAAACTGAAAACTGACCCTGAACCCTAAAAATACCCCTTTACCCAAAAACTGAAAACTGACCCTGAACCCTAAAAATACCCCTTTACCCAAAAACTGAAAACTGACCCTGTACCCTAAAAATACCCCTTTACCCAAAAACTAAAAACTGACCCTGAACCCTAAAAATACCCCTTTACCCAAAAACTGAAAACTGACCCTGAACCCTAAAAATACCCCTTTACCCAAAAACTAAAAACTGACCCTGAACCCTAAAAATACCCCTTAAAAAAACCCAAACATATAACATTTTCAATATATTTATATACTTACCAATACTTACGTTGTAATGGTATGCGTTGTAAAGGTACTTGCATTGTAAAAACATGTGTTGTAATGGTATGCGTTGTAAAAGTTTTTGCGAATGGTAGTGCGTTGTAAAAGGTGCGTGGTAAAGGTTGTTCCCCATTGAAGAAGGATGAATTTACCAAAGTGAAGGTGTAAAACCGACATATTGTATAATGAAATACATAATGAAGGATGAATGAGGATGTATGAAGGAACAAAAGGGTTGTTTCATTATACAGCAATGATAAAACATTTTTAATTGATTGTATATAGATTGAAATGTCCTTTTTAAATGAAGTCCCGTTCATGCACTCAGACCAATTCTGACAAAGGAAATCACAAGCACTGTTTAGCAAAAGTTGGGGGTGTATTCATGTCATAAACCCGCCGTGACGTACCAATACGTATGCCTGATTTGTCTGTCGTGGTATAGGGTATATTACCTTAGTGTTGATTGCTATTCTATCGTTCCATGATTCGCGCCTGCCTGCTCTATTTTGTGAGGGGAGTACATATATTTCCTATGCACATGGGATTATGGTATCTGTGGTCCGCCCTGTAAGTCAGATGACTACCCCACATGTACTGTCCCATATGTATGTTTGTCCCTGATTAGTGGGTCCTTTGCGCGTTGTTCTAATATTCATGGAGATAGTTCCCATTGAAGAGTTGAAAGGAGTTTGCTTGGATGAATAGATTGAAATGTATGTATTTAAGTAATTTTTCTCTTTTTGATATAATAACATATTCTATATTTAGCTTTACTTCCGGGTTTTGGTATTCTATCTCAGAGTCCCCCATCACAAACAGAACTTTTTCGAATATATAGTTGCCTAAGGATTTTCTAAATATAATTGTTCTGTTGTCCCTGGCTTAGGCACTCCATCTAGTATCAGCGGAACCCCTAAATATGTACAGTTGTTACATGTAGATAACCACATCCTGGGAGAGCTTCTTGGGAGCTTACTCCAGCCTCTCCTTTATCAGACTGGGAGGTCCGCTAACAGGGTGTGCATGCAGAAGTCCAAATGGGATGAACTCAAATAACTTCTGTGGTACCTACCTGTAGAGTAGGAGCAGGCATGGTAAGAGTATGTCCCACTTCTGCCTCATGGGCGCAGACAGGCCCATAATCATGCCTTTCAGGGTCCTGCTGAACCTTTCAACAAGCCCATTGGTTTGTGGATGGTAGAGTGTGGAGAACTTGTATATTAACCCACAATCTTTCAAAATCAATTTCATGTAAGCTTACATGAAGTTGGTACCCCTGTCATCCACCACTTCTTTGGAAAACCCTAAAAGGGTACAAATCTCCATCAGGGCCCTAGCCACTGCAGGTGTAGTAATAGCTCTCAGAGGGTTGACCTCTGGGTATCTAGTAGCATGGTCAACCAAACCCAGGATAAAACTGTTGCCCAAGGCAGTTTTGGGTTCCAAGGGACTCAAAATGTAGATGCCCACCCTTTCAAAGCAGATGCCAATGGCAGGTAAGGGGTTCAGAGGAGCCGTTAGCTTTTTCCCTATTTTCCCACTGGCCTGGCAGTTGAGACAGGTCCTGTAGATATCTGTGGCTATCCTCATCTGGGGTCAATAAAAGTTGGAGACAAGCCTTGCAAAGGTCTTGTCCCACCCACATACTTGTTGCCCCATGCCTAGGAGCATTAGGCTTACTATACAAGAGATCATTCTTCCAATAAATGAGGTGATTTCCAGGGGTGTCACCCACTGCCTGGGCTTCAGCCAATTGCTTCATTGGTGGGCACTCCTACTGTGCTTTACATGACTGCTCCCTGGTGGGCACACTCTCTACTTGCCATCCAGTAAGTTCAAAGCAATACCAAAGGGAATAATGGACGGAGCGCTTGAGCAAATCAAATACTCATCCCCAGTCAACTGATCTGGGTTTAATCCATCATCATTCTTTAGCTCAGCCCACCACCCTAGTTCAGACATGGCTATAAGCAAATCAGTCTGACCCTGTGCCTCATGGGAACAGTCCAGCCCGAACTGCCAAGCCATGCCTTCCCTGTGCCGGAAACAAGCATCCTGGGTCCGATTTCTGGCTAATCAGCCATCATCAGTCAGGCTAGCTTGAATCCAGTGGCAAAGTAAGCAAGGGACCCACATCTGGGCATACCCTGCCTGTTAGTGTTTGTGCACAGCAAAGAGCTTGCGCCCTCTCATTGCAGTAGTAGCCTCCTTGATAGCTCTGCTTAGCACTACACCGCAATATAGGTACACTGTCTCAGCCCCTA
The DNA here is from genome assembly GCF_964261635.1 of Lissotriton helveticus. Classification (NCBI taxonomy): domain Eukaryota; kingdom Metazoa; phylum Chordata; class Amphibia; order Caudata; family Salamandridae; genus Lissotriton; species Lissotriton helveticus. Next base: position 406,404,588 of record NC_136070.1, read on the forward strand.
GATACTGTAAGGATTACTGGAGTTTGCTTTATTAGGCATTAGTGTTGTTTTGTCATGAATGCTGGAGTTTGCTTTTACAAAGGCTTCCTTCTTGTTTATCTTTCCTTTGCCACGTGCTATTTCCTCCCGTGTTCTCCTCTCCATTTACATAATAACTGAAGCGCTGCACGTCTTCCAAGAACAACGTGCAGCGCATAGGAACCACACCAAGTACTGTCTATAAAAGGCAGCCCTGAGCGCCACCCGGTGCTTGTGCTCGTTTTTACACCCGCTTACCTGAGATCTGATCCTCCGCTTCCCGCCTGGTGTTCAGCGCTGGCTCTTCTCTGCGGACCTCGCTCTTCCCCGGACCTGCATCGGCTTCGGGAGCGCAGCCAATAACACTCCCTCCTTCCTGTTTCCGGCGCATCTTGATCCTGGCCCCTCTCCTGACCTGCAAATAGAAAGAGGACAAAGGTTAGACTGAGCATGAACCCCCCCCCCGCTCAACAAGTAAGTGTGTAATCATTTATACTCTTCAAGGCCATTCCTGACTACAGCCCAAGGATTTGTGTACAGACAATTGTGGAATAAAGAAACGGACATAGTTTTCAGGTATTTCTTTAAGGAACTTTGTGAATCGAACATTGGTTTGCAAGCAGTACATTGTGGAACTTTGTGAATCCAACATTGTTTTTGCAAAGCAGTTCATTGTGGAACATCGTAAATTGAACTGTGGAACTGGTAACTGCAAGGCATGTAGTTAAACAAAGATTTGCACTAATTACATACTGTATTTTGACTTAAGAGTACAGTACACGTTTTATGAAGATTCTGGGCATAAGTTAAAGTGAGTTGGTGAATGCAAACATCCAGTATTCAGTTAGTGTATTGTTTATGTATGACACTTGTAATCCTGACAGCGGTATCTTTCTATCCCTTTAGAAACCCTCACGCTAGTAGAGAGGCACATCACATTAAACAGCCCGGCCTGGAAGCCAGAGACCAAGAACAGAGAGGTACTTAGTAGAGTAAGAGTCTAGTAACTCAAGGGAAAGTTAGGTACAAGGTTAGGGATAGGATGTACTTACCTGTTCTTTGTTTATATTTTATTAGGCACGAGGTTCACGAGCAAACTGACTGAGCTACAGGTTACAGCAATTCAGCAGCCGTGGAGAACACAAGAGCAGTGTTGTCTCTCTTTTTTTATTTTATCCACTTCCCCCCTTCCCTGGAGCTTCTGGTTCTTTGCACATTGTATGCAACTAGTGTGCTGGAGCAAGCAGTTTCAGGGAGGGTACGGACTGTCTTCAGACTCCACCAGAGCTGTCAGGATACTCAGGTGAACCGGGTTGTGACACTGCCAACCTAGGGCGAACAAAGCGATACCAAAGGGGATGATGGACAGAGCGCTTGAGCAAATCAAACACTCACCCCCAGTCAACTGATCTGGGTTTAATCCATCATCATTCTTTAGCTCACCCCACCACCCCAGTTCAAACATGGCCATATAAAATAAGTCTGACCCTGTGCCTCATAGGAACAGTCCAGCCCAAACTGCCAAGCCATGTCTTTCCAGTACGAGAAACAAGCATCCTGGGACCTGTTTCTGGCTAATTAGCCGTCATCAGCCAGGCTACCTTGAATCCAGTGACAAAGTGAGCAAGGGACCCACGTCTGGGCATACCCTGCCAATTTAGGGCAAACAAAGCGATACCAAAGGGAATGATGGACGGAGCGCTTGAGCAAATCAAACACTCACCCCCAGTAAACTGATCTGGGTTTAATTGTTCATCATTCTTTAGCTCACCCCACCACCCCAGTTCAGACATGGCCATATTCAAATCAGTCTGACCCTGTGTCTCATGTAAACAGTCCAGCCCGAACTGCCAAGCCATGTCTACCCTGGAACGGAAACAAGCATCCTGGGACCGTTTTCCAGCTGTTTCTATGTATCTGGGTTGTGTTTTGGGCTGTGTCCTGTTGTGGCCACTAGTACTGCTCAAACAAGTGTAGTACCATTTTTATCAGAAGACATGTAGGAGCGTAATAGTATGATATTTGTTATTTCCAATTTTGTTGCATTTGTACCTTCCAAATGTAAGCCGGTTTGTACGAATGAAGACATTTTGAAAAATACCCTCTAAATTATGTGCTAGTATGGGTACCCAAAAAATCAGAGATGTATAAATAATCAACTGCTCCTGAGCTCCATATCATGTGTCCATTTCAGAAATACATAGGTTTCCTTCATCTCTATTTTTCACTCTACATTTCTCACCATATGAATTGGTCTATACTTGGTACTCTTGGAGACACTAATGTACTGTGCAGCTCAGTTGTTGGCTCTGGGTAGCTTGGGTTCTTGGAGAACCTATGAACCCTATATATCCCCACACCCAGAAGAGTCTAGTGAACGTAATACTTTTGTAACTATTGTCACAAAAGTTTACATATATAATTAAAACAATATTTATAAAGTGCATGGTTACCTAAGGGCATCCCAGCGCTGTGGGCATAACCGATTTTAAGGCTGAGGCGTGATCATTTGGGGAAAAGCCAAGTTTTAAGCATCTTACAGAAGGCCATATGGTTGGGTTCCTTTCGTAGCTGCAGAGGGAATGAGTTCCACAGGGATCCCTTCGAGTGCAAAGCCTAGACTAGACTCTCACACACGTCATTGCACTTTGGCGCAAAGGTGTGTGCATGGCACACAGCAATAAAATTCTGTGCTGGCGCTAAGTAGAGGTAAGGAGAGTGCCATATCTCTGGAGATATGGCATTTTCTTGCTCCCTCCCTGTCACGCAACACGGTGCAGCATTTTTGGCTGCTGGGCTGGGTGACAGTTTAGGAAATCTGCCCCTGAGTTTCTTTAGGAAAAACCTTGAAGGATCTACACATATGACCCCCTTGCTGAATTCGGAATGTTGTCTTCATTTTTGAAATCTATAGCTTTTTCTGTACCACCCATGGGTTTCACACTTGTTTCCACCTCAAAATGGAAATAGGTTGAGAGCACAAAAAAATAGGAAAAATGGGCTACCTCTTTGAAAAATTTTTTACCACACAAGACTGTGGTAAAAAATGTGGATTTTTTATTCAGCTCTGCATGTTCGTGAAAGCTAGAAAGATGGTGACTTTAGCACAGCAAACTGTTTGTTGATGTCATTTTTAGGGAAAAAAACAGACACTTTTATTCAATGCATTTTTCCTATTTTCCCTGAATACTCCAAATATAGCCACATTTTATTCTCTGTCTGCTCCAGGGGGATCCACAAACCCTGGATACTTTTAGAATCCTCAGGATGTTTGAAAAAAGACAGCAAATTGGACTTACAACTCACTCGGGCTGGACCAGGGGCAGGTTCAAGATGATTGCAGCCTTTTCTGTCCATAATCATAATCAGTCCAGCCAACTTGTCTTCGGAGTTACACTGTTAGCCCTGGGTTCAATGAGTGGAACAGGGCTCAAGAAAGGCCCTTCTTACGAGTGTTCAAGGCAGGTTTCATGCAGCAAAGCAGTCTTCCCATGTACAGCAAAGCAGTCTTCTGAGGTACACAGCAAACCACAGCTGCAGGCAGACCTTTAACAATCCTTCTGCAGGTCAATAGAGTGAATTGAAGATTGGGTCTGAGGCTCTTATTTGTATACCTGGTGCCTTCTTTAGAGTAGGAAATGTTTCAAGGGAATTCCCTTTGAAATGCTTGGAATTTCCCGCCTTCCCTGCCTCCCCTTCCCTGGTTCCAGGCTGGTTCCAGGCTGGCTGTATAAATAATGCAGTGGTGACCATTTCTTTGTGTGAAGGCAGAGCAGAGCCTATTCAGTGACAAGTGCTGCTGTACCCAGTTCTGCCCCAACATTCTTCAAATGATGACCCATCCAGGCAGACCTATTGCATCTCTTGTGTGGCTGTCTGGGAGGAACAAACACAGTTTAACGACTAACTGCACCCAGTCATGTGACCGAGGAACAGGCTGCAGGGACCAAATAATTAGGGCAGCAAAATGCCAATATTATGAGCCACAAAATTGCAAGTTGGCTATCCGCTTCTAGCATAAGCCCATCAGGAAGGAGCTATGTAATGGTCACAATTGGTTTGACTCCCAGTGGCCAGATCATTTTAGAATCAGGATACTAATTGCTGTAACAGGTTTACACATAGGTGAAAAAGTAATGTGTTGTGTTTTTGTCACATGAATTTTTTGTAAATTGTTTGTGAAATGTATGTGTTTCGAGTTTTGTCTAAAGATTTCATGAATTGTTTTCTTACATATATGTTGGTCCACTGTGACTGTTTTTGATGTGGTTGAGTTAACAACAAGAGTAATTTTTCCAGTCTCAGATATAAACCTTCATTACTCTTAGGAAGGGGCTCTTTTGTCAGTGCATGCGAACCCACCACAGGAGGTACTTTCAGTGCCATGCTAGACTCGGCCTTTGTACCCCTTTTCCTTTTGACTGGAGATTCTCTCAGGGGCATTAGCCCCATTTCGCCCTGGGCAAGGGAAGCATTATGTGGGCTTAAGGGGGATCCTCTTGAGTCGTTATAGCTGTTTGTGCCGCTATAGATGAATTTAGAGAGATGTCTGCTGGAACCAGTTCTCTCCACCCTTCACCTAGGTAAGGCGGCATTCCATCAATGCGATCTCCTTAGTAAGGGCATTTGCCGCCCTGGTCAAAAAAGAGTTGTTGACTGCTTCCCCCGGCTCTCCTTGAGGTATCTTAGGCTTACCCAATGGATCAGGATTGTTCAGAGAGTCAGCCAAATCAGAACTCCTGAACCATGGGTTGGAGGGATGCCCCAGCCCAGCCTCTTCCGGACACTGATGGGCCCAACCTTGGCCTGAGCTTGTCTCGGGGGCGTCCCTTGCAGTGGGAGCCCAGCAGGGATTTATCAGCACATTTGAGCATGGGCGGCCACCTTCCACAATGGAATCTGAGGCTGGCAGTCCTGCCTCCCAGCAGCAACAATGTTTGTCTCCTGTGCAATGGGAGCCACACAGGGATTTATTGGCACCTCTTGGCACCTCTGGGCACAAGAAAGAGTGTGGCTGGCCTCATGCTGCAAGGGAATCTGGGGCTGGCAGTCCTACCTTCCACTGGCATCAAGGTTCGTCTCCCGTGCAGTAGGTGTCCAACAGGGATTTATCGGCGCCTCCGGGCGCAAGGAAGAGCATGGGCGACCTCCTGCCATATGGGAATCTGGGGCTGGCAGTCCTGGCTTCCACTGTCAACAAGGTTTGTCTCCTGTGCAGCGTGAAGAGCGTGGAAGACCACCTGCCACATGGGAATCAGAGGCTGGGGTCCTGCCTCCCACTAGCAACAAGGTTTGTCTCCCGTGCAGTGGAAGCTCCGCAGGGATTTATTGGCACCTCCGGGAGCAAGGACAGCCTCCTGCCGCAAGGGAATCTGGGGCTGGCAGTCCTGCCTCCCACTGAATACACATTAAATGATGGCCGCGCCAATTGATTTGTGTGCCCATGGAATTCAAAGTTAGTATATGTGTTAAATGACGGTCAGCATTGGCAAGAGTTCTTTTCTAAAAATGGCATTTTCAAAATTGTAAGGTGGATTTTAAATTACAATTTCACAGACACCAAACATGCCATATTTACATGTTCCCAATCAAAAGCTAGCACTTATTAAATGCAATAAACCAAAACAATGTATCCTATCTGAGAGGTAGGCCTCACAGTGGTGAAAAACGAATTTGTGACTTTTTCATTACAAGGACTTGTAAAAGTACATGTCCAACCATTCAATTACCCCATGGGTTACTTATGGCCTGCCTTAGGGGTGGCGTATATGCAATAAAAGGGGAGTTTAAGGCCTGGGAAGGGGTTATATTGCCAAAAAGAATTGGCAGTTTAAAACTGCATTAAAGCTTCAATGGCAGTCCTGGGACATGTTTTAAGGAGCAACTTAGATGGGTGGCACAGGACCTTCAAGTAAAATAAATATGCCAATCAGGAGTAGCCAATTTTACCATGTTTTACGATAAGAGAACAGACACTTTAGCACTGGGTAGCAGGTAAATGGCACAGAGTACTATACCAACAAATAAGAATTCAGCAAAATAGGAGAGTAAAGGCACAAGGTTCGGGGGAAGACCATCCTATAGATGACCAGTCTAACAATCAGACAATGCACAAATGTACACCAAAGCTCACACTGATAGCAAATTATTTCTCCTCAGTCTCCGATGAGATAAGCTTCCTTCAGGTCTCTGTCATATTCATAATTTGTTTGAATTTCTCACTTTCGAAAATACACCCCTTTAATCATGCACCTGTTAAATTAGAAAGGGGCGTGGAACTGAATGCTAACGTTATTGGAAGGTATATAAAACAGGTGCATTATCAAGGAGTGATAGGATGGCTTTGCGTTTTGCTCTATTATGCTGGTTCAACTCTCGTGTGTGTTACAGAGAAGGACGAATGTCTCAGGAGAATAAACTCTATTTATTCAGTAGTCATCATTCAACCCCCAGTGTCACCTCACAGGCTCAACTGACAGACAAGATAAACTGTCAGTGACACTGGAACATTCCAAAGGTGGAAAATAGGAAGGGGTGGGGTTTGTGGGAGAGACCACCATATAAAATGGATGAAACATTATAATGACAAACGCTTATGAAAATAATAAATATATATAATAAGTTATGACATTGTGCAATATCATATATAGCCTTATGAGCTCAGTGAAAAGCAAGCTACACAGACAGAACTGACAAGATCTTATGGGACACAAAAGAATCCAATACCAAAGGGAGTAATTACTGTTCGGTTCTCCTGACAGTTCCCTGCTTTTTAAAAACACATCAATCAAGTGATATTGTCAGGGAACATACTGATGAAAAGAAAATGTTTCAAATGTTAAAAAGAAGATGGACGGGAAAGGAACACCGTCTTCAGATATGAGCTGGACATTTCACAGATAGATAAAAATAGAAGTGACAATTAGAGATTCGACTTAGCAGACTTATTCCTACCTTCTGCGTTCTGGCACAGGCACAAATCCACCCCATAATAGTATCTAGTGGGTAATTCGTCGGACTGAGGGAAAAAATAGGCTTGGGCACCAGAAATAAAAGTAGCTCCCTTATGTGAACAAAATAGCTAAAAAACGGCAACTCACATCCGCAAAATCTGGTCAGTTTTGAACTTGTAATACATGCAGTATGTGTATTTCGTAAGGTATAGGAGACTGCATGCATGCGTTTATTGTAGGGAATGTTTGTGGTAATATCAGGGAAATCAACAGTAAAAGTTGGCCTACTAGAGCATCAAACAGGCCCAAACACTACAGGACATATTTATGACCCCCTTGGACCGCCGCAGTGTCATTTTTTGTGACGTTCCGGTGGGGCAAACCTTTGAAATCATATCTATGAGGCCATGCAAAGTGACTTTGCATGGCTTTGAATACCCTCATACATATGGAGTAAAGGAAGGCAGCACAAATGCCTGTGTTGCCTTTTTGTGCAAGAAGGTGCCCCTTCCTGCACAAAAACTTATCCTGCCGACAACACAGGCAACGCTGCACTATGGTTCAAGGGTACCTGCAGTGGCGCTATGGTGCTGAAATGGTGCCAGTTTAGGGGGAAAAGTACAACAATTCACTGTATTGGATCAATATTTTACATTTCTGCCCTTTGTCTTTGAAGGCGACTTGCTGTGCTGTCCTACACAAAAACCCCATAAATGAGGCCTTACCTGTCAGACCAGCCCTTCGTTCACTTCCATTTTGCCCTCTAGGCAATATGGTAATCAGCGCCCATGCTAGGTAGAAGTGAGCCAACCCTTTAGGGGCCCGAAATTACCCAGAGGACCCCCTTCAGCCCAAGACCAATGAATATCTGTGAACCATGAGAGATTTAGGGCTATTGCATCACATTCTGCATCCCACATCACATTTTGCAGGGGGTGCAATAATTTTGCCTTGTTCCACAGTTATCAAAGCGAGAAGAAGTACATCATGCAAATCGGAGCTGTATGCTTCTCACACATGAATACCATTACAGCATGTGCAACAAGAGTGAATATACCTCTCTCATACCAACAGTGGAGAAGGAGCATTAGCAGTAGCAGTAGCAGTGCATGTAAGTGCCAGGTTAAGGATTTAAGGAGCCAGATATTTTTCCCCATCCCCTGTTCAGGACAATATTGTATTTATGACTGATTCTTAGGTAAGTCAAGCCTTTGTGATGACAAACACTGTTGAATTTTATATTGCATTTTCAAAAAACGGACGCTCCTTAAAGCAGCTAAATGCTCAAGCTGTCCTGAAAGTGCAACAGTGGGGTGACCACCAGTTAAATAGTCTCAAAAGAAACAAGAGTGAACAACCTTGATCAACCCATTTCATTTTGTGCTTGAATTTAAAAAAAAATCTTGAAGCAATATTTAACATGGAATTTTGCATCTAACTAGCCTCTCTTCCTTCCAGTGCAGGAAAGACGTGGTAAGAGAAACGTTGTGAATGTTTGGTAGACTAGTGCAGAAAATATAACAAGCATGAACAGCTTGAAATTGTATCTTTAATTGCATAATATTTGTGACCATAAACAAAACCCTCTTCACAACTAGCATTTCTGCTGCAACAGTGATAATCACAGCACTGCTTTAAGAACTTCAGTCACTTCATTGGGTACAATTATCTCCCCCTTTCTTGTTTCTCCTCTCCTCTTTGTATGTGTACACTTTCATTACTAGCCAGTGACCTCTGAGTAACAAATGGAAGGAATTGGGAGAAAGGGAAAGGACGGAACTTTAAACTGAATGCTATAGCAAGAGAGGTAAAGTAGACCAAAAAAGTATGAGATGAGGTGGAGAGATAGGTGAGGTAGCATAAAAGAAGGAAGATGAGTTAGGGAGAGATAGGGTGGCAAAGAGGTAGGTAAGTCTTGTAAAATGGCCCTCTATGACGGGTCACCCCATACATTTTGCCTTCTTCCTCCTTTTTTCCTGACCTTGTTTTTGTTGATCTTAGGAGTCTGAGCACTTTACCACTGTTGACCAATGCTAAAGTGCATGTGCTTCTCCCCTAAGCATGGTAACATTGGTGAAAAAACAATTGACATTTTTAGTTTACTTGTAAGTCCCTTGAAAAGTGGTATACCATATACCCAGGGCCGACAACCTAAATGCGACTGTGGGCCAGCAGCACTGATTGTGCCACCCACACAAGTAGCCTTACAGACCTGTCTCAGGCCTGCCACTTCAAGGCATGTATGGGCATTTTACTGCCACTTCAGCTAAGCATTTAAAATCATTTTGCAAGCCTTAAACTCCCCTTTTATTACACATAGGTAACCCCTAAGGTAGACCCTAGATAGCCCTAAGGGCAGGGTGCTGCGTAAGTAAAAGGTAGAATATGTACTTTTAAGTTTCACATGTCCCGGTAGTAACAAACACATACATTCGTTTTTCACTTCTGTGAGGCCTACTCCTCTCATAGGCTAGCATTGGTAATTCCCTAATACACTTTAAAGCTGTAATTCCTGATTAGAAAAGAGTAGCTGCATAATTTTTCATATCTTTGTGTAATTCTCACCTGTTTTCGCAGGGGCGAGATGCAAGTTTTGAAGCAAGGTCCCAACTTCCCACACCCACCAATGTCAGCCCAACTGTTTCAAAGCTAACACAGCAGATTTGGGGGAAGAGGGAAACAAAACAAGGAAAGGGACAAGGGAAGACATGGTATCAACATGCATCAGGTATGGATATTCTTGTTGGATGGACCTTATGTGATTCCTGTAGTAGAGATAAGGTTTTATGTATTAAAATGAGCATGTAGGATGAAAATAACACTGAGACCCAATTAACAATACGATGGTATAACTACTTGAAGAATTCCCTCTTCCGCTTAGGTATATCGATATTAAAAAACAGAGTCAGTGTTATATATCTATATGAAAGAGATATTAAATTGAGCTACTACTTAGGGCAACAAGACACAGTAATCAAATAGGTATACATTATAACTAACCTAAGGGAGGTTCAGCGTGTAATCTAAGTAGAGAAAACCCCAAAAATATTCCCCCAGAAAGGATGAAAAATAATAATTACCAACGATGTAATTCAACCCCTTCAATCTGAGGAGACTATTTATATTTTTTTCTTACTTATAGCCACCAAGTAATGCCAGCAAGGGAACAGAATCTCCATACACCAAGGAGATTATCGCAGACAAACACCGTGTTTGATTCATGCAACGTAAATACATGTTACTACTTAGAAGAGCATGGATTCTTTGTGAATAATCAATTTCTTTTGCTTCTTTTTTCCAGGGAGCAACTGAAGGCCCCTGCGGCATCAGGAGAACAGCCGTAATCAGGAAGGGATCTGAAGGCCCCTATGGCGTTGGGCGAAGCACTGTAATTAGGAAGGGAGCTGAAGGCCCCCCCGGCGTCGGGGGCACTGCAATAATCAGGGAAGGATCTGAAATCAGCAGAGAGAAATAGGATACCAGCGAGAGAACTCCAACAGGCATCTGAGCCACCCGGAAGGAAGTCAGGTAAGCAAAGAGATGGAGGACTGGAGACACGCGTGCATCAACTAGAATGCAAAGAGCTCTTATGTCCTGCTCAGCCTCTTTTGTTCCTGGCTTGCTTCACCCCTAATGCACACACGATCGGGAGCGGAGCAGGCCTGACAGTACACCCTCCCCCAGAAGAAATATTCCTCACCGGTTTGGGTTTACCTGGATAGCGTCTGTAGAAAAAATGCAACAGTCAAGGGGCATAGACATATCCAGCAGGTTCCCATGTTCTGCCCTCCGTACCATACCCTTAACAGTGAACCAGATACTGCAAACAACGTCTCACACTACGAGAATCCACAATAGCCTCCACTTCATATTCAGGGTATTCATCAACCAAAACTGGGGGGGGGGGTTGAACAGGTAAACTTGTACCCAGGACTACTGGTTTCAATAATGATACATGAAAAACTAGGTATATTTTGAGAAAAGAAGTGAGGTCCAACTTCATAGTAACCAGATTGATTACCTTTATGATGGTATAAGGACCTATGTAACAGGGTTTGAACTTTCGTGTTCCCTTCACTGCTATGTTATGTGTGGATAACTATACCCTGTCTCCCGTGGCATAGTCAGGGGACGGATGGCAATGGAGATCTGTATTCTCCTTGTACATGCTTTTAGCTTTGTTTAGGTTCAATTAGGCTGTGTTTTGTTTCATGAAGTTGGTTTACAAGTTCTAGGGCAGCAGGGGTCAGTGTGGATACAGGTGGAAACAACAATAGACAACGAGGATGAAATCCATAATTACTGTAAAAAGGGGAATAACCAATAGAAGAATGGTTCCCATTATTAAAAGCAAACTGAGATCCCAATAAAAATGTATCCCAATCAGTAGTGGAAAGGAGCAATTGACACCCCAGATCTTGTTCTAAACATTGGTTAACTTCTTCCATCTGACCATCAGTTTCAGGATAATGAGCTGATTAAAGAAGCACACCAATGAATAACAAGGACCCCAACCCTTTCCAGAATTTCGATACAAACTGGGGACCTCAGTCAATAATAGATGAAAGACCATGTAATCTTACCATGTGTTGTAGAAATATGGTAGCCAACTCTTTAGAGGTAGGCAATGTTTTGGTCAACATATCCTCAACTACCAGAACCTCAGTGAGCCCCTGAAAAGTTTTTGATAATGCTACAATAAAATCCACAGAGATAGAATGCCATGGATTGGGGGTGTTGGCATGGGCGTCAATAATCCAGCTGGGACCTGGTGAGCACTTTTGTCTGAGCACAAACAGGACATTGTTGAATATACTGGTGGGTGTCCTGAACCATAGTGGGCCGCCTAAAGGATCTTCTGAGTAGTTCAATGTTGTTCTTGTATCCTGGGTGTCCCGATAAGATTGTAGACCGACACCATTCAAGAGCTCGCAGTTGTAGAGGTTTTTATGGGAAGCACCAAACAACCGGGGATGTACAGGAGATCTTTTACTCTTACACCACTGTGTTTTTGTTGTTCTCTAGTTTTCTAAACCTGTGTGGAGTATTTTTGTGGTTTTTCCATTGTGCTACTGTGTATGTGTTGCACAAATACTTTACACATTGCCTCTTTAGATAAGGCTGACTGATCTGTGCGAAGATACCAGAGGGTGAGCATAGGTTATCTTTTAGTGTGTATCGAACTTACCATGACTATGATTGTGGTCCCTACTTGGACAGTGTGCATACCTCTATGAACTAGAGACCCAATTTCTAATAGTAAAGTTTTCAAGTGTGATAGCAAAAGGCAAAAGTAGGGACAAGGAAATATACAGAGATGGAGAGGTGTGAGGTATACCAAGGGATGAGGTGCAGAGAGAGGTAAAATAGCAAGATCAATATGTTGGAAAGAAGCAAAGCCAGAGCTAGATAGTGATAGAGAGGTAAGGTGGTGAGCAAAGCATAGGGAAAACACTGAGGCAAAGCAAAAGGTAGAAAGAGGGTGGTGTAAGATAGAAATAGTGATAAGGTTTCAAACCAAAAGAGGTGAAGTAGAGACAGAGTGGGCTGGAGCAGAGGTAAAGAAGTAAAATTGACACAGAGGTAGTGAGAGAGGGTGCCCTAGAGAAATTGTTGTGATGACAGAAAGAGAGAGATGAGATGGAGAGGTAAGTTAGAGAGTCTGAGTTGTACATGAGAATGAAAGTGCCAGGAGAGGTTTGAGACAGTGGCAAGATATGATATGGAAAAGAGGTTGATGTAAAACAAGAGGCAGCCAGAAATATTTAAAGTAAAGAGAAAGGTGAGTAAGAGGGAGCAGAGGTATTATATAAGAGAGGGAATATGGTGTTATAGCAAACCAGTGGATAGGTATTTTAATAGGTCAGGTAGAGAAAGAGAGATTTGAGGTGGAAAGTGGTGAGTAAGATAGTGGTGAGGTAAAGAGATGGCTGATAGAAAGGCAGGAAAGGTTGGGATACAGACAGATGGAGAGAGTAATAGAGAGGTGAGGTGAAAAAGAGGAATGGGGTTGAAAAGTGTTGGGGAAGGAAATGTACACGTTGGTTAACCCCTTCAGTGCTAATGACAAGGGTAACTCGTCATGGAGTTTCCATTGATTTCAATGGAAATTACATGAAGAAGAGCAAATACCCTTAGCATCCAAGTGGTTAAATGTAGATAGCAGTGTGGCACAGGGAGAGGGTTGCGAATTGAGGTATGAAAAGGAGGGAGAGAGAGAGATAACTCATTTAATTCAGTGTGCCATAATCATGTGAAATTAACTAGAAGAGTAATTCTAGGCTTAGCTCTATTTCTTACAGTAAAACTGCCCCTTTATGTCCAAATGTGGTCAAGAATGCCTTTTGCGCTAAGAATTCGTACCAAAAGCAACAGAACACAAATAGCGAGCGTAAACAGCCTCTCTTGTGTTCGCTAAATGTAAGCTTGCAGTAGGATTTTCCCACACTTACACCCGGCATATAATGCTATTTTCCTAGCACAAAATGTCTTTGCACATCCAAAATGGCCACACAATTGCAAAACGCTAAGAAATAGAACTAAATCTGCTCTTGGGGTAGGATTTTTCCTCAACTTACTTCCCACATTTAGCACTATTTATTAGCGTAAATGAACTCTTGTGTCCAAAATGAACCCGAGGATGCATTTTATGCTACAAAATGGCACTAAATGCAGCAGAGTATGAAAAGCGAGCGGCTGCTTTCTAAATGTGCTGTTGTGGTAGGATTGTTTCATCACAAATTACTCTTAATTTGGCTTCATTTGTTTAGTTTTATATATCGCGAACTCAACCTGAAGGTATCAGAGCGCATTACATGAGAACCAGTTGTGTTACAGACGGACACATTCATTTTTGTTCAGGCGATTAAGTGATTTGCCCAGACTCACAGGATGTTGAGTCCCTGCCAAGGCTTGTACCAGGTTGGCCAGCTTTGAGGTTGACCACTCTAGGCCATTAGGCCACATCCTCTCAAACAATTGTAATTGCATTATTATCGGTAATTTTGCATCAAAGTGTAACACAGAATTACCAAAATAATTCCAACTACTCTGTCATAATTGGTATATATGTCATGTTTTGGCATTCATCTATGTAACCTTGAGGTGACAAATAAACTAAAGTGGTAAACTCACGATCTTGGAAATTCCACTGTGATTCCTGTAAACTATTGTATGGAAATGTAGGCGTGAGTATATAATATATATGTGTGCATGTGTGTATGTATATAATATGTGTGTGTGTAACTATTGGATGGAAATGGATGCATGAGTATATAATATATATGTGTGCATGTGTGTATGTATATAGTATGTGTGTGTGTGCATAATATGTATATATATATATATATATATATAAATATATATATATATATATATATATGTATATATATATATATATATATATATATATATATATATACATATATATATATATGTGGAAGAAAGAGTTGCCCCTAGGTGGGATGCACTTACAGGTAGGAATTAATGCCAAAGCAAGGGCGCGGGCCGCGAAGAAAGTCCTTTTCCTGCCAGACGCGTTTCGGGCCAACGCCCTCTTCAGTGGCAGACCATGTGACATGACGACAAGTGGAAAGCACCAGTAAATACCCACAGTAATTATACGTAGGTGTACGACCTGAAGCAGTGCTTTCTGGGACTGGTGGTTAAATAGAACCCAAGTGGGTCGCCGCCGTCATTCACATGCAAAAAAGTATTAAAAGGATTGCCAATGTCCCCGCAAGCACCCCGCAAGTAAAAGGCACCTCCTGTTCACAATTTGCTGCCCAAATGAGGTAGCTCATGTATATATAACAAGATCCCAGGGGTACAACCATCCACAGGAACGGCGGAACACCTGGAAACAGAGCAAAGTTGAAAGTTAATGACGGTTTATTCAAGCATCAAATGTCCAAATGACGCGTTTCGGCTGCCAGACATGCGGCCTTGATCACATAGTGCTGTCATGGTGAGTGAGTGATATATATACATGTGTAAGTGGCAGTGTTTTTACTATGTTCATCATAGTGACTGGGCTATTTTGCAACGTGTAATGACTATGGGTAAGACTCAGTAAAGCAACTTAATGACATCACAATTTACTACAGTGAGTGGAGCTAGTGTAAACAGACTATAATAATGCCATCTGTCTGACAAACACAATGATTTCCCTAGTCGTTCTGCAAGTGCAACATGGCAGCCGGTATGAGAACATACGGCGCCGACAAATGCAACCAACCGCTCGTGTGCGATCACGCGTTCCTGGACAAAATTCCCCTTGTAAGTAATCATGTGTGTGTTTTACAGGCTCAAATATTTAGAACTGTGTTTGTGCCCAAAAGAATGTACTGTTAAAATGTCAAACCGCAACTCCATGCTCCCCTGGGTAGCAGCGCATCGCATTAAGCAAAATGTAAAAACCACATAAAAACAGTGGCTAGTGATGAGCTAAGCGCGTCAAACCCTTGTACGTTGTACGTTTTAGTTGCAAACACACTATATAAAAGCATAAATGCAAACCTGTCTGCCACTTTTTTAAACAATTATTAAGGGTGTGAATGAGGGTAGAATATGTATATACAAATTGAGGAAGGATTGCGTGTACAATTGAGTAAATATACAGTGCGAGTTTGTGTGGTGATTATTCCTCCTCAGGGGCATTTAAGTGACATAAAAATGCAAAATATAAAATATAAAATATAAATGCACGGAAATTCTATGTTGCCTACCATTGCTGTACATAGAATGCCTTACATTGAATTAATCAGTACATTGCACAGCGTATTAAGAAAAAGTAACAAACTAATTCGTAATCATACGTGTACATGGTATATATAAATGTGTTAAACATCCTGCCGCAGCATGAATTAAATACTGATTATTCCTGTGCTCATAAACCAACTGTAAACAAACAAAATGACAGTATAAATACTATATATCATCTCAGTGGTCGAGCATGGCCTGATAACAGAAGACTTGATTCCATGTGGATACTAGAAGTGCAAAGGTAGAGCCATGTGGTGACAATAATATATTTACAGGTGATGACAAAGATACAAAGTTACAGACTTGTGGCATGTACTCTAAGTGTGTGAATGCAGTTCTGTTTCACAGGAAATGGTGAAAATCCGCAGTGGTGTTCAAACCTGCGGGAGCCTTGGTATTATATTGCAGGATATATCTGCTCTCAAGTTGCATCAAAAGCCTCTCCCTATTTCCACCACGTCTGAGCGGCGGAACGCAGTCAATAACTGAATATTGGAGGTGTTCTAGATTGTTGTTATGCACCTCCTTGACGTGCCTGGTTCTAGGGTAGGCTGGGTCATTATTGACTATCGCTCTGAGGTGCTGAAGTATTCGCAGGTGCACTTGAAGTTTAGTGCTCTCGATGTAACGTAGCCCACAGTTACATTCGAACATGTACATCGCAAATTCTGTTCTGCAAGTTAGTCTGTGTCTGATGGTCAGTGGCGCGGGTCTGAAGGCGGATTCTAACTTCGTGATGTTCTTACCGAACTTGCATGCCCTGCAACTCTGGCATTTAACAAAACCCTTTCGGTCTGCTAGCCAATTTTGTGTTGTAGCGATCTCTGGACTATTTCTGACTAATGAATCCCTCATGGAAAAAGATCTCCAGTATGTGATGTCTGGTTTGTGAGCCACTGCAAGTCCTAGTGTAGGGTCAGATCTAATTATCCCCCAGTGTTTGTTGATTACTGATCTGATAGCTCTTTCTTCAGTGTTGTGCGTTATGATCAGTCTGGGGGTGACTAGGCTGTTGGGCTCAGGAGTATTTTAGTGGCGCTAATAACCTCAGGGGTGGAAGGGACCACTAGCAATTCCTCCCTAGGGATGGCATTGGCACTATCAGTGGCTTTGCATATGACAGCCGCTGAGTATCCACGTGCCTTGAATCTTTTGGCCGCTTCACCCTGGCACACAAAGAGATTATCATGGGTACTGCAAATTCTGGCCAATCGTAGCATCTCTCCATATGGAATGCTGATTATAAGGTGCCTAAGGTGAAAGCTGGAGGCGTGCAGCGTGGAGTTGCCTGCAGTTAGCTTACGATGGAGCTTGGAATGCAGAGTGCCATTATCAATGTACAGATTGATGTCCAAGAATTCTATAGAGGTGGCACTAATGTTAGCATTGAATTCCAAATTGAGATCATTGGCATTAATCTCACCAATGAAAATTCTAGCACTGTTAACATCACTTAGCCAAATTATAAAGACGTTGTCTATGTAGCGCAGCCAAGACACTATGTTGTTGCTGAAAGCTATCTGGTGCTTGACCATGAGAACCCGCTCCTCCCACCAACCAACATGTAAAAATGCATAGCTGGGCGAGAAGCAGGCTCCCATGGCCACGCCCCCTGAGTTGCTGGTATTCCTTCCTGTTGAACAGGAAAAAATTGTGTCTAAGACACCAGTCAATTATAAACAGAATGATATCGTTGTGTTTATGGCAATTGATGGGTCTTTTACCAAGGAAGTATTTACCTAGACCATCATGTTGACGTATGCTGGTATACAGCGATGTAATGTCCAGGGATATTAATAATAGTCCTCGTGCCAAGGGATGTGTTTTACTTTGAGCAAGAAATCACTGGTGTCTCTGAGGTATGTTTTCTGGCTGGATACAAGATCTTGGAGAAATAAATCCACATACTTAGAAATATTCTCACACATACTTTTCCTGGCCGAGATGCTGGGCCGACCAGGAATGAGGGTCACATTTTTAAGCACTTTCGGCAGACAGTATAGAATAGGGAGAACTGGTGACTCAATGCTAAGAAATGCACATCCTCTTTGCTCAGCTGGCCTTGTGATTTTAAGTTATTTAGGCGTTTTCTGAGTTCCTTATTGCTGCATGCCATTTGATTGTGGTTGGAGAGCCTGTAGCAATTGTTGCTGCTCAAATGTCTGTTTGCTTCTTCCAGATACATATTGCATGGCCACAGCACAATATTACCTCTTTTGTCCACCTTATTAATGATGACTTCCTTATTTCTTTGTAGCTTTTTCACAAGTTCATTGTATTTGAGACTCTGCATGCGTTTTCTGGTCGCCTGCCTCTTAGTTTTGAGATGCAGCGCTTTGAACTCATCAATGATGACATCACTGTAGATGTCTATCACATCTCTCGGCATCATGGGGGTGAAGGTGGAGTGCGGCTTGAAAGGGCTAGGAGTTCGGCATGAACTCTCAATACCCTCATCTAGTAGAAGTTGTTGTATAGGCCTCGGTGTGCAAGGTACTGCTAGTTCAACCAGGATGCGTAGTGTCGGGATGTCTGCCACCGTAAGTGATTGCTCAACTAGGTTGACCAGCGTGTACAGTGTTGGTAGTAGTGGAATTGTTTTGTTTTAGTTTGAAAAACGTAATCAACTTCAGTTTCCTAATTAATTTGAAAACATCAATCCGGGTGTTACTGTAATTAAAAGTGCTTTCAGGGCAAAAAGTGAGGCCCAACGTGAATAACGGTTTTTCTGCCTCAGTTGGGTCCATTGTGCTCAAGTTTACGATAGTCTTGGTGTCATTTTTCATTTCTTTCTACAATTGCCTCTTCTTTTGGTAATTTGTTTTGGCTTTTCTGAGTTTCCTCCTTTCTCGCCTCCTTCGGTAGCGATGGTGTTTTCTTTCCTTAGCGTTCATGGCCTGAGGGTCTGGCGCCTGTCGTAGACTAAAAAATCCATCTCTTCTCCTGGGCTGGGGTTCACTCTGCCGGGCATGTCACTGATTCTCCATCTGCCCCCGTCCTCTGAATCGGCTCCACTTTCAGCCAAATTACTCATATCAGATAGGGATGCAGAGTCAGCGCCATCACTGTTGCCTGCTGGTGGCTTTGGATGCCCTTGTTGACTCTAATTGTTCATGCGCTGTGTTCTGATAGAGTCATATTTTCTGGCGAACGTGAAAATTTGCCCGCATTCATAGTCTGTTTTGTCCCAGGCAAATTTTAACACTTTGCGTGATTTGATAGTGTCCTCATGCTTCTTTAGACGTGTCCTGATCTAATCTCTGCCCTTGGCGATGGACTCCTTTTGATCCATGGCATCCAGCTCACCATTCAGACGGTCAATCTCACTTTGTATGGTAGCCCTGTCAATTTCTGCATACTTGATTAGTATAATGACTAAACGCATTGAGGCCTCCAAATTACTTGTAGCCCATTCTTTTAACATATCTGGGTTAGGTTGTTCAAAACTAGGCACCAGCATTATTCTCAATCCACATGGGACCCGCTCTGCCTCTCAGTATTTTGTATTTTGTATTCTCGCATGACTCTCTACATTCGGTAGATTATCAAAAAGTGCTTCCGCGGCTGCTTCCCTCTCTCGCAGCGCTTCGTTGGACATGATGAGTTAAAGCAGTCTATATATTTCAATCCTCCAGATTTAACCAAAATGTTTTAGTGGATCCGGGGGCTATAACTTGCTCCTCTTCTGACCTGACTTAAGCTGTGCTGCTGCTCGTACTCACCACCGGGTGCATGGAGACGTCTGGCCGGGTCCTCTTACTCGTCCTTCACCTCCGACACGATGGGCATTCTAGGCATGCAATGACGCAGCTGTCAGGGGGCGTGGTTAGATGCTTCTCCTCCTGGAGCTCTTGTCAAATTCGGCTTGTGAAAACCACGCTGGTCCAGTAGTTCTTTGTGAAGAGGGGGTCTGTGAAGCAGAGACAGCCGTTCTCTGCGAAATATATAATATACATTTTATTCTAATATTATATATCTTTTCTTTTTGGGGGGGAAGCTACCATGCCCCCTTTTCAGGTTTAGTCCTAACCTTCCTTTAACTCTACACAACCTTAAAACCTAAGATTACCTTCACTAGCCTGTCCCACTGTCGACCCCTACACCCTAAAGTTGCCCCCACCACTCTTTACCACTGCTCACCTCTATACTCTAAAGTTAGCCTTCCTACCACATATACTAAAATTACCCTTAATACCCTTTACCACTACCCTACCTGAAACCCTACAATTACCCTTACCATCCTTTACGACTACCTACCACTAAACTCTAAATTTCTCCTTACACTCTTAAACTCTAAATTGACCTTAACATTCTTTTGCTATTACCCACCTCAAAATGTTGCATAACTGGTATTTGTAATATCTATCTATAGATATAGCTATAGATAGATATTACCTACTGGCGGTCGCCAGTAGGTAGTTATAGTTAGGATCTATTTTCCATAGGAAATCTGCAACATTCTATTCCAAATAATTTTGTGCCGGTTGATGAATCTCGTGTGGCACTCTGGTCCGCTTCTATCCTTAAAGTTTGGGGTGATTCATCAAGCCGGGGCCGAGAAAAAAGGGGGGTCCTAAAACGTGTTTTCCCGATGGTATTTCCTATAGGAAGTTTTAGACACAGCTACAGCCCGAACTGCTGAACAGAATTACACCAAATTTTGCAAAAAGGTAGTCCTTGGTTCAGAAAGTTCCCTTTTTTTAAATGATGTAAATCTCTTTAGGAGTTCCTGAGAAATTCAAAAAATAGTGGTGAAAAAATCATTTACCCATAGGAAACTTTAGACACTGTTATAGCAAAAACTGCTGAACGGAATTACACCAAATTTTGCAAACAGTTACTGCTTGGCTCAGAAGGCGACCTTTTTTAAAAATGGTGTAAATCCATTCAGTAGTTTTTGAGAAATTAAGGAATAAAGATAGTGATATCTATGGCCGTGGAGGATCCGTGCACCCTCCGCTCACCCTCCTGATCACGGGCTTTATGCTAATTGGCTGTCAACACTCCAAACCAGGAAGTGTTGGCAGCCATCTTGTGCCTCCCCAGCTCCGGGGACCACCACCCCCGGGGCTACAAATAGAAATGGGTGGGGGGCTCAAAGGCTCCCCCAAGCACTGGGGACCGCCAACCCCTGTGCCTTTTAAAAAATATGTGGGGGGCTCAGAGCCCCCCGGGGACCGCCACCCCCTGAGGCTTTAATTTTAAAATAATTAATCCTGTGTGGGGGTCTTGAGCCCCCCCACATGCCCCGGGGACCACCACCTCCCTGGGGCACTAAGTATTATAATTGGGGGGTCTATGATGGACCCCCAGCCCCGGGGACCACCACATCCCCGGGGCTTTTTTAATGTTGGGAGGGGTCCACACGGCCCCCCTCCTGGAGCCCTGTCATGGCCCTGGGGACTGCCACCCCCCAGGGCCGGCTCCTGCAGTGTCCCGGAGTGCCCACCCCCGGGACACTGTAGCTTGCTATGGCAGGGCGGGAGCGTCTTCCAAATACCAAAGACGATTGCTTTTCCACATGGGGATCTGCATCTTCGCAGCTCAGAAATAAAAAAAAAATTAAAAAGGGAAAAAAAAGGCCGGCCCCGGTGGATGGGGTCCCCGGGGCCATAAATGGCCTAAGGAGGGGGGCAACGCAGCCCCCCTCCTGAAATCATAAGAAAAGTCAAAGGCCAGGCCCCGGGGGATGGGGTTCCTGGGGCCAATTATGACCTTGGGAGGGGGGCCCCACGGCCCCCTTCAAAACTAATATTTAAAAAAGGGGTAAGGCCCTGGGGGTTGGGGTCCCCAGGGCCAAAATATTAGGAAAAGAAGGGGGCCGCACAACCCCCCTTCTTTTTTAATTTTTTTTTTGATTAATGTGTTTATTGGCATTTCAAAAAAAAAATAGGAAACAAAGGACATGCACAGACATCATAAGCATCAATGTGCAACAATGCAATGTATAAACACCAGTCAGGAAGAGTGACAGCAGCTCAGCAACAATAATCTATACATTCACATAATAAAAGCACAGACTCCCTTTGTGCACCCGGTTATAGACCACAATGGGCATAGCTTTCCAATTACGAATCCCAGCCCAGGGTCCCCGTGACCAGTCTCACACAGTGGCCCAACTACTCTCTATTGTGAGGCGATGAATCTCCATTTGACTCCCCCTCCAGCACAGTCGTTTCGACCTCAGGTATGTGTGAAATGACTCGATTGGGCCCCTTCTCTAGGAACTTGGCCCAGAAGCTCTTGGGCCTATTGCAGGGGGGCAGTCAGTCATTATATAATTCAGTTTGTGTGCAGCAGTATAGCTTTCTTTAGACCATTGGGAGAGTGTCGGTACTGGACCGCGCATCCAAGAGAGCGCCACGCATCTCCTGGCCACCAGAAAGGCCAAGTCAGCCAGGCATCTGTGTTCAGTCTTTATGGTCTTGGAGTAACCCAGAATGGCCAGCAAGGGAGTTGGAAATAGTGTAAGTTCCGTAACTCTATTCACTTCCCCATACACTGCGCTCCAAAAGGCTGAGATGCCCAGGCAGCCGTTCAGGGGTGTAGTAAACCCGATTTAAAAACTTAAAGTGTAACAACCGGTGGCAGCCGTTATTATTATTATTATAATTGCATTTATTGAGCGCACAGCTACCCGGAGGTTTCCCTGCGCTAAAAACAAACAGAGGTGAGCTAAGTTGAGGAGGAATGAGCACGCATTTTAAAAATTAAAAAGCCAGGTCTTAATTCCTTTACGGAATTT
The DNA here is from genome assembly GCF_964261635.1 of Lissotriton helveticus. Lineage (NCBI taxonomy): Eukaryota > Metazoa > Chordata > Amphibia > Caudata > Salamandridae > Lissotriton > Lissotriton helveticus. Next base: position 406,427,067 of record NC_136070.1, read on the forward strand.
CAGGTAGCAAATTTCAGAACGCAGGGATTGAGGTATGGAGTTCCAAAGGGAGGGAGCAAGTAACGCAAACGAGCGACCGCCCATTTTGACTTTGTTGACACGCGGGGTCTGAAACTTGTTTTGCGTGGAGGATCTCAGAGTACGGGAGGGGACATAGTGCTGTACTAAAGAGGATACGTATTCCGGGGCTTTGCCAGTTTTGATATGGTGCATACAGCAGAGAGCTTTAAATTTCACTCGGCTCTCGATGCGCAGCCAATGCAGCTTGCGCAGATGGACAGCGGCCGAGGATCTGGCAGGCAAGTTACAGATAAGGCGAACAGCCATATTCTGAACCACCTGCAATTTCTTTATAACCTCCTTACAGGCACCCAGGAGCAGAATGTTCCCGTAGTCCATCCGTGAGGTGACAAGGGCCTGGACTACGGTCCTCAGGGTATCAGCTGGAAGCATCCACGTGATTTTTCTCAGCCACCTAACGATGGTGATACAGGTGGCTGAGACTTTAACAACATGTTGCTTCATTGACAACTGGTTGTCAAGAAGGACCCCGAGGTTGCGGGCTGAGGCCGAAGGAGTGGCAGTAGGGCCCATCTGATGAGGCCAATGTTGCGGGCCCCAGAGCGATGAATTTGGACCAAATAAAAGCAGCTCCATTTTGTCACCATTCAGTTTTAATTTATGACTATGCATCCAATTGGAAATTTGTTCAAGACCAGACTGCAGGGAAGACGTGGGGAGATGTTTATTTCTAGATAGAGAGTAGACGATTTGCGTATCGTCTGCGTAAGAATAGATCGTGAGACCTGCTTGCTCCGCCAAGAAATCTAGAGGTCTCACATAAAGGTTAAAGAAAAGAGGGCTAAGAATGGAACCCTGGGGTACACCGTGGGGAGAAGTGAAAATGGAGGAGACAGAAGTAGAAGAAAAGACTTGAAAAGTGCGATTAGAAAGAAAGCTAGCGATCCAGGCCAGGGCTAGGCCGTCAATACCCACAGATTTCAAGGTGGACAACAGGATGGAATGGGAGACGGTGTCAAATGCGGCACTCAAATCTAACAGAATGAGTGCCACTGTCTCCCCGTTGTCCACTTGTCTTCTGATGGTCTCAGTCACACCAAGCAACGTGGTCTCAGTGGAGAAGCCAGCCCTGAACCCGGATTGTGAGCGGTGAAGAAAATTAAAGGATTCAACATAAGAGGTGAGAAGAGAGTTAACGTGCTTTTCAAGGATTTTAGAGTAGCAAGAGAGCAGAGAAATGGGACGGAAGTTGGAGAGATTATTTGGGTCCGCGTTGGCCTTTTTTATCAATGGAACCACCATTGCATGTTTCCATTCTTTGGGAACCGTGGCTTCAGCCAATGAAGCATTTAGAAGATCAAGAATGATCTGGAGTATAGGTGGATCGAGAGTGCGCAATATTTGTGGGGGCATGGGATCAAGGGGAGAGCCAGTTTTTATTTCATGTAGATATTTTTGAAAGAGCAAAGGCGAGATCAGTTCCCAAGAGTGAAGTTGGGGGGTAGTGGGAGTTAAGCTAGATGTATCAACAGAGCAGGAACTAGGCCATTGAGGATCAGGAATAGGAGAATAAGTGGAAGAAACGCTAAAATTAGCATAGATTTTATCTATTTTCTCCAGGAAAAAATTTGCCAGGGCATTACATTGTTCTGTGTCCAAACAGGGGTCTTTATGTACGGAGGACATGCCTGCAAGATCTTTTACAACTTTGAACAGGGCCTTAGGTCGATTTTGGGCATTAAGTATGGTCATATTAGCATGATTAGCTCTGGCGGTATCGCAGGCGGCATGGTAGGCAAGAAGAGCGGCTTTATACCTTTTTTTCTTATCCGTGCAGTAATTGGAGCGCCAAATGCGTTCCAGTTTCTTGCAACAAGATTTTTCCTGGCGGAGTGAATCATTGAACCAGGGAGCCGGTGGATGATGGATATGGGGCTTATTTCTCTGGGTTGGAAGGCAAGAATCTAAAGCTGATATCAGCCAAGAGCTGACAGCAGACACCTCCTTGGTAGTAACGGTGGGAAGCGTCGGTTTAGAGTTCTCAAGGCAGATATTCAGTTTGCCATTATCTAATCGTTTCCAGTTCCTGCTGGCTTTGTGAGGATGTGAGCTAGAAGGGCAGTTATGATGATCAGATATATTGATTGAAAAATCAATGATGAAATGATCGGACCAGATGACAGGTGAAGACGAATGGCAGGTGATGCATTTAAGATTAGAAATATTGGGATCCAATAGATTACCAGCTTTATGGGTGGGGCCAGAGTTATGCAGGTGAAGATCCAAGGCGGCTAAATCCTGTAATAAGCGTGAACTAATGGGGCAGGATGCATGATTAAAATGAATATTTAAATCTCCTACTATTAGGAAATTAGTGGATTGAAGCAACAGGGGGCAATGAGCTCTGGAAAGGAGGATGCCCATACACATGCTGAGCCAGGGGGACGATAAATAAGGGTTCCAGTCAGAGTAAAATTGGGAGAGAGTAAGAGTTTAAAGAGACCAGCTTCACAGTTGGGAAAATCTAGATCTTCCCATTTGCAAGAGAATTCTCTTTTGAAGATTACAGCAATACCCCTGCCATCCTTGAGTATACGGTTTCTCCCCACATAGGTGTAAATATTGGGGAGCGCCATGGCGATGTCTGGGCCGGAACTGTCGTTTAGCCATGTTTCCGTAACAAACATGGCTGCTGGTCTAGATGACTCAAGGAGGTCAAAGATGTCTCTCTTATGTTTAGAGAGAGATCGGCAATTTATACTAATAAAGCCCAGATCAGGACAAGCTTTGTGCGAAGTAAAGGAAAAATGATGAGTGACAGATGGGGTATCCCAGAAAGTGCGTGAGGGGGTGCATAGAGCCGTAGTGACAGAACCTAACATGAGAGCGCATATAGGACATTTCAGCGGCGCATCTTGACAACTAAAAGCAGGGGCAAAAGTACAGGGAGGCGGCTGTAGACGCAATAAAGCAGAGCGGGAATATGTTATGTTACCTGGAGCATAGGGAATGGCCCCTGGTCCCGTTCTGGCGCGGACGGGCAGGACTTTGGCACGACTTCGGCGCGAAGTCGGCGCTCCCGCTGCGCTCGTCCGCTGCGCTTCCGCCATTGCGTCATTAAGTGCCCAGGGGAAAGAAACTCACTAGCCCGCTAGCCTGCTAATTGACCAGCAGGGCGGAAGTGAGTATGTGAGGCCAGATGTCGGAAGTCTCGCTCGTGTGGCTCCGCTGCTGCAAACGGCACAAGCCGTGGCGGATCGGTGCCTATAGCGGAAAGAATAACAGGCACAGGAAAGAGCGTTGCGCCGAGGAGCGGCGTTCAGACAAAGGTATATTGTTTTTAAAATCAACAATTTAAACAAATTGCGCGTTGCGCTAAGAAGCGGCAAACAGAGTAAAAACACAAAGGGTATTTTTAAAATTGTGCAAAATGAGTGCGCAGAGCCTCAGCGGCCTGTCTCACCAGCTATCAGCCCCAACTGAAGGCTACACTGGTCTTTAAGTAGCAAGCCTATTCTACTCACTAGCCCGCTAACCTGCTAATTGACCAGCAGGGCGGAAGTGAATATGTGAGGCCAGATGTCGGAAGTCTCGCTCGTGTGGCCCCGCCGCTGCAAACGGCACAAGCCGTGGCGGATCGGTGCCTAGAGCGGAAAGAATAACAGGCACAGGAAAGAGCGTTGCGCCGAGGAGCGGCGTTCAGACAAAGGTATATTGTTTATAAAATCAACAATTTAAACAAATTGCGCGTTGCGCTAAGAAGCGGCAAACAGAATAAAAACACAAAGGGTATTTTTAAAATTGTGCAAAATGAGTGCGCAGAGCCTCAGCGGCCTGTCTCACCAGCTATCAGCCCCAACTGAAGGCTACACTGGTCTTTAAGTAGCAAGCCTATTCTACTCACTAGAGTGAGTGATATTCTTTTAGTATTAGCACAACAATATTGCCACATTTCGTCCGGTAGCTCCACAGCCAGGTCGTTCTGCCATGCAAGGCGGGGTTTAGTGTATTCCATCGTTTTCTCAGAGAGGTCAATACGATACAGGTTCGTTATTAACTTGGCTGGGGTCTTAGCATTGATTACGTAATCGTATGCCGTGATCGCCGGGGGTTCCGCCATGTCCTCCCCCAGTAGGTCTTTAAGAGCGTGTCGTACCATGTGGAACTGAAAGCGGGAGATAGGATAGTGAGAGGCGCCGTCCATCTCCAACTCATCCCAGGTGCGGGCAGTACTGCCCGAAAATAAGTCTCCCATATGATTTATAGCCTTGTCCTTACATGGGGCAAGCCAAGAGCACCAGGTGAGTGATGCCTTCGGGGCATACAGGAGTGAGCATGCCTGCACATCCATCATGTGATGCCAGGCGTGGGTGACTGCGTTCAATGAGTCGAGGAGACCCGTCCGGCGTTCTCGAGGGTTGGACATCGAGCTGGCAGATGGACTGGGTCAGCCACAATCTACACGATACGTATGTGCGGAATATCCGCTGGACCGTGTATCCAGTGGGGTGCGTGCCCGCTTTGCACGGCTCTATAATAGAGTTCCAGATCCGGAGCATTAAATTGTAAATTGTAAATTGATACTTGTATAGAGCACTACTCACCCGCAAGGGTCTCAAGGCGCTTGTACGAATACCGCTGTGGAACCCATCCTGGCTTTCCCGGTGAGGTGTCCACTCCTGGGCACCCCCAAGGTGGAGGCCAGGCATCCTTAGCGTTGTGGGGGCCGTTGTGGAGATTAAGCAAGCTATTGCCCAGAGTTGCAGAGTGGGACTCCATGATTGGAATAGGCACCGAGGCGAGAATTATCAGGTCCGTGGAATTTTGAGCCCAAGACCCGCCGAGGCGGGGAATTGAACCCTGGTCCCGGGCTAGACCTCTGCATCAGGGTCTGCCGCTCTAACCATTGAGCCACACTTCTCCACAGCATTCAGACCACCCTCCGCATACGAACGGGTGAGGATTTTCCAGGCAACTCTAGGTTGCTTGCCAGCCCACGCCAGCCGGATCATAAGTGAGTGTAGTTGCTGGAAAAACAGGCTCGATAGGACCATGGGTAAATTGCTGAACAAGAACAGAAAACGAGGCAACACTATCATTTTCATGAGGGAAATTCGGCCCAGCAGCGACAGAAGCAGGCGTATCCATCTGGAAATATCTTCCTCCAGTTTGGAAACGGCCACCCCGTAGTAGTCTGTGTGCAGCTTAATCCCTAAATACCGCACCGCGTCTGTGGTCCACTGTATTGGATATTACGGGTCAAATCTCTTCGTGGCAGGTGTGAGTGGGAACATGATTGAATTTGCATGTATACCCGAGAGGGAGCTGAACAAGACCACCTCACGTAACACAGCGGTAGATTTTCCTCCGGGTCACGAACGTATAGTAGCGTGTCATCCGCGTATGTGGATATAATTAGCTTGTATGTGGGGAAACGTATATCTCGGTGCCCATGACATCCGCGTAAGGCGCACGCCAGGGGCTCAGCCAGTAGCGCATAAAGTATAGGGGAGAGGGGGCATCCCTGCCTCGTGCCACGGCCAATGCAGATTGGGTCCGTAGTCAGCAAACCCGATACAGACACGAGCTGTAGGAGATGCATATAATATGTTCAGAAGTTGGAGAAATAGTTCCCCCACCCCCATGCATCTCAGAACTTGCCTCAGGAAAGGCCACTTGACAGAGTCGAAAGCCTTTTTCATGTCTAAAAAGACCGCAACAGCAGAAACCTCTGGGCGGGTATGCTGGAACGCAGCAAACACTGTTTGCAAATTGTAAGTAAGATTGCAACTGGGCACAAAGCCTGCTTGCTCTGGGGCAACCAGCGTGGTGACCATAGGGCTGAGACGGTTAGCGATAATTTTAGTGAATATCTTCGCATCTACGTTTAATAACGACAATAGACGATACGATGAACAATCCCCTGGAGGTTTCCCTGGTTTGAGTATCGCTTCTCGCATCGTGGGGGGCATCTCGCCTGACTCTGCCATGTCAGTAGTCGAGGAATTAGGAGGTCAGAGTATGTTTTATAAAATTGCACAGTTAGAACATCACAACCCGGCACATCTCATGGCTGATAGAACCCAGACAATTTCCTCGCGTTCAAATGGCCGCACCAGGAATTCACAATGTAAATTAGATAACCAGGGCAACTCAAGAGTCAGGTAGTCTAGAATACGCTCCTCTGGGACAGGGCCTCAGGGGGCGTAGAGTGTTGTATAATAATTTTCAGGGAAGCGGTCTGCTACCTGCTCTTCGGATAACGGCCCGTCTGTCTGTGGAGATCTCATGTCGGGAATCGTCGTCTTACTCCTACGCTGTTTAGCCAGCTGTGCCAGACCTCATGTCGGGAATCGTCCTCTTACTCCTACTCTGTTTAGCCAGCTGTGCCAGTACCGAACCGGGGCGCTCTCCCTCCCCGTAGGATTGGCGTACTTACCTAAATGCTTAATTTTGGAGTCCGCCTCCTCATGATACTCGCGCAATGTTTGAGCGAGGTCCTGATTTAGATCTTCGTTATCGCCCCGTAGGCGTCGTGCCTCGAGGTCCTTGAGCCTGTTCTCCAGAAGCGCTAGACGTCCCCAGATAGATTTAAGCACCCCCTCATGTTTAGAGATGGTGACTCCCCGAATATACGCCTTAAAGGTCTCCCATACCGTCAGAAACTAGTCGACAGAGTCCACATTGATATCAAAATACTATTCAATAGCTGTAGCTAGTTCCTCCTTGAAGGAGTCGTCCAGCAAAGAATAAGGAGGAAAGCACCAGGCAAATGGTGGAAGGCGTTTCGCCGGCACAGAGAGTGTAATTAGAACAGGAGAATGGTCCGAGAAAGTGCGCTGAAGTATTGTGCAGGCCTGCACCAGAGAAAGGAGACGGTGGGTGGCCAACCAATAGTCAATCCGAGTGTGTATGTTGTGTGGGGCAGAGTAGTGTGTGTATCCCCCGCGGGTCGGATGACGAACTCTCCATACATCATGTAAACCCAGACGTGTCATCTCCACCTCTAGCGCTTTAGCAGAGGCCGAGGGGCGACGATCAGGACCGTCCGATCTGTCCAGGAGAGGCTGTCTTGTCATATTAAAATCCCCCCCCCCAGGACCTATCCGTCACAGCATTCCCGTACCCTTGCCGCCAGGTCAGTGTAAAGCACAGGGTGGTCGTAGTTAGGTCCATAAGTGTTCACTATACAGAACTCCATGTCCTTCCCAGTGCATTTTGTGATTGTGTATCGCCCCTCCCTATCCGTAGCTATTGGGGTAAACTGGGCAGTGATGACTTTGGATTAACCCACTTGAGGGCCTCCCTAGTGTGTGAAGTGAATCCCGCCGCATGGACATTATTCAAGAAACCTCTATAGTGCAGTGTGGGACTGTCAGGGTGTAGGTGGGTCTCTTGTAGAATCGCAACATCAACTCCGTGCCTCAGAAGGTAGTGTAGGGCTTTTCTAACTTTACGGTGGTCGTTCAGACCTCTGATATTCCAGGTCAGCAGGGTAATAGTACCTAAAGTGTCACTCGATGATGTCATCCCGAGTGTATCCGTCGGGAAATGAGTCTAAAGAGTGGAGCCCGTGCAATTGTTATCAGTGCATGCTGTGCAATGTCCGTGCAAACAGACTAGAGGGGACCCTGCGACCGGGTCCGAACTCACACTATCTGTCCTTGTACCTCGGGTCCACCCCTCATGCTGCACCCCCTCACCACCCGGCAGCCAAGTCGCTCCTCGTGATGGCGCACTAACCGCCTCGGTGGAAACCAAGATATAGCGCAGGTCTAAGGGGCCCAACCTTGCCTCGAGGATAGTGCACGCAGATCTTGGCCGCTGTCCCCGTAGTGTTCCTCTGCAACGCGGCAGGATCGTCTCTCCCCCGTAGGGGCCAGATGTCGCGGGTGGGGGCCGGGGGGTCATCCAGCTCTCTCCGCCACCCTTGCAGCGGCACCGTGACCTGTCCGCAGTCACCACCTGTGCAGACGCTCCTGGGGCTGATAGCTCCAGTCACGCCCCCGGTCGCCCCAGGCGGCTCGCACCCCACCGCAAGTCCTCACGGAGGGCCGGGGCATAGCAGGTAGGGGCAGCCAGGCTGCTAGGATGCGCAGGCACCTCCAGGCATCCGGCCAACCTTCAGCAAATCGCCATCATCAGGGGAACCAGCGCGATCCGCAGCTCCCACCCCTCAGGCAGCGCACCCTCCGCCGCGGGTCTTCATGTGAGGACGGTTCACAGCGGAAAGTAGCGTTCAGTTCTTAAGTCCGCACAGGCACCTTCGAGTGCCCAGCCGCCCTCAGTTAAGTGCCGCCGGCGGGGAAAGTAACTTGGTCCGCGGCTTCCACCGTGCCAGAAGGCTCCTCCTCTCTCCAGTTGCCGGCCCGGCTAGGCCTCACAGCTCGTCACCGTCTAGTCCGGGGGGCGGGGGCAAGAATCGCACCAGACGCAGGCTGTGTTCTCCGAGGGACACAGATTAGTTGGGCAGGGCTGTCCAGGGCGCAGAAACACGCAGGATATTTGGTCGGATAGTGACGTAGAAGGGGGAGCTCTCGGCTCAAGCATCCATCTCCGTTGCTAGCTAGCTCCGCCCCCACACAACCCCCTTCTTAAACAAAACAAAACAAAAAAAATGTAAAAGACCGGCATCGCACCAGAGGACACGCCCCCTTCTTGTATCACTCTGCAAACGCTCCCCCTGGTGCGTTTGCAGATGGGGAACAAATTCCCCTTGAATACTGGGGGTCCCTGGGAGCCAATTAGTCCACCAGGAACCTCCAGTATGCACCAGGGGGCTGCATTGCAGACAGATGTTCTGAGGCCGTGCCCCTTTTGACACCTCTCTGCAACACACCTCTGTGGCGCTTAATGGAGGTAACTGGTGGGCTAGTTGCACCCCAGGGACCTTCAGGATTCAAGGGGAGTTAATCCCCCAACTTAAAACGTGCCACCAGGCGTGTTTGCACAGTGGTGAAGGGAGGGGGCGGGGCCTGAGGTGACATGTGTGCAAACATGCCCTGTGGCGTGTTTTAGGTTGAGGAATTAATTCCTCTTCAATCCTGAGGGTCCCTGGGGGCTAACTAGCCCAACAGGTATCTCCAGTAAGCGCCACGGAGCTGCGTTGCAGAGTGTTGTAAAAAGGGGCATGGCCTCTGAACACCTCTCTGCAACGCAGCTCTCTGGCGCATACAGAAGGTACCTGGTGGGCTAGTTGGCCCCCAGGGACCCTTAGGATTGAGGAGGAATTAATTCTCCAACTTAAAACGCGCCACAGGGTGTGTTTGCACACATGTCACCTCAGCCTTGCCCCCTTCCTTCACCATCGTGCAAACGTGCCCTGTGCGAGTTGTAAGTTGGGGAATTAATTTGCTTTCAATACTGGGAGTCCCTGATGGCCAACTAGAGCAACAGGTATCTCCAGTATGCACCAGGGAGCTGATTTGCAGATAGGTGTTCAGAGGCCATGCCCCTTTTTACACCTGTCTGCAACACAGCTCTGTGGGGCTTAATGGAGGTACCTAGTGAGCTAGTTTGACCGTAAGGACCCTTAGGATTCAAGGGGACTTTATCTCTCAACTTAGAACGGCCACAGGGCGCATTTACAGTCATAGTGGTGTAGGGAGGGGAGGCAACATGAGGTGACGTGTGCAAACACGCCCTGTGGCGCATTTTAAGTTGGGGGAATAATACCCCTTCAATCCTGTGGGACCCTGGGGGCCAACTAGCCCACCGGGTGCTTCCAGTAAGCGCCACTGTGCTGCGTTGCAGAGATGTGGTGCAGGCCGTGCCCCTTTTTACACCTCTCTGCAATGGCACTGACTGGAGGTACCTAGTGGGCTAATTTGACCCTAGGGACCCTCAGGATTCAAGGGGACTTAATCTCCCAAATTAAAATGGCCACAGGGCACGTTTACACAGTGGTGAAGGGAGGGGACGGGTCCTAAGGTGACATGTGCAAACACGCCCTGTGGCGCGTAATAAGTTGGAGAAATAATTCCCCTTCAATCCTGAGGGCCCCAGGGTGTGTTTGCACACATGTCACCTCAGGCCCCCCCTTCCTTGACCAGTGTGCAAACGTGCCCTGTGGCGTGTTTTTAAGAGTTATTTTTAATCCCCCTGCCCTAATATGTAATAGGGGCTTACAGAAAAGGACATGGTAATCACAGGGGTACCCCGACACATAGTGTTCCCTAGTGTATGTAGGTGTTTTAACTGTATTCTAAGTTATCATAGCACTGGCTATAGGACTGGTTAGTCAGAGTCAGTTACCACCAGTACCCATATGAAAAAGTGGAGGGTACAGGATGATTTTGCAACAAGGCCTCTTTCTACTCCTCTGTTTGTTCTTTCTGCACGTCTTCCTTCATCCTGCACTTTTCTTCGTCTTTGAGGACTTCTGTTGCTTCTTTCTGCATTTCTTTTGTTTTTTTCTTCTTTCTTAACATGTCATACCTATGTAGGCATTGGTAGAAACTAGCTATTAAAAAACCTTAGAAATTCACTGAAAAAACATAGGTTTCAGGCACCTTATAGTTACAAATTAGCATTTAAAAAACCTTTGAAATTCACTGAACAACCATAGGTTTCAGGCACGTTAAAGTTAGAAATTAGCATTTAAAAAACCTTTTAAATTCACTCAAAAAACCATAGTGATGTCATGAGTTATGTCACTGACCATGTCATGGGTGATGTAATATGTGACGTCAGCAGCAGTGCATTGCGGGTGCGCGAGTTATAGTTAGCTGAACTAACTATAACGGGAGAATTTCTATGGTTTTGTACGAGTGAAATGTCCAGATAACTATAACATCCCTGAAACCTATGGTTTTTACAGATATAGATAGTTTTATATATATTACCTACTGGCGGTCGCCAGTAGGTATATATAGTTAGGATTTTTTCTCTATGGGTTTTTTGAAAATTCTATGTCTAATAACTTTGGCGTTTGTGGACGGAATTGGCTGAAATTTTCAGGAAAATGGCACATTTTGTTTCTGAGCAGCCCTTGAAAATTTGGGGGGGGTTCGTCCAGTGGGGGCCGAGAAAAAAGGGGGGTCCCAAAACGTGTTTTTAACATTGAGTTTTCCATAGGGCGGTTGGCCTCACTTTTAGCCCGAACGGCTGAATGGATTTGCACGAAACTTGGCAAAATTGTAGGGACTGGTAGCCCGATGTGCCTTTTGTAGGTCTCAATATATGTGCTCCAGTGGATTTTGAGAAATTAACGTTTAAAAAAAGATATATATCTGTAACAGCGGACCGGGCAGCGTCCCAGGACGCGTACTTTTCGCGCAACGGAGCTTTGTGAAGCGAAGCTGATTGGTTCTCCGGCGTCTGTCAACATTCCAAACAGTCCGTAGCGGCCGCCATCTTGTCTCTCGGTAGGATCGAGAGACAAGAGGAGGCGAAAGCGAAGGGGCAAATGACCATAAGGGGGAATAGTAGATCCTCGCTGACCCCCTAGGTTTGATGTGGAGGTTTTAAAAGGGCCCCGCGGGGCAAAAAAAAATAATAATAATAATAATCGAACGGCTGAATGGATTTGCACGAAACTTGGTAAAATATTAGGGACTGGTAGCCCGATGTGCCTTTGCTAGGTCTCAATATATGTGCTCCAGTGGATTTTGAGAAATTAACGTTCAAAAAAAGATATATATCTGTAACAGCGCTCCGCTTCGCGTACTTTTCGCGTTACGGAGCTTTGCGAAGCTGATTGGTTCTCCGGCGTCTGTCAACATTCCAAACAGTCCGTAGCGGCCGCCATCTTGTCTCTCGGTAGGATTGAGAGACAAGAGGAGGCCAAAGCGAAGGGGGAAATGACCATAAGGGGGCATAGTAGATCCTTCCTGACCTCTTAGGTTTGATGTACCATTTTGCCAAGTTTGGTGTAATTCCGTTCAGCCATTCAGGCTGTAGACGTATGTAAATGTCCTATGGAAAATTGCATGGGGAAAACACATTTGAAAGTGTTGAAATTTAGAACCAATTAAAATGTTACTTTGGTTTTGTATTTGTGTGTGATGAAAGTTAATTGGTTATGTATATATGTCAAATGAGAGGAAACCACAGCCATTTTGTGATACTACTGTCTGAGGTACATTTGTGAGGAATTTTTGGTGGTGAATTTCTGGTGTTTGATTTACACAGTACTAACACTTCTGCTACTTTTAAAAAGGTGAGTTGTTAATTTGTAAGGGGAACTATGTTGTACACTTGAAGATAATTTGAAAAATGTTTTCTGTTATTTATTTGCAGTCCTTCTGTTATACTAAATACTTGATGAAGTTAGTTTTATATTATGTATTACTAAAAACGATAAATGAAAGTGATTATTTTTTTCTGCAATTTACAGCAAGCAATTTCAAAATAAAATGGCTCACAATGAAGAGACCGTGGCAATTTCTTTTGAATTGTCCACTACATTGATTGAAATTGAGAGCACCAATAATGAAATATTGTCACAAGGAGGACATGACTTGTATGATTCCATTAGATTGATTGAAATGGACAGCACCAAGAATGAAATATTGTCACAAGGAGATGACTTGAATGATTCCACTACATTGATTGAAATTGAGAGCACCAATAATGAAATATTGTCACAAGGAGGAGATGGCTTGTATGATTCCATTAGATTGATTGAAATGGACAGCACCAATAATGAAATATTGTCACAAGGAGGAGATGACTTGAATGATTCCACTACATTGATTGAAATTGAGAGCACCAATAATGAAATATTGTCACGAGGAGATGACTTGAATGATTCCACTACATTGATTGAAATGGACAGCACCAATAATGAAATATTGTCAGAAGGAGGAGATGACTTGAATGATTTTTTTGATCAATCTCTTGATGGCGAATTTATCGAGTGTTTGGAGACCATAGAGTTACAAGAATCATCATTGCAGACTTTTAATGAGGAGATTCCAGATGAGATGATTGAAGAGGAAATTACTGATGAGGACATGTTACTAGTTGTTTCAAATTTAGAAAATTCTGAAGAATAAATTTATATTTAGAAATCAAAAATTGTTTGAGACATTATTTATTTTTATTTTTAATTTATGAGGTTGTAGCGAAGTGATTGTAGTATAAAATGAGACTTATAGTATAGAGTGCAACATTTTTATGTTACATGGTAAGTTTACTCATATTTACTTCCCTTCTGCCACTATATTATCTCCAATGTGTATTTGACATGTCTTCTTCATCTCCGGCCTCCTTTCTCTCACTGTGTGTCTCCGATGCATCTTATCGCTGGTATTTTGTGTAATTACAGAAGAGAGTAAAATAAAATAGTTCGGAACGTGAAAAGGGGGCAAAGTAGAGTACTCCTCACCCCCTAGGCCTTTTTAGGCGGTCCCAAAAGGATCAGTTTCTGCTTTCCTGAGAGATTATGGTATGAGTTCCATATACCACAATAACTTGCATTACAACATGCAAGATATCTATCTCCTATTACCAACTTTTGGAGATATTCGCGCTAAGCGCGAATATCTCCAAAAAGTAACACCTGCCCTGAGCAGTTCTTAGCCATGTTATCCAATGGGAGGTGGATAACATGGCTAAGAGTATTAGCTCGGTAATGCATGAATATCGCTGAGTTTTTAGCGATATTCATGCATTGCGGCCGTTTATTATCGCATTTGCGATAAACCTTGATAATAGTAAGGTTTATCTTCGATAATTTCTGACGATGCTTAGTGGTAAAAAATTGGTTGGTAAGCATCGTTAGCGATAAATATCGCTTAACTTTGGTAATATGCCCCAACGTCTGTTAACGTTCGATTCGAAGGAAATGAGGAAGTGTTGAAAAACATTGTCTGCGCCATCTTGCCTTTTTTGAAATGCCACACTTTTGTCGTGCACGGCAGCCATTTTAGATGTCTTGACCAGACCCACTCTCTGCACGCTGTCGATTCGTAGCATGGCTCCTCACCCTCGCAAGCATCTTCCCCAGGCACTGGTCACCCCCGCTCTCTGTCTTATGCATGGGCAATAAACCTCCCCCCATCTGCGCTGCTCTTCCCTGAGAATCACACTGTGCCCGCCCGACACCTCCCTTTCGCCCTATTCACTACCGCACCCTGTGACACTCCTCTTCCTCTGTGTCCGATTGTCCAGGCTATCAGCTAGCCCTGCAGATGTAGTTTATGGCCCCAGCTGTAAAGAATCACCCCTCTTCAAAGGAGTTATAGTAGATCAAGGCCCACACCCGATGAGATCCGTCACACCACACGTGTTCCTACTATCTGAAAACTATCCTGTATTGTGATTGGGGAGGGGACCGAGCCTGAAGCGGAAGATTCCAGGAATGACTCTTTGTACATCAAAGTTTTTACAATTATGTGTCACATAAAAAATATATAGCACTCCAACAAAGTAGTAGGAATATAAAACTTTAATAACATATAAATATATACAACAAAACAAAAACAGTAAAAACATTTAAACAACGAAGAGACCGTGGCAATTTCTTTTGAATTATCCAATAGATTTATTGAAATTGACAGCACCAATAATGAAATATTCTTGTCAGTAGCGGTCTGTTGTGCGAATAGTTCCAAGGCAGCAGAACGCGCTGAAATCTGGATGTCACGAAGGTGATGTCTAGCAAGTTGCCGCCCAGCAAATAACGGCGTGGGGCGCCGCGGGGGTGAGTGAGTCCAGTAGGCACCACAGCTATTCTTACCGGCATTGCAGAATTACTGCTGGGGACAATGCCTGTGCTGGAGCAGGGTCACAGCAGAAACAAAAAGGATTCTGTTGAAGATGTTGTTGGTTTTCAATTTGAAAACAGTTCTGGTGTCAACTGCTATGCTAATGTAGTGGTTAATGTTTTGTTTTCTCTAGAAAATGTAAAAGAGGGGGAGGCAGTCCAAAGTTCCGTTAAAAGGGCAAAGGAAAGGATCGGTGGTTTGAACTATCAGTCAAAAAGGGGAGGGGGTGCAACAATTTTTCCTACCGGGTCACACTGTGCTTTCACCGGAAGTGAGGTCTGCAGGATTCTAGTAATTCAAAGTGAGGCTGGCGCCGACGTCCCGCGGATACAGTTTCGTCACTCCACGGGTGATCATGGCAGTCATTCCCCATCGGGGGTCGGAGACTCCCGCGGCTCCTCTAGAATCTTCAAGGTCGTGGAGGACTACGGTGGTGGAGTCAACCAGTGACCGGGCCATTTCTTTATGCTGGGCCCGCTCTTGCCAGGTCGACCGCCATTTTGAGAGTTCGGTAGCTACTGGCGATCGCGGGGTCAAATGAGCGGACGGGCTCCACCCTGCCGGGCGAGACGTTGCAGCATGGCCACAGTGGAAGAACTCTTTTCCGGGCGCCTGGACCGCTGAGGGTGCAGCTGGGAAGCCTCCACTGGGGAGGCGGGAGAGGCCTGTTCGCACCGTCTCTCCCTCCCAGTGCACCCCACGGCGTCTCGCTTGAGATTTGTTATGGCCGGACCAGGCGATGAGGACGAGGGGGGGGGGTCGGAGGCATGTGCAAGACATCCCCCCCCAGGGTTGTTGCAGCAATTATACAAGAAAGAAGAAGTGTCCCGTCCGTCTTCGGGCCGGGCTTCCGGTAGATGTCGGCCGGACGCCCCTGGCTCTGGCCCCATGAACGGGTTTCTTGGTTTATCGGCTGCAGCCGGATTCCGTCGGCCTCGGCCCCCCGACCGTTGGTGGCCGGACCGGAAGAGCATGTGGCGGGACTACCTGCAACTCTCAAGGGCCACCGCGGCCGGACTGGGAGAGAGAGGGGAGGGTCGAGGAGACATTCCCCCCCCCTGCAACTGTTCAGCGTTGTAAAGGCAATCCCCTGGCCGGGTCCCGTTGGTCTCGGCCTCTCCTCCGGCTACACCCTACGTTAGGATCTC
The DNA here is from genome assembly GCF_964261635.1 of Lissotriton helveticus. Classification (NCBI taxonomy): domain Eukaryota; kingdom Metazoa; phylum Chordata; class Amphibia; order Caudata; family Salamandridae; genus Lissotriton; species Lissotriton helveticus. The sequence goes on from NC_136070.1 coordinate 406,442,947, forward strand.
CTGGCCGAGGCGTGGCAGCAGGACCTGCCTTATATGGGCTGCTCCCGGCTGGGCGTAGCCGGAACCCTGCCCCACCTTGGAAGTTTCCAGAGTGGGGGCGGATGTTCTACTGACTTGCATTTTCCCTAGTCTATCGATTTTTTTGGCGTGGCAGGCGGTGGGACAGCGAGGGGTGATTTGGTTTCTCTTACTGTTTTTCTGGTCTCTCACCACTGGCATATTTTAACGTTTTCTTGTTTCTAGGACATTAATAGGTTTTATCATTACGTTATGTTATCGTTTCTTTGTTCGTTGTTTAATAAAAGTTCATGTTCATCAGTGGCCTACTGATTTTCGTTTTCCTATTCTTTTCTTTCCAGGTTGTTTCATGCTAAAGTTTCTGTTAACAGGATACAGTGATCACTTCGTTATTATTGCATATGTCCTTTTCACTAGGGGTGCTCTCTGGTCGGGCCAGATGACGTATGTCTAGTAAATGGTCCGGGTGAAACAGGTGCATCAATCAGTGGGGAGTAGATAGGCATGACAGATTACAACGGGGGAGAAAGGTCCGCATTACGTACCCTTTCACTACTTGCAAAGATTTTCCTACGTTTATTTGCAAACAGGGAATACCTCCAAAAAGAACTAATTCCCAAACAGTCAATGTTCGGACAATCAATCAATCAATGAGGAATGAAATAGGTACGACGTGTTAAAGGCTTGCGTTACCTACCCTTCACTATCTGCAAAGGGAGAGAGAATATTCCTATTCTTCCTCGTTTGCAGGTAGAGAAGATCCTTAAGAGAATTAACATCGAACAATTCAATGCTCGATTGAAACAATCAACAAGGGGTACTGTGAACACAAATGAACGCCGCTTATGTACATACGCATTGCTATTTTCAACAGGTTGTTCCTAATGTTTCTATTTTAGCGAGGTCAAAAAGAGATCCCATTAGTGGCCTACTGATTTTGCTCGATTCCTTTTGTTTTTTTACACGATTTTTCGCTATCTGCAAAGACTAAACAGAGTATTGCGACTCTGTGCTTGTTTGTAAATAGAGAATGAACCAAAGAGAACAATCAATCAAATGGAGAGAGAAGCAGGCACGACGGATTACAAAGGGGGCAAAGGGCTGCGTTAACTACCCTTCACTATCTGCAAAGAGAGAGTACTCCTAATAGAAATGAGGGGTGGGGGGCAGCATTCAAAGCAGATCAGTGTGCATAAACACGAAAATGTTTTTACTTACCACGTACTTGACATTCGACAGCTTATGATATTTGCTATTAAAAAACCATTGAAATTCACTGAAAAAACCATAGGTTATAGACCATATATAGTTAGGAATTAGCATTTACAAAACCTTGAAAATTCACTGAAAAAACCATAGGTTATAGACCATATATAGTTAGGAATTAGCATTTAAAAAACCTTATTTTACTCACACAAAACCATTGAAATTCCATATATAGTTAGTTGCACTAACTATATATGGCGCACCCGCAATCCACTGCTGATCATGTCACATATTACATCATTCATGACATGGTCAGTGACATCACTGATGACATCACTGATGACATCTCAAATGACATCACTGATGACATCACTGATGACATCTCATTTGACATCATTCTTGTGCTAATACGATAAACCTCTTCAGACTCTAATATAACCTTAGATACACTCAGTGTATACAGACACTCACACACTGCCACTCATCCATGGAGTTACTCACACACCCAGTCAGTCATGCAAAGAAACAATCTCACCTCCATTTCTTCAACTATACAGTTAAACACACCTTACTTATTGAAACATATACTAACACATATTTACTCTCTTATACAATCCCTGATACAAGTTCACAATGATCGATACAACCACTCACTCATTCAGTGGCTCTCATGCACAGTTATTTATATATGCCAACTCTCACATGTACTGTATTTTACATATGTACTTACTATGACATGTAGCATTGAGATATCCATTCACTCATCAATACACTCATGCACACAGTCAACTGCCCATGTAGCTGTTTCCACATGCACTCTTGAACTCATACACCTAGTGAATAAACTGCTCACACATCTATGCATAGAGTCACACACCTTCCAGCCACCCCCACACAAACTCAATCTCCCATAGAAATACTTGGGCAACCAATTAATAACACATATAGCCTCTCGTATAGCTAATGATCAACACATGCAGCAGTTTACAGAACAACAGACATAATGATGCACAAATTAAGACAGTTTAGTCACTAACCCATGCATTCAGTGAGACACATTTAATCACTCACTCATACAGTCAGTCATGCACCTACTAAATCCTTCATCCAGACACTTATACATCCACTCAAGACATATTTTAACTTTACAGAAAAATACAGTCACTGGATGTTGTCATCAGTGATGTCATCAGTGATGTCATTTGAGATGTCATCAGTGATGTCATCAGTGATGTCACTGACCATGTCATGAATGATGTAATATGTGACATGATCAGCAGTGGATTGCGGGTGCGCCATATATAGTTAGTGCAACTAACTATATATGGAATTTCAATGGTTTTGTGTGAGTAAAATAAGGTTTTTTAAATGCTAATTCCTAACTATATATGGTCTATAACCTATGGTTTTTTCAGTGAATATATATATATATATATATATATATATATATATATATATATATATATATATATATATATATATATATATATATATATATATATATATATATATATATATAAATTTATATATATTACCTACTGGCGGTCGCCAGTAGGTAGTTATAGTTAGGACCTAGTTTCCATAGGAAATCCTCAACATTCTATTTGGATTAACTTTGGCCCTGGTGGATGAATCCTTGCGAATTTCTCAAAGAAGATGGCTCGGTCCGCTGCGCTCCTTCCCTGAAAGTTTGGGGGGGATTGGTGAAGTGGGGGCTGAGATAAAAGGGGGGTCCCAAAACATGTTTTCTCCATGTTATTTTCCATAGGACGTTTAGACACGGCTACAGGTCGAACGGCTGAATGAATTTATAAGAAATTTGGCAAAACTGTAGAGTCCGGCTCGCAGATTACGCTTTTTTTGGAATGGTGTAAATCTGTTCAGTAGTTGCTGAGAAAATTAAAGTTAAAGTCAATTATATATCTATAAGCGCGTACGGGTGCGTGTACTCAAGCGGCTGCGCGCGAGCGGAATTTTTTTTGTTGCTGTGTGACGTCTGTTAACGTTCGATTCGAAGGAAATCAGGAAGTGTTGACCGCCATTTTGTCACTGCGAGTAAATATATTGTCATTTCAAAGCATTGGAACATGGAAAGGGGAGAAGGTAGAGATTGTTTTGCTGCGTAGGTTCTCTCAGGGTGTGCAGTAAGGCCCTTAAACGCGAAAATATATATATATATATTTTTTTTAAAGTTGCGGGGTGCGCGCACTCGGGGGCGCACTCCTATTTACAAGAGTGTGAAAATGGAGATAAATCAGAAGTTTGAGTGCTTTGATATAAGGTGGCTCTGAAAAGAGCCCTTGTGTTAATTGAGTTTTTTCTGCATTTATAAGTAAGTACCGATGCAGAGTCTGATGTTGCAGAGGAAGATTCTGTTTCCCTCATCCGTGAAATGAACACCATCTGTCCTATAGATGTCTTGCATGTGGTAACGCAAGTTGTTGTGGTAAATAGAACCCATGCTATAATCTCTGAGGAAAGCAGAAACAGATGTCTCCTTGCTTTCTCAATTTGTGCACAATGTTGATTGGACCAATTCCATTTCTGTCTTTGGCATATATTGGAATATACCAAGGCAGTTCGAGGAAAAAGTGTCATCAATTGTCGAAAGGTGTCTTTTAGAAGCATTTCCAGACCTACCCCAGTCAATGTGCCTAGATCGTTCCCGCCACAGTGCACAATTATAAGGTCTGGTACTGGGAGATGCATAAAAGTTTTCACCAATGGTATTAATTGGTGACATCTTAATCCTCTTTGCCCAATCCACGTTATCTGCACATTTGGTAAATCAAGGTTGGAAATTCGTCTGCTTGCTGCATAATTTCCACTCCAGTGAATATAGCTGTGTCCTAAAAGCCAAACCTTCATTTTCAAGGCAGATGCACTCGTACTCCGATGGGTTCTGGAAGTGGAATGGCAGTTAGAAGCTGAAAGTCAGGATAAAAAAATGGATGAAGCTTGGTGTGGTTGAAAAACGAAAAATGATTGGTTGATTCTAATACGTGAAGATTGAAGACTACGTTGCATGTTAATGTTATGTAAAAGAAAAAGTAGTATTGAGTGTGAAAAAAATGACATGTAACAGAGCTGTGGATAGGCAGGTGTTTCTGGAGGGAGAACAGTGTTGTTAGTTTGCTGTAGAACGTTGAGATATGAACTTTTTTGACCTGTGCCTTCAGCCAGGTGCAGAATGAGGTGTTACCATGGAAACAGCCAGAGATGGCAGTGGGTGATGGGTGACTTTTATGTGACATTGAAAATATTGTGAGGGACAACCAACTGAAATGTAAATTTGAATACAAAATTTTGCGGGAGGAAATATGATTGGCTGAAGAGACATATATGAGTCTGTATTGACTGGATATCTGTGCCATTGAATTTTGGTTGCAGTGATAGCAGCATAATTGAGACTTCCGTCAAACGAATATCTATTTTGTAACTGTCACTGTTGTACATCGTACAAAGCATTGGTAAAGGTAAGTCTGTAACTGTTTGTTTTGTCATGTACCGTAAAATATGGTTTACTCACAAACAATGATTGATTTTCCTCATAGTTTGAAACTAAACTCATTTTTGGCTGTCATAATGTGTTGTATTTCTAAAACTATTTTTAATTTAAATGTGAAATATGAAGTATAAAATATGTTTAATATAAAGAGTAATTATTTGTGTGATTTTGAAGCCTTTATATATAATGAGAGAAGTTGTTTATGAAGTGAAAAAATGATATTAGCAGAGAGACAGATAATGCAGATAGAGAGAGAAATGGTAAATTACATGTGATACCGTCGTGAAAAAATGTTAATGGTTAATGAATTCGTAAACTTTCTGTCACACGACAAAATTAGAGTGCGGTTTCTGGACGCGGCCTGCATTGGTGGGCGTAGGGTGAGAAGGGCAGGTGGTCGAGTAAAATAAAATGAAAAGTTGGTACATTACATGTGATACCGTCTTGAAAAAGTGGTAATGTTTAATGAATTCTTAAAGTTTGTGTCAGACGACAAAATTATAGTGCGGTTTGTGGCCGCGGCCTGCGATGGTGGGCGTAGGGTGAGAAGGGCAGGTGGTCGAGTAAAATAAAATGAAAAGTTCTGACCATGAGGTTGTACACAGATTTGTGCAGTAAATGTGTTCGTAAATTGAGGTACCAAACAGAGTATAAAAATATCTCTCTCACTCCTGCTGTTTGACTGCATCTTCATCTGCCTTCTGTTTTCCGTCTCCGTTGCCCTGTGTTATCTTATTGTGTGTGTGTCTGTCTGTGTCTGCCTTCAGTCCGGGCTGAGGAACTTTGCTGTGGAGGCACACACAGATAGTCGCATCAAAGTAGTTGGAACGTTTTCAAAAAACTATTTATATAATTGAAATGCTTTTTTGAAGCGCTAGTGAATGTTTTCTTTCAGAATTACCGCTCGGTTGCTTCCATAGAGCAGAGGGTATGTTGTATTTCACTACTTAGTGCCCCTGCATCTGCACTCTGTTCTCTGGTGGCTGGCGGAGAAGTGTTTGTTATTGTGGAGATTAAAGCGTGATAAGGAGTGAAATACGACATAGCGTCTGGTCTGTAGAAGCGTGGGAGCAGGGATTAACACTGAGTGAAGCGGAACTGCGACGGTGCTTGAGAAGAGTAATAAATTATTTTTTTACAGAGGTACAACTGTCTGCATGGTGCGTGACCTACTAAGAAAGGGTTCACGGGCTGTTATAGGGCTGTGGGTTCTAGTATGAGTAAATCAGGTCGACAAAAGAAAATATTAAGTTAGTACAGCTGAAGTTACGTGGAACACATGAATACTGTTTCAGTATACAATCATTTCAGTTGAGATTATGGATTAAAAGAGAGAACGTGTATATTTGAAATGTTTATTCAGAAATGCACTGTTTTCAAGGCAAGTTTCTAATCTAATACGAGTAGAGACATTGCAAAAAACAAAGTAATCGGTATAGTCAGTAGTACATAGAATACAAACGGTATAGTTGATGAAAAATGAATATGGTTTTGCAAAATTAATTATACACTCTTATGAGGAAGTATATTATATTTTAATAAATGGAAGAAGGTCTCTGGCCTTTCAGTTTAGGAACGATACATGAAAATGCTAGTGGTTAGACATTATGTCTTTATCAATCAGCTCTCTGTATGCGAAGCACTATCACGTTTCTGTTATGCTATTGTGTAAGGAAAAAAAACGCGCCAAAACGGACAAAATGGCGAGAGGTGCATGTATGTAATCAAAATATTTCAGTTTATGGAAAATTAAATGATCAGAGGTGTCTGAGGCGGAATTAAGCAGTTCAAATGCGAAATGGCGTTTACAGTTATAAAAAACTCATTCTATATTTACACATTAATTAGGGCACATGTAGCATATATTAGCGAGTTTTGGTTCGAGTACGTTTGAAATAACCTAAGATAAGATATACAATAGAATTGTTGAGATTAGACTTTAATAAAAAATAAAGTTCAAAATCGAGTAGCTGAAGAAAAAAAATTTAGTCCACATAAAAGATCAAAATGTAACCAGTAGGAAATCATAATGTCCACTGTTAGTAAAGCCAATAGGTCTGTTCATGTTAAGAAAGTATCCAAGAAAACGTGAAAAATATAGGGAGGCAAAACGAAATGTGGACGTCAATGGCTTGCATAACAGTCAACCCAGGATTGTATAGGCAAAGTAGGCAGCAACTGCTTCTAACAAGAAGTCACTGTTATGATCCGAAAACATGTCAGCCATCCAATTGAAAAGAGGAAAGCAGCATTCATGATCTGTTATTATCGGAGCCTCTAGTACCATCAGAGGACAGCTCGGTGGGTTTTCAATGTAGCTGTCTGTCAGGAAATCTTGCGCCGCTGCGAATATATCCCAATGACCCAGAACTCCTTGTATCGCTGCAAAGGCCATAATCCCTCCGTTGCAACAAAGCTGTTCATGATCAATTAACGGATTCATGAGATGATTGTAATTCACTTCAGGAGGTACCAAGTTGCAGAGACATAAGTCCAGGGCCCACATGAAATCACAGCTCAGGCAATGAAATACAGGCTGCACACAGGTGAAATAGGAATATCGAAATGATAATCGATATGAAGTATTCAGAGTCGAGAGTGCTAAGATGCCGTAGTAGTCAAGCATCTTCTGGCGAAATAGTTCTAAGTGTTCCGGCTTGTTTGCGAAGACAGGAGGGACATCCATTTTGAAATTAATGAGATGGGAACACAAACGTCGCAGCACTGGCAGTTCAACAGGAAGTCCACAGAAATAGGTCGCAGAGCATGGAGTGAATAGTAGCAGAATGACTTGATATAATTTTTGGCAGTCCGGTCACTAAACCATTTGTTAGTAGTTATAAAAAAAAAAGCGTGTCTTGAAGTGGAGGATGTGTTTAAAATTAAGGGAGTCACCTTAGTACATTGTAAAGGAAGGCCACTCTTTTATAAGGAATGGTGTTGTCTGTGAATATTAGCTAAGTGAAAGATATGTTCGAGAACAGATGCTACGCTAACTTGTTTTTGTGACAATAAGGCTGTTGTTCATGTCTTGTGATTCAAGGCCGGAATTCGCTGCCAGATGAAAACATCAAGGTTCACATGCGTGGGGTAGATAAACTACATTCTTAAAGGGAAGCTAATGCAGAGTGATTTTTACCGCGTAAGCTTTGTCGTTTAAAAAGTCATAGTGATTTTCATTATATGTAAAAAATAATATCACTGATGAAGAATGAAAAAAAATCGTTATAATAATAGGCACTGGTGTATTTTTGGAAAGATATGCAACATTACAGGGATTCCACTTAAATAAGTCATGTAATTGAAAGTGCCTGCATGTGGACGACTAAATATATGTTTAGGCGTTTAATATGCAGCTTTGAAAAAAAACGTGCGTTTGTTTTAAAAATGAAATGTAAAGGTTTAGAGCAGGAGTTTCCAAAGCGTTCGGGAGGGCTAGATGCATGGCAGATTAAAAAAATTACTACATGTTTTTCAATGGGGTTATCTTAAACATATGGGGGCATATTACCAAGCAATAGCGATAATTATCGCTATTGCTTGGTTGGAGACAAAAATGTACCGCTGCGCTGCGGTAATTTTTATCGCAGATAAACCTTGGTATTACCAAGGTTTATCGCAAATGCGATAAAAAACGGCCGCAATGCATGAATATCGCTGAAAAGTCAGCGATATTTATGCATTACCGAGCTAATGCTCTTAGCCATGTTATCTACCTCCCATTGGATAACATGGCTAAGAACTGCTCAGGGCAGGTGTTAGCTTTTGGAGATATTCGCGCCTAGCACGAATATCTTCAAAAGTTGGTAATAGGAGATAGCGATGTTAGCGACTGTTTCCAGTTGCTAACATCTTGGCACGCCCACTTTGCATGTCATTAGTGATAAATATCACTGACATGCAAAGTGGGGCCCAAGATGGACGCTATCTCCTACTAGCTGTCGCTAACTGGTGTTAGCGACAGCTAGGTAATAGGGAGATAATTTTATCTCCGCTTTCTTGGCTTTTAAAGCCAAACAAGCAGAGATAAACCCCCTTGATAATATGCCCCTCGTTTCTTTATCTACTGTGTCGTTTTTCTGCATGTTGCCTATTCTTTGATTTTTACTGTTGCTGTGTCTTACACATTTTCCAGGGGCGGGTATAGGGTCATGGCAGCCCTGGGCAGGGAGCGTAGGTAGGGGGCTCTGTAACAGGGGGTTTGGGCGGGGCGGAGCGTGCAGCCCACTGAAGAGGGGGGTGGATCAAGGTGTTTGGAAGTGGAACAGAGGCAGAGCACGCCAAATTCCTGCCATGGTCCGCTATGCAAATATGTATGCATCCTTAGAGGATTATTATATTAAGGATATATATTAATATGGTGGCTCCTGGGGTTTGGTGGTTCTGTGCAGGTGTACTGCTTGCATATGCCCATGGTTGGCCCTGTATTTTCTGTCTATGCACTTGTTCTCCGTCACATGGGCTTTTAGTTATGAAGGCCTTGTGTCGCTGGTGCATGAGTTTTAACATGGGAAAAAGTGATATATCTGTGGCGCAATAGTTTCATAAATGAGACATTTTGTATCTTATTGTAATGATAGAGAATCTTGGGGAATTTATCTGTTATGCTTGTTCTTTGCTATAATGGCTCTATGTTGTGTAAGAAATAAGTCTGTAATAAGTTAATTACATTTTATTATTTTCTTTTTTACAGTGTTTGGTGCTGAAAAGCAACAACGTGCCTTCTGAATTACAGAATTTGAGGAATTATATTCTTTTTTTCAGGTGAGTTGGTATTTTTGCATAGGCAATTTTTTGGGTGCACATGAAAATAATGGAGAAGATTTTTTTAAATGTTTGTAAAATTTCATTTTGGAATATGATTTTATCTTGAATTATTCACATGGGTTGTATCTGCTTATACTAGATATGTATTTTGAGATATTCTCCACTGACAGTTGAAATTATCTTTTAATGGGCTTGGTGCATGTGTTCTTTTTGATGGAGTTCAGATTTACGGATCATTGGAGTATAATTCTTTCATGTTTCCATTACTTAAATCTTGTGAAATGCTCATGATTTTTGAAATCTTGTTGCATTATGTTTGGCAGTTTTTCTCCTTTATTTACAAAGAGGTATTATGATATGGTTCTAGGTGTGATGGGTATCTTTCCTGCATATCTGTGATTATACTATGTATAGGCATTGTTTTACATATTCATGCAGAGGTTTATTATGAGGTTGTTCTTCATGCTTAGTATGACATTTTGTATATGCTATGACTTTTACATGGTGAGTATGCTGTTGAAACATAAAAGGAACTGTCTCTGTGAGAAGTAGTAATCTGTTAAGTGAATGCTATGGTTTGTATAGTGTGAGCCTTCTCTTCAGAATGCATATAGTTTACATAGCTCTTTGTACTGGTGAACTGAAAAAATGGGTCTCTAAAAATTAATTCTACAGATTATCAATATTTGTGATATCTAGAAAATCTAAAAAGAAATTTTACAGTAAAATGTCTTTTAACAACAGTAATTATTTAATGGAAAAAAAAGATCAGTGTTAATGTTTAGGGTTATATTGCCAATTTCTTTTCAAAAGAAGAGGAACGTGATATCTTAAAATATATAGAGTTAATAAGTTAGAAATTATAAAAATATATGTAGTTTAAAAATTAGTAGAGGTACTTTTAAGTTATACATTTATGAAAAAAGATATAATTTAGTTTCTATATTTTTTTAAAGGATACAGAAGAATAAACTGAGTCTAGTTATGGAGAATTCCTCAGAAGAGAAACAAATTCATTTTGAAATCATTAACGAAGTGATGGAGGAAATTTTAGACGCAGTCTTTCAAGAGGAAATAGATGAAAAAAATTATTTTATGGACATGTCTTTAGACTCCGCTCACTTAGAGATGGTTGAAGGAGATGAGGACTTTGGACTTGAAGAAGTCCCTGATGATATAATGGTGGAAGTTCTACAAAATTATGAAGATTTCAATAAATAATTTTTTTTTTGATAGTAAAGCATTCTTGAAGACAGTTTTCTTGTCCTATTCGTCGTTGATGTGCTTTAGGAGAGTGATAAGACATGTTCTAATGAAGTGTAAAAGAGATTGTAGTAAAAAAGATTAAAACATCTACGATGACCCATAGTTCTTGAAAAAAGTGTACTGTTTGTATGCTTTAAAAATTAGAATTAAAAACTGTCTATAATGTTAAAACAGATATGGAGTGTGATAAAATTAAGAACCAACATTCACTACAGGATTTCCTACTCTGTTCAGAGACTTTCTGTTATTTTCTTAATTCTACTTAGAAAATGAATCTGTAGTTTAAATTTGTACATTATATGCTAGTAGTCAACTATAATATTTGTTATGTTTGTGTTTTACAGATTGAGAATTTCATCAAAATCTTAAATTAAGATGCCGACCAGAACTGAAAAAAGAAAGCTCTATACATGGACTTACAATTTGAAGAAGAAAGGAATTGAAGAAGTATCAAAAGAACATAGGACGGATAAAAAGAAGAGTGCTCATGGTAAGCAAACCAAAAAGTTTTTGAGAGCAATATGTGGAAGGAAAAATGTTAGTATTGAAGTGGACAAGGAAAAAAGTATACCAGTATCGAGAAGGAGACATGGAACCAAAGATAAAAATGTTTCTGGAATCAGGAGACAGGAAAATCTGTACAGTAAAACTCGGATGAATCAATTTAGCCAAATCAGGAAGCGTATGTTTTACAACAGAGTAGTTTCGAATTTATTACAAAAGGAGAAAGTTTCTAAAAGAAGATCTGCTTTTCTTAAGAAGAAACAATATATAGAGGGTATTGTTGAGCGCGCGTTTGAGACAAAAAGAAAATTATTTATTTTAGTACTTAATAGAATAAATACGCTAAATAAGGCAATACAAGTTTTAAAGGCTAAAAGTAAATGGAAGAGACACATAAATAGGAGTAATTTTTGTAAAGTGTTTTCTGGGAAGTGGATGCATACTTCAACGTCTGAACCATTTTTTAATGAAGAGAGTTACTTTCAAAGTAACGATTTGTTGCATGCAGTTGACACCAGTGGTCGAGGATGTGAGGTGAAGGAGGGATGTGTAATTGAGAAAGAGAAAATTGTGGTTAGAAATGCAGAAGAGGTGATGGCTGGAGAAGCTTCAGGGGGACGTGCTAATGTTCCTGTTTACAGTTGGAATTGTAGTAGCATTTGTAGTGTACGACAGGATTCAATTGATTTCTTTCGCAATTTCTTACGTAAGTACACTAAAGAAAGTCTTAGAAAAAAAATTGTTATGTTGCAAGAATTAGATCATTGCAGAGTGCGAGAAAAAATAGGTCTGCAAGGTCATTCTCTGGCTTGTCTTTCTAAAAAAATATGCCAGAGTGTGTTTCATCACTTCAGGATGTTAGCAGTGCATCATACTAAAATGAGAAAATTGGTGAGAAAGTTGTATTATGCAAAAAGTCCAGCACTTAAACTTAAACAGTTAAATACTGCTCTTTTGTATGGATGTGAATTAGCTGTTAAGAAGATTTGTGCAGAAATTGAGGTAAGTTATTTTGGTCCAGAGGAAGGTAATGCAGAAACTGATATAATTATAGAAGGAAATGTGTTAGAAAATGTTGGACATGTTAATATTGAAAATTTTGAACAGGAAATAATAAAGTTTAAGGTAATTGCAGGTGAGAAACCAAATTTTTCTTGTGTCTGTTGTCGACGCATTCATTACAAAAGTCAAACTAGGTTAGTTGATTTATATTTAAAAAGTGAAGATGAAAGTAATGGTCAATGGAAAGATTTTGCAACTTATTTGTTGGTGGAAAACTATTTTGATTTGGGTTTTGAGCAACGTATTTGTAAATATTGTTATAATAAATTAAATGAAAATAAAATGCCTGCTAGAGCTGTTCATAATAATCTAGAGTTGTTAAATATTCCATCAGAATTGATGGATTTAAATACTTATGAGACTATTCTGATCCAATGTGTACATCCTTTTCAGGCTATTGTTCGTATGGAGCCTAAGACTGGTAAATTAAATCCTTCAGATTTACAAAGAGGATTAAAGGGTAGAGTTGTATATTTGCCACTTGATTAAAAAAATAAATATGGAAACAATTGGTGTTGAAAATGTAGAAGAGGAACCTCTAGTTATTCTAGTCAATGGTGTACCTACAAAGAGTAAGAAAATCTGGCAAGATTTAGTGGATGTTAGAAAAGTCAAAAAGGCAACGTTGTATTTAGTTCAAAACAATAAGTACTATAAAGATGTATACGTAGAAGAAGAAGATGTAAGTGAAGAAGAGGAGAGTGATTTGTCTATTGGACAAATTGAAAAAGTTGACCTATCCATATCCAGAAGTGAAGAAATTTATGAACATTACAGTGTTCATCCACTGCATTCCAAAGAAGCAATAGGGAATGCTATTGAATTATTTCAGATGAAAAAGGCGAAAGGAAATCCTATTAGTGTGTGGGAAGAAAGTTTGGAAGGTCGTTGTTTCCCACAGTTATTCCCTACAGGTGAAGGTACACGATATGATGATCGACCTATGCAGATTCCTGCATCTGAATACCGGACAACAAGATTATATGCAGAAGATCCGAGGTTTCGCCAATGCATTCCATATTTGTTTCATCTTCTGTTTGAGAGTGACTTATCTGGTCTCTCTTATGCAGTAAATCATATCTTAAAAAGTGGAGTTCATCTGCATAATATTTCAGCAAAGGAATTTATGGATAAAGTGCAACAGAAAGATAGTGTTTTGGATTCACACCTAATTAATTTAATGGCTTGTGAGCGTGGTACTAATGAGTATTGGTACCGTCGTCATGGAGATTTGAAGTGCATGCTTAGAAACTTAGGAGCACCAACATGGTTTTTAACTCTAAGCTGTGCAGAGTATGCTTGGGAAGATTTACTTGAATTTCTTCAGGAGGCGAATGCAAACATAGAAAATATAAACTACAAGACACCCGGAGAACTGTGTTCGTTAGATCCGATTAATGTTTGCAGATATTTTAATCATAGATTTGAAGCTATGATGTCTTTTCTTACAAACAAGAAAAATCCGCCTCTTGGTGAAGTACTGGATTTCTTTTGGAGAAAAGAATACCAAGCAAGAGGTGCTCCTCATATTCATATGCTGTTATGGATCAAGGATGCTCCTAAATTTGGAAGAGACTCGGATGAGACTGTACTCTCTTTTATTGAACAGTATGCCACTTGTGACATACCTAATAGTACAACTGATAAGGACTTAAGAGGAAAAGTGTTACGCTTTCAAAGTCATCGTTGTGGAAAATATTGTCGGCGAAAATTCAAATCAAAGAGTAAATTCTACACCAAATGTCGTTTTGAATTTGCACGACCGGTACTTTCAAAAGGAAGAGTCAACAATTTGATGTCATCTTTGCGACATAACATCAGAAGAAGGTCACCTAAAAATACGTACAATTTAAGAAGAGGTGAAGAATCCAAATATATAAATGACTATAACCCAGTCATTTTGTCCATGTGGAATGCTAACATGGACATACAATATGTTGCAGACAACTCTATTGCTGTGGCTCGATATGTAATGTCTTACATCACAAAATCTGAAAAGACGGAACTGAAGGAGATGTGGGAAGACATTTCTCATGAAAAGAGCCTAAGCAAGAAATTGTATACGTACAGTTTGAAGATGTTGTCTCATCGAGAAATTGGAGCATATGAATGTTGTGACCGATTATCATCAGCAAGTCTTTATGCTAAATCAAGGACTATTCTCTGGGTGAGTTTGGGTCTTGCAGAAACACGAAACCGTGTTCTAAAACCTGTGCAAGAAATTGAATATTTAGCCCAGAAAGAACCAAACAGTACAGACATTCTGAAAACAAATATGTTGGATACATACTATCCAAATAGAAGTACTCTTCTAGAAAACATTTGTCTGTATGAAATACTTCAAAACTACACTTTTAAAAGGAATGTTACAGAGAACATTGATAAAAGTGTATATGCTGTAATTGGACAAGAAGGATGTCTGGTGAAGCAAAGAAAAGGACACTTGATTAATCATCGGAAACTGAGTTGCGAAACACCTGACAAAAGAGAATTTTACTATTTTGCTCTTTTGCAACTCTTTAAACCATGGCGTAGAGAAGAGGAACTACTTGGGGACTTTGATAGTTATGAAGATTCATTCAACGTATCTAAAAGTAGTATTGAATGTACTGTTTTTAGTAATTATCTGCAAATGTTGAATGATGAAATAGAGCAAGAAGGGACAATTGCAGCGGAGATTGGTAGAGATAGTTCACAAGATAGTCAAAGTTTGGCTTCATTAAGTCAAGATCCACTGGGACAACCAATTATCCAAAATGAAGCAGCCACTGCCATGGATGAGGTGGAAAGAGCAATGCAGCAAGGTCAAGAGGAAGTAATCAACTTAGAAGAATTAAAGAAGCAATTTAATATTGAGCAAAGACAGATATGTGATGAAGTGACAGAGCACATTGAGCATGGCTTTCGTCATGAGAGAAAAGATTGCTCATGTATGTCATTTGAACCTATTCGATTATATGTAAGTGGAGAAGCTGGAACTGGTAAAAGTTTCCTAATTAAAGGAATTACTACATATTTACAGCAAAGAACTCAGTCAACACTGTCGTGTGTTGTTACTGCTCCAACTGGATTGGCAGCACATACTATTAAAGGTATTACTTTACATCGTTTACTGATGCTGCCAGTTGAACATGAAAATAAATTACAATATCACAAGCTATCTGGAGAAGGTTGTTTTTAAGTTTCTAGAGTGCTTAAAAAAATGAAACTTCTTATTATTGATGAAGTAAGCATGGTATCTAATTTAATGCTTGCTTTTGTGCATTTAAGAATGCAACAGATACTTAAGACAGAGTATGATGTGTTATTTGGAGGTAAACATGTCATAGTTTTTGGAGATCTACTCCAACTAACTCCAGTGAAAGGACAACCTGTATTTGAAACTGTTACGCATGAGGAGACTAGAAAGTGCCTGGGCAGTATTGGAAATGTTAATATATGGTCACATTTCAAATATACTGAACTGATTCAAAATATGCGACAGGCAAAGGATACTAAATATGGAAATATTCTTCAAGATATCAGGATTGGAAAACTAACTGAAGATGCGAAACACACTCTACGAACACGATTACTTTCCAAGCTGTTTCCTAATGAAGATACTGTACCTGAGAAAATATATAGTAAAGAGGTAGCAGATAAATCAGTGATATGCTTGATGCCAACTGTGAAAGAATGTTCAGTTTTTAATGAGAAAATGTTGAATTTAGAAAATCAACAAATTAGGAAACTGGAAGCTAAAGATAGAATAGAGCATGAAGGTAGTACTATTGTTTTGTCTGAAAAGTTGAAGTTAAAATTGGATTCTCTTCAAAAAAGTATATCTAAAACTGCTGGTTTAGAGAAAAATCTGTATGTATGTTTAAATTGTCGGATAATTTTAAGGAGAAATTTACATGTAGAAAGAGGATTGGTAAATGGAGCAATGGGTAATGTTGTTGGTTTTGTTAATTATACAAATAGAGATGAGATTGAATTTTTAAGAATAACATTTGATGGAATTGAGGAAGTTCAGCAAATTAGTCGCTGTTCAAATCGTTTTTTGCTTGTGAAAGACTTATATGTCCGTCTGAAGCAATTTCCAATTTGTTTTTGCATATGCAGTGACTATTCACAAATCTCAAGGTTTAAGTGTAGATTGTGCTTTGGTAAATATTGGAAGCACTGTATTCAAAGAGGGTATGGCATATGTTGCTTTATCGCGAGTTAGAACTTTATGTGGACTTTATTTAATTGATTATGATGAGACAAAGATTAGTGCAGATTTAAATTGTGTGAAGGAGTATAATAGGTTAAGAAGAGAATATGCTCCAAGTTTACCTCAAAATCCTTTAATTGAAAGGCGTATGGTTGGTCAGAAAAGGAAAAATGAGGAGAAATGTGCTGAAGTAGTTGAGAAACGACGAAAAAAAGATGTAGCTGTTGTTGGTAGGCATAAGAAAACGGTTAGTATTGAAGAGATTGTTGGATTTAAGTTTGAAAACAGGTCTGGTGTCAACTGTTATGCAAATGTAGTAGTTAATGTTGTTTTTTTTCTAAAAAATGTTAGGGAACAGATTGTAGAAAATCAGGAGCAAACATTTTGCTATTCCTTAAATTCTATATTTGAAAAATGTAGTAGTGGTGAAAGTGAAGTAGGAAGTGTTTCAGAACTAAGGAATGTTTTAGACATATGTGCAGGAGTAAATCAATTTTCACAGAATATTCAGCAAGATTGTCAGGAATTTATTATGTATATGTTTACAGTTTTGGAAGATGAAGGTGTAGATATTGATAATCTTTTTGGCCTTTCTTATAAATGGAAACATAACTGTGATAATTGCTCATTTTCAAGTAGTACTGATATACACAGTGAAAGATTTATATATTTAACATTACCAGACTGTAAAGAAGTGTCTTTTAATAAACTAGTTAAAGATGCGCATCAGAACATGGTCTGTTCTCAATGTAAGTCTGAAATGTTATCAACTTTATTTATCCATAGATATGGACAATATGTAATATTAATGTTTCAACGATGCAGAGCTGATGGGAGTAAATTGTCAACTTTAATTAAAAATATTGTGGCTACTCAAGTATCTATTGCTAGAAGAACATTTGTAACTGTAGCCATTATTTTTCATGAAGGGTCTTCCACATCATCAGGACATTATACAGCTTATTTGAAGTGTGGAAGTGGCTGGACGCTTTGCAATGATACCCAATTGACTTTTAAGAAACGTTTGCCTTTTGCCTTAACTAACTCCTATCTGCTATTTTTGGAACCCAAATTTCAGTAGAATCACTTGCTGTAGGAAGATTAATACTGTAAAGATATGAAACTTTCTTGTTTACAAATATCATGTGACTGAGGGTCTACAAATCTATAAATGAAATTTGTGTTTGGTATAGTGATAACATCAGGTAGAAATTTAGTTAATGTTTGGTGGTATAAAGCATGTTACACATTTTTACTGTAAAGGTTCACAAAAGAATAGATAAGATTAAGATTAAGAAATTTCAGGAAAAAACTACTTAACTCATAGTATTTGGCCATGTGGAAAAATATGAGAGAAGAAAATGAGTACTTTAGATAATTATTTTAGAACATATATGGACGCAAGTTTTTGGGAGAGGTATTTAAAAGATAATGAGTTAACTTATACAATTTGGCCATGCAGAAAGGTATGAGAGAAGAAAATGTATACTTAAGATAGATTTTTATAGGAGATACTTGCACGGTGTTTTTTTGAGATATATTTAAAAATAGGTCGTATAGTTAAATTAGTTTGTAACTGTGGAAGATGTAGTGTGCTTACTCAAGAAATTGCGAATTTGAGAAAAACATTTAAGATATGTTTTTTTCAGGTATTTATAATATGTATGGAGATTTTGGATGGGTTTTTTAAACACAATCATTTTGATTGTGTTTTTTTTCCCCGCTGTTATATGATGATTAATATTGAAATCACTGTTTATAGTGAAAATCAATGTATTCTGAGGACAGCAAAAATAAACCATTTAATATGTTGTTTGAGTTATTTTGTTACATTGAATTTAGAAATATGTATTAAAACATATTTTTTTACTGTCTTCCACAGATATTATATTTATAAGGTAAGTACAACTAATAACATCCGAGAGTTTTCTCTCCCTCTCTCTTATTGACTCCTACTTTTTTTTATTTTATGAAATGTACATTATAATCTTATTTTTACTTTTCTTCCACAGGTACTACGTTTTTAAAAGAAATTTACTTTACTTTTTTACTATTTTTTAGGTAAGTATAAAAAATAAAGAAACTTTTACATCACTGTTATTTCTTTGTCTATCCTGCTTAAAGCAATGTCATGTTTAATATAAGCACTTCCACATAGGATTGGGTGCATTGTTATAAGGCATGCTTTAAAAGTGATTTAATGAAATGAGCGACATTTTACTGAGTGAGTTCAGCAACACTGATATATGAAAACATTGGTGGGAAATGATATTAAATGTTACATGTTGTTCTTTCCAGGAGTTTAAGTCCTTTGCTGCAGTGGCAATTCAGCCTCAGCATTAGGGGGCCGGGGGGCTGAGTGGTACTTCTATGCTCATGATAGAGGTACTCCTTCATGAGCCACGGTTGAGATCTGTTCATGATACAGTGGTTCTCTCATGGCTCTGCTTAGTCAATAGAACGTGTCATGGAGGTACAATATTAGTGCTGTGCAAGCACAGCGGCAAGCCCATGACAAAACTGGTCTATTCTGGGGACAGCTGAGGCAATGATCGTGATGGAGCGGCTCTGTCATGAGCATGGAAGGACTTAACAGGTGTTAAAAAAACATGAGGGGTCTCTTCAAAGAGAGTGTTGGTTGTAATTTAAAGGGCACTTTAAAACACATTGTAGCAGCTTTATGTTGACGTTGCGTCTCTTTGCGCCACAATTTCGTCAGTTCATTTAATACAATGACAGTGGAAATAATGTACCATATTTACAACGTTATGGATCTAGGAGATATGTCACATTCTAAAGCCCTGCACCATAAGGAAGTGTTCCTCTGAAGGAATGCGTCTTGAAAGTGGCTGACTGTAATGCATGATATTTCACTCAGTGACTTTCAGACCTATGCTGTTTCAAAACTGTGCATGTGCTTGAAGCAGGCGTAGGTATTGACGCAGTATTGTGAATATAGTGCATTGGTGAGCCTTGCTGGAGCTGCATCACACTTGCGATGCAACTCTAGCAATGTATTACTTTTTGAGCACAGATGTGTTACGCATGTATGGTGTTTTTGTACCATGGTGCGCCACATTTCAAATGTGGCACACCATGGGTAACGGAGCACTAGCATACTGTGGTGCACATTAACTGGTGCATATCTGGGTATGAAGTAGTTAACATAAATCTGCCCCATAGGTTACAAATCCGCGTTTAGTAGAGTGTTCGGCCTTTGTAGTGTTATGTTTTTTCTGTTATTCTATGTAGGTATGTAATATTGCAAGATTTTTGTCACGAAAAAGAAGCCATGAGTATTGGGTTTGTGAAAGATTGCAAGATTTTTAAAATTAAAAAGCAAGAACCATGGCATTGTTTAATATAGCATTGTAAATACTTATCTTTAATAATGATGAGAGAGTAAAAAAAGGTTAACCTGATGTTTTAAAGTTATTCACAGGCTTCTTTAGAGGAAGTGTTCTATATGATTGTAGCGTGGGTGTTTGACTTTTTTATAGGTAATAGAATGCATTTTGTATGCTGTAGCAGGAGGAGTACTACATGCTTGAATATTCTTCAGTGCTTATTTTCATTTCGTAAGTGGTATTGAGACCGACACAGAACTTCAATGGATCGGAGGGGCTGTTCCTGTGCATCTGGAGGACTGCCAAGCCGTTGCAGCAGTGGGAGTGAGGCCTCTCACGACAGAGAACTTCAATGGATCGGAGGGGCTGTTCCTGTGCATCTGGAGGACTGCCAAGCCGTTGCAGCAGTGGGAGTGAGGCCTCTCACAGGGGCGTAGCGCAGCTCCTTTTGATGCTCACAATTGCAGATAACAGGGAAGAGATGTCTGTGGAATTTATAGATGGTTAGTCACACTAGAGTGTGGGCGGCGCCCCTAGCACTTCATTACGGCACACAGGGGAGCCGCGTTGCACAGTTTGAGAATCAGAGACTTAGGAGATAAACCTTCATAATAGGAAGGCTTCTAAGTGATAAAAATCCTGTAAAAATCTCAGTATTTCACATTATCGCGTGAAAAGAAAGTCTTTCGAAAGATGTTGAACGTTGTTCTCTTTTGAGAGTAGAAAAGATAGTGAGAGAAGTGGGTGGAGTTCTCCGTGTAAATTGCAGAATAGAAACTACTAAGAACCAATTGGAAGTGTTGTTTTCAATTCACATGACTTCACATGCGCGTCTCGGGACGTGTAGGCGGTGACAGTATCTGGTCACATACGTCATTTGGAAGTAGCGGTCTAATTCAGCGAAGTTTCAAAACGTGAAAAGGAGTAAATCCAAACACATCCGGATTTAATATATCTTCTGAGCTCGATTCAAGCATACATTTGTTAAAGTATAAAACCTTTTATATATATTTTTTTTAAATACCAAGGTGTGTACATTCGGTCACGCACGAAAGTTTAAAAAGACATTCGGCCCCATTTTATGAAAATTTTCATAATAATAAAAAAGAAGCCTAGGTTTACTGTCTTTGACGTAGTATAAGTTCTTTGATGGGTCTATGAAGAAATTTAAGAAGTTGCAATTGCAAAGTTTTCACGAAATATATAGGCGGGTGCGCGCACACGGTCGCGCACGAACGAAAGCCAAAAAAACGGAGATAAACCCCCTTTATAATATGCTCCCGGAGCTCTTTTTAGTAGAATGAGTTAGTTCTGAAAATAACTTTTTTTTTTTTTTTAAAACAAGTGTTATGTTGTTTTTGATTTTTTAAACTTGCAACAACATTTTCATGTGTGACACAGGATCAAAATGAAATGAAGAAATTTATCTTTTCTCGGGGCATTTATGACTCTCAATTTTTAGTTTAGTAAGAATGAGGCTCTGCTCTCCGTACAGAAGAATTTCTCCACACTCGTTGCATTTCATGTGCACCTTTGCAAGATATGGTCTCAAGTCCATCACAGCACTCGATGGTGATACAGGTCGTCCACCAGAAGATGTGCTGGCCACCTCTGATGGTAATAGCGTGGCCAGGGCTCTTGTCGATGCCTTTGCAAATTCCACAGGGTGCACTTGTTTGACATGCCGCACCATGGTATGTATGGAAAAGGAATATTTTTTTCTTGGATTTCCTCTTGAGAGAACCGAATTGCATATCGTGCAGGTAACTTTTGGCGCATTCACTTTCTTTTGTTCTTCAGGATAAGTGAAAAATTGCCAAATAAAAGATTCCTTTTTTCTTTTTAAAGGTAGTCGCTCATTTCCTTCAGATTCGGAAGATGAATGCGGGGCGGCAGCCATTTCAGCAAAGTCTTCCGAAGGGTGTTGAACGTCGTTCTCTTTTGAGAGTAGAAAAGATAGTGAGAGAAGTGGGTGGAGTGCTCCGTGTAAATTGCAGAATAGAAACTACTAAGAACCAATTGGAAGTGTTGTTTTCAAGTCACATGACTTCACATGCGCGTCTCAGGACGTGTACGCAGTGATAGTATCTGGTCACGTACGCCATTTGGAAGTAGCGGTCTAATTCAGCAAAGTTTCAAAACGTGAAAAGGAGTAAATCCAAACATATCCGGATTTAATATATCTTCTGAGCTGGATTCAAGCATACAATTGTTAAAGTATAAAACCTTTTATATATTTTTTTTAAATACCAAGGTGTGTACATTCGGTCACACACGAAAGTTTAAAAAGACATTCGGCTCCATTTAATGAAAATTTTCATAATATTAAAAAAGAAGCCTAGGTTTAGCCTCTTTGACGTAGTATAAGTTCCTTGATGGGTCTATGAAGAAATTCAATAAGTTCAGATTGCAAAGTTTTCACGAAATATATAGGCGGGTGCGCGCAGTCGGTCGCGCACGAAAGCCTGGAAATGCGCTATCCATTTTATTGAGAACTGTTGCCAAGAGTGCGCACACCGGGTCGTGCACGAAAGTTTAGAAAGGCTATTTTTATTTACAGGCAAATTTTAATGCGTTGAAAAAAAGGTAAGGTACAGACTTTCTAATTCTATATCGCTTTACAAGGAGTCTGTATGCAACTTGAACAGTGAAGAAAACGGCTTGTTTCTGAAAAAAATATTGCCAGAACTTTATTGACAAAAGTATAGGTTGTATACACGAGATATTTCTGAATTAGCATTTTAAAAACCAATGAAATTCACTGAAAAAACCATAGGTTTTACACACGTTATAGTTAGGAAGTAGCATTTACAAAACCTATGAAATTCACTGAAAAAACCATAGGTTTGACACCAGTTATAGTTAGCTGGAAATTTTACTGATATAAAACCAATGAAATTCCACGTTATAGTTAGTTGGACTCACTATAACTTGCGCGTGTAATGCACTGCTGATGACGTCACATATTACATCACTCATGACATCACTGATGACACCATCTAGTGAATGTGTGTCTTTCTGAAAAATAAATATGTGTTATATATGTATATATTATTGAATATCTTAGTGAATACATATATTAGTGAGTAATGCTTAAATATTTAAATATATGTATTAGTGTTTCACTTTGTGTATAAGTGGCTGCATGGGTTGATGAGTAGGTACATGTGTATGTATATAGGTGATTAGATGTTTTTCTTAGTATCAGTATGAGTGTTTGCATGCTTTGGTGGGAGTATTACTTAGTACATAGATGCAAGAATGACTGAGTCTCTGTTTGTATGTGTTTTGAAGACAGCATATGTGCACGACTGTATGGGTGGATGAGTGTGTATATGTCTGTGTTAGTGAGTGAATGACTGTCTTATTAGTGTCTTTATCAGTAACTACATATGTTTTAATCTAGTATATGTGAATATTGATGTATATAAGTGAGTATATGTGAGAGTGAGGGATTGTAAGAGTTCCTGTTTAAATTAGTATGTGTTTCTATAAGTGATTTTTTAAGAGAGTAAGTATGTGTAAGTTTCCTTAGAAGTAAAGTGGTAGTGTGTGTATAGCTGTTTATGCAAATAAATGGATGTTCAATAGTTTATTTGCATGTGTGAGTATGTGTGTGAATAACTTTTGGATGAGTGTCGGTGTGTAACAGGATGTGTAGGTGTATCACTACATATGATTAGTGAATATATGTATGAGTGACTATATAGAACTGTTGGTGAATTAGTGCATGTGTATATAGATGGTGGAATTATTGAATTGGTTGTTGTAACTGGTATGGGTATCTCCATTTTTTTGAAAATTTTAGTTTCTATTTTTGAATATGTGTTTCAAGGGTTAGATTACAGTGAAAGGAGGTCTGTCACTGTGTCACAAGGATGGTGTCATCAGTGATGTCATGAGTGATGTCACTGACCATGTCATGAGTGATGTAATATGTGACGTCATCAGCAGTGCATTACACGCGCAAGTTATAGTGAGTCCAACTAACTATAACGTGGAATTTCATTGGTTTTATATCAGTAAAATTTCCAGCTAACTATAACTGGTGTCAAACCTATGGTTTTTTCAGTGAATTTCATAGGTTTTGTAAATGCTACTTCCTAACTATAACGTGTGTAAAACCTATGGTTTTTTTCAGTGAATATATATATATATATATATATATATATATATATATATATATATATATATATATATATATATGGATACACCTACACACACACATATATATGCTCAGTTTAGTGTGGTGTGGGTGACATGAAATCCAATTTAGATACAGATGAGAATCTGTAGGCTTGTGATACAGATCAGTTGTAGTTTTTTTGTTCATGAATGGTGAGTAGCACATCCAGGAAAGGCAGATGATGCTTCTGTTTAGTATTGCTGCTGGTACATTTGCTGGTAGGATGGATATTGTTGACATAAGCTGTAAATTGTTCTAATGTTCTACTTCCTGCATTCCATATTATAAATGTCATCAATGTATCATGAAAGTGGGGAGCGCATGGTCTACGCTCCACTCCCAGACGCACCGCGTCACTGGATCTTAGATCCAACCAACTCGTCACCATTTCTTCTACTCAAAATTCATCCAATTTTATTCCACGATTTTTTGAAAATGTTCTTTTTCTCATTTACATGTCCGCATGCGTTACACAATGCATTTTTGGAAACTTCTCATATTTACTCGTGCCCATCCGAACTTCAGAGAAAATATGATCCAAATACAACCAGTAGTTCTGAGCAGCATGTCTTTATTGTAAACCCAATGCATTTCGGGCTGTACCATCAGCCCTTCGTCAGGGGTCACTGTAAATCAACCAATTAAAGAAAGCCCATGAGTGTAAAATTGTAGCGTTTTAAACATTACAACACAGAAATTTGTATTATTACTTAATTTTGTTCATTTTGTTTTCAAACTTCATTGAACAAGTCATTAAAAGAGCTCTATGTAAGAGCTCATGCCCCGTGATTACCCCTTATAACCCAAATGCAAAAAACATCTTTCAACCCACATTCCCTTAATTTGAAAATAACACCCTCATTACACACGATACGTTCTCTGGAATCCTATGTCACCCCTCCAATAGTTCTAATTATAGACTCCATCCTCTATTTACATGACTCGGGTTCTAATCTGACACATCTGCGTTAAAACCTCCGCCCATCAATCTTCGCCTCACTCTCTCAACTAGTGCGGAAATGTTCTCATCAATCTCCGGACTCCACAAACTTATCCTCGCGCTTCTACATTTTCAATGACTACGCTCGAAGCATACCTGCTCACTCCATTTCTTCTGGCTGCTCGACATACGCCTACAGCCGCCAATGAATTCTCGTGTGGTCAGCCCTGCACTTCAGCCCACTTTTAGAGCGTACGTGCTCCTCCCCCTTGTGTGTAAAACTAAAAAATCACCAGCGTGTCTAATACTCCCTGTGAAACTACAGTCCCCATCATACACCTGTGATATACCATGATAAACGCTCGTACACTGAACAACATATTTCAATTTCATGCTTGTTGTTGATAATCTCCTGGACTTCCTGAATGTGGTTTTGTGTGTAGATTCTCTAGTTGCTACTGAGAACTTGTCGAATGCGGAGTTCTTCATCTGTAATTCGTTTTTTTCAAAAAGTTTATCTTTATCCCGGGTGCAAAAACCAACAAAGGGCATTTATAATTTATAACATGAAAGGGGTAGTATGCACTCCATATTTCTCAACAATTCATCTGATCCTGTCATCCTCCTATGCTTATCGCGTGCATTAACTGGGTAGTGCCTTGCCCTAAATGCACCAAATTCATCCATGAGGTTTAATCTACTGTACCTCACGACCATGTTCTAAATTTCTTTGTTCACGTCTTCTGTGGGATCAGTTTCTAAAGGTTTGAAAATACTGGTGTCCATTAGTTGTCTCATTCCCTCCTCAATATAATCACTTACTTTCATGGCAACCACTGCACCATCTTTTTCTGCTAGTTTTATAATGACATCCATTCTCTGTTGAAGGAGGTTGAGAGCTTTTCTTTCTTCTCGGGTAATGTTATCAAAAATCCTTTTAGGTGTTCATTCCTTGATGAGTTTGTTGATGGATAAAATGTATGTATCAAAAAACAGGATTTCCACCACATTGAGGAGTCCATGATTTGGGATGGCGGAACGTCCTAAATGGATCTGGAAGGTAGCCTGGCAGACCAACATTAGAATTATTATAAAAGTAGTCGGCAAGTCTGCATCTTCCCTCAAAGGCTTTTAGGTCTCATCCTGCTGGCCGCATTATGGTCCTTATAAACAGGACAGAAATAGAGGCCTTTAGTCAAGAGGTTCAATTCACCTGATGATAGGAGCCTTCCAGTCAAGTCAATAACTGGGTCTGATGTCTGGAAGGGTGTTGGCTGGCTGATGCTATGCAGTCTTTTTTGTCTTATAAACCTTCTTAATTTTTATGTTAGTTACTCACAGGGCTTACACTGACAAGAAAATCTCCAAAAACAGAAAGATTTATGGAGTGGTGAGTTGGAAGAGGAGGTATATGAAATCTTAACATATCTCTTTTGAGTTTTGCAGATTTAATTTCTATAGCAATTATCTGCCAGTCATTGCTTACTGCAGAGCTTCTAATTTACAATCTTTTATTGAGAGAGCAGAACCCAAGCAAATTGTAACAAATGCAGGGGTTCATTGCTGTGACTCTAAAAGGTGCATCATGTGTGAATAGCTTTTGCAAACATCATCAGTAATTAGTTTTGTTACAAGAATGACCTATGGAGTATGACAGCATCTTACATGTTGATCAAAGTGCATTATCTGTGTGATTCAGTGCCAAAGCTGTAAAAACAAATATATAGGCAAAACAGTGAATGACCTCCATACACGATTCAGTAACCACAAATCAACCAGCCTGTGTGTATATTTATATATATATATATATATCCTCGCTCCTGTTGCACTTAGTTAACGGAACAAGCAAGAAGTAAAACAAACTTCGCTGGGGCGAAACAAATGCATAAACTTCCTTTTTACGAGGAGTTTGAGATTCTCAGGCAAACGAGACAAAAAGGGGGAAGAAACAAACCCCCGGATCAACAAAGAAACGACCAACGCGGAGGGAGGGTGAGTGGCGCAAAAAGCAACTTCTCGCCACCACTAACTAGGAGCAGGAGCAAGAGATACAACAAACAGCGTTGAAGAACGTGACATGCTCTGAGGACAATCTAACGATAATTAATTTGACTCCGAGAATATTAACTAAGGAAGAGGAATATGTACTAAAGTTGGGACTTTCCTTTTGCCCAGACAAGAAACTAGAATACGCACAGACTAAAATAGACTTATACAAATTTTCACGAAAGTTAAAGTTGCACAAGTTTTATAAATTGCGTCCCAAGAAAACAACCAGGAACACACGAACTCCGAATGTGATGGACATGGTACAAGTAAAGGATTTACCAGCTCTAAAAGATCTAAACATGCTGGAAATAGAATGTGCAAGCCAGGAGAGAACGAACATCTCTGGACACACCGACATAGAACAAGCAGGAGGAGACAGTCCTTTTAGACCTATGTCAACCTTCGTTCCACAAATGCCAAACGATAACATTGACGTGTTCATGGACACGGTAACGAAAGAATTGGTGAAATGGAGGAAAAAGTATGGGTATAGGATTAACAACAAGAAGAAAAATTTGTCGATGAAACATTGGGAGGCAATTAAAAATATTCAACAGGATACAAACATAATTGTGAAACCGTCCGACAAGGGGGGGAACGTTGTTCTACAAACTTACCAAGCATATAATGATGAAGCAATGAGACAACTAGCAGATACAAACTCACGAATTGCCAGCAGTTGCTTCGCAAGTGGTATGATAAAGGGCTACTGGAAACAGAATTATATCTGTACCTGAGGTGTGTGAATCCAGTAACGCCAAGCTTTTATCACTTGCCAAAAGTACATAAGAACAACAAGGGACCACCGGGACGTCCAATCGTGAGTGCACAGGGAAGTCTATTAGAACATTTGTCTGTATACATTGACTATTTCCTAACTGACTTTGTAAAAACATTACGCAGCTACATAAAAGAAACCAAGGACTTTTTAGCACACATAGAAAATGTGGTGTGGAAAGAAGGGGATTGTATGCTAGTAATGGCCATAGCTAGCCTTTATACTAACATAGGCCATGTGGAAGGCTTAACAGCTATAAAAAGTTTCTTGGAAACGAGATCGGCAAAATTTGCAGAACATAATGAGATGCTGCTAGAACTATTGTCTTTTAGCTTAAAAAATAAAAATTTTCTATATGAGGACCAGTACTACCAGCAATTAACTGGGGTGGCCATGAGCACATGTTACTCCCCAAGTTTTGCGAATCTTTTCGTAGGATGGTGGGAGGAGCGGGTGGCATGGGCCAATAATAATGGAGAATGGACACAGAATATCGTAGCCTGGTACAGGTATATTGATGATCTCTTCCTGGTTTGGAGGGGATCAAAGGAATCAGCAATCAAATATGTAGAGAAACTAAATGAAAATGAGTATAACTTAAGATTCACTGCAGAAGTGAGTTGTACTAATGTGAATTTTTTGGATTTGGAAGTGGTGGTGAGAAATGGGAAAATGAATACAAGATTATATCGTAAACCTACGGCAGGGAACTCTATTTTACATTCAACAAGTAGTCACCCCCCGAGGCTAATCCAAAGCATCCCCTATGGGGAATTACTTAGGATTAAACGAAACTGCACTAGTGAGGAAGACTTTGAGAGTAATGCGCAAGCCAGTATAGCAAGGTTTAAAGCTAGAGGCTATGTGAACAAAACTCTAGATATGGCTTTGCACAAAGTACTGAATGTATCCAGAAAAGATTTGCTAAAAGAAAAAGATATAGGCAAGACAGGGAAGGGCAATACATTCAGAATGATAACAACATACTCTAGAGGCGCGGAAATACTCCGGATGATTTTAAGAAAAAATTGGAATCTGCTGAGAACGGATCCAGTAATTGGAGCCGATTTACCCCCACGCCCGATGTTAACATTTAGACGGGCAAGGGTTTTAAAGGATACATTTACTAAGAGTCACACATTACGACCAGTGACAAAACCTTTTGGAGAACATCCCCCGGGTTTTTTCCCATGTGGTAGGTGCAAAGCGTGCAGGAATAGCAAAAAGACTCTGACATACAGAGTGGGGGAAAATATGATGAGGATTAAAAAGTTCCTAACATGTACAACACCATACACAGTATATTGTTTAGTCTGCCCTTGCGGGCTAAGGTACATTGGCAGCACCATTCACCAAACCAAAATCTGCATATTGGAACATTTACGGGCCATAAATAAAGGGGATGCGAATTACCCAGTGGCAAGACACTTTCAGAAATATCATGATAGCAACAATGAGGTTTTATCATATTTTGCTTTGGATCAGGTTCCCATGAGCGTAAGAGGAGGTGACAGATTAATGAGGTTACGCAGATTAGAATCTAGATATATAATAGACCTTTGTACAAAGACACCGGAAGGTTTGAATAGTCATGAGGAACTGGCAGTCCATTTGGGATGAAGGGCTCTTCATCCTTTACTAAAATATATTCTGTATGTGTATTAGGTTGTGTTAACCGTAAATGTAATCGAGATAAATTATTGGATAACAACAAAAGACATAAGGAGCTGAGAACTAAGGAAGAGAGATTTCTGCTGAGTACAATTATTTTCTAGGCTAATGTAGAAAGCTGATGAAATGTATATACATTATTGCTAAACTGGGAAAACAGCGAGTGTGTTAGTTTATTATTTTGCACATTTTAAATGTTACTTAAGGACAAAGGCACACACTAGCCCATAGAGGGCTTTATAGAGCAAGTTGAGTAAGCCCATACAGGGCGGTATAACAAACTGATTAGAAACTCATTGGATGCCAATATAATGAATATTGAAGGGATGGTGAAATGCAATTTGTGCATTATACACCGTTACAAGATGGCGCTCAAAGGGGTGTGTTGCATTATGACCATATTTGTCCTTTGTTTATGTTCATTATTATTTTGAATGTGATCACATGTGTAAACTATAAAATAATGGCCGCGTCCGGCATGCCCTCGTACCACAGAGGAAGGCGTATGCAGAAACGCGTCTGGTGCGTTTGAAAGTCGAATAAAATCTGTGACTTTCCCCCCGCGAGTGCTGTGTCTTCTTTGGTAGCAGGAAGGGGACGAGGAGAAGAATATATATATATATATATATATATATATATATATATATATATATATATATTCAATGAAAAAAAATAGGTTTCAGGGACATTATAGTTAGTTGCACATTTCACTCGTGCAAAACCATAGAAATTCCACCGTAATAGTTAGTTCAGCTAACTATAACTCGCGCCCCCGCAATGCACTGCTGATGACGTCACATATTACATCACTGATGACATCACTGATGACATCTCAAATGACATCACTGATGACATCACTGATGACGGAATATGTGTGTATATATATATATATATGTTTGTATATATGTATCTATGTGTGTATATATGTGTGCATGTATGTGTATATGTATGTGTGTATGTGTGTGTATATTTATGTGTGTATATATGTGTGTATGTATTTGTGTATATATATATATATGTGTATATGTGTATGTATGTATGTATATACGTGTGTATATATGTGCAGCAACACCTCCCTCGAGCAGAAAGGAAGAGGCCACACGGGGAATCCGATTTGGAGGCTTTATTGGAACAACAGGTGAGCCTTCCTCAGATGCCGCTGTTGAAAGCGGAGCACGGTCTCACCCTCGCTTAAATAATTCTTGCAGTTCTCTCATTGGTGAGTATAGACACCCTCCCCCAGTCATGTGGTCACCCACCGTGGATAGCGCTGTAGGCACTGCATCCCTCATAATGCATCTCAATTGGGTCGATGTTGTGTGGGGAAATCAACGATGTATCCATGTGGGCGGGTGTCTTGCAAGGCGAGGCGCTCTGCGCCAGAATTCAGTCCTGAAGCCTCCTTGGGTCCCCGCATACGCTCCAACCTTGAAGAAGCAATCAATCAATCAAAACATTTGTATAGCGCGCTATTCACCCGTAGGGTCTCAAGGCGCTTGGGGGAGGGGGGTCCTCTACTGTTCGAACAGCCAGGTCTTGAGTTGCTTCCTGAAGGAGAGGTGGTCTTGGGTTAGGCGGAGGTGGATGGGGAGGGAGTTCCACGTCTTGGCAGCCAGATAGGAGAAGGATCTTCCTCCCGTAGTGGCTCTTCAGATGCCGGGAATGGCGGTGAGGGCGTGGGTGGTCGATCGTAGCTGGCGGGTGGGAGTGTAGAAGGTCAGGCGGTCGTTGAGGTATCTGGGGCCTTGGTTGTGGTGAGCTTTGTGTGCGTGTGTGAGGAGTCGAACGTGATTCTCTTGCTGACGGGGAGCCAGTGCAGGTCTCTCAGGTGTCCGGTGATGTGGCTGTGTCGGGGGATGTCCAGGATGAGTCGTGCTGAGGCGTTCTGGATGCGCTGGAGTCTTTTCTGAAGTTTGGCTGTGGTTCCGGCGTAGAGGGAGTTGCCGTAGTCCAGTCGACTGGTGACGAGGGCCTGGGTGACCGTCTTCCTGGTTTCGGTGGGGATCCACCGGAAGATCTTGCGTAGCATGCGTAGGATGTTGAAGCATGACGAGGAGACGGCGTTGACTTATCTGGTCATCGAGAGGGAGGAGTCCAGGATGAAACCCAGGTTGCGTGCGTGGTCCGTTGGTTTGGGTGCGCTGCCCAGGGCAGGGGGCCACCAGGAGTCGTCCCAGGCAGAGAGTGATGATCCCAGGATGAGGACTTCCGTCTTATCTGAGTTCAGTTTCAGGCGGCTGTTCATCATCCACTCGGCTACGTCTTTCATCCCTTCGTGTATGTTGGTTCTGGCGGTTGCGGGGTCGTTGGTGAGGGAGAGGATCAGCTGGGTGTCATCAGCGTAGGAGATGATGTTGAGGTTGTGTTGGCATGCGATGGCCGCGAGGGGGCTCATGTAGATGTTGAACAGCGTGGGGCTGAGTGATGATCTTTGTGGTACGCCGCAGATGACTTCGGTGGCCTCGGATCTGAACGGGGGGAGGCGGACTCTCTGGGTTCTTCCGGCGAGGAAGGAGATGATCCACTCCAGTGCCTTCTCCTGGATTCCGACGTTGTTCAGGCGCTGCACTAGGGTGCGGTGGCAGACCGTGTTGAACGCTGCGGAGAGGTCCAGGAGGATGAGGGCCGCTGTTTCCCCATTGTCGAGCAGGGCTCGGATGTCGTCGGTGGCTGCGATGAGGGCGGTCTCGGTGCTGTGGTTGGCCCGGAAGCCGGACTGCGAGTGGTCGAAGGATCCATTCGTCTCGAGGAAGGCGGCCAGCTGTCTGTTGACGGTCCTCTCGATGACTTTGGCAGAAAAAAGGAAGGAGCGAGATGGGGCGGTAGTTTTTGAGGCCGGTGGGGTCCGCTGATGGTTTCTTCAGTAGGGCGCTGAGTTCGGCGTGCTTCCAGCTCTCTGGGAAGGTGGCGGTGTCGAAGGAGGTGTTGATGATGTCCCGGAGGTGGGGTGCGTTGATGGAGTCGGCCTTGTTGAAGACGTGGTGAGGGCAGGGGTCGGTTGGTGATCCGGAGTGGATGGAGTTCATCGTGCGGATGGTATCTTCGGTGTTGACCGGGGTCCAGGCGCGGAGGGTGGTGGTGGGGGGGCGTTGGCACGGTCGTTGGGTGCGTCGGCTGTGTGCTGAAACTGTTGTGTATGTCTGCGATCTTGCTGTGGAAGAACGAGGCGAGCGAGTTGCAGAGGTCTTGCGAGGGAGTGATGTCATAGCTCTCCGGGCCGTGAGGTGACTATGGTTTAGTCAAACTCCGTGTGCAGTCACACGCCGCCACTGGTGGCAGCCCTTGCAGAACTCACGCTCCAGGGTGGGCTGGTGCCGGTCCAATACCTTGGACAAATTGAGCAACTGTGGCAGCAGGAACCAGAATGGCAACCAGCCAGCTTAACGGAGCGGCGCCTCTTAACACGCCTCTGGCAGATGCGAAAATATGCAGCAACACCTCCCTCGTGCAGTGTATATATATGTATATATGTATGTACGTATATATGTGTGTATGTATGTATATATGAAAATATGTGTGTATATATGTATATATGTGTGTATATATGTATATATGTATGTGTGTATATATGTATGTGTGTGTATATATATGTGTGCGTGTCTGTGTATATATGGAAGTGGGTGTATATATATATATATTACCTACTGGCGGTCGCCAGTAGGTATATATAGTTAGGATTTTTTCTCTATGGGTTTTTTGAAAATTCTATGTCTAATAACTTTGGCGTTTGTGGACGGAATTGGCTGAAATTTTCAGGAAAATGGCACATTTTGTTTCTGAGCAGCCCTTGAAAATTTGGGGGGGGTTCGTCCAGTGGGGGCCGAGAAAAAAGGGGGGTCCCAAAACGTGTTTTTAACATTGAGTTT
Organism: Lissotriton helveticus; assembly: GCF_964261635.1. Taxonomy (NCBI): domain Eukaryota; kingdom Metazoa; phylum Chordata; class Amphibia; order Caudata; family Salamandridae; genus Lissotriton; species Lissotriton helveticus. The sequence continues at coordinate 406,476,313 of NC_136070.1, forward strand.
TCCATAGGGCGGTTGGCCTCACTTTTAGCCCGAACGGCTGAATGGATTTGCACGAAACTTGGCAAAATTGTAGGGACTGGTAGCCCGATGTGCCTTTTGTAGGTCTCAATATATGTGCTCCAGTGGATTTTGAGAAATTAACGTTTAAAAAAAGATATATATCTGTAACAGCGGACCGGGCAGCGCACTGGTTCGCGGACTTTTCGCGCAACGGAGCTTTGTGAAGCGAAGCTGATTGGTTCTCCGGCGTCTGTCAACATTCCAAACAGTCCGTAGCGGCCGCCATCTTGTCTCTCGGTAGGATCGAGAGACAAGAGGAGGTCAAAACAAAGGGGGAAATAACTATAAGGGGGCATAGTAGATCCTCGCTGACCCCCTAGGTTTGATGTGGAGGTTTTAAAAGGGCCCCGCAGGGCAAAAAAAAAAAATAATAATAATAATTGAACGGCTGAATGGATTTGCACGAAACTTGGCAAAATATTAGGGACTGGTAGCCCGATGTGCCTTTGCTAGGTCTCAATATATGTGCTCCAGTGGATTTTGAGAAATTAACGTTCAAAAAAAGATATATATCTGTAACAGCGCTCCGCTTCGCGTAACGGAGGTTTGCGAAGCTGATTGGTCATTCTGTCACTGGGCTATAGTTGGGCTACATCTGGCTGATATTTGGGCTACATTTGTTTTTTTGTGTGTCTGGCGGCCATCTTTGGGCTACATTGGGCTACATTGGGCTTCATTGGGCTACATTCGGCTAATTAGCAAATAGCTCATCGCAAACTAGGAATGGTAAAGAATCGCTATTTATTCCTTAAAGTTCGCTATTTAGGAAATGCAAATAACTTTGATGATACATATGGCGGTTCATCTCTAACAAGATAAGAAGCATAGGGATACATTTATGATGACTGGCGCATCACCAGGGATGTGTTAGTCATTTTGTGCCGCTGTTCCGTCACCTATGGTGTGCTGCATTTACAATGCGGCGCATCATGGGGCAAAAACAGCACAGATGCGTGATGTATCTGTGCCGTAAAGGTGGCGCATTGCTGGAGTTGTATCGCAAGTGTGATGAAGCTCCAGCAAGGGTCGGGGGTGCCCCTGTCGCAGGGTTTCTGTTCTCACACAGAACTGTGGACAGAGGATTGGAACCTCGGCGAATGCATTGCTGGAGTTGTATCGCAAGTGTGATGAAGCTCCAGCAAGGGTCGGGGGTGCCCCTGTCGCAGGGTTTCTGTTCTCACACAGAACTGTGGACAGAGGATTGGAACCTCGGCGAATTAGGGTGTCCCAAAACTCACGTTAGTAATCAAAAACTCCTTAGCAAGCTAGGTACAGTGTCACATTGGATATAACAAACTCTCAATGTTTAGACAATCCAGAATATGAACTTATAGTACCTCAGGATACGTGGAACTCATGAACAGTCGGTCGTTATAGATTTCTTAGAAACCAGAACATGGAGTTAAGAAGAACAGATGTGTATTTGAAATGTTTATTTACTAATGCCGTCTTCTCAGGCGTAGTACCTTAGATAATAAAAGTACACATATTATCAGTAGCAAAATTACCAGCATAGTTACTAGTACATAAAAAGTGAATGGTGATAGTATGTTAACATGCTGTAAATGAATAAGAGTTAGCAACACTTATAAGCAGCCGCGGGCCGTGGAGGGAGTTACGGTGAGGCAGGGAGGCGGGGAGGGGGAGAAGCAGGGTGGAGAATACAAGTACACATATTATCAGTAGCAAAATTACCAGCATAGTTACTAGTACATAAAAAGCGAATGGTGACAGTATGTTAACATGCTGTAAATGAATAAGAGTTAGCAACACTTATAAGCAGCCGCGGGCCGTGGAGGGAGTTACGGTGGGGCAGGGAGGCGGGGAGGGGGAGGGGCAAGGTAGAGAGGGCTCCACCCTGCTTCTCCCCCTCCCCGCCTCCCTGCCCCATCGTAACTCCCTCCACGGCCCGCGGCTGCTTATATCTCACCCTCCCTAATACACATAGTATATTATTTGCTAAGAAGGTCTCTTTGTGTTGGTTTAGGGCGTGCCCATACTTTAGTGTCTTAGATTTGAAGGAATCACATCAGCATACACCAGCTCTCTCTTCATGTGAACCGCATCAACTGTTGTGTATGTGTGTTCGGCAAAGCAATATAAAACCCGCCTCATGCCCAGAATTGGCAGAAGTTGCACTTATGTTATGAGTATGAAGTCGTGGAGATCAGACCTCATAACAATTCTGTATCGTGTTGTTCTTGAAACTTTAGCACTCGCTGTACAGATATAGTTTAACAAGTAAAGCAGATAGTAGACCAATAACATATTATTCTCATGTAAACCACGATGAACTACTAGGTGGAAAGCTAAAGCAACAACTAAGTGTCGTGTGCAGAAGTTGCAAAAAAGGAAAAATGGCGTTTAAACCGGTAATGAGCCCATGCTAACTTAACACGGTGTAAAGATATCCAGGACCTAGATGACACCTCCTCATGATCCGGAAACGAACTGAATAAGATAATAGAAGTGCCATCTCATGAGAGCAGATTGCAAGTTTATATGTGGACGGTCCGCAAGGTAAAGCATTAAAAACTAGGAAAATGTAATGCTAAAGAAAAATAAAACAGCCAAGTACTTTATCGAGTCTTAAGCCAATAGGCAAGGTAAATAATAAAAACTTGACAAATAAGTCAATGAATTGTCAATGAAATGCTAGTACTCAGCATATCAAACATGAAAAAGGTCTATGACATAACTGTGTATGCAAAATAAGCTGCAACAGCCTCCAATAGGAAGTCACCGTCTTCATCCGAAAACAGTTCAGCCATCCAATTTAAAAGCGGAAAAGAACATACGTGCTCTCCCAGCACCGGATCCTCTATCACCATCAGAGGACAGCTCGGTGGGTTTTCAAGAAAGCTCTGTTCCAAGAAAGACTGTGCTGCCGCCAGTAAATTCCAGGGACCAAGTAGTCCATGCATCAATGCCACAGCCATAATCCTTTCGCCAGGACAAACCAACTCGTGAGTAATGATAGGAGTCATCAGCTGATTAAAGTCGACGTCAGGAGAAACCGGTCCGCAGAGACACAAATCAATGGCCCAATCGAAATCACAGGTCAGGCAGTGAAATACAGGCTGGACACAGGTGAAGTAGGAGAACCGAAAAGATAATCCATATGCCGTGCTTAATATCGCCAACGGCATTGTGCCATAATATTCTAGCATGCGATTGCGGAACAGTGTCAGCAGCTGCAGGGTCGGAGGTTGCATAGGAGGGACATCCATATTTAAAAATGTAAAAAAGCACAAGAGCGTCCGCTGGTAATGCAAGTAAAAATGCCAATCTACGAACCAGAGTGCAGAAAATACAATGAAAGGAAGCAGGGATGACTCCAAAGATTTTCTCAAATGAAGTCACGAGACCACTGGTAACAACTTTAAAAAAGTGTGCCAGGGACTTTGTGGAGGATGCGTTAAAGATAGTCGGAAACATGTTGCTGAAATTGAAAGGCAAATCTTAATTGAAAAGGGTGTGCACCTCTGTATGGGTGTTCGCTATGTGAAGTACGAAAGTTTCACGGGCCGAACTCAAGGCCACCTCTCTCTGAGACAAAAGAGCTCTTATTCTTGCCATGCCGTTGAAACGTGTCCCAAGGTTGGTATTTGTGGCCAGATTGAAAACTCCCTATGTTCATGTGTGGGAGGAAATAGAACATTTCTGCAGCAAATAACCCGTTCACTTACTGTTACGATAAAAGGAATACTTTTAATTAACTCAGAACAATCTTCATTATTGAGCATCAAATAACTACCATTTTCCAACAACTTGAACGTGGGGATGATAGCAGGAACTGGCGTGCCTTGCAACACGCAAGCCATATTTGGTCGGTGTTTGTTGCATGAACCGTGTAACTGTATGTGCCTACACATTAGTGAATGATCTGGCGTCTCAGTGCATTCCTCTCCATTCAGATAAACTTCTTGATCATCTTTGAAACATCTGTATGTGTATGGAAGCGACCAGACCTCATGAAGAAAAGCACTACCTAAAGGTTCATAACGACCTATTGGTATATATTTCATACAATTTGAAAACTTATATAAAGCAAAAGGCAGCGTTATTAAACCGTGGATAAGGCATGTTGCCAAAAAACCCGCAATCCTCTGCTGATGATGTCACTGAGCATGTCATGAATGATGTAATATGTGACATCATCAGCAGTGGATTACGGGTAATGGTATCTCTAGTTTACTCCCTTATAGCTGTGTTTCTTTTAACATAAGTGTCTGTTTCCTTCCCTTATACTTACTGTTTTTGGTTCGCTTCCGGTTCGCGTACCAGCGAGCGAACTAGGAAGCGAACTAAGAGAAATAGAGGTTGGCACAATTCCAAATATTGTACCAATTTTTTAATAACGGGGAGGTAGTTCTGAAAAGAACTTTTTTTTTTATTTTTCTGAACATTTTTTTACTGTTTTTGAATTTTTCGGAACAGTTTTATATTTTTTGGGGTTTTTCTTGGAGGGGGCAATGAAAACGATTCATTGTAAAGGGCTCAACAGGAGCAACAAAACAAAAAAAAGAAGTATTTATTATTTTGGGCGTTTCGGACAAACTTGCATATGATAGTCAATAGCTCTGTTGATCAGAGTGATGCTTTTTTCTCCGTAGGAAATGAATCCATCGCAAAATGCGCAGATGTGTTTTACATCACCAAATCTCATTTGTATATTTGGCACCATCTCCCTGCCCTCTGGTCCCGTTACTTCCGGTACAACAGATCTTCTGGCCATAATAGGGAGATTATCTAGGTCGTTCCGAAACTGTGCAGCACTGTAGTTGTTAGGATGCCACCTAGTCATATGGCGATGCATTGTGTAGTTTCCGAAACTGTATTTTTTGTCGGTCCCTCTGGACAGTCTATCTTGACATATAAGGCAAGTTACGTATCTTGCATTTACTTTTTTCTGACCTTTGGGAATTTTAAAAAATTGCCAAATGAAGTTTTCTTTCCGGTGAGACGTCCTGGGCTGCTCAGGCAAAAACTGCCTCTCTTCGTGCTCGTCCTCCTGTTCCTCTTCTTCTTCTTCTTGTTGAATTAGAACTTGAGCAGGTGGTCCACTCTTCCTTGGATGTGGTGGAGGTGGTGGGGAAGCACCAGCTGAAGCTACTAAAGAAGCCATTGCTCAGTGATCACAAAGGGTCTTTCTCTCACAATGATGAAAGTCAGAGTGAGGAAAGAAGGAGGGATTTTCATCATTTGGGAAAAACAAGAGTTCTCAACCAATCAAAAGTGTTCATTTTAGATTATATGACCTAGTCTTACATCATTAGGAAACCAAAAGTGAAATGAACCAATGAAAAGTGTTATTACCAAGTCACATGACTTGCTGTGTTTACGTTAAGCGCTTTGCAGGGCCTCCTGGTTTGCCTCCAGAAACCTGCGCTTTGCGACTCGCTTCGCGTACCAGTTCGCTAACGTAGCACGTCATATGACGTATCACGCGACAACGTGAAACGTCATGCGGACGGGAGGCGTCACGATGTTGTTTTCTAACGCGGCACTTGCGGTAAAGAAACGTTTACCGGCTCGCGGTCTATTTCGCGGCATCAAGGTCAGCTAACGGGAAGCTTCCCGATTCGCGAAGCGGGAACGAAGAAAAAAAAATATTTAAAAAAAAAATTATTCATAAACATATAAAATATATTTTTGGATTTAAAGAAGAATACATTTTACAGCTACAGATATTAGCTGTTAAAAAACCAATGAAATTCACAGAAAAAACCATAGGTTATAGACCATATATAGTTAGGAATTAGCATTTACAAAACCTTGAAAATTCACTGAAAAAACCATAGGTTATAGACCATATATAGTTAGGAATTAGCATTTAGAAAACCTTATTTTACTCACACAAAACCATTGAAATTCCATATATAGTTAGTTGCACTAACTATATATCGCGCACCCGCAATCCACTGCTGATGATGTCACATATTACATCATTCATGACATGGTCAGTGACATCACTGATGACATCACTGATGACATCTCAAATGACATCACTGATGACATCACTGATGACGTCTCATTTGGCATCATTCTTGTGCTAATACGATAAACTTCTTCAGACTCTAATATAACCTTAGATACACTCAGTGTATACAGACACTCACACACTGCCACTCATCCATGGAGTTACTCACACACCCAGTCAGTCATGCAAAGAAACAATCTCACCTCCATTTCTTCAACTATACAGTTATACACACCTTACTTATTGAAACATATACTAACACATATTTACTCTCTTATACAATCCCTGATACAAGTTCACAATGATCGATACAACCACTCACTCAGTGGCTCTCATGCACAGTTATTTATATATGCCAACTCTCACATGTACTGTGTTTTACATATGTACTTACTATGACATGTAGCATTGAGATATCCATTCACTCATCAATACACTCATGCACACAGTCAACTGCCCATGTAGCTGTTTCCACATGCACTCTTGAACTCATACACCTAGTGAATAAACTGCTCACACATCTATGCACAGAGTCACACACCTTCCAGCCACCCCCACACAAACTCAATCTCCCATAGAAATACTTGGGCAACCAATTAATAACACATATAGCCTCTCGTATAGCTAATGATCAACACATGCAGCAGTTTACATCACAACAGACATAATGATGCACAAATTAAGACAGTTTAGTCACTAACCCATGCATTCAGTGAGACACATTTAATCACTCACTCATACAGTCAGTCACGCACCTACTAAATCCTTCATCCAGACACTTATACATCCACTCATTCTTCAATATGTAAGATATATTTTAACTTTACAGAAACATACAGTCACTGGATGTTGTCATCAGTGATGTCATCAGTGATGTCATTTGAGATGTCATCAGTGATGTCATCAGTGATGTCACTGACCATGTCATGAATGATGTAATATGTGACATGATCAGCAGTGGATTGCAGGTGCGCGATATATAGTTAGTGCAACTAACTATATATGGAATTTCAATGGTTTTGTGTGAGTAAAATAAGGTTTTTTAAATGCTAATTCCTAACTATATATGGTCTATAACCTATGGTTTTTTCAGTGAATTTTCAAGGTTTTGTAAATGCTAATTCCTAACTATATATGGTTTATAACCTATGGTTTTTTCAGTGAATTTCAATGGTTTTTTAATAGCAAATATCATAAGCTGTCGAATGTCAAGTACGTGGTAAGTGAAAACATTTTCGTGTTTATGCACACTGATCTGCTTTGAATGGTGCCCCCCCCCCCTCATTTCTATTAGGAGTACTCTCTCTTTGCAGATAGTGAAAGGTAGTTAACGCAGGTCTTTGCCCCCATTGTAATCCGTCGTGCCTGCTTCTCTCTCCATTTGATTGATTGTTATCCAAGTATTTACTGTTTTAGAATTAGTTCTCTTTGGTTCATTCTCTATTTACAAACAAACACAGAGTCGCAATACTCTGTTCAGTCTTTGCAGATAACGAAAAATCGTGTAAAAAAAAAAGAAAAGGAATCGAGCAAAATCAGTAGGCCACTAATGGGATCTCTTTTTGACCTCGCTAAAATAGAAACATTAGGAACAACCCCTCATGACAAATACAAAACTAGTGAGATGAACTGAACTCCACACAATGATGGCTGCAAAACAACTCGGCTCCGCCACCCACCCCGCCCAAAATAACGATAAAGAACGGCTGCCATGATTGGTTGCGGAATGACCACGACGGAGCTACGAAATGGTGCTGCTCTCATGCTAACCCCAGCTTTAGTCTGAAACATCCAGAAACACTGTAGACTACCAATTCGATCAGTTCCGGTAGCGCCCCAATGTAACCCGGTAGAGAAGAACTAGCTCTCCCCTCTTTGACTGATGGTTCTTGTTGCCTGTCCCTTCTGTTGTCATTTAACAGAACTATTTAGCCTGCTGAAAGGGGTTGTGTTCCGACCGCTGGTTGGTGGAGACATTTTGACTATATTCTGTACCTGCGTTGTCGCGTAATGCGTCATATGACGCGCCGCGTTAGCGCATCCGGAAGTCATCCGGGGCGCGCAGCGCGTAACGTAAGCATAACAAGTCATGTGACTTGTTAATAAAACTTTTCATTGGTTCATTTTACTTTTCTTATTGTAATGATGAAAGGCTTGGTCATATGACCTAAAAATTACGCTTTTCATTACTTCCGAACATTATTTTTTCTTAAATATATGTTATAATGTTCCAGGCTAATGTACTTTCCCGGAAATTTTACAACTGTCCTGCAAGTAAAATATATTCTTTTTTCGAGAAAAAGAGCGTTTCTTCGTCCCATGACGGAGCCGTTGAGCAAAAGAGGGTCGACCTGCTGTCTTAGTCGCCGATACGCCTGAATATGAGATTCTTATCGATCACTTTATGTTGCAGGAATAGAAAACACAACAGCCCTTGACCATTTATCTTTACTGCGTTCCTTCGTATTATACCTTTTACCCTTCATGTAATTGGTCTGCTTTATTTCACTCGCCTTTTAATGATTCTAAAACAGTCACTATTATTAAAAACTTTACCAATGTATATACTACTACCATGTTTTCTTTTAAAAACCTTTATTGAGAAAATTTCATTATACAAATACGAGCCTATAACCACGTGGGCCTGCCACAGAGCAAACTGTAATCGTATATGATGAATAGACATTTACACTGTAGAGGAACGTAACGGGCGGGCCATTAGGTTGCAAGAACTAAGGTGTCTAACAGTTACGGAATCGGTGGACGTACATTTTATAATTAAAATACGACAGGGCCAGTTACAATAAAATTATCTAGATATACATTTGCGGGCAAGTACCATGGGTGACGTTAATTCGAACTTTCAACAGTACAGTAATCAATAACACATCAGAACTTAATATCAATAGGGATGTCGAAATATTCAATCAATTCTCGTCCCCGCCCGCCATGTGCTTCAAAACTGCATACGTATCTCGTGATTTCAAGGTTCTGCAACCAGTACACAACAAGGAGTTACGAGTCCCATTTATTCTGGCGCCATTTTGGGCGAGGACGGGCAGGTCCAGGATATAGTCAAAATGTCTCTACCAACCATCGACTATGATGATCTTCATATGCTGTATTTATTAGAGTAACACTCATCTGTCCACATGAAATTAATTTGCCACAATCTAAACATGTCATTTTAATCTTTCCAAAGTTCTTCTAAATATTTGGGACCGTTTCCCTTGCCTCTGAAGCTCTCAGTGCCACTTCTTTGATGAATGTACTAGCAGGTCAGGGGTTCTCCTCCAAATCTCTCTTTTATGCAGCACTATAATTAATTGGTGCCACCTCTCCATATGACGATGCATGGTATAGTTACCACAACTATATTTTTTTTCGGTTCCTCTGGAGAGTTCATCGTGGCAGATGAAGCGTGTAACGTACCGGGCATTTACCTTTTTTTGCATGTACAGGAAAGGAAAAAAAAATCGAGCGTCCGAGTTCTAAGGTGTCCCAGGGCCATTTTGGTGGACCAGGCCCAAATCCAAAGAACAGCCATCTCACAGGCTAATGGGGCGACCCACGCCGAGTTTCAGCATTGTAGTATGACCACACAAGTACAGCAACTTGCTAGACATCACCTCGGTGCCATCCGGATCTCGGCGCCCCACTGCAGATGAAGTGCCTCTCAACTATGAAACCACCACGGTGACATCCGGATCTTGGCGCGTTGTGCTGCCTTCGGCCTATTCGCACATCGGTCCGCTACTGACGCCATCTCACAGGCTAATGGGGCGACCCACGCCGAGTTTCAGCATTGTAGGATGACCACACCAGTACAGCAACTTGCTAGACATCACCTCGGTGCCATCCGGATCTCGGCGCCCCACTGCAGATGAAGTGCCTCTCAACTATGAAACCACCACGGTGACATCCGGATCTTGGCGCGTTGTGCTGCCTTCGGCCTATTCGCACATCGGTCCGCTACTGACGCCATCTCACAGGCTAATGGGGCGACCCACGCCGAGTTTCAGCATTGTAGGATGACCACACCAGTACAGCAACTTGCTAGACATCACCTCAGTGCCATCCGAATCTTGGCATCTCAACGCCTAGTGGTATCTTCCATACAAAAAATATTGTTACGCTGCCTTTGGCCCCATTCGCACATCAGTCCGTAACTTAGACACCACCTCGGTGCCATCCGGATCTTGGAATGTCAGCACCTTTTGGTGTCTTCTCGTCAGAAAATATTGTTGCGCTGCCTTTGGCCCCATTCGCACATCAGTCCGCTACTGACGCCATCTCACAGGCTAATGGGGCGCCCCACGCCGACTTTCAGCATTGTAGAATAACCACACCAGTACAGCAACTTGCTAGACATCACCTCGGTGCCATCCGGATCTCGGCGCCCCACTGCAGATGAAGTGCCTCTCAACTATGAAACCACCACGGTGACATCCGGATCTTGGCGCGTTGTGCTGCCTTCGGCCTATTCGCACATCGGTCCGCTACTGACGCCATCTCACAGGCTAATGGGGCGACCCACGCCGAGTTTCAGCATTGTAGGATGACCACACCAACTTGCTAGACATCACCTCAGTGCCATCCGAATCTTGGCATCTCAACGCCTAGTGGTATCTTCCATACAAAAAATATTGTTACGCTGCCTTTGGCCCCATTCGCACATCAGTCCGCAACTTAGACATCACCTCGGTGCCATCCGGATCTTGGCATCTCAGCGCCTTGTGGTGTCAGTCAGAAAATATTGTTGTGCTGCCTTCGGCCTATTCGCACATCGGTCCGCTACTGACGCCATCTCACAGGCCAACGGGGCGCCCCACGCCGACTTTCAGCATTGTAGGATGGCCACACCAGTGCGGCAACTTGCTACACACCACCTCGGTGCCATCCGGATCTTGGCATCTCAGCGCCTTGTGGTGTCTTCTACTCCGGAAATATAGTAGAAAATATTGTTGCGCTGCCTTTGGCCCCATTCACACATCAGTCCGCTACTGACACCATCTCACAGGCCAACGGGGCGCCCCACGCCGACTTTCAACATTGTAGGATGGCCACAGAAGTGCGACAACTTACTAGACACCACCTCGGTGCCATCCGGATCTTGGCGCGTTGTGCTGCCTTCGGCCTATTCGCACATCGGTCCGCTACTGACGCAAACTCACAGGCCAACGGGGCGCCCCACGCCGACTTTCAGCATTGTAGGATGGCCACACCAGTGCGGCAACTTGCTACACACCACCTCGGTGCCATCCGGATCTTGGCGCGTAGTGAAGCTGCAGCAGCTGCAAATAAGCTTCAGACAGTGTTACAACCGCTGCTCAGAACTCTCAACTATGACACCACCTCGGTGCCATCCGGATCTTGGCGCGTTGTATTGCCTTCGGCCTATTCGCACATCGGTCCGCTACTGACGCCGCCTCACGTGCCAACGTATTTTCTCCGCATTTTATACCCTATGCCGCATAACAGGTCATGTGACTTGTTTATAAAACTTTTCATTGGTTCATTTTACTTTTGGTTTCCTAATGATGGAAGGCTTGATCATATGACCTAAAAACAACACTTTTCATTGGATGAAAACTTTTTTTTTCCCCCAAACGATGAAAGCCCCACCTTGTTTCTGGATGTTTCAGACTAAACTGGCGTCACCATGAGAGCACCACCATCTCGTAGCTCCGTCGTGGTCATTCCGCGAGCAATCATGGCAGCCGCTCCCCACCAGAAGCCTGCAGGAGTCGGGGCCCCCAAAACTTTTGATGAATTCTCAAGGCGGAGGGGACGCTTTCGAGAATGGGGTCCAAGACCTAGCAGACAAGCGTCCGATTTCCAAGGTGTCCCAGGGCCATTTCAGTGGACCACGCCCAAAAAGGAAAGAGCCTGCCGCCATTTTGAGAGTCCTGTGGCAGCCGCCTATCGCTGCACCGCAAGAGTGGGCGCAACTCAGCTGAATGGCGGATTTTGACACAGTGGACCAAAAGCGGACGGAATGGCAACTGAAACGGTAAAGGGGCGCCCCACTAAAACAGATGAGACTCCACCTGGAGAGGCCCGTTCACGCCGCCTCCCCCGGGGCGCTCCACGCCGTTATTCGGAGCAGCATTGTAGGATACCAAAACCAGTGCGGCAACTTACTGGACATCACCTTGGTGCCATCGTTCTGCTGCCTTGGAACTATTCGCACAACAGTTTGCTACTGATGACCCACCCCCCGCGACGCCCCACGCCGTTATTTGCTGGGTGGCAACTTACTAGACATCACTTTCGTGTCATCTAGATTTCGGCGCGTTCTGCTGCCTTGGAACTATTCGCACAACAGTTTGCTACTGATGACCCACCCCCCGCGACGCCCCACGCCGGAAATCTGGACGTTGTGCTGCGTTGGGACTATTCGCACAGCCGACCGCTACTTCGTTGTTTTTCTCTAAAAATGTTTATATGTTATTACTATTTTTGTTTTCTTGTATATATTTATAAATTATTAAAGTTTTATAATCTTACTACTTTGTCGGAGTGCTATATATTTTTAATGTGACACATAATTGTAAAAACTTTGATGTACAAAGAGTCATCCCTGGAATCTTCCGCTTCACGCTCAGTCCCCTCCCCAATCACAATACAGGATGGTTTTCAGATAATAGCAACGCTTCTGCTGTGACGGATCTCATCGAGTGTGGGCCTTGATCTACTATAACTCCTTTGAAGAGGGGTGATTCTTTACAGCTGTGGCCATAAACTACATCTGCAGGGCTAGCTGATAGCCTAGGACCGGCCTGGACAATCGGACACAGAGGAAAAGGAGTGTCAGAGGGTGCGGTAGTGAATAGGGCGAAAGGGAGGTGTCGGGCGGGCACAGGGTGTGATTCTCAGGGAAGAGCAGCGCAGATGGGGGGAGGTTTATTACCCATGCATAAGACAGAGAGCGGGGGTGACCACTGCCTGGGTGAGATGCTTGCGAGGGTGGGGAGCCATGCTAAGGATCGACAGCGTGCACAGAGTGGGTCTGGTCAAGGCATCTAAAATGGCTGCCGTGCACGACAAAAGTGTGGCATTTGAAAAAAGACAAGATGGCGCACACAATGTTTTTCAACAATTCCTGATTTCCTTCGAATCGAACGTTAACAGACGTTGGGGCATATTACCAAAGTTAAGCGATATTTATCCCTAACGATGCATTGCAAAGATTTTTTTACCGTCAGAAATTATCGCAGATAAACCTTGCTATTATCAAGGTTTATCGCAAATACGATAAAAAACTAGCGCAATGCATTAATATCGCTGAAAACTCCGCGATATTCATGCATTACCGAGCTAATGCTCTTAGCCATGTTATCCACCTCCCATTGGATAACATGGCTAAGAACTGCTCAGGGCAGCTGTTACTTTTTGGAGATATTCGCGCTTATCTCGAATATTTCCAAAAGTTGATAATAGGAGATAGCGATGTTAGCGACTGTTTCCAGTCGCTAACATCTTGGCATGCCCACTTTGCATGTCATTAGTGATAAATATCACTCACATGCAAAGTGGGACCCAAGATGGTCGCTATCTCCTACTAGCCGTCGCTAACTGGTGTTAGCAACACCTAGGTAATACAGATATAATTTTATCTCCGCGGAGCGCTGTTACAGATATATATCTTGTTTTTGAACGTTAATTTCTCAAAATGCACTGAAGCACATATATTGAGACATAGCAAAGGCACATCGGGCTACCAGTCCCTAATATTTTACCAAGTTTCGTGCAAATCCATTCAGCCGTTCGATTATTATTATTATTTTTTTTTTTTGCCCCGCGGGGCCCTTTTAAAACCTCCACATCAAACCTAGGGGGTCAGCGAGGATCTACTATGCCCCCTTATGGTCATTTGCCCCTTCGCTTTGGCCTCCTCTTGTCTCTCGATCCTACCGAGAGACAAGATGGCGGCCGCTACGTACTGTTTGGAATGTTTACAGACACCGGAGAGCCAATCAGCTTCGCTTCGCAAAGCTCCGTAACGCGAAAAGTACGCGAAGCGGTGCGCTGTTACAGATATATATCTTTTTTTGAACGTTAATTTCTCAAAATCCACTGAAGCACATATATTGAGACCTAGCAAAGGCACATCGGGCTACCAGTCCCTACAATTTTGCCAAGTTTCGTGCAAATCCATTCAGCCGTTCGATTATTATTATTATTTTTTTTTTTTGCCCCGCGGGGCCCTTTTAAAACCTCCACATCAAACCTAGGGGGTCAGCGAGGATCTACTATGCCCCCTTATAGTTATTTCCCCCTTTGTTTTGACCTCCTCTTGTCTCTCGATCCTACCGAGAGACAAGATGGCGGCCGCTACGGACTGTTTGGAATGTTGACAGACGCCGGAGAACCAATCAGCTTCGCTTCACAAAGCTCCGTTGCGCGAAAAGTCCGCGAACCAGACCGCTGCCTGGTCCGCGCTTACAGATATATATCTTTTTTTAAACGTTAATTTCTCAAAATCCACTGGAGCACATATATTGAGACCTACAAAAGGCACATCGGGCTACCAGTCCCTACAATTTTGCCAAGTTTCGTGCAAATCCATTCAGCCGTTCGGGCTAAAAGTGAGGCCAACCGCCCTATGGAAATTAACATGGGAAAAACGCGTTTTGGGACCCCCCTTTTTTCTCGGCCCCCCCTTGACGAACCCCCCCCAAATTTTCAGGGGCTGCTCAGAAACAAAATGTGCCATTTTCCTGAAAATTTCAGCCAATTCCGTCCACAAACGCCAAAGTTATTAGACATAGAATTTTCAAAAAACCCATAGAGAAAAAATCCTAACTATATATACCTACTGGCGACCGCCAGTAGGTAATATATATATATATATATATATATATATATATATATATATATATATATATATATATATATATATCACTGAAAAAAACATAGGTTTCAGGCCTTATATAGTTAGGAATTAGTATTTAAAAAACCTTTAAAATTCACTCAAAAAACTATAAGTTTTAGGGGTGTTATAGTTAGCTGGACATTTCACTCATACAAAACCATTGAAATTGCTCCTATATAGTTAGTTGTACTAACTATATTTCGCGCACCCACAATCCACTGCTGATGATGTCACATATTACATCATTCATGACATGGTCAGTGACATCACTGATGACATCTCAAATGACATCACTGATGACATCACTGATGACATCATCCACGTGACAATCACATACACCTTTTCATACACTAGTAAAATCTTTCATCACTCTTTGTAAAATAAAGAGTATCATATGTATTATACATACATAAATAAACATATATAATCTGCATATCTATATAAATACAAATATAAATGCATGCATACATATACATATATGCATACATATGCATGTTATTTACATGAAAGTTTTAAAAACACTAATAAAAGCAAAGCTAAAAAGCCACCTCATTACAAACAGAATGGCTTTAACTTAAACGAGGGCGAGATCTATTGCATTTTGAATGCTTGTTTACTTTGGTTCCATCAAGAAGGCATTCAGATGTGTCACACATTTGCCATAAATTCTGAATGTTAGCGCTCTAGTTGCTCATTAGATCACTGTAGTAAAGCTACTGCTCAATACAAACATGCACAAGATCCTGAGCTGCAAAAAGTTCAAATGAGTTTGAGATATCAAGTCCCAATATTTTAGGTGCTCTTCATTTTATTCTTCATGAAAAGGTTTTTCTTTCATTCAATTGATAGAGTCCAATCTTCATATATTAACAAGAAAAAAACAACCACCGCCAACACGTGTTTCGTCTAGGTCGTTAAGACCACTAGACTTCGTCAGGGCAAAATGTATCAATTGCAAGCTTCCAATGGGTAAGCGTGGGCGTATTGTTCAGGCAGAAAATTATTAAGTCTCCAAATGGGAAGCGTCTAGCACAAGGCAATTATCCCGGGTGAAGGACAGTCAGTCCTAAAGTCGTTAACACGTATCCATCCAATCTGGTGCTCCTAATAGGTCCTCCGAGTACGGGGTCCTGTTGAGGAAACAGTACGTTCCTTCGCCGTGACTCGCGAAGGAACGTACTGTTTCCCCATTGGAAGCTTGCAATTGATACATTTTGCCCTGACGAAGTCTAGTGGTCTTAACGACCTAGACGAAACACGTGTTGGCGGTGGTTGTTTTTTTCTTGTTAATATATGAAGATTGGACTCTATCAATTGAATGAAAGAAAAACCTTTTCATGAAGAATAAAATGAAGAGCACCTAAAATATTGGGACTTGATATCTCGAACTCATTTGAACTTTTTGCAGCTCAGGATCTTGTGCATGTTTGTATTGGTTAACTGTGGCCCCTCGGTGTCGCAGGCTTTGATTCTGGTGGGGTGACCAGAATCTGATCCTTGGAGCTTATCAAATACTGTGATTGTACTTATATTTCTTTTCCCAGCGCATGTTATCCCCTTTCACCCCTCTTTTGTTGCTGCTGTATTGTAAAGCTACTGCTCAACAGGGAAGTCTGCTGCTAATCATACTTTCTATGGCAAAATGAACCCCCTCATTTTGTTCCTTTTTAAATTAAATGTTTTCAGACTTACCACTTCATTCCATTCAAGATGGCTTCTGGTGTGCCATACTTTTGTCATAAGTAAGACTGTTAGCGCTCTAGTTGTTCTTTAGAACACTCTGGGACATTCTGTCATTGGGCTATACTTGGGCTACATCTGGGTGATATTTGGGCTACTTTTGGGCTCTTTTGTCTCTGGTGGCCATCTTGGGAGACTGCATGTCAGAATTGTTTAATGAAATAGAAGAGGATTTGGGAAGTCACTCAAAATGTGCCCTAATGTTTCTTTCTGCAGCACTAATCATACTTTCTATGGCAAAATATACCCCCTCATTTTGTTCCTTTTTAAATTAAATGTTTTAAGAGTTACCACTTTATTCCAATCAAGATGGCTTCAGGTGTGCCATACCTTTGTAATAAGTAGGACTGTTAGCGCTCTAGTTGTTCTTTAGAACACTCTAGGAGGCTGCAGTAGAACACAAAGGAATCAACTGACAGTCTCTGTCCTTGTTGGATGTACATGTTTTACTGAGAAAATCAGACTTCATGCTCACATGACTGAGAAAGATAATGTGAATTTACAGAAAATATGCTTTCAGTTTAGCTTATAGATCCCCTTCCAAACCACTGTGGGAAAGGCATGAGATAATAGTTTTCTTTCAAACATGATTCATGATATCCCAGCAGAAGGCTTGTTCACATGGTAAAATCACCTTAGAACACACCACAATTCCTAAAATGAGTATGGTACCATCAACAAATGATTTATAATGTAACTAAAGTCCTAAAACCCTCTATTAACTACAATGCTTTTTAATGAGGTGCTATCATGTATATTGGTCCCAAGATGGCTACCAACACTATATATGTGTTTTTGAAGTTAATTTTCATAAAAACCACTGGAGCAATTTTCACCAAATATAGCAAAGGCACTTCTGTGTACCAGTCCCTACAATTTTGCCAAGTTTGGTGTAATTCCGTTCAGCGGTTCGGGCTGTAGCCTTGTCAGAACGTCCTATGGAAATTAACATGGGGAAAGCACGTTTTGGGACCCCCCTTTTTTCTCAGCCCCCACTTCACGAATCCCCCCGAAACTTTCAGGGAAGGAGCGCAGCGGAGCTGGCCAAAATTTTGGAAAATTACACGCACATTCCTCAACCGGCGCCAAAGTTATTCCCAATAGAATGTTGCGGATTTCCTATGGTAGCTAGGTCCTAACTATATATACCTACTGGCTATCGCCAGTAGGTAATATATATATATATATATATATATATATATATATATATATATATATATATATATATATATATATATATATTTTTTTTTTCTTTCGCAATTCCCCAATCACCTCCACATTCGGTTTTCAAGGAAAAATGGCACACCGGGTAGGTCCAGGCACAATTAACTTTTAATGTGCACTCTCCAAACATATATATATATGTATATATATATATTCACTGAAAAAACCATAGGTTATAGACCATATATAGTTAGGAATTAGCATTTACAAAACCTTGAAAATTCACTGAAAAAACCATAGGTTATAGACCATATATAGTTAGGAATTAGCATTTAAAAAACCTTATTTTACTCACACAAAACCATTGAAATTCCATATATAGTTAGTTGCACTAACTATATATCGCGCACCCGCAATCCACTGCTGATGATGTCACATATTACATCATTCATGACATGGTCAGTGACATCACTGATGACATCATCCAGTGACTGTGTGTTTCTGTAAAGTTTAAATATGTTTTACATATTGAAGAATGAGTAGATGTAGAAGTGTCTGGATGAAGGATTTAGTAGGTGCGTGACTGACTGTATGAGTGAGTGATTAAATATGTCTCACTGAGTGCGTGGGTTAGTGACTAAACTGTCTTAATTTGTGCATCATTATGTCTGTTGTTCTGTAAACTGCTGCATGTGTTGGTCAGTAGCTATATGAGTAACTATATGGGTTATTGATTGATTGCCCAAGTATTTGTATGGGAGACTGAGTGTGTGTGGCTGGCTGGGAGGTGTGTGACTCTGTGCAGATCAATGTGTACTTGTATCAATGATTGTATAAGAGAGTAAGTATGTGTTAGTATATGTTTCAAAATGTAAGGTGCTCTATGTTTAACTGTATAGATTAGAAAATGGAAGTGTGATTGATTATTTACAGGACTGACTAGGTGTGTGAGTAACTCCATGGATGAGTGACAGAGTGTGAGAGTCTGTATAGGTGTATGAGTGCATATGATAGTGTTGTAAAGATGAGTGATTGTATGTATGAATGATTGTATGGGTAAATGAGTGAATGTGTGTGTAAACATAGGAATCACTGAGTGCGTATGTAGTAACTAGTATTGGTGTGTCAATGGTTTCAAAAATTATACTCTGTATTTAACACTGGGTGTAACAGAGATTATATTAAAGTGTGAGGAGATGCATTGTATTGTCACATGAATGATATCATCAGTGATGTGACCATTGATGTCAAATGAGATGTCATCAGTGATGTCATCAGTGATGTCATTTGAGATGTCATCAGTGATGTCATTTGAGATGTTATCAGTGATGTCATTTGAGATGTCATCAGTGATGTCATCAGTGATGTCATTTGAGATGTCATCAGTGATGTCATCAGTGATGTCACTGACCATGTCATGAATGATGTAATATGTGACTTCATCAGCAGTGGATTGCGGGTGCGCGATATATAGTTAGTGCAACTAACTATATATGGAATTTCAATGGTTTTGTGTGAGTAAAATAAGGTTTTTTAAATGCTAATTCCTAACTATATATGGTCTATAACCTATGGTTTTTTCAGTGAATATATATATATATATATTCACTGAAAAAACCATAGGTTATACACCATATATAGTTAGGAATTAGCATTTACAAAACCTTATTTTACTCACACAAAACCATTGAAATTCGCATATATAGTTAGTTGCACTAACTATATATCGCGCACCCGCAATCCACTGCTGATCATGTCACATATTACATCATTCATGACATGGTCAGTGACATCACTGATGACATCACTGATGACATCTCAAATGACATCACTGATGACATCTCAAATGACATCACTGATGACATCACTGATGACAACATCCAGTGACTGTATGTTTCTGTAAAGTTAAAATATGTCTTACATATTGAAGAATGAGTGGATTTATAAGTGTCTGGATGAAGGATTTAGTAGGTGCATGACTGACTGTATGAGTGAGTGATTAAATGTGTCTCACTGAGTGCGTGGGTTAGTGACTAAACTGTCTTAATTTGTGCATCATTATATCTGTTGTTCTGTAAACTGCTGCATGTGTTGATCAGTAGCTATATGAGTAACTATATTGGTTATTGATTGGTTGCCCAAGTATTTTTATGGGAGACTGAGTGTGTGTGTGGGTGGCTGGGAGGTGTATGACTCTGTGCATAGATGTGTGAGCAGTTGATTCACTAGATGTATGAGTTCAAGAGTGCATCCTGAAACAACTACATGGGCGGTTGACTGTGTGCATGAGTGTATTGGTGAGTGAATGGATATCTCAGTGCTACATGTCAAAGTAAGTACATATGTAAAACACAGTACATTTGAGAGTTGACATATATAAATAACTGTGCATAAGAGCCAGTGAATGTGTGAGTGGCTGTATGGATCATTGTGAACTTCTATCCAGGATTGTATAAGAGAGTAAATATGTGTTAGTATATGTTTGAATAAGTGATGTGTGTATAACTGTATAGTTGAGAAAATGGAGGTGTGATTGATTCTTTGCATGACTGACTAGGTGTGTGTGTAACTCCATGGATGAGTGACAGTCTGTGAGTGTCTGTTTACACTGAGTGTATCTAAGGTTATATTAGAGTCTGAAGAGGTTCATCGTATTATCACATGAATGATGTCATCAGTGATGTGATCAGTGATGTCATTTGAGATGTCATCAGTGATGTCATCAGTGATGTCATTTGAGATGTCATCAGTGATGTCATCAGTGATGTCACTGACCATGTCATGAATGATGTAATATGTGACATGATCAGCAGTGGATTGCGGGTGCGCGATATATAGTTAGTGCAACTAACTATATATGCGAATTTCAATGGTTTTGTGTGAGTAAAATAAGGTTTTGTAAATGCTAATTCCTAACTATATATGGTGTATAACCTATGGTTTTTTCAGTGAATTTTCAAGGTTTTGTAAATGCTAATTCCTAACTATATATGGTCTATAACCTATGGTTTTTTCAGTGAATTTCAATGGATTTTTAATAGCAAATATCAAAAGCTTTAAAATGTATTTTTCTTTAAATTGAAAAATATATTTTATATGTTTTTAATACAATTTTTGTATGTATATATTTATTTTAATTTTTTTTTTGTTTCGCTACCGGTCCGCGCACCGGGTAGCTTCCCGTTAGCTCAATTTGGTGCCGCGACCCGGTCCGCGAACCGGTAAACGTTCCGTTTGCGCAACTGCCGCGTTAGAAAACAACATCGTGACACGTCGCGTAAGGGCGACGTATCGCATTGTCGCGTAATGCGTCTTATGACGCGCTGCGTTAGCGCACCCGGAAGTGCTCCAGTGCGTGAACCGAGGCGCGAAGCGCAGCGCCCCGGAAGCGATCCGGGGCGCGGCGCGGAGCGCGTAACGTAAGCGTAACAGGTCATGTGACTTGTTAATAAAACTTTTCATTGGTTCATTTCACTTTTGGTTTCCTAATGATGTAAGGCTAGGTCATGTGACCTAAAAATAACACTTTTCATTGGTTTAGAATTTTTTTTTTCCCAAATGATGAAAGCCCCCACCTTTTTTCTCACTCTGACTTTCAACTTTGTGAGAGGAAGACCTATTTTGATTGATAAGAAATGGCTTCATTAGTAGCTGCAGCTGGTGCACCCCCACCACCACCACCTCCTAGGAAGAGAGGACCACCTCCTCAGGTCATACTTAATGAAGAGGAGGAAGAAGAGGAAGAGGAGCAAGGGAGGAGACAGTTTTTGCGTGAGGAGCCAAGGAGGTCCCATGTAAAGGATAGTTACATCTGGCAATTCTTTACATTTCCCCGGGGCCAAAAAAAAGTAAATGCCAGGTACGTCACATGTCTCATCTGTGTCAAATCTCTGTCCAGAGGGACTGATAAGAAGTACAGCTATGGTAATTACACCATGCATTGACACATGGAGAGGTGGCACCCTATAAATTATAGTGCTGCGCAGGTACGTGACCTGCAGGAAAACCCCCCTCCTGTGGCCAGTACATCAACAGAAGAGGCAGTGACGGGACCAGAGGCGAGGGAGACGGTCCCAAACATTCAGATGAAGTTCGGGGTCGTGAAGCAAGTGTGCATTTTTTGGGCAAATTAATTTGCTATAGGGAGAGTAGCATCACTTTAATCAACAGAGCTATTGACAATCATAAATGTCCAAAACGCCCCAGAAACTAAATTATCTTTTTTTTTTTGTTGCTCCTGTTGAGCCCTTTATAACGAATGGTTTTCGTTTCCCCCCCCAAAAAACAAAAAATATATAAAACCGTTAAAAAAATACAAAAAAAGTAAAAAAATTGTTCAGAAAAATAAAAATAAAATATAAAACAACAAAAACATTAAAAAAATGATCTTTTCAGAACTACCTCCCATTTATGAAAAATTGCTAGAATGTTTAGCACTCTGGCAACCTCTATTTCTTTTGATTCGCTTCCCGGTTCGCTACCCGGTACGCGAACCGGAAGCGAAACAAAAAAAAAAAAAAAAAAAAAAAAAAAGGAAGAGTGAGTATAAGGGAAGGAAGCAGAGAGTAATGTGAAAATAAAGACAGCTAGAGGGAGTAACACAGAGATACTATTTAATAGATCTATTTACCAATGAAAAGATGTAAGAGTGTATAATTGAGAAAAACAACATAGATAAGCAAGTGAAAGAAAAAAAGGAGAGTAGAAGAATAATAAACAAGAGTTTCTTAGAGAATGTGAGTGAATGTTCAAATTAAGAAAAAAACAGTAAAGGATGTGGAATGAGAGGTAGGGATAGAACCGGAGTAAAAGAACAACCCTGAGGGAAAGTGTTAAGAAAACAGTAAGCGAAAGTAAATAGGAATAAAACAAGATGTATGACAGTGACTAAGGTTAAAACATGTGGAATAACAGAGCGAAAAAACAGAAAGCAGAAAAGAAGAAGTGACAGAAAAGGAATAATTGAAACAGCAAAGAAATGTAAATAACATAGTGTGCTTGAACTACAGGGAGAAAGCATAATGAAGAAGTAGTGAAAGAGTGATGAGTGAGAGACAGTGACAGTAATAGAGACGGAGTGAGTGAACAGGAGTGAGGAACTATGAGAACAGAGGGACTGAGAAAAGGAGTGGAAGGAGTAGAGTAAGTAAGTAATAGAAAAAGGAATGAGGGAAGTAGCAAAGGCAGGAAACTGAGGGTTAAAGAAATGAAGCAGTGGAACTAATAGAAGTTAAATGTGATAGAAATGTAACGAAAAGAGTACAAAACACTTACCTTATAATTGTCGTTAACTTAGTCACTTGTTATTTTTATACTTTCAATCTGTGAAAGAAAGAACAAAAATTTGAAAAATATTAAAACATGTATTTAAAAATTAGAAAAGACAAGGGAAAAGATTGAAAATCATCCAATTTTACAAAGAAATAAAGTTAGAGATAAACATGCAGAAAAAAAAGAGAAAGAAACGGTGATAGACAGTCAGAGACAAAAAGAAATTCTAATTGAGTAAATTACTAATAAAAAAAAGGAAGATACTTTCAGTGACAGAAAAGAAGGATAGAAGAGAAAACTAAATTGAAGTTGTGTAAGCTACTAAAAGAAAGTGAGTAAGGTAAACTATATAAGGAAAGGGTGAATAAGGAAAAGAGAGTGAGGGAGAGAGGAAGTGAAGGAAAGAGTGTCAGATACAGACTGAGTGAGGCAACAAAGAAAGATAAATGAGTGAGGGTGAGTTATACTAACTGATTGCACCAAAAAAGGAGAACCCAAAAATATTTAATTTAGAAAACAAAGGGAGGAAAGATGGAAAAGACAAGCGAAGCAGAATGTTTAAAAGCTGGAAAATGGTGCAAGGGAGAAAAGAAAAAAGCAGAGTTGGAATAGGGAAACAAAGGTTGAAAGATAAGTTGAGTTAGAGAACAAGGGTGAAAGAGAATAAAATAAAAGGCAATGTGAGTATGTAAAGAGGATTGATAGAAGGTAGTAAAAGACGAGTGAGCATGAGACAAGATGAGTACAAATTAAAATTCACTATACAAAGTACAGAATTAATTATACATGTTAAATGGTTTATTTTTGCTGTTCTCAGAATATATCAAATTTCACTAAAAACAGTGACTTGAAGGTATTCATCATATAACAGCGGGGAAAAAAAAACACAATCAAAATGAATGTGTTTAAAAAACCCATAAAACATAACCAATCAGAAATCAGAACTCCTCAAAAATAACTTACTTTCCATGAAGTCGAAGGATGTCCTATGAACAGCTTATACTCTGTTGTGCTGTTATTATTTTCTGCCCGCCACTTTCTGAAAGAAAAGCTCCATTGTTTTGACAAATATGTTACATACAATAAATGACTTCTCGCTCTCTACCGCACTTCTCCTCAAGGCCAAATAGTGTAAGAGCCATTTATAACTCTTGGAATTCTTCTAAGCAAATCCCGTCATTTTCTTTTTCCACAACTTTCAGAAAGAAAACGTTCAAGATCACTTTCACAATCCTGTACTAGTAATATCTCACCCTTCTTGCTCACTCATGTTCCACATTTCCTATGACACTGATACTGCTTACTATGAGGCACATTACACTACCTCTATGACTACTACAATTATTTAATTCTCTTGATCACTGTTAATCACAAAGCAATTTAAAACAGTACATAAAATTATATCAATTCCTAGAATCATTATAGGCCAGTTACCTACCCTAAATTCTCTCTTCTGAAAACACAAAGTAAGAATATTTTAAGTCAAAAGGCAACATTGTTTCATAGTCAAATGGGAATCATTTCCGAAACACCAGCTTTTTTAAATAAGCTGTGTAATAAGCGGATGTTGTCAAAGGACCATCATGTCATATAATAGCTGCAGTTACAAATGTTCTTCCTAAAATCAACGACTGTGTAGCCACAACATTTGTAATTAAAGTTGGAAACTTACTTTCATCAGGTTTATACAGATGGAATTTTAAAATGACATTATAACCAAAAGTTTGTAGAAATAATGTGGACAACATTGCAGGCTTACATTACCTCTATTCCATGTTTTGATTGGCTGCTTGAATTAGCTTATTAAAAGAAACAGTTTTTCTGAACTCATTCAAAGTGCAGTTATTTTTCCATGACGTCAAGTGTTATGGTAAGAACACCGTTTGCTTTGGGAAATACTCTGTTGTCCTTTAACTAATCCGTGCCCACCACTTTCTGTAAGAAAACCTTCTTTTTTTTCAGGAACTACTTAATACTCAAAAATAACTTTTCACTCTGTACTACACTTATCCTCAAGGCCAAATAGTGTAGGAGCCATTAGAACCTCTTGAAATTCCTCAGAACAAATCCCGAGATTCTTTCCCTAAAATTTTGGTTGTAAAAACACCAGGTAAGAATTTTTAAGGTCAAAAGGCAATTTTTTTTGAAAGTTAAAACAGAATCATTGCAGAATGACCAGCCGTTTCTAGACTTCAAATAAGCTGTGTAATGTCCTGATGTTGTTGAAGGACCGTCATGATATATAATTGCTGCAGTTACAAAAGTCCTTCCTGATATTGACAACTGCGAAGTCACAAAATTTTTAATTAAAGTTGTCAATTTTGTTCCATCAGGCCTACATCGTTGGAACATTAAAATGACATACTGGCCATATCTACGTATAAATAATGTGGACAGCATTGCAGACTTACATTGGCTACACTCCATGTTGTGATCGGCTGCTTTTACTAGCTTATTAAAGGACACTTATTTACTGTCTGGCAAAGTTAAATATATAAATCTTTCTGAGTCTACACTAGTAGTACTTGATACCCTACAGTTCTCGCAGTCATGCTGCCATTTATAAGAAAGGCCAAACAGATGATCTACATCTACACCTTCATCTTGCAATACATCAAGCATATACATTAAAAACTCCTGACAATCTTGCTGAATATTTTGAGAGAATTGCGTTTGACCTGAACATTTGTCTAACAGATTTCGAATTTCAGACACACTTTCTATTTTTGTTCTATCAGTGCTACATTTCTCTAACACAGAATTCAATAAACAGCAAAAACTTTGATCTGAATTGATCACAATCTCTTCTTTTAAAGTTTCTAGAGAAAAGTCAACATTAACCACTACATTAGCATAGCAGTTGACACCAGAACTATTTTCAAATTGAAAACCAACAACATCTTCAACAGAATCCATTTTCTTTCTGCTTATAATTTCGGGTTCATCGACTTTTCGTCTTTTTGCTACAACCTCCCTACTACTGGTCATATTTCTTCGTTTCCGGCCTACCACACGTTTCTCAAACAAAGGATATTGAGGCAAATGTGGCGCATACTCTCTTCTTAACCTATTGTATTCCTTAACACAATCTAGATCCGCACAAATGTTTGTGACATCACACTCAATCAAGTACAATCCCGATAAAGTTCTGACTCATGACAATGCCACATATGCCATACCCTCCTTGAACACAGAACTGCCAATGTTCACCAATGCACTGTCTACACTTAAACCTTGCGATTTATGGATTGTCACCGCATATGCCAAGCAAACAGGAAACTGCTTACGGCGAACATATAAGTCTTTTACAAGCAAAAACCTAGCAGAGCAACGACCAATTAGCTGTACTTCCTCAATGCCATCAAATTTAATTTTTAAAAATTCAATTCCATCTCTATTTCTGTATTTCTCAAAATCAACAACATTACCCATTGATCCATTTACCAGACCTCTTTCAACATGTAAATTCCTTCTCAAAATGATACGGCAATTTAAGCACACATTCAGAGTCTTTTCAAAACCAGCAGTTTTAGATATAGTCTTCTCTAATGAATCCAATTTAGATTTCAAATTCTCAGACAAAATAATTGTTGCTCCCATATGTTCTATTCTGTCAATAGCTTCCAGTTTCACAATCTCTTGGTTTTCTAAATTCAACATTTTGTTGTTGAAGATGGCACATTCTGCAAGAGTTGGCATCAAACATATTCCAGATTTCTTCTCAGTAATTTTCTGAAAAATATTCTCTGGCATTCTACTGGATACAAATTTGACAGTAATCGTGCATGTAAAGCTTCTTTCCCATGCTCGGTCACTTTTCCGATTCTAACTTCTTGTAGAATATTCCTGTAATCTTCATCCTTCGCTTGACGCATATTTTCACGCAGTTCAGCATAATTGAAGTTTAACCATATATTAACGTTGCCAATGCTCCCTAGGCACTACCTGGTGTCTTCATGTGTAAGTAGTTTAAACACTGGTTGTCCTTTCACTGGTGTCAGCTGCAGAAGATCACCGAAAACAATGATGTGTTTGCCACCAAATAACACATCATGCTCTGTTTTAAGAACTTCTTGCATTCTCAAATGCACAAAGGCAAGCATGACATTGGAAACCATGCTTACTTCGTCAATGATAAGAAGTTTCATTTTCCTCAAGACTCTTGAAACTTCACAACAAGCAACACCAGATAACTTCTGGTATTGTAATTTGTTATCCTGCTCCACTGGCAGCATCAGTAGACGATGCAAAGTAATACCTTTAATGTTATGTGCTGCCAGTCCAGTTGGAGCGGTGACAACACAAGACAGCGATGACTCAGTCCTTTTCTGCAAATAACATGAAATTGCTTTAATGAGGAAACTTTTTCCAGTTCCTGCTTCTCCACTCACGTACAGTCGGACAGGCTTCAACGACGTACATGAGCACTCTTTCTTCTCATGACTTAATCCATGATCAATTTGGTTGGTAACTTCGTCATATATTTTCCTCTGCTCAACGTTGAGTTGTCTTTCCAAATCTTCTAAGTTTACCGCATCCTCCTGAGCATGTGCCATGGCTCTTTCCACTTCAATCATGGCAGTGGCAGCTTCATTTTCGATAACTGGTCCTCCTAGTGGATCCTGACTCAATGAAACAGAACTCTGACTGTCCTGAGAACTGTCTCTAGCAATCTCGGCTGCAATTTTTCCTTCCTGCTCGATTTCCGCATTCAACATTTCTAGATATTTTGGAAAAACAGGACATTCTATGGTCTCCTTGGCTGCATTGAAAGAGTCTTCGTAACAGAGGAAATCTCCAAGCAGTTCCTCTTCTGCACGCCAAGGCTTGAAAAGTTGCAAAAGAGCTAAATAGAAAAACTCTTTTCTTTCAGGAGATTCGCCACTCAATTTTCGATGATTTACCAATTGGCATTTTCTTTGCTTGACCAGACATCCCTCACTTCCAATTACAGCATACACTCCTTTATCAATATCTTCTTTGATGTTCCTCTTGAATATGTAATCTTGTAGAACCTCATACAGACAAACATTCTCGAGGTGACTGCTTCTATTTGGATAATATGTATCCAACATGTTGGTCTTCAAAATATCTGTACTGTTTGGCTCCTTTTCCGCCAAATACTCAATTTCCCGTACAGGTTTCAGAACTCGATTACGCGTTGCAGCAAGACCAAGACTCGCCCAAATGATACTCCTAGATTTGGCATAGAGACTTGCTGAAGATAACCGGTCAGAACATTCGTAAGCTCCGATTTCTCGATGCGACAACATCTTCAGACTGAAACTGTACAACTTCTTACTGAGGCTCTTTTCATGGGAAATGTCCTCCCACATATCCTTCAATTCTGTCTTTTCTTTTTTTGTGATGTAAGATGTCACATACCGAGCCACAGCCATACAGTTATCAGCCACAAACTGTATATCCATGTTAGCATTCCACATGGACAAAATCACTGGGTTGTAGTCGTTGATGTACTTGGACTCTTCGTTTCTTTTCAAATTGTATGTATTTATGGGTGATTTCCTCGTCACATTATGTCGCAGCGAAGACATCAAACTGTTCACTCTTCCTTTAGAAATCACCGGTCGTGGAAAGCTGAAACGACATTTTGTGTAGAACTTGTCCTTGTTTCTGAATTTACGACGACAATACTTTCCACAACGATGGCTTTGAAAGTGTAAAACTTGTTCTCTTAGGCTTTTGTCTTCCTTTGTCTTTGGAACAGCACATGTAGAATACTGTTCTATGAAACTCATCACTAAGTCATCCGGATCTGTTCCAAATTTGGGTGCATCTTTGATCCATAGCAGCATATGTATATGAGGAGCACCTCTTGCTTGATACTCCTTTCTCCAGAAGAAATCCAACACCTCTCCAAGAGGTGGATTTTTCTTGTTCATGATGAAAGACATCATAGCTTCAAATCTATGATTGAAGTACCTGCATACATTCACTGGATCCAAAGAGCACAGTTCTCTGGGTGTCTTGAATTCTATATTTTCAATGTTTCCATTTGCCTCTCGTAGAAATTCAAGTAAGTCTTCCCAGCCATACTCGGCACAGCTGAGAGTGAGGAACCATGTGGGAGTTCCTAAGTTCCTCAGCATACATTTTAAATCACCATGACGACGGTACTAGTACTCATTAGTACCACGCTGACATGCCATGAGATTAATCAGGTGAGAATCCAAAATACTGTCTTGCACATTGACTTTATCCATAAAGTCCCTTGCCGAGATATTTTGCCTCTGTACACCACTTTTCAAGATGTGGTTCACTGCATATGACACTCCAGACAGATCACTTTCAAACAGTAGATGGAACAAATAGGGAATGCATTGACGAAACCTAGGATCTTCTGCATACAATCGTAAAGTCCGGTATTCAGAAGCAGGAATTTGATCAGGTCGCTCATCATATCTTCCTCCTTGACCTGTTGGAAATAGCTGTGGGAAACACCGAGCTTCCAAACTTTCCTCCCAAACACTAATGGGACTCCCTTTGGCTTGTTTCATTTGAAACAACTCAATAGCATTCCCCATGACTCCCTTGGAATGCAAAGGATGAACACTATCATGTTCATATATTTATTCATTTTTAGAGGTTTCTACTTTCTCAATTTGTCCATCACACAAATCGCTGTCCTCTTCTTCACTTACTTCCTCTTCTGCAACACATACATTCTTGTAGTACTCATTGTTTTTCATCAAATACAATATTGCCTTTTTGACTTTCCTAACAACCACTAAATTTTGCCAGATTTTCGTACTCTTTGTCGGAACCCCATTAACTAAGATAACCAGAGGTTCCTCTTCCACTTTCTCTACTCCAATTGTATTAATGTTTTTCTTCAAATCTAGAGGCAAATAAACAACTCTTCCCTTTAATCCTCTCTGTAAATCTGATGGAGGCAATGTCCCTGTCTTTGGCTCCATTCGTACAATAGCCTGAAAGGGATGGACACTTTGAATCAAAATAGATTCATAAGTATTTAAATCCTTCAATTCAGAAGGAATGTCAACCAATTCCAGATTATTATGAACCGCTCTAGCAGGCATCCGGTTTTGATTTAATTTGTTACAACAATAAGTACACACACGTTGATCCGATCCCAAATCAAAACAATTTTCTACCATCAAGTATGTTGCAAAATCCTTCCATTCACTATTATTTTCCCTTTCACTTTTTGCATATAAATCCACTAACTTAGTCTGATTCTTATAGTAAGTGTGTCGACAACACACACAAGTGAAATTAGGCCTCTCACTTGATTTCACCTGAAACGTGGCAATTTTCTTCTGAAAATTATCTGTACTGGAAACCTATACACTCTCTTCCACATTACCTTCTTCTTCTGGGTCAATTTCAACATTCTCCTCTTTACTTGCAAAGTAACAAAACTCAATTTCTTCACAAATATTCTTCACATCTACATCAGAACCATGCAAAAGAGCACTGCTTAATTGTTTAAGCTTAATTGCTGGACTCTTAGCAAAATACAACATTCTCACTAATTTCCTCACTTTATTATGATGGACTGCTAGCATCCTGAAATGATGAAAAACACTCTGGCATACTCTCCTGGAAAGACAAGCCAGTGAATGACCATGCAATCTTGTCACTTCTCTCACTCTGCATGGATCTAATTCCTGCAACAACTTCATTTTCTGTTTTAAACTTTTCTTATTAAATGTCCGTACAAAATCACAAAGCAAATTGATGGAATCCTGTCACACACTGCAAATACTACTACACTTCCAGGTGTACACTGGACCCTTAGCACGTCTCCCTAAAACTTCATCACCTAACACCTCTTTTGCCTCTGTTGACACAAGTTTTTCTTTTTCAACCGGACAACCATCTTTCACCTCATATGCTCGACCACTGGTGTCAACTGCATGCACCAAATCATTATCCTGAAAATAACTCTCCTCATTAAAAAATGCCTCACAACTTGAACTATGCATCCATTCTCCAGAAAAAACTTCACAAAAATGACTACGATTAACTGTTCTCTTCCATCTACTATTTGATTTGAAATCATAAATTGCCTTGCTTAGTTTCCTAATTCTATTGATTATCAAAATAAATAACTTTCGCTTAATTTCGAAAGCCTGATCAATAATTTTCTCTACATTTTTTTTCTCTTATAAAAAGCCACTTTCTGTTGACCTTTCTTAATATTTTTTAACAAATTGCCAATTATCCTGTTGCGGAACATTCGTCTACGAATGTCCCTAAACAGACTTTTCCTTCTACTACCATGCACAGAGTTATCTCCTGCTCTAGCAGTAACATTTTTGAGTGTCCTTTCCTTCCCATTTAAATTGGCTCTCTTCTTCTGGACTAAAACATGTTCTGTAGTGATACTTTTTCGTCTGCAAATGTTTCTTAAAAAAGATTTTGTTGTCTTACCCGGAGTTTTTCTGGTGACTTGACAAGTTTTTATTGTAGAGGACTGCTGCAAAGGTTTACCAAAGTGGGGTGTAAGTCGCTTTGCTTCTTTTCTTTTTCTTTGCCTTGAGGGCATTTTTGAATTTTTCAAAAGATCTTCAGTTGAATCTGTGGTAAATATTTTAAAAAAAAAGTATTAACCACTATTACCAAACAGAAAATCAATAACAGTCGTCAAAAAATTAACACACTAGTTGTCAATTCTACATACAATAATTTTTAGTGCATTGACAAATTTAAAACTCACAAATAGTAGCAAAGAAATGGAATGCTTCTACATTTGACCTGTGCTCTTTTATATGTGAATCTGAACTAATTGTATTAGCATATTTCACTATTTTATTAAAGACACTTCACACAAGCTGTTTTTGAAGTTGTATTTAATTTTAAATAAAACGGTTAACATATTTTCATTTCCAGTAACTTTTAAAAATAAGTTATTATAGTTCCATAGGCTCAAGCAGGTCAGCTTCCCACCCTATGTCATACAATTCGGACAAATCGGCATCCTCATCATATTCTTCATCATCCACAGGATTTAAATCATCCAAGGGATCTACTTCCACTGATGTTTCAATGACAAGTTCAATGATAAGATCGAGATCAACAGATTGCTCATTATCACTCATAGTTGATGTTGTCGTTATCTTTAAAGAAAGAGAACAACAATGAGATGTTGCGGAGTAAGAGACAAATCTCAGAGACTATAATAGTAAAATTGTTTAACAAGAGTAACATTTTGCAGATATTATTTAGCCATGTCCAGCGATGCTGAGGAGGTGAGGCCTATGTCCAAGTTTTCAGTGAACAGGACTCATCTCTTCTTAACCTTGGATAAGCCTCACCGACTCTGTGTCCCCTGCTCATACTTAAATGTAAAGGGGCAGATTTATGTTAACTGGCGCATCCCCAGGGATGCACCAGTTAACGTGCGCCGCTGCTCTGCCACCCATGGTGTGCCGCATTTACAATGCGGAGCACCATGGGGCAAAAACAGCACAGATGCGTCACGCATCTGTACCGCAAAAGCAGCGCATTGCAGAAATCACGTCGCAAGCGCGACATGACTACTGCAATGCACAGTGGCAAGCCACACATTGCATGGTGCATCACTCCTTATGCCTGTTTCAAACAGGCGTAAGGATTTGATTCAGCAATGACATAAAGCTGACTCAGTGAAATCTTGTAAATTTCACTGTGTTAGTTTTACAGGGCTTTCATGCAAGTGAACGCCCACCCTGCAACAAAACGCCCACATGAAACCTGACGCAGGTTTCATGCGGCACAGGACTTTACAGCGTAACGCATCTGCCTAGATGCATCAAGTTGTAAATATGTCGTAACATAGCGCATCTTTTGCGCCGCCGCTGCGTCACAAAAGTGACGCAACGGCGGCGCAAAAGAGGCGCACGGCCATCATAAATCTGCCCCTAACATTTTAAATGATTGGTTCAGGATGCCGATAAGGTGTGGCCTATTCAGAGGTTTGTTTGAGGTGAGGCCTACTCAGGGTTGCAGATGAAATTTAGGCTTGTTGAAGAGTACAGAGGAGATAATACATGTGCAGGCCTGCAAATGAAGTGAGTCATGTCCACTGCACTCTTGAACACTCTTGATCACTCCTTATGCCTGTTTCAAACAGGCGTAAGGATTTGATTCAGCAATGACATAAAGCTGACTCAGTGAAATCTTGTAAATTTCACTGTGTTAGTTTTACAGGGCTTTCATGCAAGTGAACGCCCACCCTGCAACAAAACGCCCACATGAAACCTGACGCAGGTTTCATGTGGCACAGGACTTTACAGCGTAACGCATCTGCCTAGATGCATCAAGTTGTAAATATGTCGTAACATAGCGCATCTTTTACGCCGCCGCTGCGTCACAAAAGTGACGCAACGGCGGCGCAAAAGAGGCGCACGGCCATCATAAATCTGCCCCTAACATTTTAAATGATTAGTTCAGGATGCCGATAAGGTGTGGCCTATTCAGAGGTTTGTTTGAGGTGAGGCCTACTCAGGGTTGCAGATGAAATTTAGGCTTGTTGAAGAGTACAGAGGAGATAATACATGTGCAGGCCTACCAATGAAGTGAGTCATGTCCACTGCACTCTTGAACAAAGGCCAGACCTCCTCTGTCTCCCTGGACAGGCCTAATCCTCATCTGCACAATGTGATTCGTAATGTTAGGAAACACAGGTGATGTAATTGAAAAACGTGCAATTTTTTTTGCTCATTTCACAATCACATCACCTGTGTTTCCTTTGCTTAGGTATCTCATTGTGCAGATGTAGTCTAGCATATCAAAGAGTACGCAGAAGATGAGCACTGTATGCAACAACTTTGACACTTACAGAAGCCTCAGCTTCTCCATGTCCCCTACACAGTCCTAAATATATACATTTTAAGCTGACGGTATCTTGTTGCAGATGAAGTGAGGCCTATCTTGCAACATGGTGCATCTTTTGCACCGCCGCTGCGTCACAAAAGTGACGCAACGGCGGCGCAAAAGAGGCGCACGGCCATCATAAATCTGCCCCTAACATTTTAAATGATTGGTTCAGAATGCCGATAAGGTATGGCCTATTTAGAGGTTTGTTTGAGGTGAGGCCTACTCAGGGTTGCAGATGAAATTTAGGCCTGTTGAAGAGAACAGAGGAGATAATACATGTGCAGGCCTACCAACGAAGTGAGTCATGTCCACTGCACTCTTGAACAAAGGCCAGACCTCCTCTGTCTCCCTGGACAGGCCTAAACCTCATCTGCACAGTGTGATTCGTAATGTTAGGAAACACAGGTGATATAATTGAAAAACGTGCAAATATTTCTGCTCATTTCACAATCACATCACCTGTATTTCCTCAGTTTAGGTATCTCATTGTGCAGATGTAGTCTAGCATATCAAAGAGTACGCAGAAGATGAGCACTGTATGCAACAACTTTGACACTTACAGAAGCCTCAGCTTCTCCATGCCCCCTACACAGTCCTAAATATATACATTTTATGCTGACGGTATCTTGTTGCAGATGAAGTGAGGCCTATCTTGCAACATGGTGCATCTTTTGCACCGCCGCTGCGTCACAAAAGTGACGCAACGGCGGCGCAAAAGAGGCACACGGCCATCATAAATCTGCCCCTAACATTTTAAATGATTGGTTCAGAATGCCGATAAGGTATGGCCTATTCAGAGGTTTGTTTGAGGTGAGGCCTACTCAGGGTTGCAGATGAAATTTAGGCTTGTTGAAGAGAACAGAGGAGATAATACATGTGCAGGCCTACCAACGAAGTGAGTCATGTCCACTGCACTCTTGAACAAAGACCAGACCTCCTCTGTCTCCCTGGACAGGCCTAAACCTCATCTGCACAATGTGATTCGTAATGTTAGGAAAACAGGTGATATAATTGAAAAACGTGCAAATATTTTTGCTCATTTCACAATCACATCACCTGTATTTCCTCAGCTTAGGTATCTCATTGTGCAGATGTAGTCTAGCATATCCAAGAGTACGCAGAAGATGAGGACTGTATGCAACAGAGCAATGTACATTACTCATCTCCCTTGATATTTATTTAAAGAAGCAGACACCTTTTTGTCATTGTCATAAATGTAAAAACCATTCCTTTTCTTTATGAACCATTTTCATGTCATAATTTGAAAACACAGCACAACTCCTATGTACAAGTACACCCTGTCAGTACTTAAATTTGCCATGCACACATGCGGGCGTATTTACAAGAGCCTTGCACCACGGAGAAATGACTTAAATTTACCAAGCACTCATGAGGGCTTATTTACAAGGACCTTGCACCACCTTTAAAGTCACTTTTAACGTGGGAAAAATAACGTGAATGTGGCTCATAAGCTTTGTAAATTTGCCCCCATGTTGACTATGAAACTCTTGCAGAACATATTGTGAAACCTTAATGACTTCAAGAAACGTGTTTTTAAACCGACAAACAAGGAAATTATTCTCCCATATTCATGGTGGAAAGTGAAATATTTATTTAAAGAAGCAGACACCATTTTGACCTTCTCATAAATGTAAAAAGCATTTCTTTTTTAAAAAAAACGATTTTCTGGTCATAATTTGAAAACACAACACAGCTCCTATGTACAAGCACACCCTGTCAGTACTTAAATTTGCCAAGCACACATGGGGGCGTATTTACAAGGACCTTGCGCCACGGGGAAATGACTTAAATTTGCAAAGCACTCATGAGGGCGTATTTACAAGGACCTTGCACCACCTTTAAAGTCACTTTTAACATGGGGAAAATAACGTGAACGTGGCTCAAAGCCCTTGTAAATATGGCCCATGCTGACTATGAAACTCTATCAGTACATATCAAGTAACCTAAATGATTTCAAGAAACGTTCTTAAACACATCAAGTAACCAAATTATTCACCCAGATTCATGGTGAAGTGACTTAAAATGCCCTAACAGACATGGGGGGCGTATTTACTAGGCCCTTGCACCAACTTTTGCGTCACTATTAACATGGGGAAAATGACGTGAAAGTGACTCAAAGGCCTTGTAAATATGCCCCAAGCAGGCTATGAAACTCTAGCAGTACATATCAAGAAACCTAAATGATTTCAAGAAACGTTCTTAAACACATCAAGTAAGCAAATTATTCACCTAGATTCATGGTGAAGTGACTTAAAATGCCCTAACACACATGAGGGCATATTTTACAAGACCCTTGCACCACTTTTGCGTCACTTTTAACATAGGGAAAATAACATGAAAATGGCTCAAACATGAGAGTGTATTTACAAGGCCCTTTCATCACTTTAGCGTCACCTTTAACATGGGGAAAATAACGTGAAAGTGGCTCAAAGTCCTTCTAAATATGCCCCATGCTGGCTATGAAACTCTAGCAGCACATATCAAGAAACCTAATTGACTTCAAGAAACGTTTTTAAACACATTAAGTAAGCAAATTATTCACACAGATTCATGGGGAAGTGACTTAAAAGGCCCTAACACACATCAAATGTTATTTTTAAGGCCCTTACACCACTTTTGCGTCACTTTTAACATGGCTATGAAACTCAAAGAAACAAAATCTATTTGTAAAACACTTGACACAAAGCAACATTTTAAATACACAACTTTCTTCATAATTTTCTCCCTAAAGCATACTATTCTCTATCTAAATTAAATGAATCTTTTCTCACCTTAGCAAATACTTTTTGAGTTTCAAAACAGTCTCAGACACACACCAATTTTTCTTTAGCAGAGCAAAGGGTATGCACTCCAGAGGCTGCAGCCAACAAAGTCACAGAAATGCTGTAATTCATCACACATATCTCTCATGTCACCCAATCAAAACTCTTCCCTCACTTTTTTCAAATTAACACCCTTCCCCCCTCTGCCCTTTCTGCCTTTTTTCCATAGCAACCACCTCCTGAAAGACCTCTCATGTTTACAAGTTCACACAACAATGTTTCAATTGAACTCTGAACTCTCAGTACACCTGCATATCCAGTGCAATCTTTCATAAAATGATTTTTTCTTGACCACTCAAATTACATCTTTCAAAGAACTCATCCATGCACCCTTTCTGTGTTCAGCAATCAAAATCCACCAATCACTGCTACTGAATCATTAGCACTGAAACTCCACAGTTTTTTTCATTACAAACTCCTACTGTTTCAACTGCCATTTCATTCCCACACTTCATCTGACTGCAGCAGAACCTCCTCTCACCATGTTTTCTGTCTGGATTGTTGGACATAGTTACATCCACTGGGCTCAAAGGTATGCTGATAACAGAAATTTACACAACCTCAATTTACAAAATGTGGAAATCAACTGGATTGGCCACAGAGGATTAAGATGTCACCAATTGATACCATTGGTGAAAACCTTTTTACATTTGCCAAACCCTGACCTGTTAATTGTGCACTGTGGAGGAAATGACTTGGGCACTTTGACTGGGGTAGGTCTGGAAATGCTTTTAAAGGACACCTTTGAGCAATTGATGGCACTTTTTCCTCAAACTGCCTTGGTTTATTCAAATATATGCCAAAGACAGAAATGGAGGTGGTCCAACCAATTTTGTCCACAAATTGAGAAATCGAGGAAGCATGTAAATAAGTCTGTTTCAGCTTACATGAGAGACCATGGAATGGGCTCCATCTACAACAATAACTTGCGTTACTACATGCAAGATATCTACAGAGGAGATGGAGTTCACTTCTCAGATGAGGGGAACAGAATTTTCATCCTGAATTTAAGACTATGTATTGGTACCTACTTATAGGTACCTAGAACTTACACAGAACCCAAAAGCTCTTTTCAAAGCTACCTTAACTATGATTACTCTTTTAAAATTTCAAATGTACCTTTTTTCACTAATTTTCACTTTTGTTCGCTTCCCGGTTCGCTACCCGGTTCGCGTACCGGCAGCTAACCTCGCGAAAAATTCAATTTTTTTTTCTTTTTCGACATATATGAGCCTCCTCAGCCACCCTTAGAAAACCTAGGGGGTCAGGATACGTCTCCCGTGCCCCCCTATACCCTTTCCCAACATTCTTTATCCTCCATCTTGTGTCTAAATTCATCCAAAACACAAGATGGCGGACTCCCGTTACGCTACCGGTTAGCTACCCGGTTCGCGTACCGGGTAGCGCCTCTACCGCGAAAAAACGATTTTTTTTAATTTTTTTATTTTTTGCCCCGCGGGACCCTTTGATAGCCCCCTCATCAATCCTAGGGGTCAGGAGGGGTCTACCTTGCCCCCTTTCATTAATTTCCCCCTTCGTTTTTCTTCACCTCTTGTCTCTCGATCCTACAGAGAGACAAGATGGCGGCCGCTCCGGACTGTTTAGAATGTTGACAGACACCGGAGAGCCAATCAGCTTCGCTTCGCGAAGTTCCGTTACGCGTCAGGTACGCGAACCGGGGCGCTAACCAGAGCGCTGTGACAGATATATATATTTTTTTGAACGTTAATTTATCAAAATCCACTGGAGCACATATATTGAGACCTAGCAAAGGCACATCGGGCAAACAATATCTACAATTTTGCCACGTTTCGTGGAAATCCATTCAGCCGTTCGAGCTAAAAGTGAGTCCAACCGCCCTATGGAAAATTGCATGGGAAAAACGCTTTTTGGGACCCCCCTTTTTTCTCGGCCCCCCCTTGACGAGACCCCCCCAAATTCTCAGGGGCTGCTCAGAAACAAAATGTTCAATTTTCCTGAAAATTTCAGCCAATTCCGTCCTCAAACGCCAAAGTTATTCGACATAGAATTTTCAAAAATCCCATAGAGAAAAAATCCTAACTATATATACCTACTGGCGACCGCCAGTAGGTAATATGTATGTATGTGTGTATATATATATATATATATATGTATGTGTGTATGTATCTCATGTGTTGTTAAGGCTTGCATGGTAAAGACATCTGCATAGTAAAGGCGGTGTGGTGAAATATGTTTTCCCTTGAAAGGTGAGGACCCTCGGCAATTATACACTTTGTCCATGCCGTAAAACATCTCTGGTGCTAGCTTCTCTTACACATGGAATAGGCTCCCCATGGACAAGATCAGTGCAAGCTTTGCTCAAATCAGGAGTGAGTTCAGCACATACAACAATATTTCATGTAGCTACCACATACATACTCACAGACTGTATAATGCCTACTTCTATGGTTGTTCCCCTGCAGCTCCTGGGAGGACCTTTGTTGACATATACTGGGGCAACTGGTGGTAAGATATCCATTCTTATCTGGTGCGCTATATAAGTCTGGGTGGACTCCTCTGACCATATCCCATGGCTAAATATATATCTAGCCAGAACTATGTATAATATTTTTGTTGCTTTCGTCTGGGTGGACTCCTCAGAACACATACCATGGCTAATTATATAACTATCCAGATCTATAGATAATGGCCGTGTTGATCCTGGGTGTGAATTGAACAGAATATAGATGATTATTGCTGATTTTGGGAGCTTCGCGTTAGGTACCACTAAGTGTAGTGTAAGACAGTTTTGTGAGTGTGTGAATGTCTTTTATCATATATGTTATTTTTGCATGCTCAAGCCAAGGCATATAACATCAGTATAACTCGTTTGCTTGCTGATCCCGAAATCTGCATGTAATTAAACAATAGCATTTCTGTATGAGAGGGTATGATTTGTCTAGCACTGCTGTCTACAACAGGTGAATGGGAGCTTTGCATAACTTTAGATTTTTCTACCCTGCTGGATAAAAGCAGATTCTCAGCATCTACGGGGGAGCACATGATATAAAAATGAAGTGAAGAAACCTATTAAGCACATTTCAATTAATTATAGTTAATCAGAAAGTGCATACTCGTTTATTCAATTGCCTGCAATATATTTAGGTCTGTATCCAAATTTTTTCCACATTTTGTTCAAAGACTTCTTACAGGGGGTAAATCCCTATAACGTTTGGTAATCAAAAGGTTTACGTTACATACCATGAACATTTTGCAATCATTATTTATTGGCCCTTCAGAACCGTTTAATTTTTTCCTCATTTATTTGAAAATTGTGTTGTAAAATTTATCATGAGATTATTTTAATTTTTTTATTTTCTTGAGGGAAACCCCTAGAACCCATCTAAACATGTGGTCCTATCTTAGGGGCTCATTAGGATGGCGGATGGAAACGGGTACCGTCCGCCATGCTCGCGGCAAAATCACTCCCGACCGCACTGCGGAGAATCCGCGGTTGCGATTAGGATATATAAGTCAAGAAACTCCGACCGCGGCGGACGGATCACATCAAACACCGTCCACGGCGGACGGAACTATAAGAACACCCACCGCCGCGGACGAACATGACCGCGGGAACAGGCCCAACCGCCGCTATACCTGCGGGGGTCCGGCCGCGCGATTAGGAAAACGCCGCCATTCCAACGGAACTCACCGCCGTCCTCCACCGCCGCGGAAACAATACTTCGGAAAACGGACCATGACTGCGGAAGGACCACACAACCACCATCCCTGCCGTCAAACCGATTACAAAATGGCAGACGGAAGTAAATGGAAAACACACTAAACAGAACACCCAACCACCTGAAACAGCCACCCCCAGCAACTACACGCCCCAATGACACCCCCCCAAGCACCGAAAAATGCACCAAAATCACCACAAACACAGAACACCTGATTGCCAACAACCATTGGGACACCACCACCACACAGAGTATAAAAAGAATCCCTCCCACTACCACAGTCCTTTGCATCACAGCATAGCTGCAAGCAAGAGCCACAATACCACGAACAGCAGACACACACAAACATACATACAACCTGCACACAAACACACACACCACACAAACCCACACAACACCATTCCTACACACCACACACCTGCACAACCCACCCCACCCCACCAACACCTTGCACATCACACACCATGGCACCAAAGAAAAATCCCAAATTCGCAGACAGTGAGTTGAAGGTCATGGTGGATGAAATCATCCGTGTCGAACCACATCTCTTCGGCAACCTAGTCCAGCAGACCACCTTGGCAACCAAAAACCACATGTGGGACAGGATAGTGACTAGAGTGAAAGCGTCAGGGACCGTGCCACGCACCAAACACGAGATCCAGAGGCGGTGGCACAACCTCAAGGCAAGGGTGAAAGGCATCAGGGAGAAGAACCACCTGCGGGCACTCCCCGGAGCCCATACCATATGCAGAATGGGAGGAGAAGGTGCTGGGCATACTGCACCCTGAGAGCCTGGAAGGAATCGAGGAGGGACAAGAGGCTGGTAAGTACAAACCAATGACCACTATCACATTGCCATGGTCTGCCATGCACAACTCCAACACACATCTCCCTGGCCCCAATCCATGCATGTCGACCACACAGTTACCCAAATGTGAAGTCCTGGCCTCAAATGCACCACCATTACCAAACACAAATGTTGCCTCCTACCTTCCCATCCTTGCATGTTGTCAAAGCAGCCAACACTACAACTCCCAACAGGCCCCCATGTCAAAAGGGAGGGTGGTGGTGTGTGGGGTGTGTGAGAGAGGTGGGTGGGGTGTGTGAGAGACCAGCACTACAACTCCCAACATGCCCCCATGTCCACAGGGAGGGTGGTGGTGGGTGGGGGTGTGAGAGAGGTGGGTGGGGTGTGTGAGAGAGGTGGGTGGGGTGTGTGAGAGACCAGCACTACAACTCCCAACAGACCCCCATGTCCACAGGGAGGGTGGTGGTGGGTGGGGGGGGTGAGAGAGGGGGGTGGGGTGTGTGAGAGAGGAGGGTGGGGTGTGTGAGAGACAAGCACTACAACTCCCAACAGACCCCCATGTCCACAGGGAGGGTGGTGGTGGGTGGGGTGTGTGAGAGACCAGCACTACAACTCCCAACAGGCCCACATGTCAAAAGGGAGGGTGGTGGTGGGTGGGGGGTGTGAGAGAGGTGGGTGGGGTGTGTGAGAGACCAGCACTACAACTCCCAACAGGCCCCCATGTCCACAGGGAGGGTGGTGGTGGGTGGGGGTGTGAGAGAGGGGGGTGGGGTGTGTGAGAGAGGAGGGTGGGGTGTGTGAGAGACAAGCACTACAACTCCCAACAGGCCCCCATGTCCACAGGGAGGGTGGTGGTGGGTGGGGTGTGTGAGAGACCAGCACTACAACTCCCAACAGGCCCACATGTCAAAAGGGAGGGTGGTGGTGGGTGGGGGG
This sequence comes from Lissotriton helveticus, assembly GCF_964261635.1. NCBI lineage: Eukaryota > Metazoa > Chordata > Amphibia > Caudata > Salamandridae > Lissotriton > Lissotriton helveticus. Next base: position 406,518,542 of record NC_136070.1, read on the forward strand.
TGTGAGAGAGGTGGGTGGGGTGTGTGAGAGAGGTGGGTGGGGTGTGTGAGAGACCAGCGCTACAACTCCCAACAGGCCCCCATGTCCACAGGGAGGGTGGTGGTGGGTGGGGTGTGTGAGAGACCAGCACTACAACTCCCAACAGGCCCCCCATGTCCACAGGGAGGGTGGTGGTGGGTGGGGGGTGTGGGAGAGGTGGGTGGGGTGTGTGAGAGAGGTGGGTGGGGTGTGTGAGAGACCAGCACTACAACTCCCAACAGGCCCACATGTCAAAAGGGAGGGTGGTGGTGGGTGGGGGGTGTGAGAGAGGTGGGTGGGGTGTGTGAGAGAGGTGGGTGGGGTGTGTGAGAGACCAGCACTACAACTCCCAACAGGCCCCCATGTCCACAGGGAGGGTGGTGGTGGGTGGGGTGTGTGAGAGAGGTGGGTGGGGTGTGTGAGAGACCAGCACTACAACTCCCAACAGGCCCCCATGTCCACAGGGAGGGTGGTGGTGGGTGGGGGGTGTGATAGAGGTGAGTGAGGTGTGTGAGAGAGGTGGGTGGGGTGTGTGAGAGATAAGCACTACAACTCCCAACAGGCCCCCATGTCCACAGGGAGGGTGGGGGTGTGTAAGAGAGGTGGGTGGGGTGTGTGAGAGACCAGCACTACAACTCCCAACAGGCCCCCATGTCCACAGGGAGGGTGGTGGTTGGTGGGGTGTGTGAGAGACCTGCACTACAACTCCGAACAGGCCCACATGTCAAAAGGGAGGGTGGTGGTGGGTGGGGGGTGTGGGAGAGGTGTGTGGGGTGTGTGAGAGAGGTGGGTGGGGTGTGTGAGAGATACGCACTACAACTCCCAACAGGCCCCCATGTCCACAGGGAGAGGTGTGGGGGGTTGGGGTGTGAGAGAGGTGGGTGGGGTGTGTGAGAGACCAGCACTACAACTCCCAACAGGCCCCCATGTCCACAGGGAGGGTGGTGGTGGGTGGGGTGTGTGAGAGAGGTTATTGATTTGTAATGTTGGTACCAAAAACATGTCATGTCCACAGCATTGATCATGATAATCTTGTCCCTCAGGTGATCGCAACTTGACTGGCGAAAGCAGCAACCGCCAGCACCAGTCGCCCCCTCACAGCATGGACTCTCTGGGGACGAGCCCATTGCCTGCTCAGGCACAGAGGACGATGCGGGGCCAAGCAGACTTCCAGGGCCATCCAGCTCCCAGGACATCACTGCCTCCACCACCTCGGCCTGTGTCACCACACCAACACCTGCCATTGTGAGCTGTGCAGCCATCACCACCACCACCTCCACCACCACCACCACTCCTGCCTGTGCCACCCTGCCTGACCCATCGGCCGATGATGGACCATCAACATCCCAGGCAAGCAGGGAGAGTGGACGTGAGAGGACACAGGTGAGGGCACAGCTCACAACCAGGAGTGCAGTTGTCCGGCGAGGTGGGTAAGGACACCCACCCCATCCTGGTGCCGAAATCCTGGAAGCCATCGCCAGAGTCAATGCCTCCTATGAGCGGTCCCAGGCACAGTCAGATCGGGCCCACCAAAACTCACAGGAAAGCAGTCAACTGTTGCGGTCAATTGATACCCGCATAGGGCAAATTGTGGACCTCATGGGCCAGCAAACTGCTCTGTGGAGGGACTGGCTATCCCGCACCACCCACCACCCCCTCACCCAAGTGCCCAGCAGGACCGCTCACCAACACCACCGCCACCCACACCTGAGCCCACGGACAGGGAGGTGGCCCCTGACCAACCTGCCCCCACAGCTGTCTCCGCTCTGGCTCCAAGACGGAGGGGCCATCCGAGGCTGGATCCAGGTGAGAGCAGTGGTGTAGCCCCATCTACCCGCTCTAAGAGGGGGCACCAATGACTTCACCCTTGTCTGAGCCTGCCATTCACCCTGCAAACTATCCTGTCCCACAATGCCAAGCATTGCCACACGTCTGTTGGACTAGCTGTACATCACACATTGTGGTGTCCCCACGGTGTTTCATCTGCCATGACCTTCAACTCTCACTCCCCCACCAAAACTTCTTTGTAAATATGCACCAACATCAATCCTCAACCTGTAAATAAACATCACGTAAACACTCAATGATGTGTGGCCTCCATGTTTTAATCACATGATTGTCTTAGAATGTAACGTTACCAGGTGCAGGGATCAATGTTGTTGAGAATTGGTTTTGTCAAGGCAGCGAAACCTAGACTTCAGCACTCCAAAAGTACGTTCTATCACTCGACGTGTCCTCCCATGGGCATCATTATAACGCAATTCACCATGGGCAGTAAGATTCCTGATGGGGCTCAGCAGCCACGGCCGGTTTGGGTACGCAGAGTCGCCTAGGTGGGGGGGGGTGACAGACACAAATTTCGTTACCAGGATTTGTGGGAACACCATGCCACACATACAACACAATTGTCCTCACAACACACTGACAAAACAATTGTCCTTTCAGCACACTCACCTACAAGCCACGCACGTTCTGGACGCAGATTAGCCATCAGTTGGGGGACAATGCTGCTCTGTATGATGTGGGAGTCATGGGCGGAACCGGGAAATCTAGCACACACATGCGAGATGATGTTGTCAGCCAGGCACACCACTTGCACGTTGATCGAATGGTAGGGCTTCTGATTCCTATATACAGCTTCACGTGCCTGGCGTGGTATGAGACCAATATGTGTTCCATCAATGGAACCCACTACGTGTGGTAACTGGGCCTGGGCATAGAAGTCCCCTTTGACTGCTGCCAACTCTGCCGGACGTGGAAAATGGATGTAATCATCCTTGTAAAGCATCATGGCGTTCAGAACCTCCCGCAGTACCATGCTGAACATGGATTGTGACATCCCTCCGGCATGACCAACTGTGTACTGGAAAGTGCCAGTCACAAAGAAATGAAGTGCCACCATCACCTTTACTGTGGGTGTGAAAGCTCCAGGATATGTCCTGCGTGGCTGCAGATGAGGTGACAATTGTGTGACAAGCTCCTGCAATCTCAGTCGGTCAAGCCGGTATTTGCGGAACACCTCCTCGTCAACCATGTCCTCCGGCACAGTGTATGGTCGATGCACATTTGGAGCCCTCCTGTGTGGCAGTAGATGGCAGCTGATGTCAAATGACCAACAACGCATAGCTGTGCAGCACTATCACATCTTGACCAACACAATGCTAATAATACATGTTGCAGACAGTGATAATATGTGTGACCTGACCAATATATAAGGCAATACAGCTGACTACACACACAATGTACAACCACAAAGAACATCCTGTGGGCTAACATGTACAATGTAACGTGCACACATGTTCAAACATCTTGCAACAACACATGACTGAGGGCCCATATGTGGACAAGCGTCCCCACAGACACACATGTACGTGCACACACAACATGAAATTGGAACACACCCTCCTTGTCTTCATGCACACATGAACACACCTACAATGCCCCCTCAGCTGACATGCATGGGCACACAACAACAGACACACATACACAGAATGCATGTACACACACATCATTGTTACTTGCACACACAAACCACACACTCACAGCAGCTAATGAATGTGTGTACACACCCTTGCGGTACTGTGTAGATGTGTAGAAATGAAAACGTGTGTCCCCAAAACTAAGATGTCGCCATGCACATCTGACGCAACTTGGGCCCACATCACTAGCCTTTGTTAACCACTGGCAAGGTCAACAGTATGAGCACACATGCAACAAATGGACATGAATGTCGCACGTGGACACGGTCCATAGACTTCACATCAATATTCTTCCAGCATTCCGGACATGTCCTCACACACACATACAACTAGGAAGATTACATGTGTGCGGAGACATGCAGTGTGTGTACATACGCCATCTGGGGACGCCTTCCACCAACACAGAGGATGACCGTTTACACAGCAATTAAGCATGACATATGCTGTGTGGTAAATAAATAAATAATACCTCTCTTTTTGACTAGACATATATCATAACAGATAGCTCAATAAATAAGAGTCAAGATTCGAGGTAGTAGGAGTTTTGCAGGTTTAATACAGCATAAGGACAGGAACAGGACAACCTGCATAGGAATAGGATGGCAGGGCCCAGCAGCTGCTGGGGCTGGATCTGGGATGAGCGCGCTGACTTTTAATAACAATACATGAGCATATATACATAACGCAAACACATAGCATTACATTGCAGTAGGCGTAGCAGTGGGTGGAGCAGAAGGCATGACGCGTAGCAGTCGCGAAAGATAAGGGCGAAAGTAGGTGTAACTGGGCGTATACATAGACATGTGATGCAAACGTAACAGAATATGTCATGAATGGGCGGAAACATTGGAGGGGGCTACCTAAGGAGCCGGGACCTCTAACCTGATGGTGCGCGCAAACTAGCAATGACGTATCACTAGGAGAAGCTGGAGGCTATGAACTCTGTGCTAGGAGCAGAGACTGAAGTCTGGAGAGTCAGGGCGACATGTACCTAAACAGTATCTAGTATCTGATGTTTAGAGAACATGTTGATATAAACTAGAAGTTAGGAGGGGAAAGGCTAACTTGATTCTAAGACTGGACCATGCATTATTCTACATGTAGTGCGTGATGAAGAATATTAAATGACCATTAAATGCAGTATTTCTCTAACGTGGAGACGTGAAGGCTAGACAATGACGGAAACTATTGATGCAGTTCAGTAGCTTAGGAATGCAGAGAAGGAGGACTGAACTGATAACTGGAATCATAACATATTCTTGGCAGACTCGGAGGCAGAGCCAGGCTGGACCGGGCACTGCGAGGCAGGAAGTAAGTGAAGGGTCGAGGATACAGGTGGGGGCTGTATCGCTCCTCAGCGAGGCTTCAGGAGACAGGAGCTGAATCTGGTGTCCAGGCCCTTTTGAGGCCTAGAAACGGGGACTTTACAATGGAATAACGAGCACACTGAGAAACGTGGCAACGTAGCTTTACATAGGCCTGATATTCGTAGTATTCACGAGAACTGGAAACTGGCATACTAGAGGTGGACACAACTGTAATTGCGTCATTAATCGAACATGGGGAATGCATATGCATATTTAATCATGCACACATAACATATGATGGATGACACGTAGGGACACAGAACATGGCAAAATTTACTTTTCCACATTCCCTCCTTGTCACTACGTTTCCATCAGGAAACATCAATATTCATGATACCATCTATCATTTCATACAGTATCATTTGCTCGTCTCGAATTATCCTGGAACGGGATTTAGAACGGGGCTTGGGACTAGGAATACAAGAGGTAGCACAAATGCCGCAAATCGCAGGGCCACATTGTATACAGAGGCAGCAGCTGAATATGATCGCTACTGCAATACCTAGAAAGGACAATATTTTCCATCCCCATGCGGAAATTATATTCCAGAACCAACCGGACCATGTCCAGGTGCCTGGATCTTGGTGTAACAGATGGGCAATTTTATGGAGTCTGGTTATAGCTGAATAAACAGACGGCGCGTTATTTGGAATGAAAATGCAGCAACTAGATCCGATGACTCTACAGGCCCCGCCCCTATCGGCCAGTATGACGTCAAGGACGAGACGATTCTGTAAAACGACAAATCTCATGGCAGATTGCTCTTCGGTTAAGTTACCTAGAGCAGAGGCAGTCTCATTTACTACAGCTTCGAGGGTTCTGGTTAACCTACGGATTAGCTTACTATTCTGGATAGGTCCTATAAAGAAAAAGAAACCTCTGTTGAAATCTGTATACTGTTCTAGAGCAGTTTCAGTATAATCGACAATTGGGGACTCCCTTCTATGTCTAATGTGTACTAGATGTGTGTTTCTATGATAATCAGGTGGGGCTAGGAAAACTGGTGGCAGTAGGAAGGCAATGTAACAGGTTCCCTCCCAATCGAGGGGCAGACGAACATATGCAGTTTGACCACAAATAAAATAAGAATGACGTGAAGCTTTGAAGATAGATTTCCCACTGTCACTATACTTGACAATAGTAGTACAATCACTATGTCCTACGTGTATGGAACCATTATTTCGGACACATAATTCGCCTTTGACTGGTAGTACTGAAATAGCAGGTAAGTCTGGAGTAGTATCAGACTGAACATTCAGGACCATGAAATTCGAAGAATAGTTACCTAAATTATACACTTCATTTTCTAGATCTAAACCTGTTCTGTGGGGAAGACCTTGCTTGTCTGGGAAACATGTACTGTTAAGAAAAGACATATCTGTTGAGGATGACGTTAACGTGGACCATGCTCCACACGAACCATTATGTGAGAATGGATAAGGAAAAAGTGGCAGAACTCCCTTCGGTGTCTGGAAAGGGGGGAGTCGACCACACACCCAACAATTAGTGGCATTGCTGGTCTGGTGTGAGTAATGTAACATGCGGATAAATGAGTTATTTCGCATAGCGAGGCGGTAAGAGAGTTCATGAGGAGGCAGATCACTAAACGTGTGCTCTACTGTAGCATTAGCAGACTTATTTACATGAAGAACTGGGAAATACAAGAAAAATGCATAACTGGTGCAGGAAATCATAATGCTGAGAAATAATATGAAACATAGAAAAACAATACATCGGATTGAGTTTTGACTAACTCTCTCACTATGGGGGTCTATTTTATACATGTCAGAAACAGTCTAACCGTTTCACCTAGGGGAGGACTTAGACAATCAAACTGACTGACTTATTTTACTAGACCGGAGTTTTAGCTTATACTCCTGTTGTGGAGTTTTCTCTAACAGGGGAGGGGTTGTAGCAATGTCTTTTGCGGGACAGTCCTTGAGAACAATGCTTTGGCAATCCTTCAAATCCTGGGAAATGTTCTTTAAGACGGGTTTCAGTCCATTAAAAAGTTTGACATGAGAAAGGTGTACCCAGCCTTTGCGTCCTTCCAACTTCACGGCTGTACGGGTGGTGAGGAGGACCTGTCGGGGCTCTTTCCAACGAGGCTCCAGCGGACTTGATCTGTCAAAGTTGCGGACCATCACCATGGATCCTGGAACGATTTCGTGCGGTGCCACCTCGGTATTGTCTGGAAATGCGGCAGCAACCTGTGAACGACATGAGTTGAGGGCAGACATCAAGGAAGCTAGGTAATCTGTCAGCATATTACTTGAAACATCGGTAATACTTCGGGGTCTAGGAGTACCCCACATGTTAGGGGGGCGGCCGAAAACGACCTCATACGGGGACAGACCTGATCTGGAATGTGCGACCATGCGCATATAAAATAAAGCGACTGGCAGAGCTACTAGCCAGTCCACACCTTTTTCTTTACACACTTTGGCAATTCGGATTTTCAGGGTCTGGTTATGTCTCTCTACGAGACCGGCTGCTTCAGGATGGCGTACACAATGGAACTTCCACTGGTACCCTAACAAAAGGGAAACATGCTTCATGAGTTCAGATGAGAATGGCTGGCCGTTATCAGAATATACGACTCTAGGGAGTCCATAACGAGGGAAGAACTCACGAACCAACTGCTTGGCAGTGGTCGCGGCTGTGTAATCTGGGACTGGATATGCTTCTGTCCACCTGGACAAAGCGCATACAACTACAAGGACATACTTGAAACCTCGACATCGCTCCATCTGAATATAATCCATCTGGAGGACTTCAAAAGGGTGGTCAGGGGGCTGGAATCCACCTTGTTCCACCGGGACACTTTTACCTGGATTAAACTGACAACATATCATACAGGTACGGACTTTCTGCTTGGCTGCAGCTCGTAAATGTTTGTTGAACCAAATGTTCTGGATACTGTCTAACATGGCTTTTTCTCCTAAATGTGCTGGACTATGTGCGGTATTGATAATGACTTGAACCATAGAGTCGGGGAGAAACCATGTGGCTCTACCCTTCGTTAACCATCCTTGATCTGTCTGGACCCCTCCTTGTTCGGACCATTTCTTGATTTCTTCGGGAGTAGCGTGTAACTGTATGTCTATGACATCTTGTGTAGGGTCCTTAACTGTCATACATGTAGTCGGATCTGGAGTGTGTATCATGTTAACTGGAATGTCTAGAGTCTGTGCTGTAAGCTTGGCTGTGCGATCTGCTAGATCATTACCTTGGGAAATAATGTCAGTAACTTTCGTATGTGCTTTGCACTTCATGATAGCAATAGATGTCGGCAAGTGTATTGCGTCTAACAGAGCTTGAATAAGGAGACCATGCTGAATCTTGGTTCCATGAGAAGTCATGAAACCTCTTTCCTGCCAGAGCACTCCGAAGTCGTGTACAACTCCAAATGCGTAACGTGAATCTGTGTAAACATTAACTTTCAAGTTCTTGGCGTGTATGCAGGCTTGTGTCAGAGCAACTAGCTCTGCTGCTTGAGCGGACAGGGTATCAATACGGTGTGTTTCAATAACTTCAGTGTCAGTAGTCACTGCATACGCGGCGACTAGTTCTCCTGTACTTGTTCTCATACATGAACCATCCACATAAAGTGTCAGGTCGGGGTCTGGTAACGGAGTATCTGTCAGATCTTGTCTTGGCTTTGTCGTAATGTTAACTACTTCCACGCAATCATGTGTGGCTGGATTTGAATTAACGGATGGTAACAGTGTAGCAGGGTTCAGGATGTTGCAGCGTCTGATTTCTATGTGTGGCTGGAACAGTGTCAATTCATAACCTGTTAAACGTGCAATTGTCAAGTGCTGAGTTTGTGTTCGGTTTAAAAGAACTTCCACGGAATGTGGAACTTGTACTGTCAAGGTATGTCCTAAGACTATGGAATCACTTTGTCTGATAGCTAGTGCTGTGGCTGCAACTGACTTGAGGCACGCAGGCAGAGCCTGGGCTACAGGATCTAATGTGCTCGAAAAATAAGCACAGGGCTTGTATTGTCCTGCTTGATCTTGTGTGAGAACAGATAATGCTGTACCTTCACGTTCAGTAACGAAAAGTGTAAAAGGCTTACTGTAGTTCGGTGTCGCTAGAACTGGAGCTTGGCATAGGGCTTTCTTTAACTCATTGAAACTAAGTGTATGTTCAGATGTCCAAGGGAGGACAGTCGATACAGCTGCCTCCTGTGTCGTTAACTGTATCAGTGGTTTGGCTAGAAATGCATACTGGGGAATCCATTGTCGGCAGTAAGAAGTAAGGCCAATAAAAGCACGTACCTCCTTCTGGGTCTTGGGCTGAGGAAGACTCGCTATTAACTGAATACGGTCTGGTGTCAACTGCCTACCCCTCTTGGACAGTAAGTGTCCTAAGTAGACCACTTGCTGGACACAGAATTGAAGCTTAGAAGGGGACACCTTGTGCCCCATCTCGGCTAAGAAATACAAGACTGTAAGGGATGCTTGCTCGCAAGCACGTTCAGAACGGGCTGTGATCAGTAGATCATCGACATACTGGAGCAGGGCAGTGTCAGTTGGCATGTGAATGTTGTCTAGTTGTCTCTTGAGTGCTTGACTATAAATACTAGGACTTTCTGTGAAACCTTGAGGAGCTCGTGTAAACATATAGCTCCTTCCATTTAAACAAAATCCGAAAAGGAACTGGCTGTCTGGATGAATAGGAACACTGAAAAATGCGTTCTTGAGGTCTATGACAGTGAAGAACGTGGCTTCGGAATCAATGGCTGTTAATAGGGAAGAGATGTCTGGGACAACTGGGTACTGAGGAATAATACACTTATTAAGCTCTCGTAGGTCAATCACTAATCGATATACTGGGGGTGCATTTGGATCAGTACGTTTCATGACTGGAATGATCGGAGAATTACATACATTGGAGTCAGTTTCTACAACCACTCCTTGAGCAATAAGCTCGTCAATAATTTTGGATAAGGCTGCTACAGCCTCTGGTGGCAATCTGTACTGTCTGATTCGTGGTAACACTACACCTGGCTTGAGAGTCACACGATAGGGTGTGATTTGCATGTAACCTACATCAGTTGGACCTTGCGCCCATAGATGCTGTGGAACATTAGACAGTCTTGAATCAAAATCACGTAATACATAGTGACCCTTGAAGTCACGTAGGAACAATCGTATTCCCTCTGGGGAACAGCATATAACTGCACCTAACTCTTTCAGTGTCTTAATGCCTAATAGATTTTCTGGACATGACTTAGTAAGTAACAGATCAGTAGTGCGGGACAATGGACCTACTTCTAGAGTAACTGGCTTTGAAATCTCATTTACGATAGGTTTTCCTGAAAATCCAAGGGAAACATTTCTTGAGCCTGAGAGCGGAGCCCCTGGAACTTCGGCGTGACTAATTGTGGTCCTACTTGCCCCTGTATCAATCAAAAACTTTCTGTCTTTCCCTAATACTTGACTGTGAACATAGGGACCTTCTTGATCTACAGGTATCTCGATGAGAGGCAAGCCTACCTCCCTCTCTAGGCTGTTTCATGAATACTGCTGGTACTCTGGATACTCAGACTGTGCATACTGGTACATCTGCGATGTAACATGCTGTGTTGCAGCAATAGGCTGCGGTGCGGTAACTGTCTGTGGTGCATTCTGTGGCTGAGGAATCTGTGAAACTTGTTCTTGTCTAGGCGGACGTGGTCTTTCTTTAGTCTTACCGGTAGCTATGTTGTGTTTCAGAACTGCACACTCATTTATAAAATGACCTGGCTGTTTACAATAATTGCAATTCCCTTTAACGGGAGCTGCAGGATGACTGGCTTGATTCGGACCCCTCTTCTGACTGTCTTGAGGAACAGATTGTGCAACTAGTACTTTCATTTTCGTGTCTTTCATACGTTTTCTTTCGTGTTCTTGTTCTTCTCTGATTCTATTCTGATGGTATTGAAGCATCTGCAACATCTGGGACGGGGTATTAGCTTGCCAGGTACTTTCGACTTTCAAAACTCGATTCTTAATTTGTGGACTTGAATTCTCGACTAATTTAGTAACAAAAAGGTGAGGGTATGACTCACTACTTGTCTTGAGGCCACTGTTGATGCTAAAACATTTTTCAAATCTAGAATAAAAATCACTAATATCCTCATCTTGCTTCTGTTTACAGGCTGAGATTGCATCCCAGTCTTCTTTTCTCGTTGTCAATAATCTAGGTAAAACTTGTATTAATAATTCTGGTAATTCTTTACATTTATCTCCAAGACCGGTACCTGGTACTCGTGTCTTATCTTCGGCTTCTAGAACTGCCCAATCGATCTTTTTCTCTCCCACCTCCCATTCTTTTTCCTTGAGCTTTTCATACACCCCTGCGGGCAGCAGAACCTTTAACATTTTAATTATATCTGGATACGTGTATTCTCCCATACGGAGCATGTCTTTTAATTCTCTATGGAACCCTGCTGGATCTTTGTCATGACAGGGAATTAATTTCTTCATCTCGAGGAGTTCCATCTTTGTTATTGGAGTGTATACAAACACTCGCTGCATTTCGCCACCCGTTCCTTTAACTGGGTGGACTTCTCGTAACGGATTCTGTCTCTCCATGTAAAATGGTTTACTTTCTGGGGGTGAGACATGAACAAAATGCGGGTTCAGAAACGTTCTATATTTGTGACGCTGTTCTAGGATGACACTAATTAAATCGGTACCTAGACCTTTCCATCTATACTGGAGTAACTCGTTCAGGACATCATGTAACGGACCTGGATCAGAGTGCTGACCCTCATACAATGTAATGAGGTGCTGAATCATATACATACCCGCCAGTCGTTGTTCGGCTGGGGGCATTTTCAGAAACATTTGTGCCACTATTTCGTCTGGAAAAGTGGTAGAATCAGTAATCCATCGGACTGCTGATCGGGCTAGTTCTTGTTCATGCATGGTACTTAACTCACTGTAACCGATTCGTGATTTCAGAATGTGATCGGTAGCTTGAAACACTTGTTCTAGTGAACCTTGTTCTGGTGCTGGAGAATGAAAAATAGACTTGTGTTCTAGGCGTAAATGGCGATCTGGAAATCTAGATTTTCCTACATACGCTATTCTGGCGGGATTCTCGTCCTCTACCTCTTCAGTATCAGAATTACTTTCTTTCTCGCTTACTTGTGCTGCTTTACGTTGTTCGTGTATCTTTATTATTTCTCTACGGATTTTCTTGTACATACTCTCCACAGCACCGACGGTCTTGTGCTTACCCTCGGCTATATTATCACTCCACCTTGTCAGGATTTTCATTTCGGCCGGATCTTTAGACGGGTAATCTTGTTCTCTTATTAGACAATTGATCAGAAACTTTAATATCATGAGCTGGATCTCGGCTTTCCTTTGAGACATGGCCTCGCTAATGCTTTCTGGATCATCCCCTGTACGGATGAAACGATATATTCTGTCTAGATCTTCTTTCATATTCGGTAAGGTGACTAGATACTCGGCCACCTTTCTTACGCGGAATGAATATAAAACCATATTATCCTCGCCTGGGACTGGATCATAACCGCATTCGGCAAGGGATTTTCTTATTTCTGCTACAGTCTGATGTCTAGGCGTACGCTGTGACGCTTGTGCATGTAATTCGGCTGTCGTTAAACGCTTGTGTGGCGGCGGGGTTTGAGGAGTACCTCCCCCTGCGGCCCCTAAACTGGAGTCTAGGTCTACTGAGGCTCTTCGTCCTGGCAGAGTGGGAAATGGAAATGTAGGCTGGACTTGTATGGCGGGCTGGACCGGGGGTACCGTAACAGGTACTCCGTTGTCTGGAGGAGCGGGAAGTGCCTGATTTACAGGGACTGGCGGAGTGGGATTTGCATATTCTGGGACTGTGTCGTCCAAATAGGACGAAATAAAAATATCAGCTGCGGTCTGTTTGTGACGTAGTTTGGTCGGAACTAATGGTGGCGGGAAATTACTGGATGCCTCTGGGGTCGCTTTTGGCAAGCCCTCGGCAAGAAGAGGATACATACCCCTAATAAGGGCATGCCTCTGTCTGTCTGACTGTTCGGCTTTGACTTGTTCACCTATCTCGATTAGTTCTTTTTCTTGTGCTCGTTCTAAGGATTCTCTACTTAATTCTGACTTTCTGATTTCCTTCTCAGTTCTTTTATGAGCTTCTTTGCGCCATAACTCGATGGCATCTTTCTGTGACTGTCTGGCTTTCTTTTTCCATAATGCCTCTTCTACTCGCATGATGCATTCGGCATCCCATGTACCCGATACGGGCCATCTATACTTTTCTTCTAACTGTTTGGTATACTCTACCCATAAATCTAGATACAATGTGGCGCTTATGCCATGCTTCTGATACATAAAATGACCTGGACTGTCCCTCGGCGGAACAGGAACTGCTTCTTCTAACAAACCCTTTCTAGTTTTTAACTGACGTAATCTCGAAAAGAGAGACATTGTAAACTTGAATCGGAACACAATACAATACACGAGGAACAATAACAACTGGGAAAACAATTCAGGCATACCACGACATTGGAAATACATTGAACAACATCATAACATAACAGTTCGGACAGAATATTACCTGGAATACTGAGAACAGAAACACAAGAATTTCTCGAGAACGGAACAGACTAGAGTTACTGGATGCACTGCTGAAACAGTACGGAACATACCGGTCCCATAAAGGGACGCATCAAGACCCGTATCCACCTAGGTGAATACTTCGTTTGTGAGTCTGTGTACCACCAACCCACGGACCAGAGTCAATTTAGATTGACCCTGTCTAGATACTACCCCAGTAATGGTACTCACCGGGCAGCAAGAACGGAAAACCTCGGACTGGACTGGACTGCTACGACGACGACGGACTTCGGACTTCAGTTACGGGTGGACCTCCGGATACCTCGGACCTTGGACTCTTGGCTTGGGCTCTGGTCGGGACTCGCCGCGTTCCTCCACCGTCTCGTTTGGATGCTGGACCGCCTCCTCCGTCTCCTCCGTGGGCCTGAGGGATACTTGAAGCAGAAATATCTGCCGGTGCACAGAAGAGTTCCGTCACGACTGCAGAGGGTCAGGGGGTCGGCGTGGCTTCACCGACGCGTGGGGAAAGGGCAAGTCCCTATTCGGGCGCCATTATGTGGTAAATAAATAAATAATACCTCTCTTTTTGACTAGACATATATCATAACAGATAGCTCAATAAATAAGAGTCAAGATTCGAGGTAGTAGGAGTTTTGCAAGTTTAATACAGCATAAGGACAGGAACAGGACAACCTGCATAGGAATAGGATGGCAGGGCCCAGCAGCTGCTGGGGCTGGATCTGGGGTGAGCGCGCTGACTTTTAATAACAATACATGAGCATATATACATAACGCAAACACATAGCATTACATTGCAGTAGGCGTAGCAGTGGGTGGAGCAGAAGGCATGACGCGTAGCAGTCGCGAAAGATAAGGGCGAAAGTAGGTGTAACTGGGCGTATACATAGACATGTGATGCAAACGTAACAGAATATGTCATGAATGGGCGGAAACATTGGAGGGGGCTACCTAAGGAGCCGGGACCTCTAACCTGATGGTGCGCGCAAACTAGCAATGACGTATCACTAGGAGAAGCTGGGGGCTATGAACTCTGTGCTAGGAGCAGAGACTGAAGTCTGGAGAGTCAGGGCGACATGTACCTAAACAGTATCTAGTATCTGATGTTTAGAGAACATGTTGATATAAACTAGAAGTTAGGAGGGGAAAGGCTAACTTGATTCTAAGACTGGACCATGCATTATTCTACATGTAGTGCGTGATGAAGAATATTAAATGACCATTAAATGCAGTATTTCTCTAACGTGGAGACGTGAAGGCTAGACAATGACGGAAACTATTGATGCAGTTCAGTAGCTTAGGAATGCAGAGAAGGAGGACTGAACTGATAACTGGAATCATAACATATTCTTGGCAGACTCGGAGGCAGAGCCAGGCTGGACCGGGCACTGCGAGGCAGGAAGTAAGTGAAGGGTCGAGGATACAGGTGGGGGCTGTATCGCTCCTCAGCGAGGCTTCAGGAGACAGGAGCTGAATCTGGTGTCCAGGCCCTTTTGAGGCCTAGAAACGGGGACTTTACAATGGAATAACGAGCACACTGAGAAACGTGGCAACGTAGCTTTACATAGGCCTGATATTCGTAGTATTCACGAGAACTGGAAACTGGCATACTAGAGGTGGACACAACTGTAATTGCGTCATTAATCGAACATGGGGAATGCATATGCATATTTAATCATGCACACATAACATATGATGGATGACACGTAGGGACACAGAACATGGCAAAATTTACTTTTCCACAGCTGTATGGTCAAGGACCATCCCGGTTACACCCCGCAAAATGCATGTGCGCACTACCGCGATGGTGCATCATTTGAAATCAATCACTCACTGGCGCCGCTACTCCGCGGGGGCGGTGCAGGCCAACACATACATTTGATGATGCAATTTGAGATGGCAGTTGAGAAACCCCCTTACAGTGTTATTGCGGCACCCACCGCCAGTCCTGGCCGGTCAACCACCGCCAGGACTGGGCGGTTACCCACCGCCAGTCCAGGCCGGTCACCCACCGCCAGCCCAGGCCGGTCACCCACCGCCAGTACTGGCCGGTCACCCACCGCCAGGACTGGGTGGTCACCCACTGCCAGTCCAGGCCGGTCACCCACCGCCAGGACTGGGCGGTCACCCACCGCCAGTCCAGGCTGGTCACCCACTGCCAGTCCTGGCGGTGGGTGACCGCCCAGTCCTGGCGGTGGGTGACTGGCCTGGACTGGCGGTGGGTGACCGCCCAGTCCTGGCGGTGGGTGACCAGCCTGGACTGGCGGCGGGTGACCACCCAGTCCTGGCGGTGGGTGACCGGCCTGGACTGGTGGTGGGTGACTGCCCAGTCCTGGTGGTGGGTGACCGGCCTGGACTGGCTGTGGGTGACCGGCCAGGACTGGCGGTGGGTGATCGCCCAGTCCTGGCGGTGGGTGACCAGCCTGGACTGGCCGTGGGTGACCGCCCAGACCTGGCGGTGGGTGACCGCCCAGTCCTGGCGGTGGGTGACTGGCCTGGACTGGCGGTGGGTGACCGCCCAGTCCTGGCGGTGGGTGACCAGCCTGGACTGGCGGCGGGTGACCGCCCAGTCCTGGCGGTGGGTGACCGGCCTGGACTGGTGGTGGGTGACTGCCCAGTCCTGGTGGTGGGTGACCGGCCTGGACTGGCTGTGGGTGACCGGCCAGGACTGGCGGTGGGTGATCGCCCAGTCCTGGCGGTGGGTGACCAGCCTGGACTGGCCGTGGGTGACCGCCCAGACCTGGCGGTGGGTGACCGGCCAGGACTGGCGGTGGGTGACCAGCCTGGACTGGTGATGGGTGACCGGCCTGGACTGGCGGTGGGTGACCACCCAGTCCTGGCAGTGGTTGACCGGCCAGGACTGGCGGTGGGTGCCGCAATAACACTGTAAGGGGGTTTCTCAACTGCCATCTCAGATTGCATCATCAAATGTATGTGTTGGCCTGCACCGCCCCCCCACGGAATGCGCGCACTGCCATAGCGGCGCCTGTGAGTGATTATTTTCAAATGATGCACCGTCGCGGTAGCGGGCACATGCGGTTGCCGGTGTGTGAACGTGACGGTCCGTGCACATGTAGCCAATGGGAACAGGTTACGCGTTGCGCATAAGCGCATCCAAAAATTGCGGAAGACGTGCACCGCCACACCAGTGCGAGTCATCGGCTCTTTTTGAATGATGCATCCAGGGAAAACCAATTGCTGCAGACGTGTGCCACTGGTATGAGCTCAGGGCCCTATATAAGTGTGAAGATTTTCTGCACACATTCACTGCTTCCAGCTACTGCTGCCTGCGACCGTCACCTCCACCTGCTGCTCCTGAGCTATCCAACAACTGCTGCCTGCGACCGTCACCTCCACCTGCTGCTTGTGAGCTATCCAACAACTGCTGCCTGCGACCGTCACCTCCACCTGCTGCTCCTGAGCTATCCAACAACTGCTGCTGTAGTGCCACAGTCCAGGACCTTGCCATGTCGAGAGTGCGAGAGATCCGGTCTCGTCCCTTCACCGCAGCGGAGCTGGATGTCCTTGTGGACGGTGTGCTCAGCCACTATGAACAGCTCTACAGTGCCCCCGGACAGGTGGTAAGTGAAGTGGGTAACATGTTAGTAGGCATGAGGTGGTCACTGACTCCTTGCTTCTGCAAGCTTGGCAGTGTGCTGTGGGACCTTCACATGTGTTGTACTGCGCATGGCTGCATGAAGATACGTGTTTCTGCAATGTTTATGAATGTCAAACAGTCCACTGACGTTCCCCTCTTGTCTCCCATCCTGGTAGGTGAAGCTGCACCTTCGCAAGGCCGTGTGGAGGACCATAGCACGTGATGTACGGGCAGTGGGGGTGTGCAATAGACGACACACACACTGCCACAAGCGCTGGGACGACATATCCAGGCTCAGCAAGAATGTTGCGGAGATGACACTGGGGATCATTCCAAGAACAGTCCGCCTTGCCCGACGCACCATGACCCCTCTAATGCACCGCATAATTGCTGTGACGCATCCTGAGCTGTCCGCCCGGCTGAGAGGGGATCAACAGCAAACTAGCAGTAAGCAGACTGTATGTGTCTGTAACTTGTGAGTGCATGCATGTATTCGTGCTCAGACACAGTGTTGACATCCGTGGTGCGTATCTTTTGCATATATTGCATGTTGGTGGCATTAGCGGAGTGAGCGGTAGCACCCATGTCGGCCAGGTGGACATACCAGTTGATTTGTATTTGAGGGTTCCAGGACATGCCATTGAGGTTTGGTGTCCCATGGCATGACATGTGTGGCGGTCTGCATGCACTTGCCCTGTTTGTATGATGTATATGTTTCACAGACACCCATGGATCTATGATGTGAGGATGTGTGGTAGGGGTGGTTCGTGTACAGGATGGGTGCTGCATGTCAATCGACTGTAAGGAACGGTGTGACTTTATAACCTTCAGTACATGAGTGTGGCACTTAGGTTCACATCTCTTCCCTCTCTCTTCCAGCTTTGGCCGAGGGCACTGACACACAGATGACGGAGATGAGTGGTGGCAATGCATCCGGATACGAGATGACACACACGCAGACTGACACTGAAGAGGGCAGCCACGGAGAGGGGGACAGGACTGACCCTGAGGACTCACATGTGGAGACACCATCGTCCTCATCCTCCGAAAGTGTTGGTGAGTCAGCACTGCTGTCACAGACAGGGAGTGGGCAATCGACACCTTCAGTCGGGACACAGCACACAGGGCCCACACTGCCACCCAGTGCAACATGTACTGCTCGTGCTCGCCAGAGGAGGGGGAGCAGAATTGCCTTCGGCGCAGGCACCGCGGAGCCTGCCCCTGTGACACAAAGTGCACTTTGTGCTGAGGCAGTAGATCTGCTGCGACAGCTGTGTGTAGGGCAGACCAACATGATCAATGCATTCCAAGACCACGATAGGAAGTTGGGGCAGGTGGTGGCATTCATGGAGGGGATGCATGGCGATGTTGCTGGTCTCCACAGAACAGTTCAGTCATTGGCAAACACTGTGTCTTCAGCCATTGTACTGTCGCATAGACAGGGTGCTACTTCTGTACCACCATCCACACCACTTGATGTTTCAGGGGAGAGTGATTTATCAGACCAGGCCTCTTATTCAGGTTATTTCACTAGGAGCAGCCACAGGCAGCAAGGCAGGGCACGTAGGGCACAGACACCCTCCCCTAGGACTGGGATATCTTTCTCCGCAAGACGACGTGAGCTACACTGGAGTTGACACACAGGATCATCAAGGGGTGTTGGGGGAAATGGCTTCACATGCTACACAGGCATCCCCCACAAAAGGAACTCCCAAGGCAAGGGCACAGCCCAAGTCCAGGGACACTCCCAAGGACAAGGACACTACAAAGGAAAGGGCACCTCCCAAGAGCAGGGACACTCCCAAGGACAAGGACACTACAAAGGAAAGGGCACCTCCCAAGAGCAGGGACACTCCCAAGGACAAGGACACTACAAAGGAAACGGCATCTCCCAAGAGCAAGGACACTCCCAAGGACAAGGACATTACAAAGGAAAGGTCACCTCCCAAGAGCAGGGACACTCCCAAGGACAAGGACACTACATAGAAAATGGCACCTCCCAAGAGCAGGGACACTCCCAAGGACAAGGACACTACAAAGGAAAGGGCACCTCCCAAGAGCAGGGACACTCCCAAGGGCAAGGTAGCTTCAAAGGAGAGGGACACTACAATGGACAAGTCTTCACCCAGGGGCAGGGCACCGCCCAGGTATCAGGGACATTCCAGAGACAGGACACCTCCTATGTCCAAGGCACATACCATGGCCAAGGGTTCTCCCATGGACACGAGCTCCATCAAGGACAGGCGTATATCACCCCTGGCTCCACTGAGGCTGATGTTTAAGGAACGTACAACACATGTGTCAGCGGTGGAGTCCCCCCATACCTCTACTCCCATCCACGCCCCGCAGAAGCAGAGGAAGGAGTACACTGTTGTTGCATCCCCCATTACACATGATGCAGAGGGCAGAAGGCAGGCCCACAGCAAACGACAGGCAGGGTCCAGCACCTCCCCAGAGAGCAGACCACCACAAGCACATGATCCACCTTTGATGTCTGATGATGCCACTCCACTTACCAGTCCAGTCATGTTCAGGGTGCCACTACATTTCACAAAGAAACGGAGGCACACACCAGTGACACGAGACCACCTCACTGTCGCTCCAGTACAGCTTTCCCCAGCTCCCAGGGCCACCCTGCCTCCTGCCCATAAATCCCTGTGGCTCATCATTTCAGTGGTCCTAGTGGGTCAGCTGCAGTTCACTCTCATGTGTCAGATAGTGGCACTGTGTCTATTGTACGCTGTCATGCATCATGTAGTAGCACTGTGTCAGTTGTGCCCTCTCCTGTTGCAGGTACTGGCACTGTGTGTGTCCGCCACTCTCATGTGTCAGATGCAGGCATGGTATTTGTTGGTCAGTGTACAGGGACATATCCTGGCAGTGTGTCTGGGTCTATGGCTCATGTGTCAGTCAGTAGATCTGTGGCTGTGTCTCACACTCCTGTTTCTGGTGCTGGCGGTGTGTCTGGGTCTAGGGCTCATGTGTCAGTCACTACGGCTGTGGCTGTGTCTCACACTCCTGTTGCTGGTGCTGGCAGTGTGTCTGGGTCTATGGCTCATATGTCAGTCAGTAGATCGGTGGCTGTGTCTCACACTCCTGTTTCTGGTGCTGGCGGTGTGTCTGGGTCTATGGCTCATGAGTCAGTCACTACAGCTGTGTCTCAAACTCCAGTTTCTGGTGCTGGAAGTGTGTCAGGGGCGAGTAGTTCAAGCACTCCACCAGATTCTGTGGTGTGAGGTTTAGTTGCCATCACTCACATGTCATTTTACTTTGTGTGTAGATTGACGAATGTAACCACCCTGACATTATTATTGTCCTTGTGACGGGTCGCTTGACACACGTACTTGGGTAGCCAGTGATATACATGCTCTGTTGGCCACAATGCCCTGTTGCTGTTCTGATACTGCATTCTGCCCTCTCATGTGCTGCCAATTTTTTTTATTTTTTTTTTGCAGAGTTTTATATAGCGCAAACTAGACCCGAACCGAATCAGGTATCAGAGCGCTTTACATAGCACCAGTTACGTTACATGAGGACACACTTTCATTCTAGGCACGGGGAGATTAAGTGATTTGCCCAGAATCACAGGGTTTTTTTGGCGTCGTTACCGAGACTCGAACCCAGATCCCCAGGTCCGAGGTCGAGCGCCTTAGCCGTTAGGCCAACCCCTCTCCCCTCTCTGTTGAGTGCAATGGACTGTTGATGCACTTAGCCCCTCTCACGTGGTGCCAGTGATGTACCTGCTCTGTTGGCCACAATGCCCTGTTGCTGTTCTGATACTGCATTGTGCCCTCTCATGTGCTGCCAATGATGTACCTGTTCTGTGCAATGGACTGTTGATGCACTTAGCCCCTCTCATGTGCTGCCAATGATGTACCTGTTCAGTGTAATGGACTGTTGATGCACTTAGCCCCTCTCATGTGCTGCTTCAGATGTACCTGTTCTGTGCAATGGACTGTGGATGCACTTAGCCCCTCTCATGTGCTGCCTCTGATGTACCTGTGCCTTGCCATGGACTGTTGATGCACATTGCCCCTCTCATGTGTTGCCAATGATGTACCTGTTCAGTGCAATGGACTGTTGATGCATTTAGCCCCTCTCATGTGCTGCCAATGATGTACCTGTTCAGTGCAATGGACTGTTGATGCACTTAGCCCCTCTCACGTGCTGCCAGTGATGTACCTGCTCTGTTGGCCACAATGCCCTGTTGCTGTTCTGATACTGCATTCTGCCCTCTCATGTGCTGCCAATGATGTACCTGTTCTGTGCAATGGACTGTTGATGCACTCAGCCCCTCTCGTGTGCTGCCAATGATGTACCTGTTCAGTGCAATGGACTGTTGATGCACTTAGCCCCTCTCATGTGCTGCTTCAGATGTACCTGTTCTGTGCAATGGACTGTTGATGCACTTAGCCCCTCTCATGTGCTGCCAATGATATACCTGTTCTGTGCAATGGACTGTTGATGCACATTGCCCCTCTCATTTGCTGCCTCTGATGTACCTGTTCTGTTGGCCACAATGCCCTGTTGCTGTTCTGATACTGTATTCTGCCCTCTCATGTGCTGCCAATGATGTACTTGTTCTGTGCAATGGACTGTTGATGCACTTAGCCCCTCTCATGTGCTGCCAATGATGTACCTGTTCAGTGCAATGGACTGTTGATGCACTTATCCCCTCTCATGTGCTGCTTCAGATGTACCTGTTCTGTGTAATGGACTGTTGATGCACTTAGCCCCTCTCATGTGCTGCCTCTGATGTACCTGTGCCTTGCCATGGACTGTTGATGCACATTGCCCCTCTCACGTGCTGCCAATGATGTACCTGTTCTGTGCAATGGACTGTTGATGCACTTAGCCCCTCTCATGTGCTGCCAATGATGTACCTGTTCAGTGCAATGGACTGTTGATGCACTTAGCCCCTTTCACGTGCTGCCAGTGATGTACCTGCTCTGTTGGCCACAATGCCCTGTTGCTGTTCTGATACTGCATTCTGCCCTCTCATGTGCTGCCAATGAACTACCTGTTCTGTTCAATGGACTGTTGATGCACTTAGCCCCTCTCATGTGCTGCCAATGATGTACTTGTTCAGTGCAATGGACTGTTGATGCACTTAGCCCCTCTCATGTGCTGCCAATGATATACCTGTTCTGTGCAATGGACTGTTGATGCACATTGCCCCTCTCATTTGCTGCCTCTGATGTACCTGCTCTGTTGGCCACAATGCCCTGTTGCTGTTCTGATACTGCATTCTGCCCTCTCATGTGCTGCCAATGAGCTACCTGTTCTGTGCAATGGACTGTTGATGCACTTAGCCCCTCTCATGTGCTGCCAATGATGTACCTGTTCAGTGCAATGGACTGTTGATGCACTTAGCCCCTTTCACGTGCTGCCAGTGATGTACCTGCTCTGTTGGCCACAATGCCCTGTTGCTGTTCTGATACTGCATTCTGCCCTCTCATGTGCTGCCAATGAGCTACCTGTTCTGTGCAATGGACTGTTGATGCACTTAGCCCCTCTCATGTGCTGCCAATGATGTACCTGTTCAGTGCAATGGACTGTTGATGCACTTAGCCCCTCTCATGTGCTGCCAATGATATACCTGTTCTGTGCAATGGACTGTTGATGCACATTGCCCCTCTCATTTGCTGCCTCTGATGTACCTGCTCTGTTGGCCACAATGCCCTGTTGCTGTTCTGATACTGCATTCTGCCCTCTCATGTGCTGCTACAGATGTACCTGTTCAGTGCAATGGACTGTTGATGCACATTGCCCCTCTCATTTGCTGCCTCTGATGTACCTGCTCTGTTGGCCACAATGCCATGTTGCTGTTCTGATACTGCATTATGCCCTCTCATGTGCTGCCAGTGATATACCTGCTCTGTTGGCCACAATGCCCTGTTGCTGTTCTGATACTGCATTGTGCCCTCTCACGTGCTGCCTCTGATGTACCTGCTCTGTTGTAAACACTGCCCTGTTGCTGTTCTGATACTGCATGGTGCCCTCATGTTCTGCCTCTGATGTACCTGCTCTGTTGTAAACACTGCCCTGTTGCTGTTGTGATACTGCATTGAGCCCTCATGTTCTGCCTCTGATGTACCTGCTCTGTTGTACCCAGTGCCCTGTTGCTGTTGTGATACTGCATTGTGCCCTCATGTTCTGCCTCTGATGTACCTGCTCTGTTGTACCCAGTGCCCTGTTGCTGTTCTGATACTGCATTGTGCCCTCATGTGCTGCCTCTGATGTACCTGCTCTGTTGTACCCAGTGCCCATGCTCTTGGGTAGTGTACGATTATACCAATATTATGTTTAATAAAGCAAGTCAATCATGTGTCGTGGTTTGTCGTTGTCATTCCTGGTTGTGTACTTGAATTGTTGATATATTGGTGCGATCGTAAAGGCAGTTTCACAAACATGAACTCCCCCTCCCTACGTCACAGCCCTGGAAGGTATTCCCCTTCCGACGTCAATTGGTGTGTTGGTGTACCTGCGTTGTCGTCGATGATGGGCCATGACTTGCTGGTAGTGGAGCACGAAGAGTATCGGAAATGCGTGTAGCGCTGGGTCCATGACGGCGATCTGCTTGTGGTGTGTATCTCCGCTGTGGTGAGTCCGCCGTGTTCAGGCAGGTTGTTTTTCCGCAGCGATTTTATGTGTGTTTTCCTCCATCGTGATTTGGAGGACGGTCGGAGAAGTCATTCTATACGGTGGTGTGTCTGGATTGGGTGCGTCCGCCGCGGGGTCGGGTGTACTTCCGCGGCGGTGCATGCTCTTCCGCCGCGTACGGAAATTTGACAGTGTTTCCCATCCTAATATGGCGGACGAAGTGTCTGTGGAAGGCGGACAGAAAAAAGGCTTTTTCCGCCTACTCCAGGACAGCGGTCGTCCTTCCGTCCGCCATCCTAATCGACCCCTAAGTTTGGCTATGTGCATGATCCTATAGGTGCTGGGCATACTGCACCCTGAGAGCCTGGAAGGAATCGAGGAGGGACAAGAGGCTGGTAAGTACAAACCAATGACCACTATCACACTGCCATGGTCTGCCATGCACAACTCCAACACACATCTCCCTGGCCCCAATCCATGCATGTCGACCACACAGTTACAGTGAGAGAGGGGGTGGGGTGTGTGAGAGAGGTGGGTGGGGTGTGTGAGAGACCAGCACTACAACTCCCAACAGGCCCCCATGTCCACAGGGAGGGTGGTGGTTGGTGAAGTGTGTGAGAGACCAGCACTACAACTCCGAACAGGCCCACATGTCAAAAGGGAGGGTGGTGGTGGGTGGGGGGTGTGAGAGAGGTGTGTGGGGTGTGTGAGAGAGGTGGGTGGGGTGTGTGAGAGATCAGCACTACAACTCACAACAGGCCCCCATGTTCACAGGGAGAGGTGTGGGGGGTTGGGGTGTGAGAGAGGTGGGTGGGGTGTGTGAGAGACCAGCACTACAACTCCCAACAGGCCCCCATGTCCACAGGGAGGGTGGTGGTGGGTGGGGTGTGTGAGAGAGGTTATTGATTTGTAATGTTGGTACCAAAAACATGTCATGTCCACAGCATTGATCATGATAATCTTGTCCCTCAGGTGATCGCAATTTGACTGGCGAAAGCAGCAACCGCCAGCACCAGTCGCCCCCTCACAGCACGGACTCTCTGGGGACGAGCCCATTGCCAGCTCAGGCGCAGAGGACGATGCGGGGCCAAGCAGACTTCCAGGGCCATCCGGCTCCCAGGACATCACTGCCTCCACCACCTCGGCCTGTGTCACCACACCAACACCTGCCATTGTGAGCTGTGCAGCCATCACCACCACCACCTCCACCACCACCACCACTCCTGCCTGTGCCACCCTGCCTGACCCATCGGCCGATGATGGACCATCAACATCCCAGGCAAGCAGGGAGAGTGGACATAAGAGGACACAGGTGAGGGCACAGCTCACAACCAGGAGTGCAGTTGTCCGGCGAGGTGGGTAAGGACACCCACCCCATCCTGGTGCCGAAATCCTGGAAGCCATCGCCAGAGTCAATGCCTCCTATGAGCGGTCCCAGGCACAGTCAGATCGGGCCCACCAAAACTCACAGGAAAGCAGTTAACTGTTGCGGTCAATTGATACCCGCATAGGCCAAATTGTGGACCTCATGGGCCAGCAAACTGCTCTGTGGAGGGACTGGCTATCCCGCACCACACCACCACCCCCTCACCCAAGTGCCCAGCAGGACCGCTCACCAACACCACCGCCACCCACACCTGAGCCCACGGACAGGGAGGTGGCCCCTGACCAACCTGCCCTCACAGCTGTCTCTGCTCCGGCTCCAAGACGGAGGGGCCATCCGAGGCTGGATCCAGGTGAGAGCAGTGGTGTAGCCCCATCTATCCGCTCTAAGAGGGGGCGCCAATGACTTCACCCTTGTCTGAGCCTGCCATTCACCCTGCAAACTATCCTGTCCCACAATGCCAAGCATTGCCACACGTCTGTTGGACTAGCTGGACATCACACATTGTGGTGTCCCCACGGTGTTTCATCTGCCATGACCTTCAACTCTCACTCCCCCACCAAAACTTCTTTGTAAATATGCACCAACATCAATCCTCAACCTGTAAATAAACATCACGTAAACACTCAATGATGTGTGGCCTCCATGTTTTAATCACATGATTGTCTTAGAATGTAACGTTACCAGGTGCAGGGATCAATGTTGTTGAGAATTGGTTTTGTCAAGGCAGCGAAACCTAGACTTCAGCACTCCAAAAGTACGTTCTATCACTCGACGTGTCCTCCCATGGGCATCATTATAACGCAATTCACCATGGGCAGTAAGATTCCTGATGGGGCTCAGCAGCCACGGCCGGTTTGGGTACGCAGAGTCGCCTAGGTGGGGGGGGTGACAGACACAAATTTCGTTACCAGGATTTGTGGGAACACCATGCCACACATACAACACAATTGTCCTCACAACACACTGACAACACAATTGTCCTTTCAGCACACTCACCTACAAGCCACGCACGTTCTGGACGCAGATTAGCCATCAGTTGGGGGACAATGCTGCTCTGTATGATGTGGGAGTCATGGGCGGAACCGGGAAATCTAGCACACACATGCGAGATGATGTTGTCAGCCAGGCACACCACTTGCACGTTGATCGAATGGTAGTGCTTCTGATTCCTATATACAGCTTCACGTGCCTGGCGTGGTATGAGACCAATATGTGTTCCATCAATGGAACCCACTACGTGTGGTAACTGGGCCTGGGCATAGAAGTCCCCTTTGACTGCTGCCAACTCTGCCGGACGTGGAAAATGGATGTAATCATCCTTGTAAAGCATCATGGCATTCAGAACATCCCGCAGTACCATGCTGAACATGGATTGTGACATCCCTCCGGCATGACCAACTGTGTACTGGAAAGTGCCAGTTACAAAGAAATGAAGTGCCGCCATCACCTTTACTGTGGGTGTGAAAGCTCCAGGATATGTCCTGCGTGGCTGCAGATGAGGTGACAATTGTGTGACAAGCTCCTGCAATCTCAGTTTGCGGAACACCTCCTCGTCAACCATGTCCTCCGGCACAGTGTATGGTCGATGCACATTTGGAGCCCTCCTGTGTGGGAGTAGATGGCAGCTGATGTCAAATGACCAACAACGCATAGCTGTGCAGCACTATCACATCTTGACCAACACAATGCTAATAATACATGTTGCAGACAGTGATAATATGTGTGACCTGACCAATATATAAGGCAATACAGCTGACTACACACACAATGTACAACCACAAAGAACATCCTGTGGGCTAACATGTACAATGTAACGTGCACACATGTTCAAACATCTTGCAACAACACATGACTGAGGGCCCATATGTGGACAAGCGTCCCCACAGACACACATGTACGTGCACACACAACATGAAATTGGAACACACCCTCCTTGTCTTCATGCACACATGAACACACCTACAATGCCCCCTCAGCTGACATGCATGGGCACACAACAACAGACACACATACACAGAATGCATGTACACACACATCATTGTTACTTGCACACACAAACCACACACTCACAACAGCTAATGAATGTGTGTACACACCCTTGCGGTACTGTGTAGATGTGTAGAAATGAAAACGTGTGTCCCCATGACTAAGACGTCGCCATGCACATCTGACGCAACTTGGGCCCACATCACTAGCCTTTGTTAACCACTGGCAAGGTCAACAGTATGAGCACACATGCAACAAATGGACATGAATGTCGCACGTGGACACGGTCCATAGACTTCACATAAATATTCTTCCAGCATTCCGGACATGTCCTCACACACACATACAACTAAGAAGATTACATGTGTGCGGAGACATGCAGTGTGTGTACATACGCCATCTGGGGACGCCTTCCACCAACACAGAGGATGACCGTTTACACAGCAATTAAGCATGACATATGCTGTATGGTCAAGGACCATCCCGGTTACACCCCGCAAAATGCATGTGCGCACTACCGCGACGGTGCATCATTTGAAATCAATCACTCACTGGCGCCGCTACTCCGCGGGGGCGGTGCAGGCCAACACATACATTTGATGATGCAATTTGAGATGGCAGTTGAGAAACCCCCTTACAGTGTTATTGCGGCACCCACCGCCAGTCCTGGCCGGTCAACCACCGCCAGGACTGGGCGGTCACCCACCGCCAGTCCAGGCCGGTCACCCACCGCCAGCCCAGGCCGGTCACCCACTGCCAGTACTGGCCGGTCACCCACCGCCAGGACTGGGTGGTCACCCACTGCCAGTCCAGGCCAGTCACCCACCGCCAGGACTGGGCGGTCACCCACCGCCAGTCCAGGCTGGTCACCCACTGCCAGTCTTGGCGGTGGGTGACCGCCCAGTCCTGGCGGTGGGTGACTGGCCTGGACTGGCGGTGGGTGACCACCCAGTCCTGGTGGTGGGTGACCGGCCTGGACTGGCAGTGGGTGACCACCCAGTCCTGGCGGTAGTTGACCGGCCAGGACTGGCGGTGGGTGCCGCAATAACACTGTAAGGGGGTTTCTCAACTGCCATCTCAGATTGTATCATCAAATGTATGTGTTGGCCTGCACCGCCCCCCCGCGGAATGCGTGCACTGCCATAGCGGCGCCAGTGAGTGATTATTTTCAAATGATGCACCGTCGCGGTAGCGCGCACATGCGGTTGCCGGTGTGTGAACGTGACGGTCCGTGCACATGTAGCCAATGGGAACAGGTTACGCGTTGCGCATATGCGCATCCAAAAATTGCGGAAGACGTGCACCGCCACACCAGTGCGAGTCATCGGCTCTTTTTGAATGATGCATCCAGGGAAAACCAATTGCTGTTGTACTGCGCATGGCTGCATGAAGATACGTGTTTCTGCAATGTTTATGAATGTCAAACAGTCCACTGACATTCCCCTCTTGTCTCCCATCCTGGTAGGTGAAGATGCACCTTCGCAAGGTCGTGTGGAGGACCATAGCACGTGATGTACGGGCAGTGGGGGTGTGCAATAGACGACACACACACTGCCACAATCGTTGGGACGACATATCCAGGCTCAGCAAGAATGTTGCGGAGATGACACTGGGGATCATTCCAAGAACAGTCCGCCTTGCCCGACGCACCATTTCCCCTCTAATGCACCGCATAATTGCTGTGACGCATCCTGAGCTGTCCGCCCGGCTGAGAGGGGATCAACAGCAAACTAGCAGTAAGCAGACTGTATGTGTCTGTAACTTGTGAGTGCATGCATGTATTCGTGCTCAGACACAGTGTTGACATCCGTGGTGCGTATCTTTTGCATATATTGCATGTTGGTGGCATTAGCGGAGTAAGCGGTAGCACCCATGTCCGCCAGGTGGACATACCAGTTGATTTGTATTTGAGGGTTCCAGGACATGCCGTTGAGGTTTGGTGTCCCATGGCATGACATGTGTGGCGGTCTGCATGCACTTGCCCTGTTTGTATGATGTATATGTTTCACAGACACCCATGGATCTATGATGTGAGGATGTGTGGTAGGGGTGGTTCGTGTACAGGATGGGTGCTACATGTCAATCGACTGTAAGGAACGGTGTGACTTTATAACCTTCAGTACGTGAGTGTGGCACTTAGGTTCACATCTCTTCCCTCTCTCTTCCAGCTTTGGCAGAGGGCACTGACACACAGATGACGGAGATGAGTGGTGGCAATGCATCCGGATACAAGATGACACACACGCAGACTGACACTGAAGAGGGCAGCCATGGAGAGGGGGACAGGACTGACCCTGAGGACTCACATGTGGAGACACCATCGTCCTCATCCTCCGAAAGTGTTGGTGAGTCAGCACTGTTGTCACAGACAGGGAGTGGGCAATCGACACCTTCAGTCGGGACACAGCACACAGGGCCCACACTGCCACCCAGTGCAACATGTACTGCTCGTGCTCGCCAGAGGAGGGGGAGCAGAGTTGCCTTCGGCGCAGGCACCGCGGAGCCTGCCCCTGTGACACAAAGTGCACTTTGTGCTGAGGCAGTAGATCTGCTGCGACAGCTGTGTGTAGGGCAGACCAACATGATCAATGCATTCCAAGACCACGATAGGAAGTTGGGGCAGGTGGTGGCATTCATGGGGGGGATGCATGGCGATGTTGCTGGTCTCCACACAACAGTTCAGTCATTGGCAAACACTGTGTCTTCAGCCATTGTACTGTCGCATAGACAGGGTGCTACTTCTGTACCACCATCCACACCACTTGATGTTTCAGGGGAGAGTGATTTATCAGACCAGGCCTCTTATTCAGGTTATTTCACTAGGAGCAGCCACAGGCAGCAAGGCAGGGCACGTAGAGCACCGACACCATCCCCTAGGACTGGGATATCTTTCTCCGCAAGACGACGTGAGCTACACTGGAGTTGACACACAGGATCATCAAGGGGTGTTGGGGGAAATGGCTTCACATGCTACACAGGCATCCCCCACAAAAGGAACTCCCAAGGCAAGGGCACAGCCCAAGTCCATGGACACTCCCAAGGACAAGGACACTACAAAGGAAAGGGCACCTACCAAGAGCAGGGACACTCCCAAGGACAAGGACACTACAAAGGAAAGGGCACCTCCCAAGAGCAGGGACACTCCCAAGGACAAGGACACTTCAAAGGAAAGGGCACCTCCCAAGAGCAGGGACACTCCCAAGGACAAGGACACTACAAAGGAAACGGCACCTCCCAAGAGCAGGGACACTCCCAAGGACAAGGACACTACAAAGGAAAGGGTAGCTCCCAAGAGCAGGGACACTCCCAAGGACAAGGACATTACAAAGGAAAGGGCACCTCCCAAGAGCAGGGACACTCCCAAGGACAAGGACACTACAAAGGAAAGGGCACCTCCCAAGAGCAGGGACACTCACAAGGACAAGGACACTACAAAGGAAAGGGCACCTCCCAAGAGCAGGGACACTCCCAAGGGCAAGGTAGCTTCAAAGGAGAGGGACACTACAATGGACAAGTCTTCACCCAGGGACAGGGCACCGCCCAGGTATCAGGGACATTCCAGAGACAGGACACCTCCTATGTCCAAGGCACATACCATGGCCAAGGGTTCTCCCATGGACACGAGCTCCATCAAGGACAGGCGTATATCACCCCTGGCTGCACTGAGGCTGATGTTTAAGGAACGTACAACACATGTGTCAGCGGTGGAGTCCCCCATACCTCTACTCCCATCCACGCCCCGCAGAAGCAGAGGAAGGAGTACACTGTTGTTGCATCCCCCATTACACATGATGCAGAGGGCAGAAGGCAGGCCCACAGCAAACGACAGGCAGGGTCCAGCACCTCCCCAGAGAGCAGACCACCACAAGCACATGATCCACCTTTGATGTCTGATGATGCCACTCCACTTACCAGTCCAGTCATGTTCAGGGTGCCACTACATTTCACAAAGAAACGGAGGCACACACCAGTGACACCTGACCACCTCACTGTCGCTCCAGAACAGCTTTCCCCAGCTCCCAGGGCCACCCTGCCTCCTGCCCATAAATCCCTGTGGCTCATCATTTCAGTGGTCCTAGTGGGTCAGCTGCAGTTCACTCTCATGTGTCAGATAGTGGCACTGTGTCTATTGTATGCTGTCATGCATCATGTAGTAGCACTGTGTCAGTTGTGCCCTCTCCTGGTGCAGGTACTGGCACTATGTGTGTCCGCCACTCTCATGTGTCAGATGCAGGCATGGTATGTGTTGGTCAGTGTACAGGGACATGTCCTGGCAGTGTGTCTGGGTCTATGGCTCATGTGTCAGTCAGTAGATCTGTGGCTGTGTCTCACACTCCTGTTTCTGGTGCTGGTGGTGTGTCTGGGTCTAGGGCTCATGTGTCAGTCACTACGGCTGTGGCTGTGTCTCACACTCCTGTTGCTGGTGCTGGCAGTGTGTCTGGGTCTATGGCTCATATGTCAGTCAGTAGATCGATGGCTGTGTCTCACACTCCTGTTTCTGGTGCTGGCGGTGTGTCTGGGTCTATGGCTCATGAGTCAGTCACTACAGCTGTGGCTGTGTCTCAAACTCCAGTTTCTGGTGCTGGAAGTGTGTCCGAGGCGAGTAGTTCAAGCACTCCATCTGATTCTGTGGTGTGAGGTTTAGTTGCCATCACTCACATGTCATTTTACTTTGTGTGTAGATTGACGAATGTAACCACCCTGACATTATTATTGTCCTTGTGACGGGTCGCTTGACACACGTACTTGGGTAGCCAGTGATATACCTGCTCTTTTGGCCACAATGCCCTGTTGCTGTTCTGATACTGCATTCTGCCCTCTCATGTGCTGCCAATTTTTTTTTTATTTTTTTTTGCAGAGTTTTATATAGCGCAAACTAGACCCGAACCGAATCAGGTATCAGAGCGCTTTACATAGCACCAGTTACATTACATGAGGACACACTTTCATTTTAGGCACGGAGAGATTAAGTGATTTGCCCAGAATCACAGGGGTTTTTTGGCGTCGTTACCGAGACTCGAACCCAGATCCCCAGGTCCGAGGTCGAGCGCCTTAGCCGTTAGGCCAACCCCTCTCCCCTCTCTGTTGAGTGCAATGGACTGCTGATGCACTTAGCCCCTCTCACGTGCTGCCAGTGATGTACCTGCTCTGTTGGCCACAATGCCCTGTTGCTGTTCTGATACTGCATTGTGCCCTCTCATGTGCTGCCAATGATGTACCTGTTCTGTGCAATGGACTGTTGATGCACTTAGCCCCTCTCATGTGCTGCCAATGATGTACCTGTTCATTGTAATGGACTGTTGATGCACTTAGCCTCTCTCATGTGCTGCTTCAGATGTACCTGTTCTGTGCAATGGACTGTGGATGCACTTAGCCCCTCTCATGTGCTGCCTCTGATGTACCTGTGCCTTGCCATGGACTGTTGATGCACATTGCCCCTCTCATGTGTTGCCAATGATGTACCTGTTCAGTGCAATGGACTGTTGATGCATTTAGCCCCTCTCATGTGCTGCCAATGATGTACCTGTTCAGTGCAATGGACTGTTGATGCACTTAGCCCCTCTCACGTGCTGCCAGTGATGTACCTGCTCTGTTGGCCACAATGCCCTGTTGCTGTTCTGATACTGCATTCTGCCCTCTCATGTGCTGCCAATGATGTACCTGTTCTGTGCAATGGACTGTTGATGCACTCAGCCCCTCTCGTGTGCTGCCAATGATGTACCTGTTCAGTGCAATGGACTGTTGATGCACTTAGCCCCTCTCATGTGCTGCTTCAGATGTACCTGTTCTGTGCAATGGACTGTTGATGCACTTAGCCCCTCTCATGTGCTGCCAATGATATACCTGTTCTGTGCAATGGACTGTTGATGCACATTGCCCCTCTCATTTGCTGCCTCTGATGTACCTGTTCTGTTGGCCACAATGCCCTGTTGCTGTTCTGATACTGTATTCTGCCCTCTCATGTGCTGCCAATGATGTACTTGTTCTGTGCAATGGACTGTTGATGCACTTAGCCCCTCTCATGTGCTGCCAATGATGTACCTGTTCAGTGCAATGGACTGTTGATGCACTTATCCCCTCTCATGTGCTGCTTCAGATGTACCTGTTCTGTGTAATGGACTGTTGATGCACTTAGCCCCTCTCGTGTGCTGCCTCTGATGTACCTGTGCCTTGCCATGGACTATTGATGCACATTGCCCCTCTCGTGTGCTGCCAATGATGTACCTGTTCTGTGCAATGGACTGTTGATGCACTTAGCCCCTCTCATGTGCTGCCAATGATGTACCTGTTCAGTGCAATGGACTGTTGATGCACTTAGCCCCTTTCACGTGCTGCCAGTGATGTACCTGCTCTGTTGGCCACAATGCCCTGTTGCTGTTCTGATACTGCATTCTGCCCTCTCATGTGCTGCCAATGAGCTACCTGTTCTGTGCAATGGACTGTTGATGCACTTAGCCCCTCTCATGTGCTGCCAATGATATACCTGTTCTGTGCAATGGACTGTTGATGCACATTGCCCCTCTCATTTGCTGCCTCTGATGTACCTGCTCTGTTGGCCACAATGCCCTGTTGCTGTTCTGATACTGCATTCTTCCCTCTCATGTGCTGCTTCAGATGTACCTGTTCAGTGCAATGGACTGTTGATGCACATTGCCCCTCTCATTTGCTGCCTCTGATGTACCTGCTCTGTTGGCCACAATGCCATGTTGCTGTTCTGATACTGCATTATGCCCTCTCATGTGCTGCCAGTGATATACCTGCTCTGTTGGCCACAATGCCCTGTTGCTGTTCTGATACTGCATTGTGCCCTCTCACGTGCTGCCTCTGATGTACCTGCTCTGTTGTAAACACTGCCCTGTTGCTGTTCTGATACTGCATTGTACCCTCTCATGTGCTGCCTCTGATGTACCTGCTCTGTTGTAAACACTGCCCTGTTGCTGTTCTGATACTGCATTGTGCCCTCATGTTCTGCCTCTGATGTACCTGCTCTGTTGTAAACACTGCCCTGTTGCTGTTGTGATACTGCATTGAGCCCTCATGTTCTGCCTCTGATGTACCTGCTCTGTTGTACCCAGTGCCCTGTTGCTGTTGTGATACTGCATTGTGCCCTCATGTTCTGCCTCTGATGTACCTGCTCTGTTGTACCCAGTGCCCTGTTGCTGTTCTGATACTGCATTGTGCCCTCATGTGCTGCCTCTGATGTACCTGCTCTGTTGCACCCAGTGCCCATGCTCTTGGGTAGTGTACGATTATACCAATATTATGTTTAATAAAGCAAGTCAATCATGTGTCGTGGTTTGTCGTTGTCATTCCTGGTTGTGTACTTGAATTGTTGATATATTGGTGCGATCGTAAAGGCAGTTTCACAAACATGAACTCCCCCTCCCTACGTCACAGCCCTGGAAGGTATTCCCCTTCCGACGTCAATTGGTGTGTTGGTGTACCTGCGTTGTCGTCGATGATGGGCCATGACTTGCTGGTAGTGGAGCACGAAGAGTATCGGAAATGCGTGTAGCGCTGGGTCCATGACGGCGATCTGCTTGTGGTGTGTATCTCCGCTGTGGTGAGTCCGCCGTGTTCAGGCAGGTTGTTTTTCCGCAGCGATTTTATGTGTGTTTTCCTCCATCGTGATTTGGAGGACGGTCGGAGAAGTCATTCTATACGGTGGTGTGTCTGGATTGGGTGCGTCAGCCGCGGGGTCGGGTGTACTTCCGCGGCGGTGCATGCTCTTCCGCCGCGTACGGAAATTTGACAGTGTTTCCCATCCTAATATGGCGGACGAAGTGTCTGCGGCAGGCGGACAGAAAAAAGGCTTTTTCCGCCTACTCCAGGACAGCGGTCGTCCTTCCGTCCGCCATCCTAATCGACCCCTAAGTTTGGCTATGTGCATGATCCTATTCAAAGCGGGAATCTATGTGTCACAAATATAATGGCTTACTTCCCATCAAAGCTTTCATGCACATCTGGTGTTAGTGATGAACACTTAAATTAGCTTCAGTGGAATGGTGAAAGTGGGGGTGAAAATTGGGGATGTGAGTCATGCTAGTGGTAGAAGTGGGATGCAGCCTTCTAACAAAAATGTTTATTGAGCATGCGAATGCCCAAAGGTGTCTCTCCATTGGCGTTTGCAAGAGTCACGGTGACATGAGACTAATAAGCAAGAATGAAAAAACAGGTTTTAAGAGAGATTTGTCAGATTTTTTAGATGCAAAGGCATTTTGTTCCAGATTTGCACATGGAGAAAATGAAGCTTCTACCACCCCAAACTTTATTATATTTGGGGAATAACATTGTTCTAGAGGTGTCGGATCGAAGAGTTTTCGTAGGAGAGTACCTATGTAATTCTTTCCTTAGATATTCTTTATCAGTGTTGTGCAAGGATTTATGAGCCGTACAAAGCACTTTGAAGGCTACTCGCTTCTTGACTGGAAGCCAGTGGAGCTCCCTCAGTGTGTGAGAAACAGATTTAAATTTGGGCATTCTTAAATGGGCAGCCGCATTTTGTAATGTTTAAAGCTTGTTTACAGAGCGTTGATGAATGCCCAGATAAAGGGCGTTACAGTAATCAAACCTGGAAAGAACAAGCGCAGTAATTACTGTTTTATGCCAGTTAAAGGGATGGAGGGGAGGATTTTTCTCCAGGTTCTTAAAATGAGAAAACAAGAGGATGAGACCTTATTGATCTGGTCTGCAAAAGTAAGCATTTAATCGAAGATCACTCCCAGATTCCTATCCTTTGGGACGGGGAGGAAAGGGGGCCCAGATGTCGTGGCTACCAAGATTGTTCCAAAAGGAGGTATCTTTCCCAAAAAGGAAAACGTCTTTTTTCTCCAAAATTAATTTGAGACAATTAAGTGTCAGGCAACAGAATACTGTTAGTGTTGAGAAACTTCCTCAATGTCACAGGAACTTGACACCACAATGTGGGTGTCATCAACATAGGAAATTGTCAAAAAGCTAACAGAATGGATCAGCCACTAGAAGAATTACATACACATTCAAGAACACGGGGCTCACTGTTGACCCTTGGGGGACACTGCAGGGCATTGAGAATGGTTTGGATGTGAACTCTCCCAGAGAGACAGACTGCTCTCTGTTACAGAAAAAAGAGCAAAGCACATCAAGCGCCAGTCTCTCAATCCCTATCTCATCCAGGTGGTCGATAAGAACAGAGTGGCTCACTGTGTCAAAGGCTGCGCATAGGTCTAACAGAATTGCCACAACCTTTCCTCCATTTTCCAGGATAGATATTATCTCTTCAGTGACTATTTTCATAGCTGATTCCATGCTATTGTTTTGTCTAAAACCATATTGAGTACCATATCATACTTTTTTTTAATCTAAGTAGTCTGCAAGAGCTGTTTTTGAGGATTTTCGCAGGCATTGACAGACGTGCGATTGGACGGTAATTTATTTCCTCATTGGGATTGAGATTGAGTTTCTTTAATAGAGGGAGTGTGGAATCAATTTTTTTAATTAATTGGAAACTGTCCAGACCTAATGATGTTAGTTAGTATGGTAGTGAGGGGGGCTGGTACTGCCCCTACTTATTCATGGAGGAATCTGGGGTGGGCAAGGGTCAGAGGGGCCCAAGATTTGGTGTTAAGAATGATATTAGTCACTCTCTCTTCCATGAGCATGGGGAACGGCTAAAAGTGGGTGTTTCTAGTGCCAAGGGTTTCAGTTCCCAAGCCAGAGGGATTGACTTATGGACTGGCTTCAAATTCCCCATAAACTGCTGCAACTTTTTTTTTTTTTTAAACGAGCTAGTCTGTTGCATACAAATTGACTGGGCATCAGGGCATTAAAAGAATTAGGGCAAGAAAGCGTTGTAACAGTTTTAAACAATTCTCTTGTGAACGATTTTTGTTCCA
Organism: Lissotriton helveticus; assembly: GCF_964261635.1. Taxonomy (NCBI): domain Eukaryota; kingdom Metazoa; phylum Chordata; class Amphibia; order Caudata; family Salamandridae; genus Lissotriton; species Lissotriton helveticus. The sequence continues at coordinate 406,555,440 of NC_136070.1, forward strand.
TTAATGTTCTCTGTCAAATAATTAGTTTTCTCTGATATGATCAAGTCCTTGTACTCATGAATATGTTGTTTGTAGTTATTTCTTTCATTTAAGCTGTAGATTTCCCTCCAATTTTTATCCTGCCTGCAACATTTTCATTTGGGTGCCCTGAGTTAGGGGAAAAACCAAGAAGCCATGGGCTTATTTCTAGAGGAGAACAACGTCCTGGACCACTCCCAATCCAGATTCTGCAGCAACCACAGCACCGAAACTGCTCTCATCGCTGCCACTGACGACATCAGAATCATATTGGACAACGACTAAACAGCGGCCCTCATCCTCCTGGACCTCTCAGCCGCCTTCGACACCGTCTGCCACCACACCCTGTGCACTCGCCTCCGTGATGCAGGGATCCGAGACAAAACTCTGGACTGGATCACCTCTTTCCTCACCGGCAGAACCCAGAGAGTCCGCCTCCCCCCTTTTTGATCTGAAGCCACTACGATCACCTTCGGCGTACCCCAAGGATTATCCCTCAGCCCGACCCTTTTTTAACATCTACATGGCACCGCTCGCCAACATTGTCCGAGCACACCACCTCATCATCTTCTCCTACGTTGACGATACCCAGCTAATCCTCTCCTTCACCAAGGACCCGGTCACCGCCAAATCCAACCTCCACGAGGGAATGAAGGCCGTCGCAGACTGGATGAAGACTAGCCTGCCGAAGATGAACTTGGACAAGGCAGAGGTCCTCTTCCTTGGATCCACCCCCTCTGCATGGAGCGACTCCCAGTGGCCGGCCACGCTGGGAGCTGCCCCAACACCCACCACCACGCACACAACCTGGGTTTTATCCTGGAATCCACGCTCTCCATGACCCGGCAAGTTAATGTCGTCTCCAACTCCTGCTTCAACAACCTCCGCATGCTCTGAAAGATCTAAAGATGGATCCCCACCAAAACCAGAAAGACGGTCCCCCAAGCACTCGTCAGCAGCAGGCTGTATTACAGCAACGCCCTTTACGCAGGAACCGCGGCCACACTCCAGAAGAGAATCCATTGCATACAAAACGTCTCCACACGCCTCAGCCTTGGACTCCCTCGCCACAGCCACATCACCACCCACCTGAGAGACCTGCACTGGCTCCCGATCAACAAGAGGATCACCTTCAAGCTTCTCACCCACGCTCACAAAGCACTCCACAATGCCGGACCAACATACCTTAACAAACGACTATCTTTCTACACCCCGAACCATCAGCTTCGCTCCACCGACCTCGCCCTCGCCGCTGTCCCACGTATCTGCCGAACAACCACCGGCAGCAGATCTTTCTCCCACCTTGCCGCCAAGACATGGCTCACCCTTCCCACCCACCTACAGCAGACCTGCTGACCTTCAGGATACTCCTCAAGACCTGGCTGTTTGACCAGTAGCTGCTCTCCCTCAGCGCCGTGTGACCCTCACGGGTGATTAGCGCTCTTTACAAATGACTTGATTGATTGATTTCTGTGATTTTGATGGATTTTAAGGGAGCCAGTTTAGTGACTGCTGAATCAATCCAATTGAAATAGTTGGCTGCAGCTAAATTGGGGTCGCAAGAAAGATGGGGCATAGTGGTAGCTAATGTTTTTGAAAGTACAGTTTGCTGATCTTGTTCCAGGCACAGAATTTTATGACCTGCACTACTTTATTGGCTAGTGGATTTGTGGCCTGGAGATTTAGTCTAAATCTGATGGTTTTATGAGCCAACTAAATAAGAGGTCACACGGTATCCAGCTGTAAATATGGATTGCTTGAAAAAATACAATCTAAATGTATGGCCTACCATATGCGTTCAGCATTTAAGGTTGAAGCTGCTCAAATTGTTGATGAGTTGATCGGTTTCATTGTTAGTAGGATCCTGTAAGTGTAAAATAAAATCACCTAAAATAGTGCAATTGGGGTATTGCTTGCAGGGTTTCATGAAGTCATTTATAGATAGTAGCAAGTTTGCTCTGGGGCCCAGGAGGCCTATAGATCAGCAGTCCAATAAAAGTGCAGTTCTTAGTCAGTTTTCATTTGAAGGTGAGCACTTCACAGTCTATTTGGTTAGTGGCTCACATAGAATCTCAAAATGGTCGTGGAATATCACCGCTAAGCCACCACCTGCATTGGAGACGCGGTCTACCCTAGGAATTGGTGCTGCTAGGTCTGGATCTGAAGCCTCATCCACCCAAGTCTCAGTGAGAAAGGCTATGTCTGAGGTGTGGGTCTGTAGGGATGCATGCTACTGGTGACGATCTCATATGGCACGAAAAACGACATTGGGCCCATTGGAAACTGTCTAGATCCTTCCATAAATCAATTTTATTGCAAGTAATGTGCCTACAAATTGGGTGGGAAAATGGCCAGGGGTTGTGGTGCAAGGTGAAGTCTGGGCGCGGACCAGCACAGATGGGTTTGCCTTTGTCGTGCCAGTGGCGCATCTGCACTCCCGCCTGCATTAATAGGACTACAAGCTCTAACAGGGTTCACCCCCTGCTTTCCTAATTGGTTCCCTTGTGTCCAATCGGAGGCGAGTCTTTAGTCCATTTCCTAAGCAAAGGTAAGAGCAATATGGCGATGTGCTTAATGTTTTTAAAAAGTGCTCAAGTTAAAAGGCAGTGCTTAGTGGCAACCAAAATGTCAGGCCTGCACCGCTTCTCTTACAAGCGCGTCCGCTCTACCGCCTGCATTAAATGGGCTACGAGCTCTAACAAAGAAAAGGTGTGCAACAGCACTTATTTTCTATTTATAAATTAGCCCATTTATAAATTAAGCGCAGTAGTGGTCCAAAGCAAATATCTCACATACTGAGACAGTACCAACCTCTTCACCATCAAATCACCCTGCTCAGCATCCAACAAACACCTCAAGGTTATCCCAAATAAAAAGAACAAATTTTCAGATCCATCAAGGACTTCTTATCACTAGCTTAAAGCTCTAATTCATTTCTCATTATGCCCGTTCTCAGGACAACAAAAACTTCCTTCTAAATGACTTTAATGCATTTATACAAAACCATGAGAACACCCAACTCCAGCACCACCATGACCTTCGTACTGAAAGGACCTCTCAAACAACTAATTATCCTTCTACAAACAATAAAGAAAATGGAAGAAAAGTAGAATCTTACAGGAGTTCTACAGAGCAACATGAAGATAGCTCATCAATTCAGTTGATGCAAAGTAGCATACAATCACCACATTTAAAGCAGCCAACAGAAACAGAACACTCTCAAGACAAGCAAGCACTGACAGCACATCAACATCACCAAGCCAAGCTACACATCCTGCAGTGATAATCCTTCAGACTCTGGTCTCTTGCAAACCTTGACGACATCGAACCAGCGCCAATACTAATAATTGATCAGGGATCGATACCCCTCAAATTACTACAATGACCCATACACATTCACCGAGTATCCCTGATGCGCTGGGGTCAATTTGTTTTGTTCATTTCTTATATAAATCTCATAGAACATTTGGTTTAAATAACTAATATTGATATCAACTCTTCCTCTACATGTTTGATGGACCAATTAGTTGAGTAGTTGATGGTAGTGATAAGACACTAACCCACCAAACATTTGACAAACTAACCACAGACTCTCAGTAAGGTTAATAAGTGAGTTTTATCTCAGAAATCAAAGTAAATGCTCATTTGCATCAGGTCACAATTACAAACATCGAACCTCATGACTAGAGAAATAGTGCAATTTACACAGACTCTTTCTGCAATTACATTATGCAATGAAGGAGTGGATAGAGTAAGAGACAAAAGGGTTCAGGAGAATTGATTATGCCAAACAATATAATACCTAGCGGAGGGCTAGATGAAGAGACAACAGGTTCACCTAAAGATAATACATATCAATATATTGTTGACGGAGTGGATAGGTGGAGAGACAAAAGATACAGATATAAATAGATTAATGCTGAGAACAACATAGGCTAAATGCAAACCTATCGGTCTGTAGGGAAACCACCCTCTGTACCCAGGAGATGTTGGAGGTTCCCCAAAAGGTAACAGGTAAACGCAAGAAATTTCAGTCAGGAGTAGGACAGGATAAAATCAGCTAGGCCTCTCTGCAAAACCGACGTACAGCGACACATCTACCCTCTTCTCTCCTGCCAGCCTAAGCCCCAAATCCACACCCCGAAAGGCACCCCAGATATACCCTAAGTGTGATAGGACCAGCTCACTAATGTTGCATTCTATATTTAATTAGTTCAGCGATTAGTGGGCTGGGGGTTGCGTTGTCACCCCACTATGCCTTCGCATTTATTCAACAAATGTATTGTGTAAAAAGGTTCCCATGGTCCAAACTTCAGTTTATTCATGTGTTCACTATATATAATACATTTCTTTTCAATTTTCTTTTATTCAGTCAAGATTTCTGCAGAGTCCATCCCCGGTCTCACGCTCGGGTACACAATTGGCAGTCATCTGATGCTCTGGCCTTCACTCTTTCAAGTCGTCTGCAATTCTCAGCACGTCTTACTTTTCTCATGTCAGAGTAGACTCGCTCCGAGGAAACATCCCCCTCCCAGCTTTGTCAATCTTAAAATGAATGGAGACTTCCTTCAGCACGCTAAAGTAAATGGAAACGAACAATTATTAATTATGGGACAATAAAAACTTCACTGTTCCCCACCCACCTTGCACTACTTCCCCATTATGATTATCTAGCATAAGATTAGTGTAAAAGCAGCATTAAAAAGTAACCCTTCAAAGCAGAGTGCAACTTGCAGAACACTAATACACATGTGGCCTACTCGTGCAACTTCTTTTTTTATTTTCAAAACACCAGGTTATTTCAATATTATTTATTTAAGTGTTATTTTTAGGGATGCGCAAGCAGATCCCCTATGTTTTCTAGGTGCACGCTACATTTTATTACATCTACTTACTGTTAGTACGTATTATGGGGGTGCTCGATCCGAGCAGGTTTCATCTTTGCAAAACGCTGCTCCATCAACATCAATAAGTCCTTCAAAGCTTCTGGGTCTTATAAGACTAGTGTTGAAAATGACAATGGAGAAGTGTTGAGTGAAAACAAAGAGCAAGTGCAACTGAGAAAAGGACTGAATAAGAGAACTTGTGATCTTGACACTGTTGCAGAAGAAGCAGTTCAAGTAAAGAAAGCGAGAAAAGATGTGTGGCCAAAAGGAGTGAAAAGACTGAAATACAAACAAAAATCACCAGACACGATAATTGAAGTACCAGATCAGACTGAGAAAAGTGAATCAGAAGAATCCATTCGTAAAACGAAAAGTGTAAGAGTTCCGAACAAGAAATACACAGCTCCAGAATGGACATCTTGTAGTGTTGGAAGAAACTAAAAATAAAGATCAAAGCAAAGAAAACACTGGTACAGAGCAGAATGAAGGAAACAGTTTTGAACCATCTTAAAGAACTGTGTAAATTAATGTGTAGAAATTTGAAAATTCATTGAAAAGAATTGCCGAAAAATAGAGGAGAGATCTGAAGAAGAAGATATAAATAAAAGAAAGAGGGGGTAAAGAAGAAAGGCATAAAGTGTGAGGATAAACTACTTTGGGTAGATCTTACAGATCTTTTTAGTTTTTTCTTAGTGTTTTAGTTTTTTATTAGTTTAGTTTTATTTTTAGAATTGATACAATTTTTTTTCTTTAGAAAATGGCAAATACAGTCCTGAGAAGCAAGATGGCGGCCGCTACTGCTGCCGAGTGAGGAGCCGTGGCGTTCTGCCCGATCTCTGACCTGATCACTGTGTGGAGTAGTTGCTGTTTTGCGCCGAGTCGATCCCCTTCGGAGATTTCTCATTCTGCTGCCGGGCTGCGGGCACAGCGTTTGTCCAAGATTTGTTGGTTCCGCGTGTCTGGAGCGGTGCTTTGTCCAGCGCTTATACCACTGGCTAGTGCTCGGGGCTGTAGGGCTGCTGTGAGCCGCGGAGTCACGACGAGAGGCGGAGGGAGATGGTGGCAAGAGCCGCGGAGCGCTTGGGACTATAGCGATGAAAGTGTAAGCCGCGGGGAGTTCCAGGAGGAGGCGAAAGGTGAAGAGCGAGGCGGAGGCGTGCGAGTGCTGGTAAAAAAAAAAAACCTGTTGAAGACGCCGAAGACGCCGAAGACTTTGGTAGGAATTCCCTTTCGAGTTGCAACATCGAAAAAGGGAGCCTCTGTGTCTGCAGCTACTGTAGCTGTATGAAATAGCAAGACGGAGATATTGGACACTTGATACATTGCAACAAACACCCTTGCTTTGAAGGGATAACAGTCCAGGACCTTTCTAGCGGCAATATGTAGGTGCAACAAAACTCAAGCAATCCAAGTAAGTTACTGATACTGCCATAAAATGTTATAGATACTGGTACAGATACTGCCATATATCAAGACAGCCCCCTAAGTAGCAAACAGGCAGCAAGAAGTTCAAAAACTCTAAGGCTCCATAAGCTGTCAATACTAGAATAAGGACATTTGGTACTGCTACTTACCTGCTAGCTATTGAATTGTTTAAGGGACAATTATGGCGCCTAAAGGCAGAGGGACAAAAAAAGCTGTAATTAACCCAGTCAATGCCGCAAACGTTACGCCTAGTGCTGTGGAAAAAACTGTAATAGTGTCAACGACAGAGCCTAATCCACTTAATCAACTTAAAGTTGTTTCTGAGACCCGAACTCGCCAACAGAATGGGGTTATTAAGGAGCCTGTAATACCTGATTTATTCAGGAAGAAGAATACAGCTACTTCCTCTAAGAATAATAATGGTGATCAGACGACTGAGGGTCACATCCAAGGAAGCGTGCAAGGATCTATCATTGATTTGCATGGTGCTACTTCTAAGAGTCATGGTGCAATCCTATCCGTTCAGACCTCTTTAAACCTGGCTTCGCCCACAGCCGGAGATGGAGCAGGAGTGGGAGGGGGCCACGATGATTTAGCTGAACTTTGCCAAGCTGTGGAGGAGGTCAGGGTTTCGCCAAGGGTAGATGATCAACCTTCAAACGACGCAGCATCTATTGAATCAGGGGGTCAATTTTACTCCATGTCAGATGTGTCGATAACATCTGACGGGGAATTTGAAGAGGAGTTAATGAATGAAGGTCATCTGCTTGTAAAAGATTGGGCTGATGATTGCAATCAAACTTCTGAGGAAGAATTTCTAGGTTCTGACTTCCTGGCGAATGAAGGAACCCCTAATACGGTTCGCAGGGCCGCAGAGGCACAAAATTCCCCCACAGGTGAAAATGTAGTTTTAATAAATCAACCACAGTGGGAAGGGGCCGAAATGGCTCCAGAAACAGAGGCTGAATTTCCAGAACTGCTGGAGGGAGATGAAGAGATCACATTAAAATCAATATATAAGCTGCAGACCTCCATGTATAGATTGATCATGGCCCATAGAGAAGAGACTAAAGCGGAGGGACTTCGCACCCAAGGAGCTGTTCGCAAATTGCAGAATGTTGTTCGTCGCTTAGCTAAGTCTAGCACAAAAACTAATTTGAAAGTACAGGAGACTGAGGCTCGTATTTCTGTTGTGGAAGATGAACTTTCTACACAAAAAACTTTGATTAAGGACTTGGAAAGCACTAGACAAGACATTGATTGGAAGCTGACCGATTTGGAAAACCGCGCACGGCATAATAACTTACACATATTGGGAATAGCTGTACAACAATCAGAGGGAAGAGACATTCGTCGTTTTGTTGTAGAGATGCTCTCGGATGCCTTTCCGGATCTTAAGGGATGGGATTGGGATAAAGAAATTATAAGAGCCCATTGTTTTCCCTTTAATCAAAATCATGATCAAGGGGGGGGGGAATAAGAATCCAAGAGCTATCCTTATATGCCTACAGAACTACTTACTTCGTGAGATTCTGTATGACTTGGCTAGGCCTTCAAAGACTAGAAAGGGTTTGGGGCATGAGTTTTTTTTTCGACCTGATTTTTGCCCGGCAACAGTGCAGTAACGCTGGAGGCTTAAACAGTTAATGGCACCAATTCAATCTAAGGGTGGGCAAGTCTTTCTTCTAAATCCTGCAAAACTTAAGGTTGTGCATAAGGGAAAAACTATTTTTTTTGTATCTGAGGTCAAAGCACAGCAATTCTTAGATGCAATGTAGAAGAGATTGGATAAGGATAAGGATTATATATTTCTCTTTTTTTCTGCTTTGGTGGCTTGCCCTTTTATCTTTCTTTTTATCTTTTTTTTTTTGTGCCGGAGATAAGGTACTATTTTGGCTAGGTCGGCCCGGGCAGAATTACATAGTTCTTTCTCACTTTCCATCAATGAGGGCATTTGCCCTTAAGCTTCTGATGGGGGTTGTTGGGAAGAGGGTGGGTTGGGGGGGATGTGCTGGGGGGTGTGGGTGGGTAAGGGTTCTCTTTTGGGTGCAAGGAAACACAGCTGAAAGCTCATGATTTTTGTCTGGCAGGTGCCAATTTATGGATTCTTTTGTTATTGCAAGATGAATTGCATAACTGCACTAATACAAGATAATGGCTAAATTGACGATTTGCTCCATCAATGTTTGCGGTTTAAATGATAAAAGAAAAAGGGGTATAATGGCTCAGATGTTAAAAACTATGCGGATGGACTTAATCTGTATACAGGAGACCCATGTCTCTTGGGCAAATAGAGGGTGGCTTAGGGATCTTGGATTGGAGGTTGTGGGGTGTTCTCGTCAAAGCTCCACAATAAGAGGGGTGGTCATTTTAAAGAGGTTTGGACTAGGTGAAATTAAAAGAATTAAAGAAGATCCATTGGGACGATGGGTTATTGCTGAACTCAAATTTGGGGGATCGATCATTACTATTTGTTCGGTTTATGCTCCTACTGTGGACGACCCCACAGTATTACATTATTTAAGTGTGGAGTTAGCATTATGGGCACCCAATGTAATATTATGTGGAGATTTTAACTTGCATTTGGATGAAACATTTGATATTTACGGAAATACTCCATTTGCAGGGAGGAAGAAAAATGTATTTAAAGCAATTAAGGGGATTATACAAGAATATAGATTGATAGATGTGGGCTATGAAAAAAGGGGGGAAACTTTTGGATGTACTTTCTTTTCTGCCCCCCATCAAAGACATTTTAGGCTGGATTACTTTTTTGTTGCTAAGACATTACATAACGAACCTTCTCAAATGGAATATAGGGTGCTACCAAAGATTATATCGGATCATAACCCCATCACTATTAGTCTTGACTTAAACATTCTACCCACCCCTCGACCGCGGTCTTTTGATCGTAAACTCCTGTTTGATTTATCTTATGTTGAGTATATGAATACCTGGATTCCTGAGTTTTTTTCCAATAACAAGGGATCTGCTTCCGCAGAAGTAGTTTGGGATACATTTAAGTGTAGGGTTCGAGGAGAAACACTGAGCTATTCAATAAGATAACAGAGGGAGACTAGAAAGCAAGAGGAAACAGAAATGAATAATCTAAGACTGTTGGAGATTCGGCTTATGCAGGCTTGTAACAAGGGACAAATTACAGATACTATTATTAAGGAACTACTGGCTCTGAAGGTTAAGCTTCATCAAGGATTTGCTTTAAAGTTTGCTCAGCAAATTGCTGCCTTTCGAACGGAGGTTTATGAAGTGGGAGAAAATTCAGGAAAATATTTGGCTAAGAGGGCAAGGCAGAAAGCGGTGTTTGCTAGTATTGATAAAATTAATGACAATGCAGGGACGACTGTTAACAAAATAGATGATATACTTAACGTGTTTTGCGATTTCTATTCTAAACTATATACTGAGGATGTTGCGGGAGACTGTTCAGACCAGATTACTCAATTTATTGAATCAGTTTTGAATGATATTTTACTGATACAAGAGAACGAGAAATTGGATCTGCCAATTATTTGGGAGGAGATTGAGCTCTCTCTGATGTCCTTAGCCTCTGGAAAAGCTGCAGGCCCTGTCGCTATTCCTTTGGAATTTTTAAAGCATTTTCGGGGTATTTTTAAATCAGAATTAGTGGATTTATGTTTAAGAGCCCAACAAGGTATCGCCCCTCAATCATGGCATGATTCTATAATAACTGTATTTCTTAAAAAAGGTAAACCCCCCCTTCTGCCTTCATCCTTTCGTCCCATTTCACTCATAAACACCGATAGTAAAATTTTCTCTAAAATACTTGCTTCACGATTATCTAATATTATTTCTTCACTAGTTTCTAAATACCAACATGGCTTTATCCCTGCCCGAGACACTGCGGATCACATTCGACGGGTGCTCACGTTTCTTGATTGGTCCCAAGCAACTCGGTCTAATGTCGGACTGGTATTTCTAGATGCTGAAAAAGCCTTTGACCGGGTTGCTTGGGGCTATTTATGGGAAGTGTTATGTAGGAAAGGACTAGGTTTAGGTTTTATAAAAGCACTAAAAACTATGTATATTGCTTCAAAAGCTTGTATCCGAATTAATGGTCAAGTTTCCTCTTCTTTTTCAATCACCCGGGACACCCGTCAAGGATGTTCCTGTTCGCCTTTACTTTTTGCACTTTATATTGACCCTTTAATTAATCGCTTTATTTTGGAACAAAGAATTAAACCTATTTACTTGGCTAATATCAACTATCGAGCATTGGCTTACGCCGATGACATTGTTATAACCACCACCGATGTCCAGACAGCTCTTCCGGCAATTAATGATCTTGCTAAATAATTCTGATTATTTTCTGGTTATAAACTCAATCTTGAGAAAACGCAGATCCTTTGCTCTGGGGATAATCCACCTCCCAATATCCCCACTACTCCAGAGGTCACATATTTAGGAATTAAGATTCCTTTGCCTATAGAGAAAATACCGGAACTTAATATAAACCCCGTGATAGCGCAAATCGATACTATGTTACAGCGCTTTACCACCTACACCTATCATTGTATGGCAGACTTAATATCTTAAAAATGCTTATCCTACCAAAAGTGCTGTACATGTTTCGTACTATACCGCTAGAATTTCACTCTCTTTCTTTTAAAAACTTAGAAAGGACTACTTCCCGGTTTTTGTGGGGCTATAAATGCCATCGTAAAGCCCTCAAGAAAATGATACTCAGTAATGAATGTGCAGGTTGGAATGTCCCTTATTTTCTATTTTATTATTTAGCGGCTGCATTACAATTTATTAGTCCTCTTATAATGGGAGATAGAGCAAATGTACCCATCTGTCAAACGCCAACGATATTTGAAATGACTATGGGCGAGAAAGTGAAAGGTAGTTTTCTTAAGGTTGTTGAGCCCAGCTACCATAAAAAAACAAAGTATAAGACATTGAAGGCAGCTTATGGAGTTTGGCAAAAAGTTCGAAAACATTTAGGCCTATCTAAACTAAATTTTTATACCCCCTTAGCATCATCTGGTCTTTTGCCAGCCATTTTCTGTGACTTAACGACGTATAGGTGGGAGCAGAAAGGACTACGATATTTGGGAGACTTATTTGTTAATGGCCAAATTGCTTCATTTCAGGAATTAGAGAACAACTTCTCTTTGGCAAGAAATTATTTTTTTTAATTTCTTCAACTCCGAAGTTTTCTACATAGCTATTTATCCACCACCTCAGTTAGAATGATGAAAATTCCTTTATTAGAACTTCTGCAGAAAAAGCCTTGTATAGGATCTCTTTATTTAAGTTTGGTTCAAGAATGTGGGGATGATCTGGGACAATGCCAGTTGAAATGGGCTAAAAAATTAAGCATCCCTGATATTGATATTTTGCTTTCTATTAAATCTGCCTCAGACTGTTTGATTACAGGGATGATGAAATCGCAGCATTTTATGTGTATACACAACCTTTATTATACTCCAAGCAAAGTCGCTAAGTGGAGTACGACCACTGGAACGAAATGTAGTCGCTGTGGCCTATTTGCAGCGGATGATTTGCACATGTTTTTTTCCTGCCCCAAACATAGGGCGTTTGTTTGAAGGCTTTCTTTCAGTCTTTCTTAAATGTGAGTTTACGGTAACCATTGAGTTGGTATTATTGGGTATTGAGCATACTCCTTCTAGATCAAAGCCAATATCTTATTTCTTATTTATATGTATGGCGGTAGCCAGGGCCTGTATTACTAGGGAATGGATTAGTCCAGATCCTCCTTCATTCTTTACTTGGCGTGAAAAATTATTGTTTATGTATAATATCGAGTCTGCTATCTATAAGTTAAAGGGGATTAAAAGAAGAGCTTTGGGGGAGAAAATTTGGGCACCTATTGCCGAATGGATTTAATATTGTTTGAATTGTATAAACCTTGTATATTGGCTGTAATTAATGTGGATCTCTTCTTATTTTCGTATATCTGTATTGCTGTATTTCCTCGCAAGGAAATAATAAAAAAAAACAAAAAAGAAAATTGCAAATACAGCAGAGACTGGACATCAAAATCGTAGTTTTAAACGTAGATGTATTAATGCTTGCTTATTTAGTATTGTACTACTAATTTTGGTGTGGATAACACTAAGGGCCCCATTAGGATGGCGGGCGGTCACCGCCGGCCCGGTGGGTGCAATCCGCCCGTCATCCCAGTTGAAAAGACCCCCGCCATATTATTATGGCTGGGGGGTCCGCGCCAGACGGAAAGACCGTCCGCTGCATTTCCGCCCCGGTCGACTTGCGACAGGGCGGAAAAGGCTGCAATATGGTGGCGTTGTCTGTGTGACACCGCCAGCCATATTACAATGTGCATTTAGGAATCCCCAATGCCGCCACGGAAATGCAAGTGGAGTCTGCTAGGGGGCCCATTGTGGGCCCCCAGGACTCCGGGGATGGTGGGGTGCACATGGGGGAGTACCTCTGGTACCCCCCTGCATTTCCATGCACAACATGGCAGGCACCCCGCGGTGCCTGCCAAGTTGTGCATGGAACTGCACGAGATGCCTCCCTAATATTGTGGCGGGCAGTGCTGAGCGCACCGCCCGCCACAATTTTAGGGATGCAGGATGCGCCCGCCACTTTGGTGGGCGCATCCTATTAGCACCCAAGGGACCCCCGCCCTTATGGAGGGTCGTCCATTTTTACGACGGGATGCGGGCGGACAAAGTCCACTTGTCATCCTAATGGGGCCCTAAGTGTTGTTGTGCCTGTCTTAATGGTAACTAATCACAAAAATAATACTAATAGTGTGATGGGTGAAAAAGTAGATCTAAAAGTCTTAAAGAAGATTCATAAACTAATATGGAGCAGATGAAAGATGACAGCATCTATCAGCATGATAAATCGATTATTAATTTCTAGTTAAATGTCTTTACCAAGTTATTGTTTGAGTATGTTGATACAATGGATGCAAGAGACTGTTATGTGTGCATGCAGTTACCAACGTCTGTCTTAGAGGGAGTGACCTATCACATACCTTTAACGTATGGTGTGTCTTTTAGTGTACTAACTAGTTTATTTTATGCAAAGGGAAGTTTGCAATATTTCTACTCTAACATGGACTTAGTATTTTCAGAAATTCCCATTAGAAAGAACATGAATAGAATATATAGTGTTAGAAATGCAGAATATATGGGAGAATTTGTTCATACTACAGAAACAATGCACACAGTATATGCACATAGACACAACCTACTCGTAGTTTACGGTTTGAAGAAATAGAATTCCTTAACATAGTAGAGGATCGAAGGCAAGAGTTTCAGAGAAGAACTGCTGAACAAAAGTCTCATGTACCCCCATGGGCTTTCAGAGAAGGAGATTATAAGAAAGGCAAGACCTACGTGGCCATGACTCTAGACTGGTATCATAGAGGGAAGCTTTGTTTTCTCAGACAAAAGACTGAATATACCAGTTATTTCATTGGTTCTAGTGAATGTGATCATACCGGGTCTAATCACAGGAGGATGGGAACGTACAGGAGGAACTGATCCTGTTTTTCCAGGAATATATTATGTGTGTGGTAAGAATGCCTACTATAGGTTGCCTGCACATTGGTATGGATGTTGGTATTTAGGCATAGTATTATCAAAAATGTATCATTTGGATAAGAGTGATAGAATCAATGAAGTAAAGAATGGACTAATATGTAAAAAGAAAAGAGTGAGTTTTTCTGAAATAATAGGGGTTATTTTTGGAGCATTGATATCTTCAGTTGGAGTTATTCTGAATTTGTATAAAATTAGAAAATTGTCCACAGTGGTTGATATCAACATACACTGCTGTTGAGTTTTTAATGATTGATACTAAGATGGTTGTGATTAGGTCTCTGGTTTTACAAAACTGACTTGCCCTTGATGTGATATTGGCTAACGAGGGGGGAGTCTGCTATATGATAAAAATACAACAATGTTGCACTTATATTCCTGACTAGAGTAAGAGTCTTGAGGGCTATATTAAGAATATTACAAATCTTCATCGGGATTTGGCCGAATTGAAGATTGATGATACTTGGGAGAAACTTGGTAAAAGTTTTTCCTCGGTGGGTAATTGGTTTTGTACCTTTGGAAATGGTGTATTGGGGAGAATGCTAACACCTATCATTGCAGTGGCTATAGTGATACTAATGATTTATCTGATCTATAAGTGTTGTAGATGCAAGAGAGATTCGTCTGAAAATAAAAGAAGGTCAAGCAAGAGAAAGAGAGTGATGAGATAGAATTAGAGGATATGAAAGGACATTACTATGAAGTCATGAAAGACTTAGATAGAATATTGGTGAAACGATAGAGAACAAATGCTTTTTAAAATGTGATCATTAGTATTGGTGGGTATTTTGGTGATGGCTCAAAAACGCCATCAAAGGGGGGATTGATGAAGCAGGGTTTTCGTGAAATAAAACCTGCTCGAATTGAACCCTCAGTAACATTTACTAACAGTGTGTGGTGAAGAAACATATGGGAAAAGCGTCTAACATTAAGGAAAATGCTTCTGAGCAAGCATGTACTAAAGTACTGAATAGGCCGCAAATGCTTTTTTACAAAATAAAAGGACTAATGCTGCTTTTTGTGCACGTTAATAACGTCTGCTATGAAATAATATTTAACATGGGTTGCGCATGAATCGATGCAGTAATGGGTTGGTTCGTAATGAAAAAGCATTACAAGTGAATAATAATGCCTGTGTTTGTTTTCCATAGACGCATGGTTTTCCATTCTGCATGAGGTTATGGCGTTAATGGAATAGAAGAACAAATATTTGAAATTAAAAGTTTGAAAGCAAAGAGGAAGGTGGAACAGGATTTGTCCTTCAAGAATCCTGAGTGCCTGCCAAGAAGCTTGCATGAAAAGACAATTTGATTCATCAAGCGGAGGAAACGCTTCCCCTGGAAAGGCCCGAGTGGCACAAATGATATACAAAGTTTGCTACATAACCGACATGAAGGAAGAGAACATTTTGATAGTGGCTTCAATCATATTTCCTGGGGTGGAAGCTGATGTGCTGAAAAAAATAAAACAACAGGACATTTTGTGAGATGGACATGCCAGGAGTGGTGTGACAATACAACCCCTTCCTTAACCAATCAAGTGTAGAATAACCATTCGTTAGATACAAGTGTGGGTTGTACATTTGGGTATTTCTGTATAATTAAGCTTCCTGGTGGGAGGGGTTTAGGCAGACTCGTGTGGGTTCAGACTGTTGTGCAGACTGTCTGGGAGATCATTGTTGTGGTCGGTTTTGCGGTTCTATTTCCTGTCTGCCGATTCCTGACTTAGTCTTTGCCTCTTCAAATCTTCTTGAGGGGCCTTTTTAAAAAAAAAAAAATTGTATCCTTATTTTGCGCATGATCGTATAAGGAGTACATAGGGAAACTTTAAGACCTCCACTTTTTATTCCTTCACTCTTTTTATTTTCCTTACTGTGCCGGCCACAAAGAGTATCCCTTTGGTGGATCTGTCGTGTTTTATCCTCCTATATCCTTTACCATATTCAATAATTCTTAGCTGTTGGGTGAGAGCTGGCCATCCTGGTCACTCGGCGGAAATTATTCCCGTCTGAATTATTCTCACTGCTTTAATCATCGGATATATTGGTTCTTTGTCAAGTTCCCTCGTTACCTTACGTGTTACTAGTATAGTAATTTTCCCAAATCTCCCAGAAGTTAAATTTTTGGGAGGATTTTCCTTTCCTATCTAGTTTGTTTGTCGTAATTATAGAGTTTAGCCAATCCTCATATAAAGGTGGTACTGGTTTAACCCAATTTAGGCATATTTCTCTTCTTGCGAGGAGTATCAATACAAATAGCAGATTTTCTTGTTTTTTGGTCAACCATTCATCACTTACATTAAACTTGGTACATATCCCAAAAATAATTAGTGTTGTACTTACTTTTAGGTGATTTCCCAATATCCGACATAGCATATTACCTACTTCCTGCCAGAAAAATTCCATTCGCGGGCAGCCTTGGAACATATGTAGGTCATCCGCTTTTTCAAACCCGCACTTAGGGCAGGACTTTATACTTGCTCCTTTGAATTTTGACAGTCTTTTGGGTGCCCAGTATGCCCTGTGCAGTGTAAATAATTGATTTCTCTTTAAACGTGCCGGTTTGATGATAGACCAACATTTTTCACATGATTTCTGCCATAGATTTTGAAGTTCCTGCTCTATAATATCCTTACTCCATACTGATTCCGATATTGAGACATTTTCTTCTCCTGCAGCAATTAGAGCCCAATACCATTTTGAGATTTCTTTCTTTATTGGGGAAATTTTAATAATCTCTTTCTCTATTTCTATATTTCCTGTTCTTTTCTCCGTCAGAGCACCTACCCAACTTGTAAGTTGATAGTATTTAAATTTTAACAGAGTTCCGTTAGTGATTTCAGTAAAATGCTCCCAAGATTCTAAAGACTTCTCTGTCATCAGTTGGCCCCATTTGTCAATTCCTGCCATTCTTAGTGGGGATGCTAGGGTATCTTTTAAGCATTCAGGAGTGCCTGGGGAATCCCAGATGGGGGCCATTGAGCTGTAATAAGGGATATTTAGGGTACTTCTCATTTGATACCAGAGTTTAGCTGCATTTTTTAGTACCTTTAATTTTATCTTTTTAAAGAATTTGGGGTGTCCGAATTTAAACAGGAAATGATCGGTTTTGTTTGTCAATATTTGGAGAAATTGGGTATATAGTTCATATTTTTTCGTAAGAGATCTCACATTTTTGAATTGGAAAGATCTACAGTATTCCACGATGTCTGGGCTAGCTATTCCTCCTTGTTCTTTTTTCCTTCTTATTTTATTCCAGGCAATCCTAGATCCTTTTGAAGCCCAAATGAAGTTCGCTATTTCTCCCTGAATCTTCTTCAGATAGTCTCCTTTAAACTCCAGTGCAATAACATTAAAAAGGTAGGTAAATTTCGGGAGGATCGACATTTTTACCAAGTTTGATCTTCCTATAATGTTTAGAGGTAACTTGTCCCAAACTTTGAGAAGTTTTTTGATCTCCAGTGAAATCCTATTAAGATTTAATTGGGGGATTTTTTGAGGTCTTTCACTATGGTTACACCCAGATATTTTATTTTATCTTTTGTGTATGGGTTATTCTGTTGTGTATTCCAGCTCATTGACTCGGTTTTTGCTTCATTGGTCAGATACCCCGCTACTTTTCCAAACTCTGTAATTGCCTTGTTTATTGCTGGGGAGGAACTTTGGAGATTTTCTGTAAAAATCATTAGATCGTCTGCATAGAGCGCTACTTTTTTAACCCACTCCTGATGTTTAAAGGGGGTAATTGAATCGTTATTTCTGATTGTGTCTGCCAGTGGTTCAATGTACATGTTAAATAGCAGGGGAGACAAAGGGCACCCTTGCCTCGTTCCCCTTTGTATCGCTATGTTATTTGTAAGGTTCCCGTTAATTAGGATCTTCGCTCTTGGATTTCTGTAGGTCTCGGTTATCAGATGACTAAAATTTTGACCAAGGTTATATTTGTTAATGACTCCGTTTTAAAAAACCCAGTTGACCCGGTCAAAAGCTTTGGCGGCGTCAAAGGTTACTATCGTTAGGGGGATTTTTTCACTAGTTGCTATATCTACTGCAGCAAAGAGTTCATGCGTGATTTCTGATATTTGCCTCCCTTTTATATAACCTTTTTGATCCGGGTGTATCAGCTTTGGCATTACCAGGGCCAGTCTCCCTGCTATTATTTGTGTTAAGATTTTGTAGTCACAATTTAGCAGGGATATGGGCCTATATGACTCACAAACTGTGTTTTTTCCCCCTGGTTTTAGAATAAAGCTGATTATGGCGTCGTTCCAGGAGTCTGGGGTTTTACCCTTTTCCCTGTATATTTTGTTTAATAACCTCGTTAACGGGGGCTACAGTTTCCCTCAAAGCTGAGTAAAGTTCATTTGGCAGGGCGTCTGGTCCAGCTGCTTTTCCTTTTTTCAGGGCTTTCAAGGCTGTTTTTACTTCTTCAATTGTTATTTCTGTATTTAGCTCTTCGCTTTCTGTTTGCGACAGCTTCGGTAAGTTTAGAGAATAAAGATATTTTCCTATTTGATCCAAAGAGGAGGAGGAATCTTCTTCATACAGTTTGGAGAAGACATTTTCAAATTCCTGTTTAATTACTGATTCATCAGAGGTTACTCCTAGATTGTTGCTCTGTTGTAAACTGGAAAGACAATTTGATTCATCAAGCGGAGGAAACGCTTCCCCTGGAAAGGCCCGAGTGGCACAAATGATATACAAAGTTTGCTACATAACCGACATGAAGAAGGAGAACATTTTGATAGTGGCTTCAATCATATTTCCTGGGGTGGAAGCTGATGTGCTGAAAAAAATAAAACAACAGGACATTTTGTGAGATGGACATGCCAGGAGTGGTGTGACAATACAACCCCTTCCTTAACCAATCAAGTGTAGAATAACCATTCGTTAGATACAAGTGTGGGTTGTACATTTGGGTATTTCTGTATAATTAAGCTTCCTGGTGGGAGGGGTTTAGGCAGACTCGTGTGGGTTCAGACTGTGTGCAGACTGTCTGGGAGATCATTGTTGTGGTCGGTTTTGCTGTTCTATTTCCTGTCTGCCGATTCCTGACTTAGTCTTTGCCTCTTCAAATCTTCTTGAGGGGCCTTGTTGCTCTCATGGCCATGGAGTAGATTTCCTATTCCTAATTGGGTCAGTACAGAATGAAATCTGAATTTGCATAATTATTTGCAAATATATTTTGTCTTTGATACTTTTGTCTCTTTGTCCTTCCACTCCTTTATGCACTGTCAATGATATGACTTTGTCATTTTCTCTTCTGATGTTGTTTGCCTTGTGACGATCTATGGTTTGTACTGTATGTTGGTACTGATGAGTGATGAATATTTTACATTACTTAGATAAATGATTTATAAATATACAAATGAGTCTGTCTTTTATTAGGTGTTTCATTTAGATTATGAGTATTTTAAGAACCAAGTATTAGTTTGCCAAACCCTTTCAACTATAAAACGATTGCATTGCCATATTTAGTATTCTAGAATGGAGATAACAATTGGAGATTGGCAAGTTTTGTATAGTTTTGCAAATTCACTAACCCAGCGAGAAGGGACTTGGTAGATAATGATATTGGGCCTTGTCTGTAGAAATGTATTAGTCCAGAGCACTGGATCAGTTTCATCTTATTTCCTGTTATCTTCAACTTCTACACGGAGTCCCTTTGAACTCTACTCACCGATGATAGCATTACAATTCATGAACACATCAATGAAGCACTACAGTCAGTGAAAGTGTCCACTCTAAACCTGACATAAGGTTCCTCAAGCAATACTGTCATATCATCCAGACCTGGATGTATAGAATATACCAGAACCTCAACCCCACAAAACCAAATTCCTGGTATTTGGCAAAAACAACTAACAAAAACAAATCAAAATCTGGCTTGTCCAAATGAATCTAGACTGATTCAAATCAGGGACTGATTTTAGCCAGGGGCAAGTAACTCATATTCATGTGGGCCACTGACCTCATCCTCAAGAGTACATTGCCAAGAAAACCATGACAGATGGGCAAGTCTATCAACCAAAGAAAATGAAACCCCTCCTAGAAGAAAGGGCCTTCAGAAATTCTGTTCAAGCGCTCATCAATGCTGACTTCTGCATTTTAAATGCATTGCCACAGACCTAAACGCAATGTTAAAGGCATCTTGCTGCCTGTCCCTTGTAATGAGCATATTCATGAATTCAGGCTCTAAAAGACAGCCCTCTGCACATGTCCGGGCTCACCTTCTCACAGCTCGTAGATAAAATAGAGGAGCTGCAGCAAATACGAGATTCCTGCCAAAGGAATTTGGTGTCACAGGGTGATGGACGCTGAAGCTATCAACCGCTCACGTTTTATTTGAGTTAAAGCTCTCTTTTCAGCAGTCAGTCATCAGTGTTTACTTGAAGACACTGCCAACCTAGGGAGTTCTATTGCCTGTGCACTGACGGAGAAGTAAAGGTGAGTCATAAAAACTTTAACTAAATTTAAACAGCACAGAGAAATTGTGCGGTATTCAGCTTTTTTTCCATATACTGTAATTGGGTATAAGTGTTATTGCTTACTTTTTAAAACATTGGTGCAGCGCCTATTTTTTTTCCCACTTGGTTGCAAATGGCCTCAGTATTTTTGTAATTCGCACCATCTCCCCTGAATTCAACATTGTGGCTCTTCTCTCATGTCTAGAGTACAGGGAAATGTGTGCCAAGTGTCTATTTGTACCAGGAGATGAGAGTTCTGGTACTCGGTACATGATGTACTCCTGGGCTTCGCTCCTCAAGCATTATTAGTAGCCAGGGTGTCATGGGCCTTAGTACAAGGTAGGAAATGGATCCCCTGCCAGCTCATTGAACTGTCAGTGCCACTGCACATGCTGAACCAATGGAAACTACACCCCTGACTATTATAGAAAATCAAAACTGTTAAACATTTAAAGTTGGGCATGTAGTACATCTTGCCGCAGGTATCACTTCCTGTACTGATAAACACCATAACTCTGACTAGTAACCCATCGAACGTATAGGCTAGCATACATTGCATTGGTTCCAAACTGGATGATAAGCTTACCATCTCCATAGGTCTTGGTTCCCCTGTAGCAAAGACAGCATCAGACAGGAGACCAGAAGCACCAAAAAACATAGCAAAATATCTATGCAGTTGGGTTCTGAAACTACCCCCTCCCTCCCCCCCCACAGGTAACTTTCGTCCAGTTTAGGAAAGAGCTGAAAACACACCTCTTTATAGAACATATAAGCACAACCGGGGTTACAGTCGACTTCCCCTCTCAGAACTCAGAATTGCCTTCAATCATGTGTGGACTGTTCTTAGCCATTCACCCTTGTTAGACCTGGCATCATTGGTGTGGGTTTCCCCTATATTTTGCTTTTGCCTCCCATTATTTTGCTGTGTGTTGGACTTAGTTTTTGCTGGTCTAGATGCTTTGGGAACTTTGCCACTGCTGTTCAGTGCCAAAGTGCAAGTGCTCCCTGTAAACTGTTGCTATGGATTAGTGATTCCATGATTGGCATATTTTATTTACTAGTCAGTCCCTAGTACAGTGCACTGTGTGTGCCTAGGGCCTATAAATCAAATGCTGCTAGTGGGCCTGCAGCACTGATTGTGCCACCCACATAAACAGCCTGTAAATGTTACTCAGACCTGCCACTGCAGTGTCTGTGCATAGATTGGTACTGCCATGTCGACCTGGCAAGTGCGCCCACATGCTAGGCCCTAACCTTCCCTTTTCCTATATGATAGTCACCCCTAAGGTAGGACCAAGGTACCCCTGTGGGCAGAGTACAGTGTATGTGAAGGTAGGACATGCCCTCATGTGTGTGGCATGTCCTAATACTGAAATACTGCCAATATCATTTGTTACTATTGAAATGTTATCTGTCCCATAGGATAGAATGGGGAGTTTGCTTATAACAACTTATAAGCATAACTACCCATGGGAACAAGATAGGAAAATAACATTTGATATGCCTGGGAGGCACTAGGTGGCACTAGGTGGCGCACAACCAAGATGGCCGCAACCCTGTGAGGCTCTGGCTGCTTGATTCTGCAATTATCCTGATTCCTCCTTGTCAGATGCAAAAGAAAATGCCTGCCGATTGTGTCTGATCACCTTGTCTGCCTCCGGCTCCAAAACCAGCTCCTGCTGACATCTGTGAGCGATTCCTGGACCGGGCATATCTGACTGCACAGTGCATGCAGGGACACGTCAGCAGATCTCCGCGACTCACACTACTACGCGAGCCCCAGGGATCCTGCCACACCTGCAGCGTCATCTGCGACAGAGCTACCAAACCTCCAAGGACTGGACCCAACCACCTCCACTGCATATTCCTCAACACCTGCTCCTCACACAAACACACCGTCGAGCTCTGGAACCTGCTCAACACCTCCGCCCCAGACGTGGCCTTCCTGACCGAGACCTGGTGGAACGACTCCTCGGTGCCCGACATCGCCATAGCCATCCCGGATGGCTGCAAGATCACCCGCGGGGATCGCGCCAACGGAATTGGAGGACGAATAGCCTTCATCCACAAGTCTACCCTCAAGGTCACCACCCACGCAGACGACACCCTCAACACCGCCGAATACCTGCACTTCCGGATCCACACCGACCCCAACACCGCCCTCAGAGGAACACTCATCTACAGACCCCCCGGACCCCGAGCTCAGTACAGCGACTCGATCGCCGACCTCGCCAACACCCACGCACACGCCTCCATGAACTACATCCTCCTCAGGGACCTGAAATTCCACCTCGAGAACAACAACGACGCCAACTCCGCCACCCTGATCGACAACCTCGCCAACCTCGGCCTCAGACAGCTCGTCACCACACCCACCCACACAACCGGCGACACGCTGGACCCCGTCTTCTCCACAGGCACCCACGTCGCCTTCGACCACAACACCAAACTCCACTGGACCGACCACCACTGCATCCATTTCACCTTCAAGAAACTAACCACACACCACCCAACAGCTACCTCACCACTGTTGGAGTAAAGTCACCGAAGACCAGCTGATCACCACCCTTGCCCAGAACCCACCCACCGACCCCACCAACCCAGACGCCGCAGCCCGCAACCTCAGACAGTGGATTGATGACTGTGCCAACACGCTCACCCCGCCCAAGAAACCCTCCAACAGCCATGCCAGCAAGAGAGCCACCTAGTTCACCGACGAGCTCCAGACCTCCAAACACGCATGCCGGAAACTGGAGAAGATATGGCGCCACGAACGCACACCGGACAACCACGCTGCCCACAAGGACGCCACCCGCAGACATCACCACCTAAACAGATTAGCCAAGAGATCCTCCTTCAAAGACCGCCTGGATAACAACGCACACAACAGCAAAGAGCTCTTCAGCATCGTAAACGAACTCTCCAACCCAGGCGCCAACGCCAATGATATCCCGCCCTCAAAAGAACTGTGCGACTCACTAGCCATCTTCTTCCACCGCAAGATTGCTGACATGCATGACAGCGTCAACACCACGACCGCCCCGACTACGCCAGACTCCACCTCCCCTGTGAACACCAGGTCCAACGATGACGAGAAACACTCCTGGTCATGAACTCCATCCACTTAGGATCCCCGTCAGACCCGTGCCCACACCACGTATTCAACAAAGCAGACACAGCCATCGCACCCCAACTACAGAAGGTCATCAACATCTCCTTCGAAACAGCGACATTCCCAGAAAGCTGGAAGCACGCCGAAATCAACGCCCTCCTCAAGAAGCCCAAGGTGGACCCCAAGGACCTCAAAAACTTCTGGCCCATCTCCCTGCTCCCGTTCCCGGTGAAGGTCATCGAGAAAATCGCCAACAAGCAACTGGCCCGCCACCTGGAAGACAACAACATCTTGGACCCATCCAAATCCGGGTTCAGACGAAACCACAGCACCGAGACAGCCCACATCGCCACCACAGACGACATCAGACGCACCTAGACAACCGTGAAACATCAGCCCTCATCCTCCTGGACCTGTCAGCTGCCTTGGACATGGTCTGCCATCGCACTCTAAAGACATGCCTCCTAGAAGCTGGAATCCAAGAAAAGGCCCTTGACTGGACCACGTCCTTCCTTTGCGGCAGAACCCAGAGCGTCTGCCTCCCGCCCTTCCGATCCGAAGCCACCGACATCATCTGCGGTGTCCCCCAGAGCTCATCCCTCAGCCCGACGCTGTTCAGCGTCTACATGGCCCCCCTCGCACAAGTGGCCCACCATCATGACCTCAACATAATCTCCTACTTCAACGACACCCAGCTCATCCTCTCCCTCACCAA
Organism: Lissotriton helveticus; assembly: GCF_964261635.1. Lineage (NCBI taxonomy): Eukaryota > Metazoa > Chordata > Amphibia > Caudata > Salamandridae > Lissotriton > Lissotriton helveticus. The sequence goes on from NC_136070.1 coordinate 406,579,641, forward strand.
GGACCCACACACCACCAAAACCAACCTCCACAAGGGAATGAAGGCCGTCGCCGACTGGATGAGGTGCAGACGTCTGAAACTGAACTCGGACAAGACGGAGGCTCTCATCCTCGGACCCACCCCCTCAGCCTGGGACGACTCCTGGTGGTCGACCACACCGGGAACAGCACCGACACCAACCGACCTTGCACGCAACCTAGGATTCATCCTCGACTCCTCCCTCACCATGTCTAAACAGGTCAATGCTGTCTCCTCCTCCTGCTACAACACCCTCCGCATGCTCCGCAGGATCTACAAGTGGATCCCGACCGTAACAGGAAGAACGGTGACACAGGCCCTCATCAGCAGCAGACTGGACTATGGCAACGCACTCTACGACAACTACAACGCATCCAAAACGCCTCCACCCGGCTGATCGTCAACGTTCCCCGCCGCAGCCACATCATCCCCCACCTGAGAGACCTTCACTGGCTCCCCGTCGACAAGAGGATCACCTTCAAGCTCCTCACCCACGCACACAAAGCACTTCACAATGCCGGATCAGCCAACCTGAACAGCAGACTCAGCTTCTACACCCTCACCCATCAGCTCCGCTCCACCAGCCTCGCCCTCGCTGCTGTCCCCCGCATCCAACGAACAACCTCCGGCGGTAGATCCTACTCCTACCTCACCACCAAGACCTGGAACACCCTCCCTACCCACCTAAGGCAGACCCAAGACCTACTCACCTTCAGAAGACTCCTCAAGACCGGGCTCTTCGAGCAGTAGTGGCACCCCCCTCCCCTCAGCGCCTAGAGACACTCACGAGTAAGTAGCTGCTCCTGCATCGCCTTATGCATAATATCGCAGATTGGCCTCCCCCACCCCAGCGCTCCTAATATCCTGCCGGTTCCAGCAGGGGCTGTATGAGAGATTTGTTGCCCCCACGTACCTCCAACTTCACCCTTGTATAATTTCTAGTGACTCTTGCCATACGATTATCTACTTGCTTGATGCTTTTGCTGATACTACAATCCTGCACCTGAACTCATTCCAACTGCTGGGCTTCCACAGAGAGCTTAGGCGCTCAGTGCAACTCTTCCACTTCAGACTCCCCGAGTTCAGGCCACCACAAGTCATCCCTGTGCACCCCTTGTAGTGGCCCTCCTGGGCTGTGGATATTACGCAAAGCGGATATACTGGCTGCAGGGGGCTACTCCGCCTAAGATCACTCTCCCCTGCTCGCAGGGACACCACCTGGCCTTCTCCAGGATTGCTGATATATAGTGGTGGGTCGGTTGTTTAGCCCTGAACAAACTTATACCATTCCTCACATATTTGGAACTCAACTGCTCCTCCTACACATGCAATGGTGGCTGGATTGATCTTCCTACATCTGGGCAGAGCTGCGAGGCACTGAGACGTACGCTCTCCTTTCCGAGGCCGGCTGATCTCTATTTTCGTGGTGTCTCTGCACACCCCACATACTTGCCACTCTTTGCAGTCTACGCTGAGGGTGATGATCAGTTATAAATACCTGCTGTGCACCGAGGGGCCTACACCCTTTCCTGATTGATTACAAAGAAACGCTGCAGGCTGATCTACATTTCCTGGTACTGCCATGTTGGGCCGTCCTCCCCACAGGCAGAGACTCTCCCTGCTGTCTGTCTTTGGGGTGTTGGTGCGGAAGCCCCCTTAATTGCCTCTCCTGAGAGAGACACTGTTGATTCTGGTGACCAGATATTACTAATCTACTTGCTAGTGGCCAAACCACCTCTGGTACGTTCCCCTAACCCGTAGGTTGCCCTGCTTACAAGGTTATACACTCTTGCGACAATGGGAAAGATAGATGGCCGTCAACCTAAGCTCATCTTCTAAAATAAAAAGGCTGCCACCCGTTCCAATTCGGATGACTTGGGACAGCCCACCGCTGAATGGGCACAGTCGCCGGCCCCAGAAGACGAAGTAAAAAAACTGCTCCTGGCCATGCAACACAGCCTCACTGATATCTCCAGTAAAATGGACTCCATGAGCAGTCGCATGGATTTTATAGTTCAGAAAGTCGACAAACATGATGAACAGATAAAAGATGCAGAACTGCGGATCTGTGACAATGAAGACACCACCTCTCAAATTCAGCAGCAAGTGACACAAATGGATGAACTCCTCAAGATCATCGCTGCCAAAAACGAGGATCTAGAGGCACACAGTCGCTGCAACAACATCCACGTCAAAGGGATCCCAGAAAGCACCAACATTGGGCGCATGGAGAATTTTATCGAGCGCATGCTATGTGATACCTTTGGCACAGATGCATTCTCCTCTTACCTTATTGTGGAAAGGGCGCATCGCTCATTAGGCCCCAGACCCCCTCCAGGGAGCACCTGATTGTGGCCCGCCTCCTCAACTATTGGGACCATAACACAGCACTCAAATTGTCCAGAGAGCAGAAGTCCCTGCATTATGAGGGCAACAAATACACCATTTATCTGGACTTCACAGTCGCGGTACAGGAAGCGATGTGCAAATTTCTTCCAGTCAAGCAAAAACGTTGGAAGGCACAAATCGAATACGCCCTCAAGTACCTGGCATGCTTGCGGGTTGCATATCAGGGGAAGCAATCCATATTCACAAATCCACAGCAGGTTGTTGACTTTCTTAAAATCGTCCAGCAACGCTCACCCCATTGCAAGCCCAGCGACCGCCTGATTGCCTCTGTAAGGCGCAAACTATTCCTTCAAGAGCCATTTAATAAATGCATCATCTCTTGCTTTGTGGGATTCGAACGCTGGCAGGAGGTCCGCACTTCTTCTTGTCGAGAGCGTCCCTTCTTGCATCCTAGATGATTTGGACCACTTGGCTGATTGTCAGAGACAGATAAGTGCTAAATGTAATACACACAAATCACACGATCTGGCATTGGGCGTAATGTATAATGGAGGTTATACTCTGGACTATGCCAAGCACCCCTCCTTCTCCCCTGTCCACCCCTCACCATGGGAAGGCTGTCTTCACAGCTCTGGGAGAAGGGATAATCTCATTGCCCACAATCGACCCCCCACGGTCGATCCCCCTTACTGTTTTGTATTTTTTGTTTTTTTCTTATTATTTTTTGTGGGAGATGGGGGGACAACACACTACCAGCACGTTTGGGGTGCTGTTGTGGGTGGGGGAGTGATGGGGATTGTTTTTTCATACCGTACGTTTTTCTATTCATCAGCAGGTAGACATGCAGGCACACATGGTTAAAGGCACTCACAGTCTTGGGTCCGAAATACATCGGGATACATCCATACCTTATTGAAATGCCCCCACAAACTGAAGTGTTAAAGAGCAATCTACCCACGTGAAACATCAGAGGTCTGGGAGACCCCCGTAAGTATAGACATGTACTCACCTCCATTGATCAACATCAAATTCACATGCTTCAGGAGACACACTTTGACCCAAGCAGATCTTCCTGTTTCGGTAGCAGGTGGGCCACATACCGAGTCTTCTCCTCCTACTCAACAAACTCAAGGGGCACAGTGATTCTAGTCAAAAAGAATACTCCTTTCATCTTGGGTGGGACATATCATGATTCCTCTGGCAGGAGTTACATGATCTGGGCCACACTAGACACACAGTCGGTCAAGCTTGTCTGCTGTTACGGGCCGAACATTAATGATCCAGATTATTTCACTACAGTCTGGGTGCAAATTCTCAAAGTAGGGTCCACACACATTATGAGGGGGGATAGATTTTAACATTGCCCTTTGCCCCATGTCTGATAAGTGTAACCCGCTCCCTCATCACTATAATAAGACCCAGAGCGCATTAACAGACCTGTTCTCTGATCATCGGCTTGCGGATGCATGTTGTTATGTGTATCCAAACAGGAAGAGAAGGCACTTATTATACTGCACCGCACACTTCCTGGTTACGGCTTGACTACTCGGTTGTCTCCCGAGGGGTGATCCCATGGGTCCTCACTGTTGAACATTTGGCCAGAACTTTCACCCCCCAATTTCATTGCCACTCCCAGGTGCTGGTGGCTCATGCTGGAGGCACTACTAGATGCCGCATTAAAGGCCGAGCTTGGTGCATACATTTTCTAAGAAATACAGCTCTGTAACACACACAAGTACAGTCTGGGAGGCCTTTAAAGTCACAATGAGGGTTTACTGCATAGCTAAAAGCTTCGGAGTCCTCTGAGATATCCGCCGCAGCCTGCAACAGCTTGAAGGGGAACTGAAACTACTGGAACAAGATCTATGGCAAGATACATCAGGGTCCCAGCGGGTTACATTTCGAGACAAACTCTCAGAATACAAGGACGCCGCTGAGCGGGAAGCTCGCTATCGGTAAAAATATTTTACAGTGCGAAAATATGGGGAGGGAAGAGACCAGGTTGGGCGCTTGCGATGGAAATCAGGCTGCCTCACTACTCCAATTATGTCATCGACAGAGTCGATAACATCGGTACCCGTCATAGAGACAGTCTTGAGATTTTACAAACCTTCACTGAGTTTTATGCTGACTCATATAGCACCAGCAGGCACAAGCCTCCAGACTTCACTGCTTACTTAGAGGATGTTGTGCTAGGGTAACTAGGAGATACTCAGAGGGAGTTCCTGGCAGCTCCTTTCGAAGACGATGAGGTACGAGCTGCTGTTATGCGGATGAAATCTGGGAAGGCCCTGGGTTCCGATGGGCTCCCAATTGACTTCTGCAAAACTTACATCGATCATTTGCTCCCTGTATTCAAGCAGGTCTATATGGAGGCTCAGGAGCTGGAGATCCTTCCAGGCTCACTGAGCGAGGTGCTTATTACCTCCTTTCTGAAACCTGGTAAACTCGCAGACCTCTGCAACTCTTACCGACCGCTCTCTCTCATCAACAATGATGCGACAATCCTTGCTAAGATATTGGCTAACTGTCTCAGCCTCCTGATGGAGAAACTAGTTCTTCCGGATCAGGCTGGCTTCATTCCCGGCAGAGCGACTTCACATAATCTCTGCACCCTCTTTTCTATATTACCAAACGTAGACCCACAATTGTCACTAGTGGCAGTCTTTTTAGACGCCATGAAGGCCTTTGACTTGGTGGAATGGGATTACCTGTTTGTCATTCTTCAATGTATGGTACTACCCAAAGGTTTTTTAGCATGGATATGACTCTTATATACTGCCTCTGAAGCAAGGGTTCTAATTAATAGGCATACATCCTCTTCCTTTCCAATTACCCGGGCCACCCGGCAAGGCTGCCCACTCTCTCCACTACTTTTTGCGTTAGCAATAGAGCCCCTTGCGGCCAGAATCAGACAACATCATCAAGATAACTCCCTGCGCTGCTTCCTCCACCCTATACTCATCTCCCTTTATGCAGATGATGTCACCCTCTATGTCAAGGAACCGCAACAGAACCTTAATCCCCTGCTTTGGGAGTTTGTCCGGTTTGGGTGCCTCTCTGGTTTCCACATTAATTGGACAAAATCTCAGATATTCACACTCACTACGACGGCAACGGAATCAATACAAATTACTGCTTTTCATTTTTTTTTAAATCTTTCCTTGTCATATTAATATAGATTTCCAACATTTAACCACGTTTTTCAAAAAGTTTACCAAGTACCATATGACAAATTCATTATTTAAAAATTGTAATACTAAAAACATCACACATTATAAATTCCTGTACCGCACATACTATAACCCGGTTAAATTACACAAATATAAACGGGAAACAACCATTACATCGCAACTTTTACAACGCACTACCATTACAACGGAACTTTTACAACGCAAAAACCATTACAACGCAGGTATTTACAACGCAGGTATTTACAACGCAGGTGCTATTACAACGCATACCATTACAACGTAAGTTCTGGTAAGTATATAATTATATTTAAAATGTTATATGTTTGTTTTTTAAATGGGGTATTTTTTGGGTTAAGGGTCAGTTTTGGGTTTTAGGGTAAAGGGGCATTTTTAGGGTTCAGGGTGAGATTTGGGTTTTTGGGCAAAGGGGTATTTTTAGGGTTCAGGGTCTGTTTTTAGTTATTGGGTAAAGGGGTATTTTTAGAGTTCAGGGTCAGTTTTCAGTTTTTGGGTAAAGGGGTATTTTTAGGGTTCAGGGTCAGTTTTCAGTTTTTGGGTAAAGGGGTATTTTTAGGGTTCAGGGTCAGTTTTCAGTTTTTGGGTAAAGGGGTATTTTTAGGGTTCAGGGTCAGTTTTCAGTTTTTGGGTAAAGGGGTATTTTTAGGGTTCAGGGTCAGTTTTCAGTTTTTGGGTAAAGGGGTATTTTTAGGGTTCAGGGTCAGTTTTCAGTTTTTGGGTAAAGGGGCATTTTTAGGGTTCAGGGTCAGTTTTGGTTTTTTGGGTAAAGGGGTATTTTTAGGGTTCAGGGTCAGTTTTCAGTTTTTGGGTAAAGGGGTATTTTTAGGGTTCAGGGTCAGTTTTGGGTTTTTGGGTAAAGGGGCATTTTTAGGGTTCAGGGTCAGTTTTGGGTTTTTGGGTAAAGGGGTATTTTTAGGGTTCAGGGTCAGTTTTGGGTTTTTGGGTAAAGGGGTATTTTAAGGGTTTAGGGTCAGTTATGGGTTTTTGGGTAAAGGGGTATTTTTAGGGTTGAGGGTCAGTTTTGGGTTTTTGGGTAAAGGGGTATTTTTAGGGTTCAGAGTCAGTTTTGGGTTTTTAGGTAAAAGGGTACAAGGTAAAAAATAAAGTAAAATTAAATTTCAATTAAATTAATTAAATTAAATTAAATTAAATTAAATTAAATTAAATTAATTAAATTAGAATTATTTACATTTGTAATTTAAATTATATACTTACCTATACTTACGTTGTAATGGCATGCGTTGTAATAGCCCCTGCGTTGTAAATACCTGCGTTGTAATGCCATGCGTTGTAATGGCACCTGCGATGTAAAAGTTGCGTTGTGATGGCATGCGTTGTAAATGCATGCGTTATAACGTCATACATCCATATAAACTACAGGACACTGACAAATATGGCAAATGCAGGGCAGAGGCTGCTGACTTCCTGGGAGTGTAGCAATGTACAGACCTATTGGCAACAGGTAGTTGCTGCACTAGAACAGATAACCTCTATGAAGCTCCAACTGTCTTCCCTGTTGCTGCTACTTGGCTACCCAGAGCAGCTGGCTGTGGCATATCGTAAATGTGTCACATTTGATCTCCTACTGGCTAAAAGGAGGATAGCATGCAGATGGGAGCTCCTTCCCCTCACTTCGTGCTCTCGAGTTATTTGGGATCCTCTTAAGATGTATCTCCTCGAACACCCGGTGGATGCCACAGACACTCCACATATCCCTGCCAACTATACACCATAACTACCCACTGATCATTACTATACAATGGATACACACTTGCTTGTACAATTATGTCTTATGAAAACTGAGGTTTGCTTTCACGTATTATGTGTGGGGTTGTTGCATGCAACCAACAAAGAGAGATGTTCCCTGATTTAAGTGCTATTCTGGACGCTCAACTGTATTATTTTGGTACTGTGATATTGCTGCTAATGCAGTTATCTACCTATGTAATGTATCTATTCTGCTGATTTTGTTTCCTTTTTTTTCTTGTTAGAAACTTTCAATAAACAATTTAAAAAAAAAAAATTGATGTGCCCGAACTCAGAATGTTAAGATGCATCTTTTAGTGAGGGTGATTTTTACATTCTGGGTTTGAAAATACCACTTTTAGAAAGTAGGTATTTTTTGCCTAACTATACAGTGTGCTTCTGCTAGGTTGTGTATTGACTGTCTGGCATTTGAGTGACAGGGGATGTGCATTCTGTTCAGACAGCCACTTGGGGGGGGGGTAGGTTTGTCCAGCCTTTCCAGTGTGAGTCAGGGCTGGGCTGAATAGACCTGGGCTGCATTCAGGGTAGGGGGAAGGGATTTCTTCCACACCTGAAAGGGCCTGGTCTGCCTTAGACAATGCGGTCTCCACCTCCTGCCAGGAAGCTGCACCAGACAGAACAGAGCTGGTTTTGGCTGGGCAAAGAGCTTCCATGCCAGAGAACAAAGGATTTTGTATTATACAAAGAGGGGCCCAGACCCCAGACTTTTAGATCAGCTTTGGGAACCTCTGCCAAGTAAAATAGCGGGAAGTAACTGGAGGACGAGTACTGCCCCTTTTCTGTTGCTGTCTGGGGTTGGCCTGCAGTAGCTGTTTCTGCCAAGGAGAGGAACTATGTGTTTATCCTGCTTGAGAAAGTGTCTCCAAGGGCTTGGAAGTGGAGCTTGTCCATTGTTGAAGAGGTCTCAGGAACAGCAAAGACCTCACAATCTTTCTGGACACAGTCTCTGGCACCACTGGTTTTCAGCCGCTGCAAAAGAAAGGAGCAACCGACTCTGTCACCTAGTTCGTCGCAGGGTTCCGTGTCGTGAAGGCACCGCAGAAGGCCCGGCTGCACTTTGCACCACATCCTTGGTCTCACCGACACTGTCTGGACGATCGTTACCGAGTCATTGCTTACACCACATCCTGTGGGTACAGCACTCTGCAACGCCTCACCTCATCCTGCCTGGACGTCACAGACACCGTCGCTGCATGACCCACACATAGACCGTCTCCATCTCCTGCACCGCAGCCTGCAAGCACCACATTGAGCACCGCTTCACCCGGCACCATAACCCTTGGGCTCACCAATGCCGTCTGGACCCCCCCACCCAGAAGTCATACCGGCCGCGACTGTGTCTGGACGATCGTCACCGAGCTGCTGCCCTCACCACATCGTGAGGGCACTGCACCCTGCACCACTTCCATTTGTTTGCAACGGTTGCCCTCGACCGACTTGCACCAATGTGTTGGCCACAACGAGAAAGGTACTGTTCACGAGTCTGTCAACGCTTTAGCTGGCCTGTACCTATGCGGTCAGCTGGAACTGTTAGACTCTGTTGTTTTCAGCATTGCAGTAGCCTCGGACGGAGCCACAGACTCTGAAGAACCATGTTTTTCAGCTTTTTCTGCAATTTATAGGTTATCTTGCAAATTAATTATTTTCTATAGTATTGTAGGTTGGATTTTTGTCGTATTTGGTCTTCTTGGTTTAGATAAACGTTTGCTTATTTTTCAAAACTGGTGTGGTGTCCATTTGTAGTGTGTTCACTGTGTTACTGTGTGCATGCACCAATGCTTTACACACTGCTTCAGAGATAAGCCTGTCTGCTCATGCCAAGCTACCAAGGGGGTGAGCAGGGGTTATTTTAGAAGTGTATACCCCTTACCCCAACTAGGAAGAAGGGTCCCTACTTGGACAACGGTGCAAACCATTGCCAACTAGAGACCCTCATTTCTAACAACCCTATAAAGCACACTGCTGCCTTCTGAAGAGGTTCACACTATGTAAATATTACATTAAATGCACATAGACAGTGAAAGAGTTTGTTGGAGTCAGATAGTACAGGGCAATGTTTAACTTGCATATGGTGAGACTGCATTTTGACTGACAAAGGTATGGAAGAACAAAAATGCCTTCCACTTACTTGCGGGGGGAAATTTTTTTTACCGACTACAAGTTGTTTTAAACCTACTATTTATAGGAAAAAACGTACCAAGTGATACTCCTGGGTAATTGGGGCATATATTATTCGTGCCCTTTTACTTCATTATTTTATTATTTTTTCAAAGATATGAACATGTCATGAAAAAAGGGAAACTAAACGTTTTCTTCACAATTAACAATTTCCAATCATATATGTAAATGTAGCCGTACTTGTAAAGCGCACTGATACTCCTGAGTGTCCTGGCGCTGTACTCATACCACTAGGGAACCCTTCCTGGTTTTTCCCCGTGAGATGTCCACTCCTGGGCATCCCCAGGGTGCAACCAGGCATCCCTAGCGCTGTAGGGGGCCGTTGTGGAGACTAAGCAAGCTATTGCCCAGAGTTGCAGCGTGGGACCCATGCTTAGAGTAGGCACCGAGGCGAGAAATCAGGTCCGAGGAATTATGAGCCCAAGATCCGCCGAGACAGCCAAGGCAGGAATTGAACCCTGGTCCCGGGCCAGACCTCTGCATCAGAGTCTGCCGCTCTAACCATTGAGCCACACTTCTCCACATATACAAATATACAGTACATTTAAACAATACAATACTTACAAATAAACACTATCTTTGCAATATATACAGACTATTACTTCTCAAAGCAGAAGAACAAGAGTAAAGCTTGCGACTCACAAGACAATTCGATTGCAAACCAATGTAAACAGTTTTTTACAACAATAGACCCTAAATCAATTCTGTGGTCTTGTCAAGCAACTATTAGCTATCCTTTGTCTTAGTGCACTATTATTAAGGGTCTGGAATATGAGGATAGGTGCTATTTATCGCACCTGATAAATAACAGTACCCCGGGGTACCTTATTTATCAAGTGCACTAAATTGCGCCTCTTACAAGTTTATGGGTAATAACATGTATAAATTGGTTATTAAAGCACAAATATCAGCATTATACAGTAAATACCGTATGTTTTTCCCCTGTTTACTTCCGACTGGTTTGACCTGACAAAAGTGAATGAGCCTTGAGGTATTTTCCACATTTGATAATTATCTGATGCATTAAAAACCTTTTAACTTGTAATTCCAAATCTTTCGTAAGCAGGGTTTATGCACAGGTTGGAATACACCAACCACATCATTAACATGCCCTAAGAATATTATGATGTGGGAAAAACACTTAAAAGATAACATATTGTATTTTTCTTTAAATTTTTTAAAACACTATACAAATTCACACACAAATACCAGGTGATGCAACTCGAAACTTTGCGACTCATTCTTATAATTGTTAATCATTCATACACTCATTGACTTACTCTTGCAATTGTGCATTTACCATTCATTCACAATGAAAGGTGCACACAAACTCAACAAGCTTATGCTAGAGAAAAAAAAATGAAAGTAGAAAAAGATAAAACACCATATTTGTATTGAGCCTAAGCTTGCAATACAAAATAAGTTTACAATTAGTGATAAAAGTAGGTGGCCATCTTGGAATGGTCTTGTGCTTGTAGTCCATGCAATATCTTCCTTCTGATTCAATAATGTTTTACGTGTATGGGCACATGTGATTAGGCAAAATGCTGTTACTCATAGGCAGTGTTGGATTGGGATACAAAATTGGCCTGGGCATCCTAAAAAAAGTGCCCAACATTTGCGGATTGCGCCTTTTCGCAAAACACTGCTTCAGTGATTTTATAAAAAGAAGGGAGGGGGTTCTCTAAAACAGGCATGTTTTCTTATCTTCACCAAGGTAAAAAAGAAAACAAATGCTGCCAGGACTCTTTGTGCATGGATTAGTTCACAATGGTAAATCACACCTGAATATAAGTGAAGCCACTTCGGCTCAAGTCCCCTACCCCTGCTCAGTCTGCATACATTAATGGACTGGCCCAGTAAGAGGCTGGGAATTACACCTCTGCCCGTTGGTCAAAGGGAGGTAATGGAGGCCCATCTGCCTCTAGTAAGGCTGCTCGGGCCCCCACTGAGCTGCTGGCAGCATCGGAACAGCACCGGCAGCCTAAATCAGCCACCATGCTGCCCGGTAAAGTGGCCCACAGATGCAACTCCGATACCGGCCCATTGCCTGACTGCCTGCCTTACCAATCCGACCCTGCTCATAGGGCAATATGGGGCAATGGAGTCAATGGCTGAAGTGGCCTCACCCACTGCCTGGTGCTAATTGCTGCTACTGGTGGAACTAGAATATGAATGACATATAAACATCTCATTAGCTAAAGAAGGATGAATTAATGCCCATCTATATATGTAAGAATTTTTATAATAATTATTCGGATTAGAAGCGCCTGGCAAACTCCTGAAGCTGTCAGGCCAGATCTAAGAAGCACTTCAAGGCACACACTGCTAAATAGTATACAATTAAAAATATATACAAAATTACAGTTGCCAAAACCAAATACACAGCCAAGGAGGTTTAGCAAGGATTATCACAGTGCACTTCTTCACCCACTGGAATTTGTCAGAAGGGGTAACCAAAACAAAATACATGGGTTCCTTTTCTGTTTTCCATGTTAAGTTTCAAGATTTGTGACTGTTCGAGAGTGGGATGGTATTCCTCTAAAGAGTGGAATTACAGCTTGCTCCTGGTGGGGAAAAAAGATTTATAAAGCCTAATTTAGGAAACTTATATTTAATTGGGAATTATAGGGGAAGGAGAAGCCTGTATCAGGGAAACCAGAAATATATGCCCCATATCACGACGTATTGGAGGGAAGCTAAATTGAGTGGGTTATTGTGCCTATCACTGTTTTCTTTTCACAGAGGTTCAGGTAGGCTGAAATACAAATTTGTATTTGACACATAGGGTGTTTGTTAGAATTAACCCTCTTTTGCATGCCATTCTCTCATGTGTTTGCCTTCTGTTACTAAACCTATTTTGTAAGGGAGGTTCCTTTGTCTTCGGTGGTGTGGAATTAACGGAGGTTAGAGGTAGATTAGAAGTAGAATCCTGGGAATCTCCTGGGAAAACAGAAATTATCAAGGACATGTATAATTCCGGGTATGATTACTGCTGCTTTGAGCAACTGAAATCTCCAAGGGAAGCTTGATAGGTCTGCGGTAACATCGCGGACCTCATAATTCCCAATGGGTTTCTGACCTATCTGGAATTTACAAGTGGTTCATTTGTTATTGTGGGCTTTGCGTTGAAGAGCACATTATTGACACATTGGAGCCAAGTGAAAAAAATGCACCTGCCATGTTGAATGTTATCCCCGGCATTCCATAATTCCGCTGCCTTACTATATATTAACAACTAACCAAATATAGGTGCCACATAACTGACAACAGTATATAATGACTGCCTTTATTGTACAGTTTTTAAGACAGTTTCAAATTGTCAATAGAAAATAGATTATAAAAAGAAGGAACAACTATTTTTGCAAAGATTCAAAATTAAAACCATCAATAAGATAGTAATTGCATGAAAGCCTCGTAGGAAGATTGCAAAACGACGCATTTTATATTTTACAAGTAGTTTCGGTGCTAAAAGAACAAATTAAGACATCCAACTTGTATAATAGTGTTATTAAATGAACAACAACGTGGTACCGTGTCTTTTCATCTGTGCAGCAATGACAACCAAAATTGAGAAGTAAAAGGATGTCTTTTCAGTGTACAGCATATTCGGAGTCAGACTGTAGATAGAAGCCCGAGGGACAAGCCGTGGAGAGAAAAGAGAGAATGACCCTTTGCAGCAGAGCTTGCTAAGGGATACAAAATGAGAAAATAACGCAGATGTGGGTTTCCCCAGACTTTAGTGGTTGTTTGAAGAATGCTAAAGGTTGTACATAGAATTAGTAAAAGACAAAAGCAAAATAATGTATACAATTCCTAGTTAAATGTTGTATTTACAAAAGCAACCACTGTCTATGACAAAAAGTGCCTTTATAAAATAGTTTGACATTCATTGGATGTAACAAAATGCTCAAATCAATTTCCACTAGATTAGAAATTCAAATCGTAAAATCGATTGCTACAACAGAATATTATTGCGGGATAGTTTTTTTGAGCAGTACATTAAAGCTACCAATATGCACAGTAGGCTTCTCCTATGAGGTGCTCGTGAGCTGCTGGTAGCTCTCTAGCTACCTTTATGCAGGAGAGCAGCCCAGCCTACTAAATTAGAAGCTTTCACCCGGTTTAATTAATATATGTTTCCCAGGACTGAAAAGCGAGTATTCAAGTGAAATTATGTTTATTTGCAGAACTCTGAAGCTGATGTTTGGAAAAAAATGATTGGATTTCCAAAATGTTTCTAAGCTTATATTTAAGTAAATAAATCACGAGGCTGTTGGTGAGACTTATTACTAATGCTATTACTTCGGGCCAGGGGGATTGCAGCTGTGGCTGTCATGTATAAACCATGCACAGGCATACCAAATTACCAAAGCCTTTTTTTCTTCTCTGCTGGCAAACCGGCCTCTTGGAATGAGGTTATCAATGCTGGTAATCTTGCATATGGTGGCCCCTAATGCTCTATTACTTACCGGTAATCTTCATTACTCTGGGTCCTGTTGTCCTTGTCCCATTCATTACTAATTGGAGATAACCATCTCCCGACAGAAAAAAAATATCAGAAGAATGCTGGGACACTAACCCCGCCCCTCCCACAGGGAGTACATAAGGGGTACTTACCCAGCATTCTGCCTGAACAACCAAGCCCATAACAGGAAGGCCGGCCGTACGGGAGGGAGGGCGGGGCGTATGAATGGGACGAGGACAGCGAGACCTGGATTAATGAAGATTACTGCTAAGTAATAGACCATTACCCCCAGGTCCCTTATGTCCTCATCCCATTCATTACTAATTGGAGAATACCAAAGCAGAAAAGCTGGCCTTCCCAAACAAAACAGAAGCCAACCCAGGAAACCAAACCAAGGGAGCCACCACAGGAAGGAAAAGGCAGAACCGACGAAAACCCCAGGCAGAGCACCCAGACATGAGGGAACCCTACCAAGCCCTGGACGCACCCAACAAAACAATGGGAGAACAGCCAGAAGACCAGTCCGACAGCCAACAGAGGCCAACCAGCCCACAGCAGGAACACCCCACAGCCAACCAGAGAAGGGGAGAGCATAGACCCGCAAGCCAAACGAGGCAAGAAAGAATCAAAACAGCGAATAGGCCACCCAAAGAAAAGAACAAAGAAAGGGGGCTGCACCAGCCGACAGTCCAACAGCACCCAGCCCGGAAGGCGAGACAGAGCTCACGGACAGGGAAAGAGGGAAAGCCAAGGCCCGAGGAAAGAGGAACAAACACCCGGAAGCCAACCCACCAGGCACCAAGAGCCAGAAGGGAGCAGACCCAGCAGGGACCAAAACCCCACAGGACGAAAAACCAACCAGGAAACAAGGCACCTAGAGAACCAGAACCACCAGGAAGCCCAAACAGCACGAACTGACAAGGGCAACCAACCAGGACAATGTGACTTGGGAAAACAAAGAAGAAAAGGGAACAAGAGCAACACATGAACCCAAGAACACAGCACCAGCAGAACACCACAACCGCAAACTGGCGAAACCCGAAGAAGGCACACCCCAAACAACAGAGAAGGAGAGCAACGGAATGGGCAAATGAACCAGAAAACCCAAGACCAGAGCAAGGGAACCCCAAGGGAGCCAACGCCAACAGTAGACAAGCCCAACCAGAAACAGGCCTGGCAGAGACGTCCCCAAACAGCCCAAGCAGAATGCAGAGGCAAAAAACACAAAGGCCAGCAAAGACCGAGGGCCAACAACCCAGAAAGGCCCACAGGAGCAGGAAAGGCCCAAACAACACAGCACGGAAACCCCAACCCACCAGGGGAGAGGCAACACCAAAAAAACATCCCAACCACAGAAGCAACAGAAGCCAGGGCGGAAAGCACAAAAAGCCAAACCCCACGGACCAGCACGGCCCAAGCTAGGGCCCGAGCAGGGAAGAAATCCCCAGGGCAGAAAACTGCAGTAGAGGACACCGCAGCCGGGAAGCCAAAGCCGAGCAACCCGGCCAACCAGAAGGACCCGAAGGCCCAACCCAGAACCGGGGGAAGGCCAAAGAAGGGAAGGCCCAAGCAGAGCACAGGCCATGGAGCAAACAGCCCTGGTGGTGCCTAAACTAAATCCCCAGAGTAGGGAAAAAACAGGAGCGGGTGACAGACCCAAAGAGGCACAGCCAGAGCCAAGAGGCCACAACGGCAGGAGCACACAACACACGCGAGGACCAGAACCCGACAGCAGAGGGACTAGCCACCCCACAGGCGGAAAAGACACCAGCAAAGAAGTGGCAGGCCACACAATGAACCCCCAACACAGCCCCGGCAGGCAGCCCAGGACCACAGCAAGAGCGCACCCAGGCAACTCCGAGCACGTCTAACCAAATGGAAACCAGCAGACCAGCCAAGAACCGAAGCCAACAGGGAGGAAGGCCGAAGGTAACAGGCAACCACAAGGGTCACTGCCGAAGGCCAAGCAGAAGCAGCTCCAAGGCAGCAGACCAGGAGAGACTGAAACATGGCCCCCGGAACAACAACAAGAGAACAGCAAAAAGCAGAGGCACAGCCACAGCCAAAAAGAATACCAGAAAGGGCAGGAAACCCCCCCCCCCCCCACAGCGAACCAAGCCAGAGAAGAACACCACAGGCCAGAAGAGACCCAGCGAAGGCCAACAGATTCCTCAATCGTCAGTAGGGAAAAGAGCAAAGTTCATAGGTTGCAGGGCGTGCTGCCTCATCTCTCAGGACCAGTTCCACTCATGAAACACGTGTCTAGGGATAAGAATTGAAACTAATAATACAGCACTGGCTATGAACACTTTGAATTGAATTGAGCGAGAAATTATGAACTACGTGAACCAACATGCAAGAGGTAATTACATTGGGGCGTGTCTGGTATGCTCCCACCCCCCTAAGAGTACAAAGATTGGCTCTTACGAGCCGCCGAGCTGACGAGCTTGGGACCCTGCGCCTTCATGCTGTGAGTGGAACTGGTCCTGAGAGATGAGGCAGCACGCCCTGCAACCTATGAACTTTGCTTTTTTCCCTACTGACGATTGAGGAATCATGAAACACGTGTCTAGGGATACGAATTGAAACTAATAATACAGCACTGGCTATGAACACTTTGAATTGAATTAAGCGAGAAATTATGAACTACGTGAACCAACATGCAAGAGGTAATTACGTTGGGGCGTGTCTGGTGCGCTCCCACCCCCCTAAGAGTACAAAGATTGGCTCTCACGAGCCGCCGAGCTCGGGAGCCTGCGCCTTCATGCTGTGAGTGGAACTGGTCCTGAGAGATGAGGCAGCATGCCCTGCAACCTATGAACTTTGCTTTTTTCCCTAATGACGATTGAGGAATCATGAAACACGTGTCTAGGGATACGAATTGAAGCTAATAATACAGCACTGGCTATGAACACTTTGAATTGAATTGAGCGAGAAATTATGAACTACGTGAACCAACATGCAAGAGGTAATTACGTTGGGGCATGTCTGGTGCGCTCCCACCCACCTAAGAGTACATGTATTAACCTGAATGATGGCTTTTTGTTAGCTTAGCTGAGAGTAATGAGTCCAAAAAGTGATGGTGTCTAATCTTAGCTCACATTTTAATCATACACCTTTTTAACAGACTCATGAAGGTGGATGGCATGGTGGTTAGCATAATTGATTGGTGCTAGTCATGGCACCCTTGGTGTGGTTTCAACCATAGTGATCAATCAACCGGTTGCAGCTTGTGTGGGGTCCGGGGTACCAATCGAGAGAGCGGTGCCTCGCGTCCTGCGCTGTTGCCAGCTGAGGTGAGGTGTTCACCCGTACATTTACGGGTGACACCAACACGCTTGTGAAATCTTCGCAAACAAGACTACAGGTTTTCATAGGTTGTATTTATTCCAAGCACACAACTGTCACGTGTATCACACTTTTTTTCAGTAGCAACTACTATCTAGGTCCTTAGGAAGGCCACAATCAGATATTGATCACTATGGCTGAAACATGTAGACCAGTTTTTCGGACTAGTGCAGTCAATATTTCCTAAAGCTGCACATGCACTGTTTTTTACCTTGACACAAGTTAACTAATAAACTCTTTTTTCTCCTGGTAGCCAATTTTAGATCACTTTTCACATCACCATTCTCTGCACTGCAATCATCATCTGAAATACTCTTTACCCTTCGCATCAAGCGGATTTTAGGAGATCTGATCAATTGATCAGTAAAACATCCCTGAGCTCCTCCCTCACATTGAGGGGGTTGTAGCCCTTGGTTGCACTGGGGATTGCAACCAAGAGGAGATCCCAGACGATGAAGCATGCCACCTCGGTGGGTGATGGGATTCCGTCCTCTTAAAAGGACTCTCCCTATGTTTAAGTAGAAGTACTATGCTTGTACTAGTTGTGCCTTAGATCTGTTCTAAGCATGCAGACCCGCAGTTTGTTTGTTTGATATATCATTGTTTGTGGGGAATCTATCTGTGCAGGTCTTTAAACTTTTCCATTAGACCTTCTACCTACTGTTTTGTATTGTTTGTTTGAGGTATTGCCAGTGGCCCCGACCGTGACATTCTATGCACTCTTACCTATTGGAAAATGAAAGATTGCTCCATAGGCTAGCGCATGTTCATCCGCACCGTAATGGGCTCTGGTTCACAGTAGGGGAGAGAGAATTACATATAAGTCACTGCTAAGGTAGGCCGTAGGCACCCCTATGAGCAGAGTCCAATGTACTTAAAACTAGGACATGTACTTTTGAGTTTTACATGTCCTGGTAGTGAAAACTTATAAATATGTTTTCACAACTGCATGACCCATCTCTCCCATAGGTCAGTATTGGGATTGCCTAAAACATCTTTTAAATGTAATTTCCAATTGGAAAAAATTGAGATTTGGAGTTTGGTGTCTCTGGACTCACAATTTAAAACCACAACTTATGGTGAAGTTGAATATTAAATTGCAGCTCTGAAATTGCCTTTTTTAGAAATTTGACTTTTTCCTACTTTAACCATTCTGTGCCTCTGCCTGTCTTTTGAATACACATCTGGGTTGGGTGACAGTTGGGCTTTGTGCAGTGCCTCGAGATAGTCACACAAAGAGATCTGGATTGGGACATTTGCATTCTGATAGCCCATCATAGGATGAGGGCCTTCCTAAGGTAGATTAGGAGGGAGGAGCTGACACTTGCACCTGAATAGGGCTGTTCCTGTCCCTGCACAAAGAGATGCAGATCCCCCTGAAGCTAACCTGGAGCCAGGGCAAGAACGGCAGGGACCTTATGATCTTCAAAATCCTCTTTGATGTCTCCCCCACTTCAAAGGCACATTTGGGTATAAGTACTGGACCCCTGACACCACCAAATTAGAACTTTGCTGGAGCCAAGGACGTTCTGCCTGCTATACTGCAGAAGGGACTGCCTCTTTTCTACCTGCATTTTTGTATTAGCCTGCTGCTTCTTGCCTGGAAGTGAGAGGGACTGGGCCTGCTCTCTACATCCTTGACCCCAAGTTTTTCTAAGGCCTTGTTCTCTTACCGCATGTTTTCTGAAGTCTCAGGGTCACAAAAGACTACTTGCAACTCTGCCGGTGCTGCTGGATTCTCCATTCTGTGAGTCTTACCCTTGCCTGAGGTACCCCCTTCAGTCTTGTGCCTCAGAAGTGGGCTCTGCAACTGTTTTCTTCACAAATAAATGCACTGGCCACATTGCACCGATCGGAACAGATGCCGTGCCGATTCGACATCATCACAGATTCCGACTGTGACATTCAAAGACAACTCAGCTCTGATCCTTCAACACCGTCTGCAAGGCTCGACTCCAACAGATTGACCCGACAGCGTGGAAAAGACCAACACATCTTGCATTCAACATCGATGCTTTGCTCCATACAAGGTACTTATTCAGCAGATCCAGCGTGCATTCTGTAGCCAGCCTGCCCTCTTTCGTGGTCGGCCTGAACTTTGGATTTGCACTGGTCCCTCAAGACCTCAAGTAACCTTTTAACCCGCATGTAACTTCTAAGCGCTATTTTTGGATTTAATCCTTAAAAATTCATATTTCGAGTTCTCTTTATTGGGTTTTTGCAGTTTTGGTCTTGTTTTACTCAGATAAATATTCTCTGTTTTCCCAAACTGTTGAGGAGTCATTTTGCTTTGTTTGAACTGTACAACTATAATTAAAGTGTGCACAAATACTTTACACATTGCCTTTTAAGTAAAGCCTGACTGCTCTGTGCCAAGCCACCAGAGGGTGAGCACAAGTTAATTTAGGGTGTGTATCTGACTTACATGGACTAGTGTTGTTGCTCCTGTTTGGACAGGGTGTGTAACTTAGTAGGCTGAATATGTATTCCTCTTTGGAGGTTTATGGTCAGCTGGCAACTCAAATGCAGCTAATGACTGCTCTCCTCCCTGTTGGGGTCAAAAAGGGGTGTACTAATGCTCCCAGCCTCTTCTGTAACACCTGTACCTCATTGGTATAAAACGACTGGTGACAGTGACAGGCTGTTTAATATCCCAAAGGTAAATGCCCAGTTGGCCTTCTCCATCAAGGGCCGGTTCCCTGATCTCTTAGGCCCCACCTTTGAACATTGAATGCAGAGGTGTCAGTGCAGTAGTGATGCTTGACGTGTGGATGCCTTGCATATATGATTGTCAATCTTCTCTAAGAAGCTGGGTAGAAGGCATTTTCCTTTTCCAAATGGTTTCTTCTATCCATGGGCATATTTAGATTCACTGTATACCCTTTCACTTCCGATTGGATCCTCTTTCCTGAACGGAGAGTATGAGATTATTGTTCCCAAATTATCAATTTACAGTCATATTGTGTACCAAATATTGGGGCATATTTAAAAGCACCTAACACCACCACAACATCACTTTCCTCGACGTTCTGGTGGCAATAGGGGCTTCCTTTATTCGCTAGGCAACGTTAAGCCACTTAACATGACTTAACGCTGCCTTCTGACTAAGGCACCCTTTCACGCTATAGTTAGTTATAAAGCAGAGGGCAATTGGTGCTGTTGTGGGCATTCCACCGCCACATCAATTGGTTTTAATTCTGCCTCATGTTTGCAAGGGTTACATAAATATGGGGCAGCGCCAAATTTAAGACCGGGGAAAATCTGGTCTTACCCTGGTGTAATGAGGAGAAATGTTTAATTTCTCCTTGTTTTTGCTGTTTCCATGTGTGATACATTGTGCAGTACACATAGAAACAGCAAAACGTCACTGAATGTTTATAAACACGATGGTGTCCCTTCCCGCACATAAACAATCATTAAACAAACTGAAGTTTTGCAACTTCTATGTGTGCTGCATTAAGCAGCACACATAGAAGTTTGAAAATGCTATTTCAGGTTGTTTATGTGGAGGAAGGGACACCTTCCTGCACACAAACAATCAATCCCCTCAACGCAGGCATCCTTGTACTATGGTAAAAGGGTGCCTGCATTGGCGCTAAGCAGCTAAATTAGCATCAACGCAGGGGTAACAGTAAGGCTTCACTGTATTCTTGTAAATACAGTGAAGCCCTGCATTTCAGAAGTGGCAAAGTGTGGCATTAAGCCAAGAAGGCTAACGCTGGGCTCTGCCACTTTCTTGTAAATATGCCCCTTTGTTTACAGATATGTCATCCTATGAAAGTTAATAAAAGAAAATCCACAACCAACAGGGCAATATGTTTATTAACTATATTTAGGACACACAGTACAATATGACATTGCAGTAATGCAGCAGAACAAAAAAACAACAGAACACATCACCACCACATCAGAATTCCACATAAAGAATATGCACACATTTGCTTGCCACACAAAGTAACATTCAGAAAATTGCTTTTACAATACAGTGGTAATGGGTGCGTGTCCCATGCACTGCCTTAACTTGCCACCAAGGACATGAGATGTCACCATCAAAAAATGTTTGACAATTGCTTTTTTGTGTAACCTTCAGGTAGAGAAGGGCCACATGGGGAAAAATTAAGAAAAAACAATAAATGTAAAAGAACAGCCATAAGCAACCACTTACTCTACCTATCCATATGCTTACATGTTAATGTGCCTTTTCTATGATGTTATCACAACATGCCTATCTCTCATGTCTAGTTTGAATACATTTCAAAAGTGTTTTTATATGTAAATGTCTACATTCCAGTCTAATGTATAAACCTAGTTCTACCTGGAAAAGGAATATTTGCTGTGATCCCCTTTTTACTGGATGGCTCAAGTTTAAAAAATCTCACTTCCTGAATGAGGTACTCTGGGGAATCTGATGGAATCTTATGCGAAAATACTTTTTACAGGTGATGGCTAGTAAGAAAAACGTTTGTTTCTTCAAATTAAAATGTACATAGAGCATGATATTCCATTACCAATAGTTATACGAAATACCCCATGTTCAAATCCATGTTCTCTTGCCTATTGTGTCACCTCGCTTCAGGATAGTTATCATTTACAATTGAATTTTAAATTACTTGTATCTCTAAATGATTAGTTGTGTGAGAGGAAAACTTCAGGTTGCCAGAATCACATCTGAAGCAGAAGTGGATTCAATGGTGTTGCATGTACTTCTTGTTGTTTACTGGAACCTGTTTAACAAGAACGGTGAAGGCTGCTTGGGATGCGAATTGATGCTGGCAATGGCTTTGGGCTGTAAGAGGTTTTATGAATGTCAGTAGTAAGCTGCAACGGCAAGTGGAAATTGATGGGGTAGTAAGTTGAAGGTGGCAGCCACTAGCTATGAGAAATGAGAAACTGAAGCACCAGGTAGAGTGCTGAAGCATAAGTCTGAATCAGAATTGCAGATTCCTCAATCCATGCTCTAAATGTTAGCTTGGATGCTCTGAGGTTTCTAGTATTATGACGGGTTCGCCTTCCAATGTGCATGCTTCAAATACAACAGACAGAAGGCGAATAGAGCTGAGTACCGGTGATAGAGTTTGAGGCAAGACTGGCTTTAGCAATTTGCATTTCTTTGTGTAGACTTCATAGATGATTCTCATTTTTTGGATATATTTAACTGCTGTCTTAGAACTGTGTGCATTGTTCCTCTGGCAGTCAGTGCATCAGTGAGCGTGATCTGTCCTAAAACAGGTAACGTGAAATTGGGGTATTATATCAAAATTATTGAGTGTGTTTTAAATCAACCTACACAAGTATATTCGGAATATTGATTACCACTATAATCTCTAGGCATGTTTATGTAAATAAGTATTAATTTACAGTTAACTACACATTTATGTACCATGACTACTTATATATAGATTGTCAAGGTATGTAAAGTTGAGTTTAATACCATGAAGTCTATGGCTACATATTTATACTTACTTAAAAAATAATTAAGTGGGACATATTAAATAGTAAAAAAAAAAAATGCGTGTCTGCACAGTAAAACCTTGCTAAAAGTTGTCTAAGCCAGATTACTTTTTCCATGAACAGGCCTAGCAGTGAATAAAACTTTACATATCAGAACATTTTTGAAATTTGAATGATTTCACTTTTTTATCAAAAAAATAGTTCAATGGTAGTAGTAGATATTTTATATATGTAGTAAAGATTCCTTAGAAAAGAGTACTTTGCCTCTTTGATTGATTTTTAAGGGCCAGAAAAGTAACAAGTTCCCATGGTGACAACTTCAACAGGAGTGGACCACTAGGATTACTCAACCCTTGCTTCTCTGTAGGCACTTTGAAGTTTGCCTAGTTCCAGTTACACCAACCATTGATTCTGTTCGATGCTTTGTGTTTCCCTGATGATTTTTACCCTAAAACTTTAAAACTCTGTGTCGTCTGTCCCCCTCATCTGATATGAACCAGTTTTGTACATTTTTGTTCACTGATTTTTTCTCAATTTTTCTAAATTTTGGGGGACATTTTTTAGTTGTATATCTATCTTTAATGTTGTTTGGTAATTCAGAAACTTAACAAAACATTTTCCGAGGCTTTTTATTCTGTTTTTGCCACATCTACCAGGGGTGAAGCAGAGATTTTCTTAGACCAGTGATATGTCCTACTTAGATTTTGTTTATGAAATTGGTAGTGGCACTGCCCAGCCAAATTATTAACTGAAAGAAATTGAATTATTAATTGGGGAGGATAGTAGTCTACCACAAGTAATAAAGCCGCTCACCTGTTAGGTCCAATAAAAGGGTTTAAGTAATTTGAATCTGAGCTCCACCCCTGGTAGGTATGGTACAGAGCATACAGGCTTAACTTGATGAAAATGTGTAAAATTATTTAGAGGTAACAAAACAGTTTTAATGTCAAAGACACAACACAATATACATCACATTCCAATTTATAAAAAGGGAAAAATGAATAAGCAAAATGATAAAAATCTAATATAAGAACCCAGACATTTGAATTAAAAAAATATTTAATGGAAAAAGCGCCAAGAAGAAGTAAAGTGCAGACAAAGGTGAAGTTTCAGGCAGATCACGATGGAGGCCAGGTTGGTTACACTAAGTGGATTGCTGCCAGTGAAAACCTGAAGTCAAAATGCTGAAAAATGTTTGTAATTCCCACTTTTTAAAGTGACTGTGTTCCTTTTTTTTTTTAAATGTTGAATGTTCTTCTAGTCCTAATGCAAAATGGGATTTTATTACTTTATTATAAGAGAAAGCCTTCCTGTGTGGATTGCCACCAGAACTATAGTCTCCACAGTGGAACTGAAGGCTAGATACCTGTATCAAGTTGGTCCTGCCTGTGAGCAGCAGGGTCCCGCCCAGGACTAGTTGTTACTGGTCAGCTGGGCACTTCAGTTAAAAGACATCTTGTAGCTTGTTTTATGCCTGTAGCAAAATAGTAGGTCAGACAAAAATGACCATTGGAGTCCACATCTTTGTCCTGGGTATTAGTGGGAGCAGGTCCAGCACTTCATGCGTCCGCACAGGTCTCAAGCAGCAGATGCAGATCTTCTTCTGTTCTACCACAGGTCCGGAAAGTGTTCAGGGGAATGTCCACATGTATGTCTGGCACAAGCTAGTGGGTGGGAATAACTTTTGGCCCTTTTCTTATCAAAATGTTCCCAGGGTCAACCCTACACACTTTTCCAGCAGTTCCTGATTGCCCTGTTGCAAACAATTCCATGGTGTATCTTATTCCCAAAATTCAAGAAGGGGAATCCCTTTACCCCTTGGGTAGAGCTTGTGTACCCACTCAGCAGTCTAGGAGTAGCCATGATGATGATGATGATGATGAGTAGCTTTCCTTCCACTGGGTTTTGTGTCAGTCTGACTAAAGGGACAAAGGCTGTGCCTTGCCAGTTGTCGCCTCACATTTCCTTGTTACAGGGGAGGCCTCTTTAAAGTTAATTAAGTTCCTGAGCCCTTACAAATTGATCTTCTTGCAAGGGGAATAAAATGCCTCCTTAATTGCAGGCCATTGTCCTTGCTCTGGGACACCTTGTTAGGTTGAAGCACTTGATTGACATCTGCTCCAGACCTAATGCAAATTAGCCTCCAGGATTGTCAGGCAGCGAAAAGGTAACTTTCTAAAAGTAATTTTTCCTAAATAGTCATTTAAAATCAAAATATCTGACTTCACCATTGAATTGGGCTTTGAATAAATATTAAAAAGAATGGTTGAATTATTTTTGTAGCTAGTCCCAAACCTGAGATACAGAAGTAATATTTTAACCTGTATTCTAGTTCTCTTATAGGGCTGCCAGGGCCTTCAACAGTGAGAATAGCTTTTGGAGGCTTGACTTTCGAGAGAAATGATAACATTAAATGTCTGCATGCCCCATCTTCAATACAGAACTCCATACCGTGTGGGCTACAAGGCCTGCATAAGGTTGACATATTAATGTTTAAAAGGAAGGTTTTTTTCTCCCTATCAAAAGGGTCATTTTAACAAACCAGGCTCTAGAAAAACAAAAAGGAAGGTGCACTCCAATGAAGTCAATAAAGCGGAGGATATTTTTAAAAGTCTCTTCTTTATTCAAAATCGTAATTTTCTGTGGTCAAGGGCACAGCCAACGCGTTTCGTTCCCCTAGTGCCACGGGAACTTCGTCAGGGCTGTAAAGGTTGTAACAACATATATATACATGAATATACATAAAAAGTGAAAAACAATACACCAAAATAAATTTCTGTACATACACCAGAAAAGTTTAAGTAAAACACATGAAAGTTGACCCAAAAAAACACAACCACTACATAAATGTATTGTTTTAAACTTTTTATGTATATTCATGTATATATATGTTGTTACAACCTTTACAGCCATGACGAAGTTCCCGTGGCACTAGGGGAACGAAACGCGTTGGCTGTGCCCTTGACCACAGAAAATTACGATTTTGAATAAAGAAGAGACTTTTAAAAATATCCTCCGCTTTATTGACTTCATTGGAGTACACCTTCCTTTTTGTTTTTGTATATCAGTTTAATTAATACATCCTTAAGCAGCGGATGTTGGAAGTGGCTGCACCGTCTGATATTGGGAACATACGGAACTAATGTGCTTGACCTTGGTCTGCTGTTTTTGTGCTTTTTGTGTTCAAACCAGGCTCTAGAATTAAACTGTAGCAGTCAAGCCTGAAGCCATCTTTTCCTTCTCAAGCTAGTAAATGACACAATAAGTGATGCAGTCCACAAGACACGTTTAACTTTCTAAGCCATAAGTGTATTTTTTGCACCACATGCTATGATCTCATAAGAAAGTTGAATAGGCCAATCAGGTATTAGCCGATTTCTACACGTTGTAGGGGCACACATTGGTACATATATTGGAAATTGGTTAGCAGTGTCCCAGTGTGCAGGGTCTATAAACCAGCAAGAAAATTCAGCAAAAAATGGGGGTTACTATTCAAAAAGGGACATTTTCCAATAATTGTTAACATTCTGATACTGACCCACAGTAGACAGAGTAGATCTGCCAGAAACATATAACAGACACCGCCCTTTCATGCAACAATTGGCCATTGTGGGGTACCGAATTTCATCAGCAAAATAGTTTCCTTTCCTAGTTACCCTCCAGGATCAATCAATCAATCAATCAAGGACATTTATAGAGCGCACTACTTACCCAGAGGGTCTCAAGGCGCTAGGGGGGGGAGGGGGTGCTGCTACTGCTCGAACAGCCAGGTCTTGAGCTTCTTCCTGAAGGAGAGGTGGTCTTGGGTCTGGCGCAGGTCGGTCGGGAGGGAGTTCCAGGTCTTGGCGGCCAGGTGGGAGAAGGACCTTCCTCCTGTTGTCGTTCTTCGGATGCGGGGGACGGCGGCGAGGGCGTGACTGGCTGATCGGAGGTGGCGTTTGGGAGCGTAGAAGTTGATGCGGTTGTTGAGGTAGCTCGGGCCTAGATCGTGTAGGGCTTTGTGTGCGTGGGTGAGGAGACGGAAGGTGATTCTCTTGTTGACGGGGAGCCAGTGCAGGTCTCTCAGATGTCCGGAGATGTGGCTGCGTCGGGGGATGTCGAGGATGAGTCTGGCTGAGGCGTTCAGGATCCGCTGGAGTCTCTTCTGGAGCTTGGCGGTGGTTCCGGCGTAGAGGGCGTTGCCGTAGTCCAGTCGGCTGGTGACGAGGGCCTGGGTGACCGTCTTCCTGGTCTCGGTGGGGATCCACCGGAAGATCTTCCGTAGCATGCGCAGGATGTTGAAGCATGACGAGGAGACGGCGTTGACTTGTCTGGTCATGGAGAGGGAGGAGTCCAGGATGAAGCCCAGGTTGCGTGCGTGGTCTGTCGGTTTGGGTGCGGTGCCCAGGGCGGGGGGCCACCAGGAGTCGTCCCAGGCGGAGGGCGAGGAGCCCAGGATGAGGACTTCTGTCTTGTCTGAGTTCAGTTTCAGGCGGCTGGTCGTCATCCACTCGGCTACATCTTTCATCCCTTCGTGAAGGTTGGCTCTGGAAGCGGCGGGGTCGTTGGTCAGGGAGAGGATCAGCTGGGTGTCATCGGCGTAGGAGATGATGTTCAGGTTGTGTTGGCGTGCGATGGGCGCGAGGGGGCTCATGTAGACGTTGAAGAGGGTGGGGCTCAGCGAGGATCCTTGAGGGACGCCGCAGATGACTTCGGTGGCCTCTGACTTGTACGGTGGTAGACGGACTCTCTGTGTTCTTCCGTCGAGGAAGGAGACGATCCATTCCAGTGCCTTCTCCTGAATTCCGACGTTGCTGAGGCGCTGCACTAGGGTGCGGTGGCAGACAGTGTCGAATGCCGCGGAGAGGTCTAGGAGGATGAGGGCCGCTGTTTCTCCGTTGTCCATCAGGGCTCGGATGTCATCGGGGCAGCGATGAGGGCGGTCTCGGTGCTGTGGTTGGCTCGGAAGCCAGACTGTGAGGGGTCGAGGGATCCATTCGTCTCGAGGAAGGCGGCCAGCTGTTTGTTGACGGTCTTCTCGATGACTTTGGCTGGAAACGGGAGGAGCGAGATGGGGCGGTAGTTCTTGAGTTTGGTGGGGTCCGCTGTTGGTTTCTTTAGTAGAGCGCTGAGTTCGGCGTGCTTCCAGCTCTCCGGGAAGGTGGCGGTGTCGAAGGAGGTGTTGATGATGTTCCGCAGGTGGGGTGCGATGACAGCGTCGGCCTTGTTGAAGACGTGGTGAGGGCAGGGGTCGGTCGGAGATCCGGAGTGGATGGAGTTCATCATGCGGACGGTGTCATCGGTGCTGATCGGAGTCCAGGCGCGGAGGGTGGTGGTGGGCGGCGTTGCAGCGGTCGTTGTGTGCGATGGTTGAATGCTGAATCTGTTGTGTATGTCCGCGATCTTGTTGTGGAAGTAGGAGGTGAGGGAATTGTAGAGGTCTTGCGATAGGGTGATGTCGTTGTTTCCGGCGTTGGGGTTGGAGAGCTCTTTCACGATGTTGAAGAGTTCCTTGCAGTTGTGTGAGTTGTTGTCCAGTCGGTCCTTGAATGCAGTTTTCTTGGTGGCGCGGATCAGTTGGTGGTGCTTCCGGGTGGCAAGCTTGAGGGTGGTCATGTTGTCCGGTGTTTGTTCCCTTCTCCAGACTTTCTCGAGGGCTCGGCAGTTCTTCTTGGAGCTCTTGAGTTCGTCGGTGAACCATGGGGCTTTCTTGCTGCCGGGTCTGCTGGGCGGGGTCCTCAGAGGGGCGAGTTCGTCCGCGCAGTTGCTGATCCACTTCGTGAGGTTGTCGGCGGCCTGGCTGGGGTTCGCTGAGCTGGCGGGAGGGTGCTGACTCAGGGAAGCGGCGAGCTGGTCGGCTGTGATCTTGTTCCAGCTTCTTCGGCAACCTGTTGCTGGTGGTGGTGGGTCGTCGTTCTTCTGAAGGTGAAGTGGACGCAGCTGTGGTCCGTCCAGTGGAGTCCTGTGGCGTGGCTGAAGGCGATGTCTATGCTGGATGAGAAGACGGCGTCGAGTGTGTGTCCGGCGAGGTGGGTGGGGGTGGTCACCAGCTGCTTGAGTCCCAGGTTTGCGAGGTTTTCCAGCAGGGTGGTGGTGTTGCGGTCGTCGTTGTTCTCCAGGTGGAAGTTGAGGTCCCCGAGGAGGATGTAGTCGGCTGAGGGGAGGGCGAGCGGGCTGATGAAGTCGGCGATGTCCTCGCTGAATTGTGTGCGTGGTCCCGGGGGTCTGTAGATGAGGGTGCCTCTGAGGGTGGTCTTGGGGTTGACGTGGATCTGGAAGTGCAGGTGTTCGGCGGGTGCGATGGTGTCGTCGGTGTTGGTCGTGATGCGGATGGTGTTCCTGTGAATGATGGCGATGCCTCCTCCTGTCTGGTTGACGCGGTCTCTCCGGATGATCTTGTAGCCGTCCGGGATGGCGATGGCGATGTCGGGCGCTGAGGAGGCGTTCATCCAGGTTTCCGTGAGGAAGGCGACGTCTGGGGTTGTGGTGTCGAGCAGGTTCCAGAGCTCGACGGCGTGTCTGTGGACGGAGCGGGTGTTGAGCAGGATGCACTTCAGGTGGTTGCTGCTGGTGTTCTGCTTGGTGGACGCTGGTGCAGTGCAGGTCCGGGTGCAGGAGAACTTGCAGGACTGGCAGATGAAGGGTCCGTGGGTGCGTCTCGGGGTGGCTCGGTAGCATCCAGGGGTTCGGCCGGCGTTGAGTGCGTTGAGGGTGGCGGCGTCGTACGTCCGGCGGGTGGGCTGGGGTCTGCGGGGGCCAGGGGTCCTGGCGCTGGGCGCGGTCCAGGCGGGGACGGGCGTAGACGGGCGTACCTTTGGTGCACCTTCGGCGCTCAATCGGTGCTCCCGCTGCGCGCGTCCGCTGCGCGGTCGCTCTGGGGACGTCATAAGAAGGGAGCCGGTCGGGAGGGTCTGCGGGGAGGCGGGAGCGCGAGCCAATCGGCTGTCGGGGGGCGGGGCCTCGGGCTGGGGCGGCGGGAAAAGCTGGAGCCGGCTTGGCGGCCCTCGGGAGGCTGGGGCGGCGGGAAAAGCTGGTGTGGGCTCGGCGGCCCTCGGGAGGCTGGGGCTGCGGCAGCGGCAGCAGGCACAGGAGCGTGGGGGTGACCAGGCCGAAGGCGCAGTGGTCACTCCATGGAGCTTGCTCTGGCTCCCCTTAAGAAGGGAGCCGGTCGGGAGGGTCTGCGGGGAGGCGGGAGCGCGAGCCAATCGGCTGTCGGGGGGGCGGGGCCACGGGCTGGGGCGGCGGGAAAAGCTGGAGCCGGCTTGGCGGCCCTCGGGAGGCTGGGGCGGCGGGAAAAGCTGGTGTGGGCTCGGCGGCCCTCGGG
This sequence comes from Lissotriton helveticus, assembly GCF_964261635.1. NCBI lineage: Eukaryota > Metazoa > Chordata > Amphibia > Caudata > Salamandridae > Lissotriton > Lissotriton helveticus. Next base: position 406,609,735 of record NC_136070.1, read on the forward strand.
AGGCTGGGGCTGCGGCAGCGGCAGCAGGCACAGGAGCGTGGGGGTGACCAGGCCGAAGGCGCAGTGGTCACTCCTGCGGCCACCACCAGGAGTGGTTCAAAAGTGGCTGAGGAGGGGAAACATGCCCCGAAGACAAAGGTGCCTAGCAGATACTACAATAGAGCCCACAGTGATCAGAAATAGTGACCGGTTCCTTGGAGGAAGAATTAAAACTTGACTGCCAGAGCCATAAAAGGGACAACAGCATGCTTATGATTTATACGTATTTGGTTTTTTATTCAAACTCATTTCTGCGATGCAATGATGAGGTAAACTGTTTCTTTAAAGATGATTAGAAAATAATTATTTAGACTTTGGGGGAGTGGCATTCCCCCTCTAACTCCATTTCAACTGTTCATGTGGCTGTGTGGCAAATGCTGGTTTACTGGAGGTGGGACCTAAGGACTCCTGTGTTCAAGAATAAATTGCACCATGACAATCATGTTGAGAGTGTTGCTGAATGGGTGAAATTAGTTGATGAAGGGAACTCACAATCATAATATAAAAACGTGAACTATTTGTGTTTTTGGGTGACAATTGTATAGTCAATTGTTGCAAATGTGAAAAACTGGCTTAGTTCTTAAGTTTTTTTGTAAAACAAAAATGTGCACTCATGTTACTACTAAAAGTGCATTTAATCTCCAGGTAACCCTTATATCTTTGAAACAAATGAATCACTGCTCAGGCATTGAGCTGTTATCCTTGAGTGAACCTATTGTTATGAATACATTTTCAGTTTCACTGGGTAGAACCACTAAGAAAAGCAGTGGCTGTTGGTATGGTGATTTGTTTAAAATTAAAATCATCTGATTTTCATAAACATTGAAACTTTTTATGACCCAAATTTTGATGACCCCAACACCTCTTTAGATCTTCAAATGCATTCTGCTGAATTTCCAGCACCATATGGGAATGATAGGAATGGGGGAATATGAACACATCCCTTTCCTGAAATTTGGATACATTCTCTCATAGTGTGCATTTAAGGGTGACACAAGTGCCCCCGATGGACACAAGGAAAGCATTATTAATTATGGTTAAAGCTATTAGGCTGTTTTATGTTACAAACTCTAATAATCCTAGTTTAAGGGCATATTACATTTGCTGTTGTTGGCACTGGAGGAATTTGTCAAGCAAACTTTGCTCTGTTTCACATTTTGTCTGTGGGAATGCTGAGTAATTCTTCTTTGCACTTTCGTTGTTCTTCCTCTTCATCGCAATTATTAACACACTATAGAACCCTATATAGTGATCCTACGTACATTTTCCACTTGAATGTGAAGAGTAAGGGATTCTTTCAGCTAAACTCATCTTATATAGCTCAACATACATTTTGAGGAAATAAAGGTACTATCACATCAGACACAGTTAATAAAGAATGGGGGAGAAGAAATGCTTTGGATTAATTTGAAATTTAGCGGGAAAATCATGTGCAACAAATACTAAGGTCCTCATTAAGAGTCAGCCAGGAGGCTACTGCTCTGAACCGTGCTGAGTGGCTTGGTCGCAGTAAAAACACATTCAGCCTTCAGTCCTTTACTGACTGCTCAGTACAGGTTGAAAATGTTGGCGGTAACGTTTTCAGTATTTGAAATCTACATGCGGTAAAGGACCAAAGGCCTGATTCACAAAGGTAAACTTCAATTAATCAATCAATCAATCAATTAATGCATTTATAGAGCGCGCTACTCACCCGTGAGGGTCCCAAGGCGTTGAAGGGAGGGGGGGTGCTGTTACTGCTCGAATAGCCAGGATTTGAGGTGTTTCCTGAAGGTGAGGTGGTCCTGGGTCATGCGTAGGTGGGCGGGGAGGGAGTTCCATGTCTTGGCGGCCAGGTAGGAGAACGATCTTTCTCCGGTGGTGGTTCTGCGAATCCCTGGGATGGTGGCGAGGGCGAGGCTAGCGGAGCTGGCGGGTTAGAGTGTGGAAGGTGAGGCGGTTGTTGAGGTATTCGGGGCCCATGTCGTGGAGCGCTTTGTGTGCGTGGGTGAGGAGCCTGACCGTGATCCTTTTGCTGACGGGGAGCCCGTGCAGGTTTCTCGGGTGGGCAGATATGTGGCTGTGGCGAGGGATGTCGAGGATGAGTCGTGCCGAGGCGTTCTGTATGCGCTGAAGTCGTTTCTGAAGTTTGGCGGTGGTTCCGGCGTAGAGGGCGTTGCCGTAGTCCAGTCGGCTGGTGACGAGGGCCTGGGTGACCGTCTTTCTGGTTTCGGTGGGGATCCACCGGAAGATTTTTCGGAGCATGCGCAGGGTGTTGAAGCATGAGGATGAGATGGCGTTGACTTGTTTGGTCATCGAGAGTGAGGAGTCCAAGATGAATCCTAGGCTGCGTGCGTGGTCCATGGGTGTCGGTGCGGTGCCCAACGCTGTGGGCCACCAGGAATTATCCCAGGCGGATGGGGATTGTCCGAGGATGAGGACCTCCGTCTTGTCTGAGTTCAGTTTCAGACGACTGAGCTTCATCCATTCCGCGACATCTTTGATTCCTTCCTGGAGGTTGGTTTTGGCGGTGGCTGGGTCCTTGGTGAGTGAGAGTATTATCTGGGTGTCGTCTGCGTAGGAGATGATGTTGAGGTTGTGTTTGCGTGCGATGGTGGCGAGGGGGCTCATGTAGATATTGAAGAGGGTTGGGCTGAGCGAGGAGCCTTGGGGTACGCTGCATATGAGGTCGGTGGCCGTGGAGCGGAAGGGAGGGAGGCGGACTCTCTTCCTTGGATCCCAGTGTTTTGGAGGCGGGCTATTAGGGTGCGGTGGCAGACAGGGTCAAAGGCGGCTGAGAGGTCTAGGAGGATGAGAGCGTTTTTTTCCCCGTTGTCAAGCAGGGTCCTGATGTCGTCGGTGGCTGCGATGGGGGCGGTCTCGGTGCTGTGGTTGGCTCGAAATCCAGACTGGGATGCGTCGAGGGAGTTGTTTGCCTCGAGGAAAGTAGTCAGCTGTTTATTGATGGTCTTCTCGATGACTTTTGCCGGGAAGGGAAGGAGAGAGATGGGGCGGAAGTTCTTGAGGTCTTTAGGGTCCGCTGTGGGTTTCTTTGAAAGGGTGTTGATCTCTGCGTGCTTCCAGCTCTCTGGGAAGGTGGCGGACGTGAAGGAGTTGTTTATGACGTTCCGGAGATGGGGTGTGATGATGGTGTCGGCTTTATTGAAGATGTGGTGCAGGCATGGGCCGAGGGAGAACCAGAGTGGATGGTGTTCATAACGTGGGTGGTGTCTTCAGTGCTGATGGGGGTCCAGTTGCTGAGGGTGGTGGTGGGGGGCGTTGGTTTGGTGAGTGGCGGCGGAGTTTGGGTGCCGAAGCTGTCGTGTATATCAGCGATTTTGCGGTGGAAGAACGTGGCGAGGGAGTTGCAGAGCTCTTGTGATGGTGTTATGTTGTTGTTGCTGGCGCTGGGGTTGGAGGGCTCTTTTACGATGCTGAAGAGTTCCTTGCTGTTGTGTGCGTTGTTGTCCAGTTGCTCTTTGAACGATGTCCTATTGGTGGTGCGGATCAGCTGATGGTGTTTGCGAGTGGCGTTCTTAAGAGCTGTCATGTTTTCTGTTGTTCGTTCGTGGCGCCATGTTTTCTTGAGAGTTCGGCAGGATTTCTTTGATTCTTTGAGGGCGTCGGTGAACCATGTGGTTTTCCTGTTGTTGGTTTTGCTTGGGGGGTTCTTCAGTGGAGCAAGGGTGTCAGCGCAGTCGGTGATCCACTGTGCGAGGTTGCGGACTGCATCGTTGGTGTCAGAGGTGTCGGTTGGTGGGTTCTGGCTCAGTGATGTGGTTAGCTGGTCTGTGGTGACTTTGCTCCAGCTTCTGCGGGGGATCTGTTGCGGGCGGTGGTGGGATGTAGTTTTCTTAAAGGTGAAATGGATGCAGTTGTGGTCGGTCCAATGTAGTCCGGTGGAGTGGCCGAAGGAGATGTGGTTGCTGGCGGAGAAGTTGGGGTCGAGCGTGTGGCCGGCGTAGTGGGTGGGGGTGTTCACCAGTTGCTTGAGTCCAAGGTTGGTGAGGTTGTCGAGCAGGGTGGTGGTGTTGTTGTCGTTATTGTTCTCCAGGTGGAAATTCAGGTCCCCTAGGAGGATGTATTCTGATGTGGCGAGGGCATGTGGGCTGATGAAGTCAGCGATGGTTTCGCTGAAGTGTGTGCGTGGGCCCGGGGGTCTGTAGATGAGAGTTCCTCGTAGGGTGGTGTTGGGGTCGGTGTGGATCTGGAAGTGTAGGTGTTCGGCAGTGGTGAGGGTGTCTTCGGTGTTGGTCGTGATGCTGATGGTGTTCCTGTAGATGATGTTGATTCCTCCTCCGGTTTGGTTGACGCGGTCCTTACGGGTGATCTTGTAGCCATCCGGTATGGCTATGGAGATTTCGGGGGCTGAGGAGGCGTTCATCCAGGTTTCCGTGAGGAAGGCGATATCCGGTGCTGTTGTATCGAGGGGGTCCCAGAGTTCTAAGGCGTGTTTGTGGACGTAGCGGGTGTTGAGTAGGATGCACTTGAGGTGGTTGTTGTCGTTGCTTGGTCCGGAGGGTGGGGTGCATGTTTGGAGGCAGGTGAATTTGCAGGCTTGGCAGGTGAAGGGTCCGTGGGTGTGCTTCGGGGTGGCTCGGTAGCAGGAGGGCGGTCGGCCGGTGTTGAGTGCGTGGAGGGCGGCGGGGTCGTATCTCAGTCGGGTTTCCTGGCTTCGGCGGGGGCCAGGGGTGCTGGCGCTGGGCCTGGTCCAGGCGCGGACGGGCGCAGACGGGTTTGCCTTTGGCGCGCTGGCGGCGCGCCCGTTGCGCACGCCCGCTCTGCGGCCTCCATATGAGGGGAAGAGGGAGGGAGGAGCAGCTGGGAGGCGGGGCGGCGAATGAGTAACCAGGGGGGCGGGGCCGCAGGGGATGCAGCGGCGGGAGACAATGAGGGGGGGAGCGGACTGGTGTCATAGAAGGAAAACGGGCACAAAGGGCACAAAATAAGGCAATAACAGTGGGCACACAGTTCACAAAAGTCAGCAAAAGAAAACAAAAATGAACAGAGATGAAATGAGCACAGGGGACACCCAGTACAAACCGGGGCACAGCGAGTGGCAGCAGCAGGGGTAGCGTCACACAGGAGGACCGTGTGGTGGCTGAGGGGGCGACCTACCTGGTGACAGGGTCAAGTGTCGCTCCCTTTACCACTGCGCGGCCTCCATATGAGGGGAAGAGGGAGGGAGGGGCAGTTGGGAGACGGGAGCGGGGCGGCGAATGGGTAACCAGGGGGGCGGGGCCACAGGGGCCGCAGCAGCGGGAGAGAGCGAGGGGGGGAGCGGGCGCATGTCACAGAAGGAAAACGGGCACAAAGGGCACAAAATAAGGCAATAACAATGGGCACACAGTTCACAAAAGTCAGCAAAAGAAAACAAAAAGGAACAGAGATGAAATGAGCACAGGGGACGCCCAGTACAAACCGGGGCACAACGAGTGGCAGCAGCAGGGGTAGCGTCACACAGGAGGACCGTGTGGTGGCTGAGGGGGCGACCTACCTGGTGACAGGGTCAAGGGTCGCTCCAAACTTACATGTTTGTATAAGTTTAAAATTTTTGGGTATTCACTAAATTCATTTAATGGTAAATTTACGAGTGCAGAGTCAGGACGAAGAACTCCGCACATAAATAGATAGGCCTCTCCTATCTTTTCAGGTGTGGAGTTCTCCCCCCCGACTGCGAGGTAGATTAATTTAGTAATCTAGATAATGCAATGCTTCCACTTGACAAAAATAAAAATATAAGTAGAAGCAGCAAGTGTCCTTTGACATCAACAAAATAGCATCATCAATAGTTGTCTATAGCTCAGAGTGAAATAACCTTTAGAAATAATAAGACAATGCCCCTTGATATTTCTGTAAAGTTTGCTAATTCCTTTCCCAAATGCTAACTTTTCCTTATACAATAACAATACACCACATTTGGCCAAAATAAAACCTTGTCCATTTAAAAAATATATAGAAGTAAAGTACAGTGTCCAGAATATGTTAAACAGCACCACAGTGATGCCTAAAAGGTCCATGGTGTGCCATGTACAGCCACCATAATGTTATGGGTGCACACAATACATCAAGAGAGTAATATTTTACCAGGGCCTGCTCAATATCTAGAATGTCCAATCCAATTATGTATCAATGTTACTGTCCTCTCATTCACTGAGTTGCCTTCTCAATGCCAACTCTCCTTGATCACCTGTATTTCTCTGTTTCTCTCCCCACTATTTTCCATTGTCTCTCTTGCCTTAATATCTGCCAATGTCTTTCATACATCTATCTCTCCATTTCACTTTTTGAAGCACCATACTCCTGCTTCCGCCTAACTTCTTCTTCTACTTCACTTCTTCTCCTCCTTCATACGCATCTCAGTTCTCCTTGCTTTCCTATTTGAATCACTTTCTTTTCATTTATTTTCCTAGTTTCGTCTTACTGGTCTCCTTCATCTTTCACTCCCATTTCCACCCCCCTGCGTGCTTTGTGTCTACCCTGATATATGTTTCTACTCCACTCCTTGCTCTTTTGATTTAAGCCTTTTGTCTATTTTTGCCTCTTTCTTATTTTTGCCTTGCCTTAATTGTCTTTGCTCTCTCTTCTTAAGTTGTTGTTGTTTCTAATTTCAGTTTGTTTCTTGTTTTCCATCTTCTTCTTGTCCAGTGCATACTTTTTTCTACCACCACATTTTTATATATTTTTTTAAAATTTTCTTCCTTTCTCTAACATTCTGTCTCTCTTTGTTCCACTTGGCGTTTTTTTCCTTTCCATTATCTGTCTTTGCTTTTCACTTTCCTCTTTTTCTTTTTATCTGTTGCACTCCTCTTGGTAACTCGGTCTTCATTTCAATTCCATTCCCTCTATTCTCAATGCATTTTTTACAACTACATTTATGGAAAGAGTGAAGAAAAGCAAGAGGGTAGGTCCAGGGTGATGAAACACTTACACTTATTTGCATGTATTACAAGGGAATCGTAGCCTGAAGAATGTCATGGTGTGAGGAACCGCATGTATGCCTCTCCCATGTCTCCTTTTCTTTTGCACAGCTGACTCTAGGATCAGATTATGATGTAAGGTGTCGAATTGAGGACCATGCACATCATTAGGTAAAAGATTGTGTAGCTAACAATAAAAGGGTGGATTGTATCTTGACTTTGCTAGATGTAAACTATCCAAACGTAGCCCTGTTCTTTGTGATGTTACCCATTTAGAAGTCCACATTCCGTGTTCAGATGTCCAGTTTAGCAATATAGGGAACAATTAAAATCAGTTTTCTTCTGTGGACATTTTGGAGTTTTTTTTTTTTTTTTTAAACATTTTTACTGAGGCAGATGTCGCAAACCACAGTGTCAAATGAAAAGAAAAACAATGCCATGTTACAGAGACTGTGCGTAGGTTGTCAAGTAGCTTAATCCGCATAGTAATGAGTACATAAGACAGACATCTGGGTTGCACCATGCAGCATGAGAACTGTTACAGTAGAAAAACATTTTCTAATAAAGCAATCTACACACAAATTACACAATAGCAATAGGTCAGAAAACAACCAAAGAATAAAAAAAAAAAAAAAGGGGACAACAAAATGATAAGTAGAGTGCAAGACTAGTACAGTAAAGCTATCATTATCACAGTAAGTGGTATCCTAGCCAATGATCACATCACCATAAACATATATCCGGAACCTTTTCACCCAGGAAGGAGTTGGACCAGCAGCATGAGGTATTATAGTGCCGAGTTGTCGAAAAGAGCTGAAAGGTGTGCTGCGTGAGCGTGGGTGGGACATACCCCTGCATAGGTCCGACGTACCCTAGTATCGGGAACAGCAACGGGTCCCCGCCCAGCAGGCCCCGTCTCCACACCAAGAAAGTAGTGGCCAATCAGTCGCAGAGGCACAACCAGTGAGGAAGTGTGGAATGCGGGCCCCAAGGTCTAGCCCACTCCGGTCGGATTGTTGGGATGCAGGGACTGGGAGGGAGCCTCCAGCGTCTTCCGTGAAATGTATTGGCGGTATGGACCCCAAATGTCAGTAGGGCGGGAGGAGGCCGGGAGTTGGCCAGAATACTCCACACTATTCACATTGCAGAATGCCACACTCCTAAGCCAAGTGGCAACTGAGGGAGCGCGTTTCGAGCACCATAGCAGCGTGACCTCTCTTTTGGCCAGAAGGAGGCAGATAGACGCCAACTTGAGGAGCTTGCGGGGGAATTCGGACATGTATCCCATCAGTGCAATTTCTGGAAGGACCGATAGGGGCAGCCCCAAGATCTCACCTAGTGTGTCGTGTATTTCAACCCAATAAGAGTGCAGCTTCGGGCAAGTCCAGGCAAGATGAGCGAAGTCGGCCTGGGGGCATTACATTTAGGACAAGTATGGGGACGATTCGGGTCAATTCTGTGAGCCAACGCAGGTGTGTGATACAGCCTACGAAGGAATTTAAAATGAATAAGTTTGTGTCTGCTGTTCATAGAAACTTCCCCGGTCATGGCACAACATGCGCCCCACTGGTCGTCAGTTATCTGAATGCCCAGATCCAGTTCCCATGCGGTCTGCACCGCCTCGTCCGACACTGGAAGGGAGGACAGGCAGAGTTTGTAGAGTTTGGACACAACGTGAGCCCCTGAAGAGGTCTGGATGATGTGTGTGAGAGCCAAAGTGTCCGCGGGCGGCAACGGGACAAATGGGGAATGTAGCCCGCAACAGTGCCCTCAGTCTCGCAAACACAAACGTGTCCATAAAAGTGCGGTCGGTGAAGCGAGGGTCTTCAGAAATAGAAAGAGCGTGGCCGTCAGGGAATAAGTCTCCCATAGTGTGCAGTTGGTACTTAGCAAGTGTACGACTAATCAATGTCTCGCCCGTAATGGGGAGCCAATGCGGGTTGGGAAGTGGGAGTGCTGGGGAGTATAGTATGTCTACGCGCAGCAAGCGTCTGAGTTTGTCCCAAGCCCAAGTCGTAGTAGTGAGAGGGAGTATGTCGTGAGGGTCGCGGGGGAAGCCTTTGGGAAGCACGGCATCAAGCGACACAGGGAGCGCCGCGTCTGCCTCAGGTTTTAAATGCTGAATCCTGGCATCAGGGTGGTACCAGGGGTGGGAGTAGGAGCATTGGGCCACCAGGTAATACATATGGAAGTCAGGTACCCCAAAACCGCCCCTCTCGTAAGGCAGTGTCAGCGTGCTCCAGGCGAGGCGAGGGCGTTTGCCCCCCCAAACCAGTCTGAGTAGGGCTGTGCGCAATTGGGTGAAAAAAACCTGCTTTAAAGAGATGGGGATGTTATTGAACAGATATAAAAACCGGGGCAGAACCACCATCTTAACAATTGCTATGCGCCCAGCCATCGATAACGGAAGGCGGAGCCAGCGATCAGTGTTGTCTTCTAAAAAATCAAGGGCACGGCCATAGTTCAGGCGGATAATGGACGTAGTATCTAAGTGGATATGTATCCCTAAGTATTTGACGGAGTCCTCGCACCACTCCAGCGGGAGGGAGCAGGGCCATCTCGTCGTGGCGTTGGTGAGAGGGAATAACTGCGATTTGTGCCAATTAACCTTTAGCCCAGAATAGTCCCCAAATCGCGTAATTTCCGAAAGCAAAGGTTGCACGTTGGTCTCAGGGGCACGGACATAAAGAACCATGTCATCTGCGTAAAGGGACACCAGAAGAGGTCCAGTACGGAACTGGAGCCCCCTGTGCATATGCTGCTCTTGAAAGTGACGGACCAGTGGGTCCATGGCCAGTATAAAAAGTAAGGGGGACAGGGGGCATCCCTGTCGCGTACCTCTGGATAGAGTAAACCTATCAGTGATGGTGCCATTAAGGCGAATGCGAGCCGTGGGGGCTGTGTACAGCAATTCAACAGTCGCCACAAACATTGCAGGCATGCCCATCCTACGCATTACATCTAAAAAAAAGGCCACTCCAGAGTGTCAAACGCTTTCTCGGTATCCAGAAAGACTGCAGCAGCCGGGACGTCAGGGTCAATTCTATGCAGTACCGAGAAGAGAGTGCGAAGGTTAAGGGAAGTGGATCTCTGAGGGACGAAGCCAGCCTGCACCGGCGAAATAATGGAGTTCACCAGCAGCGCAAGCCGCAGCGCGAGCACCTTGGCCAGGATTTTATAATCCAAGTTCAGGAGGGACAGCGGGCGGTAAGAGCTGCAAACCGTTGGGTCGCGGCCCGGCTTGGGTAACAGTACTATAACCGCCTCACGGAGCGTGGGAGGGAGAATACCGGACTCCAAAGCTTCGGCATACACCTCAACCAAAATGGGCACTAGTTCCTCCTTGTACGTCTGATAGAAATCGGCCGTAAAGCCGTCCAGGCCCGGCGCTGAGGACCCCTTCAGTGAGTCTATCGCTTCCACTATCAACTCGGGTGTGATGGGATCTGCCAAAAAATCCTGCATATACCTCTCCAAGAAGACCATAGCTATTTCATCAATATAGGGACCCGGGTCACGATGTTCGTCGGAAAGGGCAGACTTGTAAAGGCGTTTGTAGTAGGTCAGGAATGTATTGCATATGGCGGGAGTATTGTAGTGCAGCATGCCATCGTCATCAGTTATTTGTGTAATGTATGCAGCTTGTCGAGGCGGGCGCAGAAATTGGGCCAACAATTTGCCAGGTCTGTCTCCCTCACCGTACCGGCGCGCAGTGTGATACTTGCCCAGATAATTCAGCTCTCTGTCCGCCTCGTCCCTGAACTGCAAAAGGAGCTCAATGCGTTTCGCCTCGAGGACAGGGGAGGGATCAGCGACAATTCGGGATTCGAGGGCCAACAGGTCAGCTTCTAAGCGGGTCAGGGAAGTTCGGATTTCACGCAGCGCACCGACATGTTTGGTAATGCAGACTCCCCTAATAGTAGCCTTGAACCCCTCCCAAAGAGTGGCCCATGTGGCCACCGAGCCAGTGTTGAGGTTGAAGTAGTCCTCGATCGCAGAGCGGATCCCCTCAGCGAATACTGGATCCGCAAGCGCGCGCCCTGGGAATCGCCACTGCCGTTCGTATCCACCCAGCCTTGGGACCGCAAGCGCCAGCAACACGGGAGAATGGTCAGAGAGCGTGCGCGGTAGGGTGCGGAGATCAGTGACCCAGCCTGCCAGTCCCGGAGAAAGGAGCCAGTAGTCTATCCTGGTGCTCGTGCCATGGAAGCTGGAGTGGTGCGTGAAGGAAGGGGAGGTAGTGCGACGCGTCGCCTCTATGTCTTGTAGTGAAAAGTGGGAGCAGATATCAGCCATCACAGCGCGGGATATAGGTTTGCGGTCGGGGGAGATAGAAGTGCTGTCTCTGCCAGGGTTCATCAGCAAGTTAAAATCTCCCCCCATCACCAGCAAGTCAATGTCAGCGTGTAGCAAAGATAGGTGCAACTCCTCGAGATGGGCCGGAGAGTCTACATTAGGACCATATACCCCCACAATTGCTACCTTATATCCGAAGAGCACCCCCTGGAGAATCGCATAGCGCCCCTCCCCATCCACCTTGCTACCCGTCAAGACAAAAGGTATACGTTTGTGCACCAAGACCGCCACACCCCGTGCATACCGACTGAAGCACGAAAACACTCTATGGGCCCCCCACCCCCGCGCAAAGGAAAGCGTGTCAGACTCAGCCATATGCGTCTCCTGTAAAACAAGCACATCAACATTATGTCTCGTTGCATACTGTAAAACCAGTTTCCGCTTCCGGGTGGAATTCAAGCCTCGGACATTCCATGTCATTAACGTTAAACTAGAAGGGCCAGTCTGTAATCCTAACCGGGCCATAGAGTCAAATCAAGAATCAAGGGCGTGAAGAGGCCAGGTAGCAAACCTTCGTCTTGCGTCTCACACTCAAATACCAGAAACAGGAAAAAACAAGGAAAAAACCCCACCCCCCCACCCAACCCACCACCCAGCCTCCCAGCACCCCATGAGAGGCAGAACCCCATTAGTTGCAAATCAGTAGTGCAGCACAATAAATGCAAAATGTGGAAAACATGAGAAATCGGCTGCATATTTCGATCTAGCAAAACCAAGAAAAGGAAACAAAACAGTACGGCACGCGCCATGGGGGGAGGCAACGCAAACCCCCGAGCGGGCAACCCAACGGAACGGTGGGAATGTCAATGATGAATGTTAGTAGAAGAACTGGAAGTCATCCCTGCAAAGAAGAAGAATGCAACAGAGCTAGAGTGATGGGGGCATTCAGCCCTGGCCAGCGTCCGTAAACAAATCATCGCTCGCCTGAGTGTCATGAATGACAGGAGAAGTGGAGCCGGAGCCCGCGGCCGATCCAGGCCCCTTTTTGTACGAGTGGCAGAAGTCCTGAGCCTCAGCTGGAGAGTCAAAGATGCGGAACCGGCCAAGGGCCTCCACTTTCAGCCGGGCCGGGTAGAGCATACTGTACTTGAGGCCCAGGTTTCGGAGCGCTGCCTTGACGCTGGTGAATTTCCTCCGAGCCTCCTGCACCATAACAGTATAGTCAGGAAAAAAGGACAGTTTGCTCCCCTGCCACCTCACCTCACCCATCTCACGTGCCGCCCGAAGCGCGGCATCACGGTCACGAAAGTTCATTATCCTGGCAATGATGGGTCGGGGCAGCTGACCAGAACGCGGCTTGGGACCCAGGGACCTGTGTGCCCTTTCCACAACAAAACCAGCCGTAAAGGTGTCTTTGCCAAACAGTTCAATAAGAAGGTTCTCTACGAAGGTGTCACATCGGCCAGTGGCTGTAGTCTCCGCCACGCCTAGGATCCTGATGTTATTCCTCCGGCTGCGCGCCTCCAAATCCTCGTTCTTGATGGCGACATCCTTTAAAATCTTTTCCACCCTCTCCAGGCGCTTCAAAGCTTTGGAAGGCCCATCCTCCAGGTCGGATATTCTAGACTCCGCGAGATCCAGGCGCCGATCGTGGGCTTGCACCGTAGAGTTGATGGCAGAGAGTTTCTGCTCCAGGCTGTCGAAACTAGTATCCAGCGCCTTGAAGCCTGCGCGCATCTCCCCCATCATGGCAGCCATCATTGTCGCGGCGTCACCTGTATCCGGCGCCACGGAGGCCCCCGATGTAGCACCCGGAGGGAGGTCAGCAGTCGGAGGAGGAGGCTTGTCAAACTGTAGGGTTCTCTGAGCAGGGTCCTTCTTCCCCATAGTGGAGGATGGCTGACGAGGTCGCAGACGTTGCGACAATGGCGGGGAGCAGGGATCAATCTTAGAGCTGGCCAATCAACAGACTACCAAGGCCAGGAAGCGCTGGGCAGCACCACTGGCAAGTGGACGGCACGCCGCCAGAGGAGCAGAAGCAGGGGAGACCAAGCAGTGGCAGGCAGCGCTACAGGAAGCTCCGGTGAGTAGGCGGTGACCACTCCCGACGGAGTGCAGCAGGTAAGGCCCTCAGGCCGCAAGGTAGGGCGGCACCTCGCCCAGACTCTCAGCGGGGCTGTAATGTGGGCTCGGGAGCACCCTCCGACCGTCCAGCAGGCACACAGCTCACCCCGCCTCCGCCCCCTCCCCGCGCCCGCAGCCAGTCCCCCAGCTCCGCCCGAGCCCAAAATCTAGTCCCCGGCTCCCGGGCCTCAACAGGCCGCCGGCCGCAGCCGCACCCAAGAGCCCGGAAAAAAAAACGGGGAAAGAGCGGGAGCAAGCGGAGGCAGCGAGACTGCGCGCGGGGCAGAGAAGGGCAGCAGCAGAGGAACCAAGCCGCGGCCGCGGTCGGCCGAGCAGCACTCACCCGGAGCACCAGCGTCGCTGTCAAGATGGCGCCGAGGTCCGGAACACTCAGCTGTCCTCCGCCGCGGCCGAAGCTAGCAGCCGTCCCCACAGCTCATCAAACCCTCGCGGGCTGCCAGTGCACCTCCGGAGGCTGGACACGGCCGGCAGTAGTGGCGGGGATGCAATTTACATTCCTTTGTCGTCCGTTTCGGGTGCCCGCCCGGAGGAGCCTCACAGCAATGCGGCCATTACGTTTGCCGCCGTGGCCACGCCCCCACATTTCGGAGTTTTTCTGTGTAACATATTAGATTCCCATAAAAAGTCCCTGATAAAAAATATCTCAAATCTCTAGGAGAATCCACCAGAGGATTTTTCACCTCTACAGTCATAGTATGCAGAAGGACATCCAGTAGAGTGTCTTACAGTTGTATTACCCCTTTCAAGAATTAAATCATTTTTACCAATCGACTCATGGTTGCCGCAATCCTAAGGATCTCAAAAGAATTAAGCATACCTTGCAAAATTAACTAAGGCAAGTATCACTTTGTCCACTACTGGCCATTATATCGGGTAAATCGAGTATTTTTGTAAGGGAGATCTTTTATTTTATTTTGTTGACAGTCAGTACTTGTGTAACAACTTTTCGTTATATTTCAACCGTGGTAATCTATGTTTCCTTCTAGGCACTCCACAGTAACATACATAAATCACTTACAGTAGTAAAGAACACATTGATTGAGTAGTGATAATGCCAGTATGTTTGGCTTCTTATATAGTATGTTTACACACAAAGGGTTGGACAGGCCTATAGGGCAATCAGGCAATACCCAATAGAGTGGTCTGACAGGTCAAGGCATGGACCATTGTTGTGGCCTTTTGTGACTCTGTTTTAGTCTGTTGGGCCGGTTTTTACTGTTGCCTACAACAAGCTCCAATCTATGCAGTCTTCCCTACCATGGAAAACATGTCTTTACAATTTGAAAACTGTCTAAATGTGCAAATATGGGTCACTTTTTAGGTCGAGCATGCGAGACCTCTTGTATATACTTTAGTATATACTTATATGTGTATGTAATTCATGGGCTCTGGAGATCAGCCCTAGGACTTGTCTGCTTCTGCTTAGGGACTTTTCTTTCTGTTCTAACTGCCTCTATTTAACTGTCTTGATGGAAAACGACCAGAAGAGGTCAGTAAAGTACCAGAATTGCTTTCTGCGGAGGGACTTTCTTTTTGTAAATTTTTCTGGCAACTGCCTCTATTTAACTTTCTTACTGGAAAACGAACAGCAGAGGTCAGTAAAATGCCAGAATCACTTTAGCATTCTCTAGATTCCAGTCCATATAAATTGTCTTCCACAAGTACCTGTAGACAATAATATATTTTTTCAATCTTGTATTTTTAGTGATATGAGCACCGAAGGCCCTGATTTTATATTAAAAACAGAGCTTTGGACTATACCATTTCCAGCTGAAAAGCAATATTCCCCTCCATGTGTTCCCATACCTGGCATGTCACGCAGTTTGGTGCTTACTTTCTCTCCATGTTAAAGAACAGTAGGTGTTTCAGCACCCAGGCTATTGTGCTGCATAGCTAAAATCATATACGGTCCCAAAGGCGAGACCAGTTGCATTGCAAATGCTTGTTTAGTTATGTAATTCACCAATGGGGGTTACTTATATTTTGATGCCTGGGCCGATTTTCTGTTCAAGTCTAGCCCTGTTTACACAGATTCTAAATATTTAACCACACATTGTCATAGCACTTACATGTGTCTACATGTGCCGACTAAGCAATATAACAAGGTCCCCACACAGAACGTCATACTGCACACACACATGCACCTACACAAGCATACTGACACCCATGGAAAGCTGTCTTCAGCTGACATTATGACTGATGACGTTAGGTAGTGCGCTGCAGCCTGCCTCACCCGGGTCTTCGATCATGTGTTCTGTGAGTAGCTTGTCATCGGTTCTATCCATACCAGTGTCCGAGATGCCCCTCAATAAAACATGGCTAACACGAAAGAAAAATAAATAGTTCACCTTTCTGGTGAAAAAGAAAAATGGTGATTGGCAGTTAGAATTAGATATTAGCTGATAAATATGGGGTGATCAATAAACGACTGGCACTAAAAACAACCAATAATTAAAGGTGGCTGACATTTTGTGTCTCTCTGCTTGCAGAATACAAAAAGTTAGCGTGAATAGCGCAAGGGCCATTGGATCAAGCCTAAAAACTTCCTTAACCTTCTACAAATGTATTCTCTTGTTCTGAAAGTTGCACCGTTAAGAAGTATTCTACGTCAAACGTGATAAAATAGTAGTCATTGTGCATGTGGCCCGAGGAAGCTTCCAAATGTTTGTATTTGTTATTTTTACGACTGCTGCGCTGGGACCTGTCTTGAAGATGACTGACGCCATTACTGAATGGCTTTAAGCGTACCTGTTTTGTCTCTAAGTCGAGCTCCCACCGGGAACATTCACAGTGTCACAATGTCTATGGAATCACAGATTTAAGGCCCAACTTTATTGCATCCAAAGGGTAATAGGTATATTATGCAAAATAGTTTGAGTTCCACATTATTGTTCCTCTTATGGGGGTGCTTTTAATGATAGATGTCTGTACCTGTTCGATGGAAACGCTATTTGATGTTCAGTTCTAGAGCAACACAACAACTTCATGTTATCTTGTAATATAGGATGCATTATACAAAACATAAATATTTTTTATACATAAACCTTCTATATGTCTCAAATTGTTTTTTTTGTATAACTGTTTTAATTAAAGTAGTATATTAATTCATTGTTGCTTTTCACAAACGCAGTGAGAACCCGCTAGAAAGCAACACGTTTTATATAATGACAGTATGGCTCTCTTTCATTCAAGTCAGCTGAGTTTTTCTACATGTTGAGTTTTTAGGATTTTCGGCGATTTTCACTATAATGAATGTTTATATTTCATTGGCATTACAAACAGTTGAGATCATATCTTTATTTTATACGTCCAATACGGTTACCTGCACATAATAAATAAAGTAATTAATGTATTTAATAAATAATCAATGGACCTGATGCTTAGTGAGTTTTCTCCCTGTGCAATTGCTATGGATATTTTGCTCTACATTCTGCAACTTGAATGATATCTGGAATCAAAAAGTTGAGTATTGCTTTTGTTAAAAGAATGTAGCCAGCTCCCTCTAGAAGCCAGAATATAATTTATCTTAGCATGAGTCACATGTGAGGCCATTCATAAAGAACACCTAGAGTGCCTAAGAGCCTCTGCTAAACTCTGGTTGCATCAGGAATTTTAGTAGTATCAGCCAATGTCAGGAGGTATGGCATGGGGAGTGATACCTTCAAATCAGAGTCCATCTTAAGAAAGGAAAGGCTGGAGGTCCTCGCAGTGTCAGCGCAGTCTGGTGTGAGGCTAAGCATATGTTGAGAATGCACTTTGTGATTACACCATGGCAACCAAAACGATTTCAGAGCAGGTCTAGAATTCTCACATAGTTTGGAGACAGCAATGGCCACCTTGAATATATGATTAGAACGTTTTTCCTGTTCCACAGGCTCCTAGTGATGCAATTCTAATACTATGTTGCTGTAGCCAAGACCTTGTTATGTGGATTTAGGATTTTCTTCTTTATAAAACAGGTGCATTATTTCTAGTTTGTTGGAAGACATTTGGGAATATGAAGTAGTATTCGGATAGTAGAGATATGTTGGGAAAATGAACTTTGAACTATTTTGAAAGCTTAACTTTAAACTTTCTAGGAGACTCTAAAGATTTCTGCATTACATATGGTGTTTATTCTGTGACTGAACAGAAGGATTTCTTGGTACAAAAAAAATATATTACACTTGATTTGTATATATAATGAAAGTTCTAGCATGAAGTATAAGACTAGCTAAGATAGGAACCACAGGCTTAATGCTTTCTAAGCACCTTTTTCAGTGGTAGAAGAGTCATGTGAAAACTAAAGCACATCTTACTAATAGTGAGGTACTGATAAACATACATGTAAGATACTAATTTTTAACCGATAATAAAGCTTTTTGACTGATACTAATTTCTCACAACAAAGCACAGAGAGATAGTTACCTAGAGATGCAATAACGTATATCAGTGTACTTTCACAGGAAGATGCAAGACTTTAATCGCAGGTGACTAAGATATATTTTATTGTCCTGCAGGCATCAGTGCCCAATTGAAGTGATGAGTCAGAGTGGTGATGCCCTATGTCTCTGTTTTCTATTCTATTCTATTCTATTCTATTCTATTCCCCTTTAATCATTTTTACTATTAGCTCTCATATCTTTAGTTGCATGTGGTCACTGGTGGCGACACAGAGAGAATGAAAGTTGCATCACTCCCATTCCAGACTGTAAGATCAATTCTTTCTGATAATATCAATGCGTTTTGTATGGAATCAACAAAAAAGTAAACTCCTGCAAAGCTGCCACACAGACCTCCTGCAGTGCAGCTCCTTTTTTCGGAAATTGACTACCAGTTGATCTAAAATGCTCTAAAGATCTCCTCCAATTTCACAAAGGACAAACATTGCACATGTTTGAAATCTATCTAAATTAAGTTCCTAAACTGAACTCCTGTGCGCTCTCGTCCTACCTCGCTGTCCTTTAAGCATCCCTTATCATCTCTTGACTCCATAAAGCTAGTATTTACTCCCTTCTTCTTGGTCTGTCTTACATCCCACTCTATTGCCAGCATTTATTTCCTCAAACATCCTTTGCTCTTTTCTACTCGAGGTCTCTCATTCAAAGTCTCTATTCACTGTTCTTCTTATTCTTTTCTCTACCTCAGCCCTCCATACCATCCCCTAGAATCTCATGGTCTGCCCTTTCATCCCTCCCTGTCCTCGTATCCTCCTTTACTTCTACCTTAACTTCTAACATGACTCGTGGCTCCTTTCCACCAGAGGTGTTTCCTCCTAAAGTCCCCCCTTCACATTTTTCCAAACCCATTTACTTATACTTCTCCCTTCTTTTAGTCTCTGAAAGCATCTGCCTTCATCCTTTTTCACCCCTCCAACTCTCCTGCAGCCTTTAGCCTGTTGTGTCCTTTTTATTCAATGTTCTCTTTCCTCTCTTCTCCTTATTGAGACTGGTTTGAACCACTCTTATCCTCTTTTTGTCTTTATGCTTCTATTGGTTACTTGTTGGTTCTATGTAAAGAGTTACTCAAGTCCTATCCGTTGTTCTGTTGTACAGCACACTGACACCTACTTTATTCTTTGAGCTGCACTTTATAAAAATGAGAAGTACATACAATAAAGAATTCTGGTACTTATTAGTTGTTGGACCTGCACCTTTCTACAGGGTTATTCCAAAACATTTTGCCTTCCTCATCCCTATTTTTCTGACCCTCCTTTTGCTGGCTTTAGGATTCTGGGCACTTTACCACTGCTAACCAATGCTAAACTGCATATGCTCTGTACTCTAAACATTCTAATATTGGTGTATCCACAATTGGCTTATTTTATTAACTTGTAAGTCCCTAATAAAGTGCACTATGTGTTTCAAGGACCTGTAAATGAAATGCTACTAGTGGGCCTGCAGCAATGGTTTTGAGACCCACTCAGTAGCCCGTTAAACATGGCTCAATTCGTTTGTTACTACTGCAAGGCCTATCTCTTCCAAGGGTTAACATGGATATTGCCTTTAAACATTCTTATGGGTTAGGGGTGGGGGGGTGGGAGAGGGCGGGGTGTTTTTCTTCTTCTTTATAATTTTCCATGTTCTACTTGCCTGACACAGAGGCCTGTATGGCGGCACTGTTTATTTTATCGCATCAACGTTAGAGGGTCACCTAAGAGATTTATGGACCGGTGGCCCTGGTGGGGCATGCAGAAGGGCATTGGGGCGTTGAGACTGTGACCGGCGCCAGCCCCGTTCTTTGACACACAGCTCACAGCATGGAAGTTGGGGGTGGTGGATGTTGGGGGTAGCAGGGTGAGTGGTGCCCATATAACTACTAGCGTCCATTGCGATGGGGGTGCTGCCCCCTGCACACGCACTTTCCCCTTTCTCCACCCCTGCTCCCCTCTTCTCCTTGTTTTATGACGCGGCCGGTCCGACTGGGTTGTAGGCGGCTTGCTGTGTTAAATAGTTGGTGACCCCCATTGACACGTTTGCATCGCATCGCATTACTGAGCCGGCCCGTTGGGTTGTAGGCTCCCTTTTGTTTATTTCTGCTGTTTTGAGTACACCTAATAAAACAGATTTAATACTAAACATTCTTATGTGTAACTCCCCATTGGGAGCAGAAAGAAAATTGGAGTTTGGTGTCTCTGGACTCACAATTTAAAAACACATTTTTTAGTAATTTTTTTTAAATTGCAGGTCTGAAAATGCCACTTTTAGAAAGTTATCATTCTCTTGCTTTAACCATTCTGTGCATCTGCCTGTCTCTGAGTACACATCTGGGTTAGGGTGACAGCTGGATTCTTTGTGCTGAAAGTCGTGAACGCAGGCCAGTATGTCAGCAGTCATGCAATTAACGGCCACTGGGGGCCAACCTTGTCAAGTTGTATCTCATTATCCTGTGACTCCTCCAGAATTTGGAGGACGAAGGCCCTCACATATGCCAAAATGTATAATCCTTCAGCTGAGGTTGGTGGCCCCCAGATGCAGATGTTGTTCCGGCTCTACCGTTTTTCTAGGTCATCTGCATGGGCCTGAGGGTCAATCTGTTGGTCTCTGAGATGAAGCACATCCTGCTGAAGCTGCTCTATTTCCAAATCACTGCTGGATTTGCGGTCCTCCAGGGTGGAGACCATGTCTTCCACCTCAGATAGGTTGTGGAGTTCCTCCTTTAGGTCCTCGGAGAGGTCATGTTTCACCAACTGGAGGTCCTCACTGAAGGAGGCAAACAATGCCTTTAGGAATGACCTGTTCACTTGCCCTTCTATGTTTGTACTGCCAGGTGATTGTTCCAGCTGTGAGGGCAGAGGCCGCTCTCCATATGGGCCAGACTGTTTTTGTCAACATCTCCTTGAGGGATCACTCTCTTTTTGTTTGTGTCCTCCTCATGATTCCCCGGGGGGATCCAGTCCGTTATCTTGACCTAAGAGTGTCCAACCGGCACCGGACCCTCTCCTGAGGAGGTAGCCCAGGGTGTTGCTTGGCCCTAACCGCTGGAGGTGCATTTTGCCCCACTGCTTGGGTTGGAGACGGAGCTGATGGCTTTTTGGCCATCAATCTGTCACCAATAACTGCCCCTCTTAAGGCACAAACTGCAAGGTCTCCCGCTTCCCTCAAGTCCACCCAGATGTCATAGGCTAGGGTGCTGAATAGGCTGTTCAGGTGGGGGTCACAGCGTGCATCTCTCCCTACTTGGCTTGACGGCTGCTGGCTATGGTTGGGCGTCCCACTGCTGTGTGGCTCACTCCGTGTCGGCCAAATAGCATGAGGAGGGCCATCACCGCAACAATGTATCTCCATAAAACAACAGAAGGGTTCCTCATTTGCACTTCTAACCAGTGCTCAGGGCTGCTGTATAAGAGAGTTCCCCCTAGGTCACCAACCACATACAGCCACAGTTGACCTCGTTCCAACTCTTTGAGGCAGTGTTCATTGGAGTTTTAAATGGCAGTGCTTAAGTTGTGTCTCCCCTACCAGGTTGATTCCGCTGCCATTTGATGGAGGGTAGTAGCTCACTATCTTGTGGCCTACACACCAGGGTGTGAGGAAGTGTGGTGGATCTTCGCAGAGAGGGTATGTCACTGGGGCCCTAGCGCATGAGGGTGCCCCTAACAGTCCAGCTACATGACTCACTGTTCAGGAGACGGGGCAGGGCTTGTGGCAGCATGCAGTGCTTGATTTACCACACTGCCACTGCCATGATACCAGGTGGATCCATGTCTCATTAGCACACCTCACTGCAGTCTCCATGGATGATGAATTGGCACTGGGCCCCAGCAGGTGTTGTTGCTATGTGCATTCCATGCTGGGGCCTGACTGAATTCTCTGCAGTGCTGCCGCTGATTTTGCTGGCATCCAATAGTGAGGAGCAGCAGGCATCATGGATCCCAAGGGCAACGGGTCCTAAAGCCACTGGAGGGCCCCTGGCCTCATCAGCAGCGCCGTCAGTGTCCACCACATGGCCCTGAGGCTAATGGGCAGTGGCCGGCGCATGAGTTACCGTGCCGTGGCCACCGCCAAGTGGTGGTATCTCAGGTCACCTCAGCCATTCCGATCATCGACTTTGTGGGTGGGGCGCGCTGCTCTCATCAGCATCCCCTGGTGCTAGCCACGCAGGCAGTGCAGCCAAGCTGCAGTGCGTCCACACTCAGGAAGGGCCGGGCCACATGGCAGTGCAGTCTGCTTGTCTACTCAGGTGCGCCAGGTTCTCCAGGAGTTGTGCTGACATCTCTGGCTGGCAGTATCCCGGGACCTGCTGCAGTGTATGGACCCCCCGATTGCACCTGCGGCAGCTCTGGTGTCCTCAGCAGCAGCCTGGGAGTAAGCATTGATGGGCTTTGGCTGTCGCTGCTCTTACCGTGCTGCGGCTGCCGCCATATTTGGCCAGTACTCACTGTCTTAGAAGGACTGTAGGGTCTATAAGGTGGGTCCTGGCTTCCTCCCCAGCGTCCCCCAGCACTAGGCTGACACTCCTCGCATGGAGTGCAGGTTTGGACCGTGGAGTCGTGGGAAGGGAGGACGATAGGGCTCGTGGTAGTTGTGGCAGAGGGATGAGAAGGCATGTCCTATCTGTGCACCATCTTGGCCATGCATAAGAAAAGGGAAAACCACCATCTGTCCACCCACTTACCAGAGCTGGCGATCCTGACAGCTGCACAACAGTGAACAGAGAGAACTAGAGCAGCAAGGTGGGGGGTTAGGTGCAAAACAAAGTGCCTTGGTAGAGTGGTTACTTAAGGCACCACATAGAGTTGAGCCGGGCCGTATGGAAGTGGCCCCACTAGGTCGAGGTGTGGCTTGTGTGGCCAGTGTTTTCTCCTCCCAACCCCCAGCCATTGGAATTAAAGATTACGGCTAGAGAAAGGTAAGATAAAGAAGATAGATAGAAGCACAGAAGCACAGCCTAAGGTACCTGTGGAGTGTTGTGCATGAGGAGGTACAGGTGGCGCTACAACATGTGTTTTGCAGTTTGTCATTCTAGCCATTCCCTGTCTACTCTACTCTGCGATATTCTTTCCTTCCTTTTTATCTTATTCCATGTTACTACTTTACAGGCAGTACTCTATAGAAACCATATCAAGGAGTAGTACTGAATTTACAGGAAGCCTTTCAGACAATTAACAATCAACCCAGTCCAACCCGAAAATCAGTACAGATTTTAATCAACACTTGGTGCTCATCTATTTGCAAAGTGCAATAACAATTAGGAGTAGACGTGCCAAGGGTGATCAGGTAATTCTGAGGCACTCTCTGAGGATGTATAATAAGCTAATTATGTCGTTACCTAAATGCAAAAGGATGCCCCAGGGGGAGCAAATCACCCCTCTGAACATTGACCTAATGCTCCTGCAGTGCCCTATGCCTCTCCCAAGCTTATAATGAGTTTTTTTCAGATGATTAGTGAGGAACCAGCATCTGCCCTAAATGCTTATACTGGCATAGCCAGTCAGATTCAGAACCAGAACTTGGACAGGAACGTATTAAGCACACAAAACTCTAAGCTGAATGTTATACTTCACGATGGTGATGACGACGATGGAGATGCAGAGAAACCTGCAGGAGTGCAAGAAAGGGAGAGCACTGATAAAGGAAAAGGCAAAGAGAATGGTAAAGCTGAACCGAGTGACCAACATGATGCCCAAGACAATTTACTGGGGTCTCTCTGACACTGTAAATCACTCACTGCCCATGTGGCTAAGAGAGCAAAGGCTAGAAACGCCTAAATCCTATGCTTGTCCTTTAAGGAAGACCAATATTGAAGGTGAACCTTTGATTATCCATCTTACCAAATGTAACATCTTAGAGTGTACAACTCATGAGCTTGCTGAAGTTCATACAGACTGTTCAGATCGTGGACTCCCGAGAAGGGGAGTCCCTAGGTGCCAATACACTAATCTTCCTCGATTACAAACTACCTAATCTACTAGACTCACCGAGCTTACCTATTAATGTGGTTGATAACAGAAGGATGAGCGATGTGGAAGTTGGTAACTTCAAAGGGGACATAGCACATGCGAGGGGCCTAGAGGGTCAGGGGAGTCTGATCAGTGCCTTGCAGAGAGTAGCGGAAACTCTATTGAGCAAGCACAATTAGATGATTCGATATTTTTGAATATTTCAAACACCAGTTATACAGGCAATGCCAATGCTGGGAGTCCCTCTTAGAAGGCAGAAGGTCCCAAAGAATTCATCATTTCTGAAGTGATGAATGCCCTGCATATGTTATTGTTGTCCATTCTCCAATTACTGGAGAAATACGCAGGAGGGTCGAATCACATAGCGTCCCTATTGACGTCAATATTGCATGCTGTAGAGCCATCTAAACAAAATATGGATGCAGGCACCCAGACGATTGGTTTGTTGCAAAACGGAGGACTGAAAAATGAGTGCAGCATCCAGTAAATTTTCAACCAAAGTGCCTTCAGGCAAGAACTCTTATCAAAATTAGAAAAAACAAGTAACTTTGGTAGTAGTTATATCAATCCCACCAACCCAAGAGCAGAAGAAGGTACAAAGGTAAAAGAGAGCAAAATCCAAAAAGGCCAATCAAAACAGAAATGAAAAAAGTGAACAAAGATTCGGCAAATGACAAGGAGATGAGCGAGACCCCCAAAACTGGCAAAAGCAATTAGACTTGGGAAAAAGAAGGAAGGGATCCAACCAAACTGTATACTTGAAAAGGTAGCGTTTTGCTGCAGTGGCGCCTCGCGCTTCTAGCGCTGATATTCGCTTTTAAAAACTTCCTGATTTTCTATTTGCTTTCGTTTTGGGTTGTTATCCCTTGATTTTAAAATACCTCTTACCTGCAACATAATACTTTCCTCCACCGCTACTTGAGCGGGTCCGGTTCCTGGGGTGGGAGCCCATTTCCGGCGCCATCTTGGAGTGGTGTGGGGTCAGCTTAGGCGCCAGTACTCACGTGCGCTCTACTGCGCAGGAGCCAGCTAGGGTCTCCTACTTAAGGCGAGTCCCTTTGAGGCTCAGCCTTGAAAAGGTAGCGTTTTGCTGCAGTGGCGCCTCGCGCTTCTAGCGCTGATATTCGCTTTTAAAAACTTCCTGATTTTCTATTTGCTTTCGTTTTGGGTTGTTATCCCTTGATTTTAAAATACCTCTTACCTGCAACATAATAGTTTCCTCCACCGCTACTTGAGCGGGTCCGGTTCCTGGGGTGGGAGCCCATTTCCGGCGCCATCTTGGAGTGGTGTGGGGTCAGCTTAGGCGCCAGTACTCACGTGCGCTCTACTGCGCAGGAGCCAGCTAGGGTCTCCTTCTTAAGGCGAGTCCCTTTGAGGCTCAGCCTTGAAAAGGTAGCGTTTTGCTGCAGTGGCGCCTCGTGCTTTTAGCGCTGATATTCGCTTTTAAAAACTTCCTGATTTTCTATTTGCTTTCGTTTTGGGTTGTTATCCCTTGATTTTAAAATACCTCTTATCTGCAACATAATAGTTTCCTCCACCGCTACTTGAGCGGGTCCGGTTCCTGGGGTGAGAGCCCATTTCCGGCGCCCTCTTGGAGTGCTGTGGGGTCAGCTTAGGCGCCAGTACTCACGTGCGTTCTACTGTGCAGGAGCCAGCTAGGGTCTCCTACTTAAGGCGAGTCCCTTTGAGGCTCAGCCTTGAAAAGGTAGCGTTTTGATGCAGTGGCGCCTCGCGCTTCTAGCGCTGATATTCGCTTTTAAAAACGTCCTGATTTTCTATTTGCTTTCGTTTTGGGTTGCTATCCCTTGATTTTAAAATACCTCTTACCTGCAACATAATAGTTTCCTCCACCGCTACTTGAGCGGGTCCGGTTCCTGGGGTGGGAGCCCATTTCCGGCGCCATCTTGGAGTGGTGTGGGGTCAGCTTAGGCGCCAGTACTCACGTGCGCTCTACTGCGCAGGAGCCAGCTAGGGTCTCCTACTTAAAGCTCCTCCCCTAGCGCAGCGGGGTCGCCTTTCGCTTAGCCTGAGTCGTGCCAGAGTCCTGCCCGTCTGCGCTCGTCAGCGTCTCGTAGGCGGCCGGGGCTGGACGGCTCAGGCCTGTCATAGTTTGTTTAATGTTGGTGCCTGTCTGTGCCGTTTACTAAATATGTTTACTTACACGTCGGCTGATTTACTTGCCCTACGCCTTCCTCGAGGCCATTGCTCCCATATTTTTCCCGGCGGTCGGACCTTAAGGAAAGGCTGTCCGTCATGCGGCTGGCGTCTCCCGGTTTTAAATGGTACCGTGCAGGACAATACATCTGCTCTTCTCCAGTGCCTCCTCCTGAATACCAGGTCTTTAACTGTCACTCTCTTAATATTTGGAATTTGTTGCACAATTCCAATATTATGTGTTTATTTTAGACAGAGACATGGTTAGGTGAGTGCTCCGCACCGGACCTGGCTAATGCCATCCCTCCGAATTATAACATCTTTAGGAGGGATAGAGTATCGGGCAGAGGAGGAGGAGTAGCTCTCATTGTGAAAAAGAGTACTCCCTGCTCAACCTTTCCGGTGGAGAATATCCAGGGATGCGAAGCCCTCGGCTTCACCTTACATTTTTCGCCTCTCCAGGCCTGTACCGGGATTCTTTTATATAGAACACCGGGATCGACGGGACCTTTTTTTGATGAATTGCAAGTAGCTCTTTCAGTTCCTTGTCTTAGGTCTGATCATTGTATTCTTCTTGGAGATTTTAATGTCCATATGGACAATAAATGTGACCCTGACGTTACAAAACTTATTGATATCACGGGCTCGTTAGGGCTATCTCCGTTTTTGCAAGGACCAACACACAACAAAGGTCATACCTTAGATCAGGTATTTTCAACAAGACCTATTTCTGTATCCTCCATACAGCCAGTACTTTGGTCTGATCATTTTTTAATTTCTTTTTCTTTGCCTGTTACTGCCCTCATTCGGGAGAGAAAAATAATTGAGGCCACGCGGATGACGCGCCCGTTCCATCTGCTCTCGGGGGATATGTTATCGGAGGCTCTCATTACTTTTCCCTGCCCTCTTTTGGGAAACTTGGAAGAGAATCTTGCTCTCTTCCAAAAATGGCTTATAGCCAGATTTGAGAACTTAATCCCCGAAAATAAACCTAAATTAGGTGAACGTAGAGCGTCGGCCCCGTGGTTCACTCCCCAGTTGAGGATACAAAGGCAAGAGTGTAAAAGGGCTGAGAGAGCCCGGAGGCGGGCTTACGATTCGATTGAAAAATTGAAATTTCGAGCAGTAACAAAAGCCTATCATCAGTCAATTTGGGATGAAAAAAGGGCCTATTTTGAACGCCGTATTGATGAGGCTGAAAATGTCTGCAAAGAAATTTATAAAGTGGTTCAGGACTTTACCTCTCCTGCCGTTTGTACTCCTAGTCTTACTCACACTGACTCTTGGATACAACAACTAGCCACCTTTTTTGTTAGTAAGATTACAACTATCCAAGCTTCTCTCTCCCTCTCTTATATACGACCGGATTTGAGCCATTCAACTCCATCATCTTTTGCGGAGGGTCAAGGCCCTTTCCTCTCTGAATTCCCTCACATGGGTCTTAGTACATCTTTGGATCTTTTGTCAGGTTTGAAATCTGGCTCTCCTTTAGACCCATGTCCGGCCAAATATCTGGGGAAAGTGGCATCTGCCTTAAACACCTTTGTAAACCCTCTTTTGAATTCTTCCCTGTCTACAGGTGAGGTGCCTCAAGCATGGAAGCGCGCCATGATCCTACCTCTGCTCAAGAAACCTACCTTGGACCCCCTCATCCATGCCAACTACAGGCCAATCTCCCTTCTCCCTGCTCTGGCGAAAGTGGCCGAGAGATACGTGCACAGGATAATTTCCAGTTTCATCGAAGGAAACGGCCTGTTGCACGCCTCGCAATCCGGTTTCCGTGCTAATTTTAGCACAGAGACGGCTTTACTCGAGGTCACTGATGCCATCAGGGAAGTGCTCGATTCTGGGGGAAAGGCCATGTTAGTCATGCTTGACTTGTCGGCGGCGTTCAACACCGTTCCTCACGAAGGCCTCCTTGTAAGACTCTGGGAATGTGGCCTTCGCGGAACGGTGTGGAACTGGCTTAAATCCTTTCTGGCCGACCGCCGGCAAACGATCTGGGCGCTCCTTTTTCCGCTGATATGGCTCCGCTAGAGGTGGGAGTCCCTCAGGGCTCCATCCTCAGCCCTATGCTTTTTAACATCTTTATGGCCCCTCTGGCGGTAGTCGCGGAATCGTTTGGCGCCCAGATTGTGTCATACGCTGATGACACCCAGCTCCTGTTCACATGTGACAGGGGCGGGTCATTTAATGGCACACAGATCAGGGATTGTCTTGGTGCGGTATTTGAGTGGTTCAAATGTCATGGCTTAAAATGTAACTCCGATAAGTCGGAGTTCCTTTTTTTTGGATGCGCTCCTGAACCCAATTGGAAATCTTGGTGGCCACAAGACATGTTTCCCCCTGATAATGTGTCTTTTAAGGCCAAAAATTTGGGAGTGATAGTGGATTGTGAACTATCTTTTGGGCCTCACATCTCGTGCCTTTCAGGAAAATGCTTTGGCATTCTGCGGATGTTGAGGAAATTTCTTCCCTTACTATCACCCAATCATAGGAAAACAGTTGTCCAGGCCTTGATCGGTTCTCGACTGGACTACGCAAACGTTCTTTTTTGGGTTTACCGAAATATCTTTTGACCCGTTTGCAAGTAGTCCAGAACTCGGCAGCCCGAGCCATCTATGGACTCCCGAGGAGAGCTGATGCCACTGTTTTATTGAACACCTTACACTGGCTACCTATCTCTAAGAGAATTCTTTTCAAAAGCCTGACCGTGGCCTTTAAAGCTCTACACGGCATCGGCCCCAAATATATTGGGAAACGTCTTTCCCGGTATTTACCTATCAGGACCCTGAGGTCATCTGGTCTGTCCATGATGACAGTTCCTGCTATTCGGCGTGCAAGAATGGGAGGTCGGTCTTTTCGTTACCTAGCACCAAAGGCTTGGAACGATTTACCCTTGTCCTTGAGACAGGCTCCCTGTCTTCTTGCTTTTAGGAAAGATCTGAAAACATGGCTCTTTACGAAATAGTTTTCTTTTCTTTTGCTTCTGCTTTTTTGCTTGTATGGTTGTTTTTATTTGCTAATATTCTTCGCCAAAGCGCCGGGATGCTCCATGGAGTAGCCGTGCGCTATAGAAGAAATAAATTAACATAACATAACATAACATTAAAATAGCTTTTTGCCGGCCCTAACATGAGCCAGGATGGAGCTGATATAAGCAACACAAGGTCAAACGCTATGAAGAGCACTAACAACCAGGCACTGATCCCCACCCATCCAATCTTTCACCCCAAAGGACGTGAAGGGACTTGAGAGTGCCTCATAGGCAACAGTAGAACGGGATAGTGAAGCAGGCTTGGATTAACCAAATGTACCATTATCACAAAAATCTAAGCCTCAGAAGAAAAGGATGCTGGAAAAGAGATGTCCTCTCTGGAGAATGTTTTCGTTTTCGCACATGCCCAGACAAAGGCTTGGATGGGCATATCTGAGGCATATGAAGCTGTTCAGGCTGTAACTGTCTCGTGTGTGAACTAAAGAACCAAGCAAATAAATGAAAGTGGATTAACGTTTTGGAGTACACTCTTCAATTTTGTTTGAATTTGGAAAAGTTGATGGTTAAGAAGGCGTAAGACTTGCACGTTAAGCTGTGCGCCTGATGTAGGAGTGGAACTTTGCTCCGTTTGTTGTTTCAATTACTGTCAGCTTGAAAAGAGCAGATTACGCTCACCAGGATGCACACACAAGGAAATAAAAGGATATCAGTCACAAGTCAGACCACGTTGAAAAAGAGGTGTGCACTGTAACTTCTGTAATGTCTCTCTGGAGGAAGGGCATAAAAGCGCCCAGGAGAGTGACATCTCCTGTCGGAGCCCAGAACTCTTGGTGCACTTGGTGACTCAATAACAGTACAATATGCTGGCAATATAAATTAACTGATACCACAAAGGATCAAAAAGTCACAACTTGCACCCTGGAATGGATTGATTTCTTCCCTGATGCTGGATTCGGCAGCCCCTTGAATAGATCAAATCTCTTAACCCTGTTTTATGCAGTTCCTGAGCTAAGGGTGGTGATACAACAACAGATTGGAGCTTAACTGAGCAGTGTTCTAAAATGCAAAGCGGAGTTTGTAACACCAAGCATGAGCAGGTTAGTGCTAAGCCGTCTGGACAATTTCCATATAATGGGCAGCCACGGCTGGTAGTGGGAGTACTGGCCGGGCGGTGACGTGGGGAGGGGGAGGGGCAGGGTGGGGGGTAGTAATGTATGGATTACAGACTTTAACAGGTGAGTAAACATAAAAATAAATAAAACGAATTTCGTTGCTTGCACTGCATCACCAAATGCGATGCAGTGCGCGCAACGAAATTTTATTTATTTATTTTTATGTTTATTTACCTGTTAAAGTCCGTAATCCATACATTACTAACCCCCACCCTACCCCTCCCCCTCCCCCGTCACCGCCCGGCCAGTACTCCCACTACCGGCCGTGGCTGATAATGGGAGCTGATGTTTTACCATACCCCCTTTCATGACACAGGGTCAAAGCTGTAGAATGTCAAAATCAGCCTGCCAAGAGTCTCTGGGACCATCAAGCCGTGATAAATACTCCCACTGGTAGCCCCAGAAGGAGTGACCAACAGGACTCCAAAAATGTTTCCTATGAAAACCTTCCTATTACTACAAAGGATCACTCAAGAGTAATCAAATCACCAAACTTTGCAGGAAAGATTTCCCAATCAGACCACCAAGACTGGACATGGGTAGCAGCCGCACTCGTAAGTGGCGGCAGATGTTATTGAAGAGGTGAATTGAGCTGCATTGTAGAGAGCCAACCACTGTCAGCCATTGCAGGAGATCCTTACAGGATGTCAAGAGAGTGTGAGGCAATCTGTATTGAGAAGGACTGTTTTGGCATTCTATCCTGAAACATAATAGGACTACCTCAAAAAGAAGAGAGAGGCCTCACTAATCCAAGAAACAGGGTACCTTATACAATGAACGTATCCTAAAAAAATTCTCTTGGATAAATGTGTTCATTCACAACATCTCACACAGTGCTATCCATACATTCACATACATCCTCATAATACTCTTAAGATGGGGCCCATCAATCAATTATAAAAATCTGTTTAGTAATATATACAATAATATATTTAAAAAATCATTTGTAAACGATATATTAAAAATACTTCTAAAAACAATCTCAAGTTCTCTTAGAATATTATCACAAAGGTTAAAAAGAGAGACAATAAACATGACAGAAATATATATCGTTTTTTAATGTAGGAGGACGTGGTATGCAGACTCTACGGTTGTCACTATGACCCTAAGGTGGATAAAAACACTATAGATGGGTTGGACATCGCAGTAAAATTCCTAGACCTATTGGAGGGCTTCTTAGTTCCCATTACCACATCCTGGAAATAGGACCATGACTTTATAACCGAGGTTCCTCAACCTATTATACGATTTGCTCATCAGAATCAGGAAACTAATTGGATTAAAGCGTTCAAGTACCACGGTGGGGGGGCAATTTAGCCCAAGCAATAATTACATAAAAACCACGCAAACCCAAGTGGGATTTAATTTAATCTATGACCCGAATCCTGTATGGAGGACCATAACTATAAGGTGCATAATATATAGTTTAGAGGGACATTAAGATTTCTGTTGTCCTGAAGAAGGTGGTTCTACAATATTTGTTTCCCTAAAATCCGTTGACTCTTCCTTTGTTTTGCATTGTTAAATTCGAGGAACTATGAAGTACATGTATTACAACATTTACCGGCTTATGTGACATTGACTCATTCGAATTAACACAACTGTGATGACAAATGTTTGTCATGTTTATTGTCTCTCTTTTAATGCCTTTGTTATAATATTCTAAGAGAACTTGAGATGGTTTTTAAACGTATTTTTAATATATCGTTTATAAATGATTTGTTTTTTTATATTATGGTATAACTGTTTTTTCATTGAATGTATAATGAAACATATTTTTATAATTGATTGATGGGTCCCATCTTAAGAGTATTATGAGGATGCATGTAAATGTATGGACAGCACAATGTGAGATGTTGTGAATGAACAAATGTATCCAAGAAAATGTGTTTTATGATACATAATGGGACTAGCCAGTAAGCTACGCGATGAAGACTAACTAAAATTCATAAATAAGCATGCTATGTGTTGCTTCCAAGAAACCTGGGATCTATCTGGTAGTACTGTAAATGTTTTTTTGTAGTTCAGTGTGCTTGAAAAACGCCCTAGGAAGGGGTGCCTCTCCAGTTGGGTGTCCTGTACATTGAATTGCAGGATAGAGATTTGTGATGCATCGCAACTTTCCCCAAATGTATTGAATGTGAGTGTTTTTTCAACTGGCTTACAGAATGATGTGATTAATATGCTTAATGTTTAGATTCCACCCAGATGCTCCCCAGAGGTACAGACAGTTTGAGGAAAATTTTGTCAGCTATATAGAGTCTCCGAGAGGGAAAGTTGATACCCAAAAGGCGTTTGAGGCTGGGAGAAAAGGTGAACATATGGTACTGATTTGTGGGGACTTTAATACACAACCTTCGGATATAATGACTAATTAAGAGGCACTGGTCGAAGACCACTGCTGTGGTATTCCTGAGTTAGATACTAGTTCCCTCAAATCAAACAGAAAAAGCAATGCTTTTTCAACATTCCTACTAACCTATCAACTATGTTTTACTAACGATCACACTCCCTCAGACTCTCCGGATAAAGTAACCGATGGTAATGGCAATAGGCCATCACTGCTTGAATATAATATAAATAACATTGAAAGCTGAATGAGGGTCCTTGATTTGGTGGTTGTTAGTAGACTAGAAAGTGATCATGACCCTGTGGTACTATGTGTTAAATTCAGCTCTGAAAAGTATTTTAACTCTGTTTTGTACGTCAAGGGGAACTATGGCCTTGAGATTTCTCCACCTAACAACAGAAAGAGTATAAGATGAGACACAATGAAATATCTGACCGATATACTACTCCTGGATACCATATTGGTAAAATAAGGCACCACTATACTGAATACTTTGATTGAGAACAGCGATATGATATTGATAGCATTTGGTTCTATGATGAAAGACCTGGAACTGCTGTGGACTAAGCCGGTTGAGGCTAAGACAGCTCACCACAGTAGATGTAATTGAATTAGTAACTGGTATAGTTGGTATGATGCTGAATGTTGCTCTATGAAAATAACTATTTCATAAGCCCTGATTTCGCGACATCGCAGCTTACAGAACAAAGCATGATTCTGATTATGCAGGTGAGGGATATAAAAATCTTTCAAATATCAAGGAATTGGCTTGCCAAAATGCTCAGTGGGTGGAGCTAAGAGAGTGCTCTTCTAGGAGAGATTTGAAAAGATTCTGGTAGATTGTTTCTCGGGTAGTGAAGTGGTGATCAAACATGCTAGACAGTCACACTGGCCCAATGCTTTGGTCAAGCTCTTTAATTTTGTTACCACTTTTCCTGCGTTCCCTGCTTTTCCCTTCTAATGTGTATCCTATCTTCTCCCTTCTTGGGCTGTTTATTTTTCTTTCCTGAGTAATGGGAGTCAGGTGAGAAAGGAAGCAGTATAATGCCCCTCCCCTTTCTAGAACGAACGCTTGACTTTATTGAACAAACTTCTTATGTCAGATCTGGGAGAGAACGCTGG
Organism: Lissotriton helveticus; assembly: GCF_964261635.1. Lineage (NCBI taxonomy): Eukaryota > Metazoa > Chordata > Amphibia > Caudata > Salamandridae > Lissotriton > Lissotriton helveticus. The sequence continues at coordinate 406,643,291 of NC_136070.1, forward strand.
AGTGTTTCTCCGAGTTTTCCCCTGAATCTTCATTCGATATTCATTCCTGCTCCCTCACCTTTGGTAAAGCAGCCTCTGCCTTTTGTGGACCGGATTTGGACATGGCTGAAAACCGCTTGGGGGCATGTTTTCATATGCCGCCAGGCATTGATTCGCGGCGCCCGCCGCCTTGGATTCAAACGCGGCTGGTGCCGCGAGGCCTAGAACGCGGCCAAAGCCGCTTGTGTTTTGTGGCTCCCGCCGCGAGGATTGGAGCGCGGCTAAAGCCACTTGTGTTGCGCGGCTCCCGACGCAAGGATTGGAACGCGGCTAAACCCGCTTGTGTTGTGAGGCTCCCGCCGTGAGGATTGGAACGTGGCTATACCCACTTGTGATTCGCGGCTCCTGCCGCAAGGACTGAAACGCGGCTCTAGCCGCTTGTGCATTTTGGCTCTCGCCACAAGAACTTGACCGCGGCTAATGCCGCCTGGGATAAACTGCAACCACCGGCAAGAATTCAACTGCAAATACCGATAGGGAAACATTTCATCCAGGCCATCGCTGCAGGTGGAAGAAAACGGCCCGAGTTGCCGATTATGTTAAAAAAGTAAAACACTTGGTATGAGACGTCGTGGATTACAAGCAGTGCGGTGAAGGAACCGTAACTGCTGCATGAGTTGGCCTGGGAACAGTAACTCAAAGAGGTGCCTTTTTGTATTTGGAAGCCCCTACACAACATCCCTTGTTTGTAGCCATATATTTTCAGTTTCTTTCGTGGCAGGAGCATTGACCTACCCCACCTCCTTTTCACTTATCTCTGAGGCGCACGGCAGGAGCCGGCAGCACCGCCTCCTTCGCCAGGGATCGCAAGACTTTGCATTTTTTACATCGTGGCTGGTAATCAAGAAGAACATTCTGTGCCAGGAAAACATTGCCTATCTGACCCTACGCATTTGCCTTTTCTCGGTAAGAAGACATTGTGTGTTTTTTTTTCTTTCTATTATTAGACATTGTAGGGCAGGCAGTAAAACGTGTCCTTCTTTTTGGTTCTCCCTGTATCCTCGTAATAGCTCTTTCTTTTTCTTTTCTCTTTTCTTAGGACCTGTTGCAGGTCGTTCCCCAGACTTCATGTAAAACTCTCTCTACATTGAACAACACCTCCGCAGACGTCCCATTTCTGCAGCATCCCTACGCATCCTGAACTACCTCACGAGTGAGGTACTTTCTCCGCCTTCCCCTATAAATCTATCCCTCACACATATTATACTTTATGTGACGGATTGGTTTGGAAGGGAGAGGGGAGGTTCTTGTCGTTCCTGCGGTACCTGGGTTTCAGGTGAGTTGAATACTGACAGAAAGACAAGCCCACGAAATTACTACCGCCCGAGGGAAGATGGATCCAGAGAGACTTACGGAGGGTCAACTCTCCGCTGACTCTTCTTCCCTTCCTTCAACTCAAGACCTAGCCACTGCATTAGTAACCCTACAACACGTGGTTCAGGTACTACGGCAGGAAAATTTGTCCTTAAAGTCAGAATTACAGACTAGACAGGCATATACCCCTTGGGGCCCTTCCTCGGGAGCCACCCTGAAAACACACCGTCCGGTGTTACAACTAGCAACTTTCCATTATGACAAGTCGGCAGCGGAAGGGGGATCCTCCCCGTTTGGTATCACTGTGGTTACTCCTATCCCTGTTCCATTAGCGAATCCTGAACGTTTTAACTGAGAAAGTGGTAAATATCGCAGCTTCATGAACCAATGTTATTTACAGTTCATGTGTAGGCCTACTGCTTTTCCCGATGACACCGCCAAGGTAGCTTTTGTAATCTCCTACCTTATGGGTATAGCTGCAAATTGGTCTATCCCTTTAGTTGAAACAGACGACCCTTTACTACATAACTTTCCCGCTTTTCAGGAACAGATGCGAAGGTTATTTGACAAACATACATTCATGCATGCCAGTGACACGGAACTGTTAAACCTTAGACAAGGAAAGAGTTCCTTGCTTTCATATGTTACGGAATTCAATCGACTAGTGGCTGAGACTCGATGGCCGCATGAAAAAAGAACCTCCTTATTCTATAAGGGTCTGAACGATGAGCTAAAGGACATTTTGTCTCAAATAGTCGACCCCCAAGACGAATGTACCGCATTTATAGATTTAGTCATCAAATTGGACCACAGGCTTAGAGAAAGACATGGCGAGAAAGGCCGGGGGGAAATACCCCGAGTGGTCCAGTTTAGAAGTCCCAAAAAACGAGGAACATAGATCAGCCGCAGATGAGCCGATGCAAATCGGAGGAATTAGAGGTCCTCGCACAAGAGAAGAAAAAGACAAGAGACGTAATCTCAATCTGTGTCTCTATTGTGGTAAAGGAGGCCATTTCACACGAGAATGTTCTGTGCGCCCTAAATTTGCAGGTCCCCGAAACATTCTGGCATTGGCCTGGAACAAGCGAGATGCCGCCGTTTCCAGAGTGTTTGGAGAAATTGGGCCAGCAAGGGATTTCGTTTAAAAATTCTCAGTATCAGCAAGGAAGGACTCAGATTAAATAGAGTACCCGCACTACCATTGGTTAGTAGCTGAATACAATTTTTCTAATGCACATCAAAATATGTTACCACACTACCATAATGATATGAAAAAATGCAAAAACCAGGTAGTTGATTCAAAAGATTATTATTTTCTTTAGAAAGAATGAATGCAGTCAATAAAAACAGGGTACAGAAAAATGCATTTGAGATCTAGAAGGAGTGTCATATATGCTCCAAACTAAAATCACAAGACAAGTCTAAACTGCTAGTAAATGATAATACAATGATTTCAAATCAATACAAGAAAATCATTGATAACTGATAAGTAGTAAGCAGAATTAGACTTAGTAGTCGACGTTTCTGTCTTTTGGAAAGTTGATCCATAAGACCATCATCAGGACAAGGACTTTATGCATTGTAGTTGATGACCCTAGGGAGAACTGTAACAAAATAACATCACATTACAACCTGGTTATATTGCGACACAGAAATTAAATACATGTCTATTCCTAAAAATGGAGAGAACATATTTAAAAACATATTCAGTCGGTGTGGCGACTCAATGTCAATTTAGGTCATCATTTTATGTTTAAATCATACGCTATGCAATAAAGTTGGTTATGAATATAACTCACATGGATTGGGATAACACAACATAAACCTCCACAGATGGTCAGTGATGCTTGGTGAAGTTAATCGGAGCAACAGGGAAACTTTGCCAATTATCAGGTCAAAAGTTTAAAACAACTGTATTGCTGTAAGATAAACATAGCAGGGTCACTATATTGTTGTTTAGTAATTAGCGATAGAACAGTGAACCGGCTATGTAAAAAATATTACCTTGTTTTGAGATATCTGTTGCACAGTAAAGTTAAAGGTGTATGAAGGTTGGCTTGATTGGCAGTTGGTCAAAGTTCACAACCTGTGTGTTTTTATAAAGGGAGGAGATCGATCTTATTTTAACTCCATCAGCTGTCTCTACCGATTTGTATTAAAGAACATTAAATTCATAATGCACAGTTAACATCGTTCTTGCCTAAGTTAACGCTGAGGGGTAAGCCCGAGGGTAAATATTAACACTTGATCGTAACAATTAGAGCGATCTGTTTGGTAGGCAGATACAATGCAATGTTTAATACTTGCAAGAGTTCAAAAAAAGTGCATTCAGGAGGACTTAAAAATCCTACAAACTTATGAAAATAATGCGTGTTTGCAACGTATACACGTATCCGCTAACTGCCTTCCGGATAACTTGTGATGTTATTAAACTATATTAAGGAGTTTACTTAAACACGAATACAAACTTCGTGGCTAAAGCAGGGAAACACGCACTTTACGCGGTCAATGGCAAAACCTCGCGAGATTGCAAATCATAGGACGCAAGGGTGGACTGTGTGCGCTATCGGAGTGGCGGCCATATTGGAACGTTCACACACGGCAATATAATGATTGCCGTGTGTGAACGTTCCAATATGGCCTCGCGAGGTTTTGCCATTGACCGCGTAAATTGATTTAAATAGCGGCACCGTGTTACTTGAACTATCAGCAGTTTCCGAATTGATGTGCTGTTGCCGCCGAGATCGTAACTTTGTTGTTTCGCTCTTCATTTAAAAGTAAGTGCGTGTTTCCCTGCTTTAGCCACGAAGTTTGTATTCGTGTTTGTATTCGTGATCCTTGGGGTGCCCTGGTTACAAAAACATAACCCCAAGATAGATTGGGTCCGGAGAACGGTGACCTTGGATTCTAATTTTTGTATCCAAAATTGTTATCAAGAAGCAATTGATTGGGTGTATCCTTCAGTTTGCGCCTCTTGTAGCGTACATAGGTTGGATCGTCTTCCCAGCTGCTATGACCATTACATAGTGTTATACATCACATCATGTTACGAAGCTTCCTTAAGTCTGAACTTTTAAACCTATCGTCCCATGTTGGACGTACGTTTTAATGAGGGGTATTGCACTCATTTTTAACGACACAAATGTGGCGCTTTTTGTGATATATATGTGAGATATATGTTATCTTCTACTAAAAATCTCAGTATAGCGCACAGAGGGACTGAATTTTGGTCCCAATAGAACCCCTCTCTGAGTACTTCAAAAGAAGGAGGGAGGGTTCGATCAAAAGGATGCAAAGCACTTTTGGTGTTTTAGAACGGGCTTAGAGGTAAACTATAAGGTATAGATCGATTCTAAACTACAAATGATGGTAGAATTAAGAGATGGCATTATTCCACTTGGTATAATATGTATACTAATTGTCTGTTTTGTTTAAACTTGTTTATCTAAAGAATGGGCTCCTGGTGACTTCTAGGAGTTCACTGATACGGTGTAATACCGTGAGTTTTTGAAAACAAAAAAACTTTTTCTAAATACATTTTTTTCACAAATATATCCTCACGGAGTGGACGCGCCTTAGCGAGCACGGACCCCCGGGGGATTTCACTTTATGGTCCTGAAGAAAGCTGAGCCGAAGGTGGCACGTAACAGCAGAAACATGTCGACCTTTTTTAGGACACAGTGATTTCCAATAAAATCACCATATAGTCCACACCTGTTTTAATGTGACCAGCTGACCCATTATTAAAGTTTTTCTAGGTACTGCTGGGATCTTTTAAAATTTGCACTCACATCACTAACCACACTCTAATTGTTTCAATACAAACCAGCTCCGCTGCAATTGCAGGCGTTGAAGCACATGGGGGGGACATTCGGTCTCCCTCGTGGGAACCCTATGATGAAGCATGTCACCACTAGGGTGAGTGAGGGTTCTTTTTACCAATAGAGTTGTCCTTTTACCAATAGAGTTGTCCTTTTATGTCTCCGTTCTTTCCCTTTCCCCTTGTTTTCGTATTTTGCACAGCACATTAACTGTTAGTCACTCTTTAGTTGTTGAATTATATTTGATAGGGGTAGGAGAGTGACTTCTGAAACCCTTACTCTGTTGTTGGTTAGACCAATTATATGTACCAGAGGTGCTAAGAGAGCAAGTACTACAATGGGTACATTCTTCCACCTTGGTAAGCCACCCAGGGATAACTAAAACCCACGACATGTGTAACAGATGGTTTTGGTGGGACACTATGGCCAAAGATATCCAGAGTGTTGTTTCCTCATGTCCTACATGCGCCACACAGAAAACCTCTTGTGCTACTCCAGTGGGATTATTACACCCTCTTCAAGTTCCTCCTTACCCGTGGCATACAGTGAGTATGGATTTTATCACCGACCTCCCCCCAGAGGAAGGTTTTACCGCCATACTTGTCATCGTAGACTCTTTTACCAAGGTAGCGCATTTTGTGCCTCTACCCAAAGTTCCTACTGCTAGTGAGTTAGTAGCTGTTTTCATACATAATGTGATTCGATTGCATGGAATCCCTTCAGTTCTGGTGTCAGATCGGTGCCCCCAATTTGTTTCTAAATTCTGGCACTGTTAGACCTGGCATCATTGGCATGAGTCTCTCCTCCATTTTTTTTCTGTTTGCCTCCTCTGTTTACGATGTTTTTGCTGGTATATTACTTTGGGAACTGTGCCACTGCTGATCAGTGCCACAGTGCAAGTGCTCCCTATGTGAAATGGATGTATTAATTGGATTCCATGTTTGGCTTATTTGGTTTACTGTCAGTCCCTAGTAGAGTGCACCAGGAGTGCCAAGGCTTGTAAATACAAATGCTGCTAGTGGGCCTGCAGCACGTGTTGTGCCACCCACAGAAGCAGCCTGATAAATTATGTCTAAAAGGTCTGCCATTGCTAGACCTACGTGCACAAGTACACCTACTTGCCAGTCCCTAAAACCTTCCCTTAACTTCATGTTAGTCACCCCTATGGTAGGCCCACGGGCAGGGTGCATTGTAAGAATAAGGTAGGACAAGCCTGACAAGGTTGGCATGTCCTAATAGTGAATTACAGCCATATTCGTTTTTCACTATTGTAAGGTAACCTGCTCTCCATGAGTTAGAATGGGCTGCCATGATTATTAATGCTATAATCCTAGCGGGCTCAGGGAGCATGGTGCAATGTCGAGTTTGGTATCCCTGAACTCAGGGTTTAATAACGCATCCGTTTGGGTGGATGGTTTTTAGACTCTGTGTTTGAAAATAGCACTTTTAGAAAGTGGCTATTTTCTTGTCTAACTGTCTACTGGTCACTGCTGGTTTGGTGTGTGTGTGTCAGGAGCTGGGTGGCTCCAGAGGTCTGAATGAGTCAGTGTGGGGTGAGTGGGGCATTTGCATTGAGAGTAGGGAAAGAGTAGCTCTTGATAGCCTGCCCTGCCTGACACAATGCTGGTTCCACCTCCTGCCAGGCGACTGATGGCTCTGTGCCTGCCAGGGACGATCCTGGCCCCACCTCCTACCGGGCGACTGATGGCCCTGCCCCTGCCAGTGATAATGCTGGCTCCACTCCTGCTGGGCGGCTGAAGACTCTGCCCTGCACAGTGAATAGGCCAGGTGCCTCAGCCTGGCAACACCCACAACAAACCCAGGATGGGGGGAAATTCCCCAGCATGGACAAAGGGATCAAAGCCAAAAAGTGGTATAAGAGAAGGACCCCTGAACTGAGAATTTAGATCACTTCTGACAAGGAAACCTGAACCAAGGACAAGAAGCCTACCCCTTCTGCCAGTGTGCTGTTTGTTGGGGGAATCCAGCAGTTGCTTCTTTATTTTTGCCAAGAAACCAGGAGAGAGGAACTGAGTGTGTACTCTCAAGCTTTGCCAAGGAAACTCTCCAAGGACTGGAAGAGTGCCAGTCTCCTGTTGAAGTCACAGGGTCAAAGGACTTCATTTATTTGCTGAAAGTGCTTGTTGCTGGACCCTGAAAATCCAGCACCTCTGAAGAATCCAGCAATCCCGACGCCGACGGACGCCGCCGAATCCAGCTCGACATCGTCAGTACAGCTCCCGTGTCCCGCACCTTCGACGCCAGACGCCGGGCCCGATCGACGCCAGTGAGTAGCGAGTTCGGCTCCAGCTCCAAGTGACCCCGTGTCGGCGCCGCCGCTGATCGCATCGACGCCGAGCCCTCTCGACGCCGTGAGCGCTGCTCACTCTTGCAACATCACCATCACCATCGACATCGACGACGCCGCCGTATCCTGCTTCGCCTCGTGAGCGCTGCTCCTGCCTGACAGCTGTCGGCGCCACTGCAGATCGCCCCGACTCCGAGGCTCGATCGACGCCGAAGACGCGACGCCGGACATCTCGACGCCGCTGATCATCGTGTGCTTCACTTTTCCAAGGTACTGTGTTGTGGGGGTCTGTTGTGACTCCGGGCTCGATGTAGCGCTCCTCACGGTCGACGCCGAACCTTTGGATTAACTTTCTCGACGTCGTGTGACTCCCGTGTGGGTTACATTGTTGCCAAGAACTGTGTTTTAAAGAAGAAGAGTTGCTTTTGTTACTAAAGACTTTGTGCTAAGAAGAAACTACACTTGAACTGTTATTTTTCCTTCCAAGAGTATTTATTAAGATTGTGGTATATTTTTGTCGTTATTTGGTCTTGTGCTAAGCCTTATATAAACATCCTTATTTTTATAATACTACTGTGTCGTGTCCATTTGTAGTGTATTCACTTTATTACTGTATGTGGTCATAAATGCTTAACGCACTGCCTCTGAGATAAGCCAGTCTGCTTTGCCAAGCTACCAAGGGGGTGAGCAGGGGTTATCTAAGTGTGTGATTCCCTTGCCCTGACTAGAAAAGGTGTGTCACTATTTGTCAGAAGTGTATACCTCTGCCAACTAGAGACAGCCGCTTCTAACATTGGTGGGTCAGCGGTGAAGATTTGAACTTTGCATTTATGACCCATGTGCAATGATTAGTGTACGCTACATAGTGAAAGCAGACCATAGCGCAGCCACAATCTGTTTTGGTTGGATATTCTATTTTTGTTCTCCGCTTTCCTGAAGCTTGATTTTTGAAACTGCCAGTTTTGACCATGAGTGATGCTGGAGTCACTACCCCTGTTGTTGTGGAGGAGTTTGATAGGAAGAAGGTAAAGAAATACAACAGAAAGCAATTGGACCACTTTTGCGAGCAGTTGAAAGTTCCTACCACAGGCTGCAAAAACAAAGAGGAAGTTCTCAAAGCATTGGAGGCCTGGTTAGAGGCCAGAGATCCCTCTAATGCGGTGGTGGTACCATAGAGGAAGGGGAAGAGGAAGTGCCTGTGAATGGGCCTGTATCCCCTCCCGGCAGCAGTGTTTCCTCCAAGGGTCTTTCTCCTGAAGAAAGAGAAGAAAGGGCGAAGGAGCGAGCATACAACATGGAAATGGCAAAACTTAAGATAGATGGGCAGTTGGAGATAGAAAATGCAAGAGGCAGGAGAGAAGCTGATATGGAGATCAAAAGGTTGGAGTTTGAAAGAGAGAAGTTAGCTTTTGAGCGTGAGAAAATGGTGAGGGACATGGAGCTCAAAGCTAAGAATTTAGAATTGAATCCCTCTGGTGGCAGCATCCCATCTGTGCCTGCAGAAAGTAGGTTTTATTTTCCCAAAGATGTGATCAAAGATTTTCAGAAGCATGAGGATATTGGTCAATGGTTTAAAGCATATGATTTAGCGTTGTTGGCCCACCGGGTCCCTGAAAAGGATTGGGGAGCGGGGTTGTGGGGTCGCTTTGTGAATGAGGGAAGAGATACCCTGTTGGACATTCCTGTGGAGGATAGGATGTCTTATACTCATATGAAAGATGCTTTAATGTTAAGGTATGGCCTAACCCCAGAAAAGTACAGACAAACCTTTAGAGAATGTAAGAAGTTGCCTGGTACTACGTGGGTTGAATATTTGTCATTTTTTTGCAGAGCCATGGATGGTTGGGTAAAGGGCAGCAAAGTGGAAAGTTATGATGCTCTTTATGATTTGTTTGCTTGGGAGCACTTGTCTAATAACTGTTTTCCTGAGCTGCGGCAGCACCTTATTGATAGCAAGATATCTAACCCTAGAAAACTTGCTGAGGAGGGGGACCGCTGGGTCAGTACCAGGGTCCACCAGGGTCCAGTGGGAGACTCAGCCAAAGGTGGGCAGGGTCCCCAGCAGAAGAGTGGGGGGGACAAGGGTAAACAGAGGGAGTTCCAGAAAGGGCCCCAAAGTAATCCCCAAGGGAACCAAGGGAAGGGTTCCCAGCCTCCCCCAGTGAAGAAGTCAGAGGCCCCGACAGGTAAACCTGTTCATAGGGGCCCAATGACCTGCTACGCTTGTAAGCAGGTGGGACACCGTTTTTATGATCCTCAGTGTCCCCTGAAGAACTCTAATGCACCACCACGTGCACACCCCCGTCAGTTGGCGAGTGTAGCCCTGGGAGGGGAGGAGATGGTTGCCCCTGGTGGGGAGGGTCCCGCAGAGATGTCCCTGGTCTCTTTAGGAGCCATGGAAATGGTCCCTCCACCCCCTCTGCCTAGTAACAGTAAGAAATATAGGCAGTGGGTGACCATTAATGGCCATAGAGTGGAAGCTCTCAGAGACACCGGAGCGAGTGTGACAGCTGTCAAGTGTCACTTGGTGTCCAGAGAGCAGGTGGTTCCCCACGCATTCTACCCTGTGATAGCTGCTGACAACTCCCAGAGAGAGTGTGAGGTAGCTCAAGTTCCCTTTAAATGGGGGGGGGGAGTTTCAGGTACTCTTCAGGTTGCTGTAAGGCCCGCCATGCCTGTTGATTGTCTCCTGGGCAATGATTTGGAAGACTCCCCTTGGGCTAAGGTGGAGAGGGAGACACATTTGAAAATGTTGGGTGTGCCAGAGTGGGTGTGTGCAACCACTCGATCGATGACAGCAAGTAAGGGTGATGATGGGGTCCCGGAGCCTGAAAGTATGGCCCAGGGCCCAGCTGTGAAGAGAAGAGGCAGGGGGCACGGGAAACCATCCCCCATAGTTCCCGTGGTCCAGGAGGAGGCAGACCCTGAGGGGGATGCCCTGGAACCCACAGGTGAACAAGTAGCTGAACTGGGAGACCTGCCGAGCTGACCCACTGGCAGCAGGATGGTGGTCCCTCCAGGGAAGAATTTTGTGCTGAACAGAAAGTGTGCCCTTCTCTTGTGGGTATGAGGCAGCAGGCCTCAGCCCAGACAACAGGTGATCAGTCAGGGTCACATTTGGTCTACTGGGAGAACGATCTCCTGTATAGCGAGCCTAAGGCTGCTGAGCCTGGGTCAGCCCGTGTGCTGGTGGTACCCCAGCGCTTCAGAGCCTTCCTACTGGGTTTGGCTCATGACGTTCCTTTAGCTGGACATCTGGGGCTGGACAAGACCTATGACAGGCTTGTCACCCATTTTTATTGGCCTCAGATGAGAAGGGATACAGATATCCATGGCAAAACCTGTCAAACTTGCCAGGCAAGTGGGAAAAGCGGGCGGAAGCAGAAGGCTCCCCTCCAACCTTTTCCCGTGGTCAGTACCCCCTTTGACCGGGTGGGGATTGACATTGTTGGGACCCTGGACCCCAAGACAGCCATGGGCAACAGGTTCATCCTGGTCTTGGTGGACCATGCCACACGGTACCCAGAAGCCATCCCTCTCAGGACAGTGACGGCCCCCGTGGTGGGACGGGCACTGATGGGTGTTTTCTCCCGAATGGGGTTCCCCAGAGAGGTGGTGTCAGACCGGGGCACCAACTTCATTTCCAATTATATGAAGTCTCTGTGGAAGGAGTGTGGGGTAACCTACAAGTTCACCACTCCTTACCACCCTCAAGGTAATGGGTTGGTTGAGAGATTCAACCGTACCCTTAAAGGCATGATTATGGGTCTTGAAGAACCAATGAGGCGTAAATGGGACGTCCTCTTGCCATGCCTGCTGTTTGCTTACCGTGAGGTGCCACAGAAGTCTCTAGGGTTCAGCCCCTTTGAGCTTTTGTATTGACACCCGGTAAGAGGACCTTTGAGTCTGGTCAAAGAAGGCTGGGAGCAATATCCCAGGAAACCTCCCCAGGATGTATACAGTTACATGCTGGCCTTTAGGAACCAGACTAGGCGCTTCAGAGATCTTGCTCAGGCAAATCTGGAGGCCAGCCAGGAAGAGATGAAGTGGTGGTACGACCAGAAGGCCACTCTGGTGGAGCTTCAGCCTGGTCAGAAAGTTTGGGTCATGTCCCCTGTGGAACCTTGTGCGCTCAAGGACAGGTGGACTGAACCGTTTGAGGTTGTGGAGAAAAAGAGCGATGTCACCTACATGGTGGACTTGAAGTCTCCCAGGAACCCCTGGTGGGTCCTGCATGTCAACCGTTTAAAGCCCCACTTAGAAAGGTCCGAAGTGGGCATGCTCCTAGCTACAGATGCTGGAATGGAGGAGGAGAGTGAGCCTCTTCCTGACCTCCTGTACGCAAAAGAGCAAGATGGGTCAGTGGATGGTGTTGTCCTCTCTGACACACTGACCCCTGAGCAGCAGCAAGATTGTCTCCATCTGTTGGGACAATTCCCTGATCTGTTCTCCTTGATTCCTGGTGTCACTCAGTGGTGTGTCCATGATGTGGACACCGGGGACAGCACTCCTGTGAAGCACAAGGCTTACAGAGTGACTGACAAGGTCAGAGCATACATCAAGGAGGAGGTCTCCAAAATGTTTGCCTTAGGGGTGGTTGAGTCCTCTAGCAGTCCTTGGGCCAGCCCAGTGGTCTTGGTCCCGAAGGCTGCAGCGCCTGGTGCTTCACCAGAACTTCGGTTCTGTGTGGATTACCGAGGACTCAATTCAGTCACCAAGACTGACGCGCACCCCATCCCCAGGGCTGATGAGCTCATAGATCGGTTAGGGGCTGCCCGGTACCTTAGTACGTTTGATCTAACGTCTGGGTACTGGCAGATCGCCTTGACTGATGGGGCAAAGGAGAGGTCAGCATTCTCCACACCAGATGGGTACTACCAGTTCCGGGTTATGCCCTTTGGGATGAAGAATGCCCCTGCCACCTTCCAGAGGTTGGTCAACCAGGTATTGGCTGGACTGGAGGATTTCAGTGCCGCCTACCTGGACGACATAGCAGTGTTCAGCGCCAGCTGGGAGGAACACTTGCGCCACCTCCAGGAAGTGTTGTTGGCCCTGCACAGAGCAGGCCTCACAATCAAAGCCAGTAAGTGCCAGATTGGGCAGGGTTCAGTGGTGTACTTGAGGCACCAAGTAGGGAGCGGCAAGGTGGCCCCCCTACAACCCAAGATTGATACCATCCTGGCTTGGGCACTGCCCAAAACCCAGACTCAGGTGAGAGCCTTCTTAGGTCTCACGGGCTACTACAGGAGGTTCGTCAAGGATTATGGTAACATTGTGCACCCCTTGACTTCGCTGACTTCCAGGAAGCAGCCAAGACTTGTGATCTGGACTGACGCCTGTCAGACGGCCTTTGACACCCTGAAACCTGCAATGTGCACAGCACCTATACTCCAGGCACCTGACTTTTCTAAAGAATTTGTTGTCCAGACGGACGCTTCAGAGCATGGCGTGGGGGCTGTTCTAGCTCAAGTGAATAAAGAGGGCCGAGACTTACCTGTAGCCTTCATCAGTAGGAGGTTACTTCCCAGGGAACAGAGGTGGAGTGCGATAGAGCGAGAAGCATTTGCTGTGGTCTGGGAGCTGAAGAAGCTAAGACCCTACCTGTTTGGGACTCACTTCCGGGTTCAGACAGACCACAGGCCCCTCAGATGGTTGATGCAGATGAGGGGTGAGAATCCAAAGCTGTTGAGGTGGTCCATTTCCCTACAGGGGAGGACTTCACGGTGGAACACCGCCCTGGAACAGATCACGCCAATGCTGATGGTCTGTCCAGATTTTTCCGCCTTAGTGATGAGGACTCCCTAGGGTAAGGGTAGTGCCACAGTGCAAGTGCTCCCTATGTGAAATGGATGTATTAATTGGATTCCATGTTTGGCTTATTTGGTTTACTGTCAGTCCCTAATAGAGTGCACCAGGAGTGCCAGGGCTTGTAAATACAAATGCTGCTAGTGGGCCTGCAGCACGTGTTGTGCCACCCACAGAAGCAGCCTGGTAAATTATGTCTAAAAGGTCTGCCATTGCTAGACCTACGTGCGCAAGTACACTTACTTGCCAGTCCCTAAAACCTTCCCTTAACTTCATGTTAGTCACCCCTATGGTAGGCCCACGGGCAGGGTGCATTGTAAGCATAAGGTAGGACAAGCCTGACAAGGTTGGCATGTCCTAATAGTGAATTACAGCCATATTCGTTTTTCACTATTGTAAGGTAACCTGCTCTCCATGAGTTAGAATGGGCTGCCAGGATTAATAATGCTATAATCCTAGCGGGCTCGGGGGGCATGGTGCAATGCCGAGTTTGGTATCCCTGAACTCAGGGTTTAATAACGCATCCGTTTGGGTGGATGGTTTTTAGACTCTGTGTTTGAAAATAGCACTTTTAGAAAGTGGCTATTTTCTTGTCTAACTCTCTACTGGTCTCTGCTGGTTTGGTGTGCGTGTGACAGGAGCTGGGTGGCTCCAGAGGTCTGAATGAGTCAGTGTGGGGTGAGTGGGGCATTTGCATTGAGAGTAGGGGAAGAGTAGCTCTTGATAGCCTGCCCTGCCTGACACAATGCTGGTTCCACCTCCTGCCAGGCGACTGATGGCTCTGTGCCTGCCAGGGACGATCCTGGCCCCACCTCCTACCGGGCGACTGATGGCCCTGCCCCTGCCAGTGACAATGCTGGCTCTACTCCTGCTGGGCGGCTGAAGACTCTGCCCTGCACAGTGAATAGGCCAGGTGCCTCAGCCTGGCAACACCCACAACAAACCCAGGATGGGGGGAAATTCCCCTGCATGGACAAAGGGATCAAAGCCAAAAAGGGGTATAAGAGAAGGACCCCTGAACTGAGAATTCAGATCACTTCTGACAAGGAAACCTGAACCAAGGACAAGAAGCCTGCTGATCCAAGGACTTGCCTACCCCTTCTGCCAGTGTGCTGTTTGTTGGGGGGAATCCTGCAGTTGCTTCTTTATTTTTGCCAAGGAACCAGGAGAGAGGAACTGAGTGTGTACTCTCAAGCTTTGCCAAGGAAACTCTCCAAGGACTGGAAGAGTGCCAGTCTCCTGTTGAAGTCACAGGGTCAAAGGACTTCATTTATTTGCTGAAAGTGCTTGTTGCTGGAACCTGAAAATCCAGCACCTCTGAAGAATCCAGAATCCAGCTCGACATCGTGAGTACAGCTCCTGTGTCCCGCACCTTCGACGCCGGCCGCCGGGCCCGATCGATGCCAGTAGCGACGCCAGTGAGTAGCGAGTTCGGCTCCAGCTCCAAGTGACCCCGTGTCGGCGCCGCCGCTGATCGCATCGACGCCGAGCCCTCTCGAAAGCCGTGAGCACTGCTCACTCTTGCAACATCACCATCGACATAGACGACGACGCCGTATCCTGCTTCGCCTCTTGAGACCTGCTCCTGCCTGACAGCTGTCGGCGCCGCTGCAGATCGCACCGACTCGATCGACGCCAAAGACGCGACGCCGGACATCTTGACGCCGCTGATCATCGTGTGCTTCACTTTTCCAAGGTACTGTGTTGTGGGGGTCTGTTATGACTCCGGGCTCGACGTAGCGCTCCTCGCGGTCGACGCTGAACCTTTGGATTAACTTTGCCTCGACGTCGTGTGACTCCCGTGTGGGTTACATTGTTGCCAAGAACTGTGTTTTAAAGAAGAAGAGTTGCTTTTGTTACTAAAGACTTTGTGCTAAGATGAAACTACACTTGAACTGTTATTTTTCCTTCCAAGAGTATTTAATAAGATTGTGGTATATTTTTGTCGTTATTTGGTCTTGTGCTAAGCCTTATATAAACATAATTATTTTTATAATACTACTGTGTCGTGTCCATTTGTAGTGTATTCACTTTATTACTGTATGTGGTCATAAATGCTTAACGCACTGCCTCCGAGATAAGCCAGTCGGCTTTGCCAAGCTACCAAGGGGGTGAGCAGGGGTTATCTAAGTGTGTGATTCCCTTGCCCTTACTAGAAAAGGTGTGTCACTATTGTCAGAAGTGTATACCTCTGCCAACTAGAGACAGCCGCTTCTAACAGGCACGAAATAGGCGCTGCATTACAAAAGGATCTCCGTCTATCCTCCGCATATCATCTACAAACGGATGGACAGACGGAGAGGGTAAATCAGACTATGGAACAGTATTTACACTGTTTATTAGCCACATTAACCAGTAACTGGGTTCAAGCTTTACCAATTGCAGAGTTTGCGTATAATAACAGTATTCACTTTGCTTTAGGGATGTTACCTTTCTATTGCTCCATGGGCTTTCATCCCAGAACGGTGCCCTTGCAACCCACTCTAAAAGTCCCATCTGCAGATACCTTGTGCACTAACTTAAAGGGGATATGGAAGGCCGCTTGTATATATCTACAAGTAACCAAAGACAAGATGAAAACAGCCGCTGACAAACATCGGCATCCTGCACCAGAGTACAGCATTGGTGAAAAAGTATAGTTATCCTCAAAAAACTTGAAACTACCAGGTCCCAAAAAGTTACAACCCCGTTATGTAGGGCCCTTTGAAATAAAACAGATTATAAATCCTGTAGCCCTGAAACTGTCCTTGCCAGATGAGTATCACATACATCCTGTTTTCCATACATCTCTTTTGAAACCTTTCACTTCTTCTTCACATAATATGGTGCCAACCCCGCCTTTACTAATCAATGATCAAGAGGAATACGAGGTGAATCGTGTTCTGGATTCACGTAGAAGAGGTGGGAAGTTGTACTATTTAATTGATTGGAAGGGATACCCTCCCGAGGAGCGTGCTGGGAACCTACATAAAATAATCATGCTCCTCAATTGGTGCAGAGGTTCCATACCAGTCATCCCAAAAAACCTCCTCCTGTAAGAAGAGCTTTAAGGAGGAAGTATTGGCTTGCCAAAATGCTCTGTGGGTGGAGCTAAGAGAGTGCTCTACTAGGAGAGATTTGAAAAGATTCTGGTAGACTGTTTCTCGGGTAGTGAAGTGGTGATCAAACATGCTAGACTGTTACACTGGCCCGATGCTTTGGTCAAGCTCTTTAATTTTGTTTCCACTTTTCCTGCGTTCCCTGCTTTTCCCTTCTAATGTGTATCCTATCTTCTCCCTTCTTGGGCTGTTTTTTTTTCTTTCCTGAGTAATGAGAGTCAGGTGAGAAAGGAAGCAGTATAAAGCCCCTCCCCTTTCTAGAACGAACGCTTGACTTAATTGAACAAACTTCTTATGTCAGACCTGGGAGAGAACGCTGGAGCGTTTCTCTGAATTTTCCCCTGAATCTTCATTCGATATTCATTCCCGCTCCCTCACCTTTAGGAAGGCAGCCTCTGCCGTTTGGGGGCTCCTGAAGTGAAGACCGCATTCCTTTCCGCGCCGCCACGGAAAGGCATATGTTACTGACCATTGTAATATGGCTGGCGGAGTCTGATAGACACCGCCACCATATTAAACCTTTTCCGCCCCGGTCGCAAGGCGACCGGGCGGAAAAGCGGCGGACGGTCTTTCCGTCCGCCGCGGTCCCCCCGCCATACTAATATGGCAGGGGCATTTAGCTGAGGATGGTGGGCGGATTGCCACCGCCAGGCCAGCGGTGGCTACCGCCAGCCTGGCGGGGGCAATCCGCCCGCCATCCTAATGACCCCCTTGGTACGAGACGTCGTGGATTACAAGCAGTGCGGTGAAGGAACCGTAACTGCTGGTTGACTTGGCCTGGGAACAGTAACTCGAAGAGGTGCCTTTTTGTATTTGGAAGGCCCTACAAAAAATCCCTTGTTTGTAGCCATATATTTTCAGTTTCTTCCTTGGCAGAAGCATTGACCTACCCCACCTCCTTTTCACTTATCTCTGAGGCGCACGGCAGGGGCCGGCAGCACCGCCTCCTTCGCCAGGGATCGCAAGACTTTGCATTTTTTACGTCATGGCTGGTAATCAAGAAGAACATTCTGTGCCAGGAAAACATTGCCTATCTGACCCTACGCAATTGCCTTTTCTTGGTAAGAAGATATTGTGTGGTTTCTTTTCTTCTTCTATTTTTAGACATTGTAGGGCAGGCAGTAAAACGTGTCCTTCTTTTTGGTTCTCCCTGTATCCTCGCAATAGCTCTCTTTCTTTTTCTTTTCTCTTTTCTTAGGACCTGTTGCAGGTCGTTCCCCATACTTCATGTAAAACTCTCTCTAGATTGAACAACACCCCCGCAGACGTCCTATTTCTGCAGCATCCCTACGCATCCTGAACTACCTCACGAGTGAGGTACCTTCTCCCCCTTCCCCTATAAATCCATCCCCCACACATATTATACTTTATGTGACGGATTGGTTTGGAAGGGAGAGGGGAGGTTCTCTTCGTTCCTGCGGTACCTGGGTTACAGGTGAGTGGAATACTGACAAGTTCCTTATATAAGGCTGATAGCCCCATCACCCCGCTCCCAATGCATCTAGTGAGAGCATGAAAAAGGGGAGTTCTGTATTGAGTATTATAGTTCCCGAAGTGGAGCAGGCTATAAAAAGCAAGAATAAACAAAATGGGTCATGCCCACATCTAGTGCCTGCCAGGAGGACACCAAAATATGGGCTAGAATTCTTGCCAAAGTATTTAATTTGACACAAGCAATTAACCAGGTTGCACCATCATAGCACTCAGCTGTTTTAATGCCCATATTCAAGAAAGGTGATTGTGGTAGTCCCTCTAATTACCACCCAATTTCTCTTTAAGACCAGAAAGGGAAAATACTTGGGAAAGTCCTTATAAATAGATTGCAAGCCTGTCTAGACAGCCAGAATATATTAACAGAGGCACGGGCCGGATTTAGAGCACGGGTTGGGACTATTGACCAAGCAATACGCCTGTACATGATCTCGTATAAGTACACAATCAAAAGGAAATCTGCATTATATTTAACTTTAGTTGATCGTAAAACCCCTATCGATTTTCTAGATCGAGAGAAACTATGGCAATCTTTAGTAGAGCTAGGGGATGGCACTACATTGGTAGATGCAATAGTGGCACTCCACAAGGACAACACAGCTAGGATCAGGTATAAACCAGGGGGTGAGTGTACTGAAACCTTTCCGGTAGAAAAGGGAGTTTGCCAGGGGTGTGTGTTAGCCACTTTGCTCTTTAGTCTATACCTAAACCATGTAGTGGAATACTTGCTTAAATATCCCATTGACACACCCATTATAATAGGGGAAAAGTCAGATACGTCAGCATCAAACTCAACTACGGAAACTCCCTCTACGGGGGAGCCCAGCCCAAGCTCATCAAACAACTACAACGCACCCAAAATGCCTCGGCACGACTGACCCTCGACATACCACGACATGGCCACGACATGGCCACATCATCCCCCACTTGAGAAACCTGCACTGGCTCCCCGTCAAGAAGAGGATATCCTTCAAGCTCCTCATCCATGCACACAAAGCACTCCACAAGACCGGCCAGGCTACCTCAACAGACGGCTCTCCTCTACATCCCCAACCCCCAGCTACGCTCCACCGACCTCTCTCGCCACCGTCCCGCGCATCCGAAGAACAACCACCGGCAGGAGATCCTTCTCCCACCTCGCCGCCAAGACATGGAACACCCTCCAATTGAGCCTGCAACAGACCCAAGACCTGCTGACCTTCAGGAGGATACTCAAGACCTGGCTGTTCGATCAGTAGTGCCCCCCTCCCCAGCCCCTTGAGACCCTCGCGGGTATGTAGTGAGCTTTACAAATGATTGATTGATTGATGCAGCTTTATTGGTACAGGCTAAAAATGCAATCTACAATTTACTATTAAGGTTTGTAGATTATTGCCAAAAGAAGTATTTGACTATTAACTGCAGCAAGATAAAGAGCATGGTGTTGCGACCGTCCCCCAGTCTCAAACGGAAGATGAGGATACATGGCGAACCTATAGAGCCTACTAAGTAGTTCGATTATCTGGGGGTATGGGTTACCGAAGACCTGAAATGGAACTTTCACATACACAAGGCAACTACAATTATAAGTCAACCTTCCGAGGCAGTTTTAAAATGTAGGCATAAGGCAGGTGCCAAAAGTATAAACGCCATTCTGCAAATTTAGAGACAGAAGGCTGTGACAGCAGTACTTTACGGACATGAGCTCTGGCGGGTTGGGAATTTAAACACATTACAAGGGGCTGAGAATAATGTTCATACATCCTTGCTAAAACTGGGACCCAGAACCCCTTGTTAGCACTTTACACAAAGCTTATACACACACCAATAGCAGAAACAGCAGATCTAGAAAATATCTCCCCACACCTAAAAGCATTAAACTGGTTACTATACAAAGCCAGAATTCAACTTAAGCTGGCATGCACTACCCACAAAGCACTCCACTGCCCAAACCAAGGTACTTAGCCCGTAAAATTAAGCTATCAGGGGGAAGCAGACCAGCCAGGACTGTCAGAGAGCTGTTGCTGAAACCATCCATCTTTCAGAAGAAGGAAACGTATGACTGAGCTTTCTCGGGAGCAGCCCCCAGAGTCTGGAACTCACTCCCTCCAGACGTTAAAAAAATTTCAAACACGGCAACATTCAAGAGGGAAGCGAAGCTCTTCCTAATGAGCAAGTTTCTTCCTTAGGCAAGACTGCTCATCATCAGCATCATGATTAATAGCCAAACAGCGCATAGTCTGGTCAGATATGGATACATCCGGCACAAAATAACGACGAAGACACCAAAACTAACCAAAGACTGTAGCCAGCCAGAGCTGATGTAGAAGTTACCTATACAGCCCAACAACTAATGTAAAGATAAAATCACCAGTTAAGCTGAGAAAATTCTTTGACTGTACTGTACTACTCGGGAATTGTTTTTGATGTAGAACTCACGGAAAATACACATCGGAACCATTTGTATAGGAACACTGTTACACCTTGTACATTAAACAGTTCCTAAAATTGTTATTGCTTGAAACTCCTAAGAAAGACACGTACCAGAATATTATATATATTAATGCTGCTATACCCGCTGTACTCCAAAATGTACCTCATCTAACTGTGAAGTGCTCTGACACCCAAGGGTCACGATCGCACTATATAAAACTCTATAAATAAATAAAATCAAAATCTAAAACCATTATTATACTGGATTAGGAGCAGTACTGAACCCCAAAGCAGCATTGTATGTAACATCTTTGGAAGATGTCAATTTTGCTGATGCCCATATTAGAAATACTTGATTTTCCCACGTAAAACACACATTAGTTGAATTGCAGTTGGGGTCACTCCGGACCGGCCTAAGTAGCGTAAGACGGGACAAGGTGAAAATTGTCAAGTAGCGCTATTTTGAGATTAGGAAGGAAAAGATTCTTTCCCTGATTGGACCTGGGAGTCTATTGGGGCACTATCGTAGAAATAATTATGGTTCCACCATCATGTTATTCATGGATTTCATTTAATCTGAACAAAAACACACACTTTATATAAAATGTTACTGTCATTTTTGGGGGAGTGGAGTTCTGGACTTTTTGGTTCCGTCCAGAGGTGTCAGGGATAACACCCGAAGACCCCGGAGTTCAACCTGCCTCGGTGCATAAACAAACAGAAACACGGGCTTCTCAATGGTGGCGTCAAAGACCAAAGGTTTATTACTGCAGGGACACAGAAGTCACAGAAACTACACATGGGCAGTATCTAGGAGCCTGTTCAATTTGTACAAAGAGGGTTGCTCCTTATATACTGAATATTGGGCTTCAGGCAAATTCTTTACATGTTTAGCACATTCCAAAACCTTTGTATCTTGTACAATAAATATTTGGCGTTGCACAGGAATCGTCAACAATATCTGATGTCAAAACATTACGAACGAGGGGTTCCCACTATTCCATCATAATCCCATGTCAATTTCTCATTCAAGACCCGGACCGCCTCATCGTAAATTTCGTTACCTCCCCCTAATAAAGGCCCAGAAGGAAAGGAGCAGAGCCAGGTGCAGAAGATAGAACAGTAGGATAAGAGATGTTTGTGGGTCGTAAATGGGCAAGGCTATCAGCTTCGGCCGCCTAATCATGATCAGACCAACGGACACGAGAACCAGTATAGCAGGACTGGCCTCAGGCTGGGGAGGCAGCTCTTGCTGAGTCATGCTGCCACAGCGTTGCTGGCCTAAGGTGCACGTGTCACTAGCAAGGTGAATTGCCGGCTAAAGCCTACGTGTCCTTAAATGAAAAGAGGTCATTGCGTGTCCATTGACTATGTGAGGGCAAGGAATACAAAATGGCTTCCTTGTTCTAAGATGGATGCCACGGGTAGAACAGAAATGTGTTTGTAACAGGAGTGCTCTTGCTCGTAGCATAGCGAAAACACCAGGATATACTAAATGGATCATTTGCGGTTCACTGATACCAAAATTATGCATTTGCGACAATGTTACAAACACGGGTTAAAATCATCACGGAACCTCAGACCCTCCTTTTGCCCTTACATAGGCAATTACTCAGTCTATGTCAGAATCTAGCTCTATGCTCATTAGGTCAGTGACATGTTGTTGCATCATCATCCTGTCTCGTGTCTTTTCTCCTAATGCAGGTGGTTTTCTGAAACAGGTTGCAGCACAGAGGCTACACAAAGCGGGACTACATTGGATAATAAGGCAGCATGAGAACAGAAATACTAGGATGACACCAATGACCATCAGAACCTTCCATCCCCACGCTGATACCAGAGTCCAAAACCACTCCATGAAGGACCAGTTTCCCTTGTCTACGTGTATAGAGTCGGAAATCTTGTGTAGCTTAGAGATCACTTCATAGACGGTTGGAGCATTATTGGGAATAAAAACACAGCAGCTCGATTGGATCATTCTGCATACCCCACCTCGATCTGCAAGTATTACGTCTAGAACCATACGGTTCTGCAACGTCATGAGACGATCCGCCTGAAGCTCAGCTGTTAAGTTACTAAGGGCACCAGCAGTTTCTGTAATAGTAGATTCAACTACCCGTGTTAGTTGACGTAGATTTCTACTATTGGCCATAGGCCCCCAAAACGGAAGGAAACCTTTGAAGAAGTCTCCAGCTTCCTGACCAGCGGTATCTTCCTTGCTGAAGACACCTCTTGCTACTCTGGTCTTGTGATAATCTGAAGAAGCAGTGTATGTCGGAGGTAACAATCGAGCAATATAACATGAACCTGAGAAGTCAGCAGGCAGCCATGTATACGCTCTGTCTTGACAGATGAAGTAAGTACCCCTAGCAGTAAGGAAGGCAGGGGAGGAGTTAGACGGAAATACGTAAGTCTCAACGCACTCACTCCTCCCTAGCTGAGCTCTCAGATTTCTCCCATTTCCTTGCAAACAGACCTGACCTCGGTGAGGCACGACCCAGACTGAAGTGGAGCTTTTACGCTTGCTTTCTCCCAAACTAAGGCGATACTCGGTAGAGTTCCAACTCAAATACACCCGTAATTCATCTCTAGGGTAAGATGGAGTATTATTGACGTCTTTAATCATGTCAATTATTCCCTGGACTAAAGCTTTGTTGGCTGAGTTGTATTTAGTGGACCGTGGTGGACGCGGAGGATAGGTCTCAAGGGCATAGGAAAAAATGGTCTGAAAGGCCTGAAATGATCCATTATAGCTAAAAGGCAAGACTAGATAGGGAATGCCTTTATCCATAGTGTGAGGTATCAAGCCACACACCCAGCAGTCTGTAGTATTAACTACCAGTTGGTGTTGATGCAAGAGCTGTACAAATGTATTGTTAATAAATTCAGAGCGTCGAGCTTGTTCGTGTTCAGGAAACGAGTGAAAAGAATGCATAGAAGAAACCGTAGAAGTAGTAGGATCAAGGGGAGGTACTGTAGTTACCGGCATAAAAATCAAATGCACACCAAAGATGATTCCACCCACCAACGTTATCAAAACAATTAAAAATGTAACTGCACATTGCATTAGAAAGCATTTGCTGTGAAGTATTCGGTACAGTCTATTTCTGCGAACATAAATTACATTCTTTCGTTGCAGCTCAGGAAGCTCCATCTTCTACAATCCGCTCGTGACCACTGATGATGTGTACGTAGATGAAAATGCCTCTATCAGCCCTGGGAGTTCCCAGAACTAACAGAAAGATCGACCTTATGTCTGACCGCCGCAGATTCAACTAGGCACACAGCCACGACCCTACGGCTACCCAGACGGCAAGGCAAAATTTAAAACAACAAAATAATAGCAAACTTCCTGGCTGGAGGCAATGTATAGAAAATTCAAATCTGAAAATAGGCAGTTTCCTGCTTTATTTGTCCATATTGCGAGGTCGCAAGTTGTATCTCAGTTTTGCAGGAGCTGTCTGATCTGGAAACAATATATTTTCAGCCGACGCTGCAATGTTCGCGTTTGCAGATGACAAATGTTCTTTTGGTGCAGATGGCAAATGTTCAGGGTTCAAAAGAGCAGTTTCAGGAGGAGAGTCAGAGTTTGATGTATCAGTGATCAGTTCTGGATCACTGAAAGGGATGAACCTGGGTATTTGTTCTGCTTCAGAGGCACTGATTCCTTTCTTTACCCAGTTGTTGTAAGGAAGTGGCAGAGGCACACGTTTGACATGTGTCGTGTGGATCCAATTCTTCCGTCCGGCCACTCGAATAGCAGTTCTCGTCGCCAATAGGACTTGGAAAGGGCCAACGAATCTGGGCTGAAGATTTTTCGTTCTTGCAAAATTTCTAATGACTACTTGATCCCCAGGTTTCAGCTGATGACCTGGACTCTCCGATGGCTTTGGCAATGCATCGAAAACCTGTTGGTGAATAAGGCTCAATTTAGCAGTCAAGTCGAAAAGATAATCAATTAACATTGGGTATTCCAGCTGCTTAAATTCTTTCGGTCTAGGTACCCCCCAAACATTTGCAGGACGACCAAAAATTATTTCATATGGACTAAGCCCTACTCTAGAATGTACAGTTGTTCTTGTTGATAACAAAGCCAAAGGCAGTGCATCTGGCCAGGGCAAACCCGTGGATGCTTGTATCTTAGCAAGTTTCAGTTTAAGGGTGCCATTGTAACCCTCAACTAAACCCGCAGACTGGGGATGATTCGCACTGTGAAACTTTTGTCACATCACCATTCTCCAATTTGAAGCAGGACCCGTCAACATACAACGTGCCATCTGGATCTGATAATGGAGTGTCTTTTAAATCAATTCGTCCTTTTGTTTCTTCCTCAGTTCTGAAACAACAGTCGTGTGGTTCGGAATCACTCGACTCTTGGCTAGTCGGCAACAATGTTGCTGGATTCAATACATTGCATCTTTTGATCTGAATATGACTTGCTAGCAATGTCAGTTCGTAACCTGATAATCTAGCACTGGTAAGGTGCTGCGTCTTGGTTCGGTTCATGAGTGTATCCACAGCATGAGGAACCATAACTACTAGCATGTTGTTCATTACCAAACCAGCAGATTGTCGAATGGAGGCTGCAGCTGCGGCTGTAGCTCTCAAGCAACTAGGCAACGCTCTAGCTACTGGATCTAATGTTGATGAAAAATACGCACAAGGGCCTTGTTTATCACCAAATTTCTGTGTCAAAACACTCAACGCACAACCTTCTCTCTCATGGACATAGAGCGTGAATGGTTTACTGTAATCGGGTGTACCCAATACAGGAGCTGAACACAGTGCATTTCGTAACTCAGAAAAACTCTCCTGACATTCGGCAGACCATGGCACTGGACTCGGAACATTTTTCCCAGTCAAAGCTACCAACGGTTTTGCCAAAAGAGAAAAATTTGGGATCCATTGCCTACAATATGAGGTAATACCTAAAAAGGCACGTACTTCTCTCTGCGTGCTAGGAACATTCATCTGTGTAATTGCTTTTATTCTCTCTGGGGTCAACTTCCTTCCCTCCTTTGACAAGAGATGACCTAGGTAGGTCACTTCTTGGCAACAGTATTGCATTTTTGAAGGTGACACCTTGTGATTCAAATTTGACAAATGATGCAATAAAGAAATTGTAGCTGTTTTGCAAGTTTCCTTGTCATCGGCAGCCACTAGAAGATCATCGACATATTGTATTAAAGCAGAACCAGGAGGAAGTACAAATGAGTCTAACTGGCTTTTTAATGCTTGACTGTAAATGGATGGGCTTTCACAATAACCTTGTGGAGCGCGTTTAAACCTGAAGCTTCGTCCTCCTAGAGAGAAACCGAAGATATCTCTGCTTTCCTCGGCTATCGGAATGCTGAAAAAGGCATTTTTCAAGTCGATAACTGAAAACCATGCCGCTGTAGCAGGAATTAACGTTAACAATGCAGTAATGTCTGGAACCACAGGAAACTGTGGAATCACAATTTTATTAACCTCTCTAAGATCAATTACAAATCTATATACTGGAGGTTTTGTTTGGTCAGTTCGTTTCAAAATGGGCAGTACAGGACTATTACAGACATTACCTCTAGTTTCTTCTATAACGCCTTTCTTGATCAGATCTTGTACTATCAGTAGGAGCGCACGCTCACCTTCAGTAGAAATTCTGTATTGTGGAATTCGTGGAAATTTTACATTCGCTTTCAAAGTTACTACATATGGTGGAATTTCTAAAAGACCTACATCATTAGGACCAGTCGCCCAAAGAGTATCAGGGAGTGAACGCAGCTCTGGTGGGAGTGCATCCATCGACAAGTACATTGGAGAGATGATTCTTTTACCCAACGTAAGCTGTACTCCTTCTGGAGAACAGTACAATGTCGCATATAGGCGTTTTAATAAGTCTAAACCAAGCAGATTTTCATTACAACCTGTCGTCAAAATCAGGGGTGCTTTCAATTGTCGGGGTCCAACAGAAATAGACAAAGGACCAGAAACAGGGTTGTGAACAGGGGCGCCTGAAAAACCTACTGAAACGTTTGTTGAGCCAGACAAAGGTGCGCCAGGGAGTTTCGCATGTATGATAGAACTTTTTGCTGCACCAGTATCCAACAGAAACGGTTCGACTATACCTGATGTTGCTACTGCGACATAAGGCCCACTCTGATCTACTGGAACTGATACTACTCCCTCTCTTTGTCCATGGCTGTCCTAGTACTCCCTTGGCTGAACTTCCTCACTAGCTTCATAGTAATCTTCAACATGATATTGTTGAGACCTATTCTGTTGGGCAGATTGTCCATTTCGTTGGTCGAAATAATTAGAAGGGCGATCACTTGTCTGTGGAGGCATAGCACCTCTTCCTCGACCTCTAGAATTCTGCATATAACCACCACGACCTCTCTGAGCTGCCGCAGTATTATTTTGTGCCCGTACCGGACACTCAGTCTTATAATGGCCTTCCATTTTGCAATAAGCACACTGATTCCATTGGTACTGTGGCCTCTGAGAATTATACTCCGTTCTTTGATATGACCCTTGCTGTGTATTGGTCTGATTGGTGCGAGGCGGATATGCTTGCTGTAAAAGAACTTTAGTTTTTAACTCTTTCGTCTTTTTATCTGATTTTTCTTTCTCCTCTTTGTCCCTATTTTCATAGTACTGGGCAGTAGCAAGTATTTGCGCAGTCGTAGAGACAGCCCACGCACTTTCAGAATTTTTTAATTTACCACTAAGTTCTGGCAACAGATTGTGCACAAATTTATCAACAAATAATCTCTGGCCTCCTTCTGTGCTCATATCCTGACCACTATGATCCACAAAAGTCTCCTCGAATCTTGTGAAAAAGTCGGAGACGCTTTCGTCTTTCTTCTGTTTGCACGCGGACAATTTGTCCCAGTTAACGCGTAATGCTGGCATTAGGGTTTTCATTAAATCGATTATTCTACCAGGCAAATTAGCAATTAAGGGTTCAGGTTTAGAACCACCTATTTGTTGACCATCCGCTGCAATTATAGCTGCCCAATCACCACCTAGGGCAACTGGATGATTCTCTTTACGAATTTTAGCCCAAATTGGTTGCGGTACTACATTACCAAATAGCAGATCTATGTCAGCTAGATTTAATACACAAGCGTCCACTGTCTGAGCCAACTCTTTGTAGTATCCTGCAGGATTTTTACGCGGATCTGGCAAGGCCTGTTTCACTGCTAATACTTCAGCTCGCTTCCATGGAATATGTATCCATACTCTCTGGAATTGGGCCGGAGCGGCTGCAATACCAAGGTTTACATTAGCTTGCACAGCTTCACGCCAAATTGGTGGAACCTCTCTCATTGGATATTGACGATTTTGTTTCGTACTACGTTTCTCTGACTCCCTCGGAGAACGAAGGGATGGGTCATTCCTATAACTTAAAATCAGTTCCATCGCTTCTTTTATGTTTTGACCAACTATCATACCTGCAGCAAACTCTTTCTGAACCTGAATTAGTTCTTCTAGATTTGATTCAGGGTCATCCTCTTCCAATTCCTCACGTAGAAGGAAGCACATTTCATCAAACAAATATCGTTGTGTCGGTTCATTCCATTGCATAAATGTATCTAGTACATCTTGTACATTATATCTTCCAACTTTCGAAATCCATCTAAGAGCAGTGGAATCTAATATCCCTCTTTCTTCAGTACTGGGAAGCTGACTACGTCTCTGCACAGAGTCAGAGGTAGGAGTCTTAATCAGAGTTTTATAGAAGGGAGATAGAATGTTAGAGACAGAATCAGTGATTCTTCGACGAACAAAGTGGAGTCATAATATTAGCAGAAGCAGTAAATAGAGTAGCAGTTGGAACAGATAGATCAGGAACAGTAGGAGTAGCGGGCAAAACAGCTTGTGAACTAGCAGGTGTGAGCGATACAGGTATAGGTAAAGAAGCCGGCAACCCTGAAAGAGGGGGTGCCGAAGGAACATTAATAGTGACCACAGGAGGTACAGGAACTTGATTCAGAGGAGCGGGAACACCAGGTTGTCCAGCAACCGGTAATTGAACATTCGGTATAGGTGGAGCCGTAGCACCCTGTGCATACGGTGGGGGTGATCGTAACAAGTAAGACAACAGGGGATCCTTTTCAGGGTCCTCTACTATCTTAGCTGTACTTGATGGCAAAGCAGGATAGCACTTGTCTATTGCTAAATTATGCTCTCTATTGGCCACCTCCATCGCTTTCTCAGACTCGTTGAGTTGTAGCTGCTTAGCAGACTGTTCTAAAGTCAACTCTTGCTCTTTCTGTTCTTTCTTCAACTTTTTAATTTCTCTCTGTTTAGATTCTTTTCGCCAATAACGGAAAGAATCAAACATTGCCGGCCGGGCTTTCTTCTTGAATAATTTCGTTTCTAAATTATCAAGAACTTGAGGTTCGAAACTACCATGCAGTGGCCAACTAAGGACACCATCTTTCTCTGTGTAGTGGATCCATACCTCGTTATAAGAGATAGGGCCCACACCAAATTTGCAATATAGATCATAAAGGGGAGTTCCAATCGGAGGAACCGAACACGAGTCCTCCAACTGGGAATCCCTGTTGCAACTAAAACAAGACAACATACAATTTTTCCGACTTACCATTTTATAACCCGGAACACAAAACAGACGAAACACAAATTAAAAGAAAGGTGCGCACTTGAACCAAGAACTTAGGCCTACCAGAACAGACAAACGTATTGATACCCGAACTGAACTGAATGATTATTGTAACCAGAATAACCAGCGATAATCTTATGAAACCGAACCAAACCAAAAACTAAAAGGATTATCCAAACAGGAGCAACCCTTACGAAGTAACCAACTATCAACCACTTAATACTTAACTGAGGCACTGAAGACGTCACCAAGGAGAAACCCGTCACGTCTCGCCGTACTAAGGACTGCACCTCGGGTCCAAGACAGGGCGACGGTCAAGGCAACGAACCACTGCAGCCGTCTGAACGGGAACCTTCGTGGAAGAGAACGTCGGGCCACTTTTGCGATATGCCGGGATCGATGAAGTGGGGCGCCTCCCTCTGAAATCTTCACACGAAGCTTCTCGAACTCTTCAGGCTTTTGGACCGGTACCGAATGACGTCGCCCCACGTTGGGCGCCAATTGGAGTTCTGGACTTTTTGGTTCCGTCCAGAGGTGTCAGGGATAACACCCGAAGACCCCGGAGTTCAACCTGCCTCGGTGCATAAACAAACAGAAACACGGGCTTCTCAATGGTGGCGTCAAAGACCAAAGGTTTATTACTGCAGGGACACAGAAGTCACAGAAACTACACATGGGCAGTATCTAGGAGCCTGTTCAATTTGTACAAAGAGGGTTGCTCCTTATATACTGAATATTGGGCTTCAGGCAAATTCTTTACATGTTTAGCACATTCCAAAACCTTTGTATCTTGTACAATAAATATTTGGCGTTGCACAGGAATCGTCAACAATATCTGATGTCAAAACATTACGAACGAGGGGTTCCCACTATTCCATCATAATCCCATGTCAATTTCTCATTCAAGACCCGGACCGCCTCATCGTAAATTTCGTTACCTCCCCCTAATAAAGGCCCAGAAGGAAAGGAGCAGAGCCAGGTGCAGAAGATAGAACAGTAGGATAAGAGATGTTTGTGGGTCGTAAATGGGCAAGGCTATCAGCTTCGGCCGCCTAATCATGATCAGACCAACGGACACGAGAACCAGTATAGCAGGACTGGCCTCAGGCTGGGGAGGCAGCTCTTGCTGAGTCATGCTGCCACAGCGTTGCTGGCCTAAGGTGCACGTGTCACTAGCAAGGTGAATTGCCGGCTAAAGCCTACGTGTCCTTAAATGAAAAGAGGTCATTGCGTGTCCATTGACTATGTGAGGGCAAGGAATACAAAATGGCTTCCTTGTTCTAAGATGGATGCCACGGGTAGAACAGAAATGTGTTTGTAACAGGAGTGCTCTTGCTCGTAGCATAGCGAAAACACCAGGATATACTAAATGGATCATTTGCGGTTCACTGATACCAAAATTATGCATTTGCGACAATGTTACAAACAAGGGTTAAAATCATCACGGAACCTCAGGAGAGGATAATCTGTTGCACTTCTTGCTGTTTTGCAACTAAACACATCTTAGCACGTAAAAGGTGGCTTGTGCCTATTTTTTTTTTAAACAAATTATGAGAGTCATTATGTCGAGAAGTATTACCATTTTGTTCTAGAACAGATAATGAATGTATTTGAACCGTAAACACATCATGGGCAGCTTGACCATAGATGAGAGGCTCACCAGGCTCCAATGGGAATGCATACAATTATGGATATCATGGTGCTTACGCCCTTCTTCAAAATATGTATACTTGTACTCAGGAAGATTTTGATTAGTAGTTTCTACATTAACAAACACTACTGTTTGCATCCATTAGCCCAACATGATTGATATGAGATTGTTGTTTTATGGGGTTTTTATATAACTTGGGAGGGCTGTCATACTACTGTAAGGCAGAATGATGATGTGGATAACATGGGGGCATATTATCAAGGGGGTTTATCTCTGCTTTTTTGGCTTTAAAAGCCAAGAAAGCGGAGATAAAATGATCTCCCTATTACCTCGCCGTCACTAACACCAGTTAGCGACAGCTAGTAGGAGATAGCGACCATGTTGGGCCCCACTTTGCATGTCAGTGATATTTATCACTAATGACATGCAAAGTGGGCGTGCCAAGATGTTAGCGACATCGCTATCTCCTATTACCAACTTATGGAGATATTCGCGCTAAGCGCGAATATCTCCGAAAGCTAACACCTGCCCTGAGCAGTTCTTAGCCATGTTATCCAATGGGAGGTGGATAACATGGCTAAGAGCATTAGCTCGGTAATGCATGAATATCGCTGACCTTTCAGCGATATTCATGCATTGCGGCCGATTTTTATCGCATTTGCGATAAACCTTGGTAATACCAAGGTTTATTTGCGATAAAAATCTCCGCAGCTCAGCAGTACATTTTTGTCTCTAACCAAGCAATAGCGATAATTATCGCTATTGCTTGGTAATATGCCCCCATGGTGCTTATGCTATTTGGTACAACTTTGACTGTATACTTATTGCCCTTTATGAGGATGCTAACTTGCAGTTGCGGTTCTTATGGGCGTTACTGCTTTTATTGCTTTTATTTTTGCTGACTAATATGATTAATAACAGACAGATTTATGTCATTTTATGTAGTTATTGATATTTTATTATTAAACATTGTACGGTAGAAAACCGACACAATAACCAATAAACTTTTAACTTTAGTCAATGTTGCTTTTAGAATCCCCCTTCTCTAATGTTGGTGTGGCGCAAAGCGCGGGGATTAGACAGGGAGTTTGTTCCCGGGGCTGCTGGGACCAGCAGGCAGGAAGACAGGAAGAGGAGAGGAGGCGCGAGGAGACTTAACGCTGGAGCGGCCGACGGCAAAAGGTAATTTTTTTCTTTCAATATTCAAATCATCCCCCCCCACACTTAACCCCACCTGACCTACCACCCTTCGTTTATGGCAGCCGGCGCTGGGAATGTGCTCATTTTGGTTGGACACGTAGCAGAATTTGTTTGAGTCCCGAAAGTAAACTACACTCTATACCACAATAACAGAATTCAAAGCAATGATACAGCACAACTAAAACTTGAGGGGGGAACAGCATAACAAAATAGTTTAAAAAGTATGCAATATAACCTTAGTACCAAACAACACAACATAATGCAACAAAACAACACCCCAACCAGCAACATACCACATCACCACCACAACAACAGCATCACAACAAAATCAATGCAACAAATGTGTACAAACTGTATGGTAAAATCTTACTACCTCTTGGAGTTTCTTTTTATAGGACAGTGGTAAAATGCCTCTGTATTAAACATTGCCTTGCTTATCTCCAAGGCCATGTAACATTGCCTGTAAAATAGCTGGCCATCTGCTCACGGACTGAACACAGTTACAGCGGTACACCCTATCGGTTTAGCTTTACCTTTATGTTCTCCTACCAACAGCATCCATTTCCTAATGAGTTATAACTCTGTCCCTTCTTATGTGGGTTTGCTGAGATTTTACACGCAAATATTAATCTCTTTCAATTACCTCAATTTCTTTCTTTTAAAATGATTTGATTTTACAAAAAAAGTCTAGGTTTGTGTCTAAACCTTGTGACCTACTTCTAACATAATCTGGTAATTCTAGTCTATGCAAAACACATTATTGATGCTCATTGCAATGTTTGCATTTTTGGTCATGCAGCATCCGGAACGAATTGGATCAATAGCACATTTACATCTTTTTAATTACTAGGACAAACAAACGGAACTGTGCCACAGACAGCTTGCTGTAACAGAGCACGACCTGCTGTAGCAGACGAAGGGGAGACGCCATTGATCGGAAATGGAACAGCACGCGCCCCCGCGTTCTCATCTGTAATCTAATTTGCTGAGCTGTACTGTAAATCAATGGTGATTCAGTGAAGTGTGGGCTGCGTCTGCCACTGGCATTTACATAATCAGATAAGGTAGAAGGTCATTTTGTAATTGTCAAGACAGTTTACACTTTCTCTATGTCCATTGAAATCACATCAGGCGACGAAGCCACCAGTCACTGTATTAGCCGAGGAAGTACATGTGCATTCATTGGAAATCTCACCATATTTACTCAAACTCTTATACATGTTTTGCACACTGCACGGGTTACGTTGTTTACTGGTACAATACGTGTTTTGAAAGAAATATCTGCATTTTCAGATCCTAGAGACACATACAGAAAATCTGAGCCATCATTACAATGTTTGGGATCTACTGTTTTCAACTTGTACTGATCATGAAGAATGCTATAAGGAGGGAGGAGACTGGTTGCTATGAAAATGTCCGGCTCTAGTGGAAGCTACACAGAAGGGGCCAGCAAAATGTTACTGGAAACCGCTGCTGCAATTAAATAAAGACCAGGAGTGAGGCATGATCTCAGGAGCTCATCTACAAGCACACCTGTGTTCACACCCAGATCTGCGGCACAACCACTCACATACTGGCCTGGTGTGTGTGCCGCAGAGGATGGATGAGGCTAGAAAGCTGATTGGCCCTAATGAATCTGCCAGGGACCAAAAATAAAGGGTCTTGCAGTTAAGTATATGAAGGAACTCGCCAACAAGGACACTGACATGGCACAGTAATGAAACCCTAGAGCAGCAGGAGAAATGAGCTGCAGAATGTGCCTTAGAGGGAACTTTGGCCGAATAGGTGCCCCTTCTTTACTGTAGCATTAAACACATCTTATGTTCTTGTCAACTGCTGCAGCCCTTCACTTCTGTAACGCATTTGACCACACTGATTTCATCATTTATGGGGGTTCACTGAAGTTGAGAATAGCTCCACCAACAATACTGTCAGCGAGAACCTTGTGAGACACCTCGCTCTGGGGCCCACAACATTGGCCGCCGGAGATGGGCCCTCTTCCCACCCCAACTACGACTGCCCGTAATCTTGGGGTCCTCCTTGACAATCAATTGTCCTTCAAGCAACACGTCGTGAAAGTCTCCGCCACCTGTACCACCATCATCAGGTGGCTGAGGAAAATCACGTGGATGCTGCCTGCTGACACCCTGAGGACTGTAGTCCAGGCTCTTGTCATCTCACGCCTGGACTATGGGAACATCCTACTCCTGGGTGCCTGCAAGGAGGTAACTAAGAAGTACCAGGTGGTACAAAATATGGCTGTTCGTCTTATTTGTAACCTACCCGCCAGAATCTCAGCCACGTCTCATATGCGTAAACTACATTGGCTGCGAATTGAGAGCAGAGTCAAATTCAAGGCACTATGTCTCATGCACAAGATCATGACTGGAAAAGCTCCACACTACCTATCTGTTCTAGTGCAGCAATATCTTCCCCCTCGCACACTTAGGTAATCTACTCAGAATAAGTTTAGGATACCGTGTGTCAAGAGAGCTAAAATGGGAGGTCGCTCATTCTCCCTGTTAGCACCTTCTCTTTGGAACTCCCTACCCCTATCTCTGCGTTCTGAAATGTGCTTCTTGACTTTCCGTAAAGGAATTAAGACCTGGCTCTTCAATACTTAAACTGCCGTCCTGACGCTCCCTCCCACCCTGTATATCGTTCTGTTTGCCTTAGCGCCGGGAAACCTCCGGGTAGCTGCGCGCGTAACAAATGTAATTATAATAATAATAATAATATATAATACCAGGTGTCCCATTGGTGGTGCGCCCGTGAGGTGCCATCTCGCTTTCACACATTTTTTTCACAGTGGTATATGGTTTCACATCTGTCTGTTTTAAAGGGAAGGGCTTTTTTAAGTTGGGCACGAGATTGATATACCCCCTACCCCATAATCATTAAAAGAGGGGAGGTAGTTGTAATTGACTGCAACATGTGGGATATCATTTCTAAACAGTTTAAGAGAAGAGTGCCTGTGACCTAGGTCATAATTGGTTTTGTGACTTGATGAGTGGAGGGCGACCTAGGTCCTGAATTCCCTATTTGCTCCTTGTTGCTGTTCTCAGCGAGAACCTTGCACCAATTATTCTTTATGGAAGATGTAGGTAGTATCAATATGCCCCAACAATCTGCTGTCTCTTCAGCCCCACCTAAACTCCCACACTAGAAATAACCTTTGACAGCTTATGAGAATAATCACCTCCACTGGGTCTAAATTGTGAACCATGGATTACAGCTGAGAAGAGCTTGCACCTGAAGTCAAATTATCTAGAAGTATCATGTGAAAAATATACGGAAGGCTTAGAAGAATCCATCAGCACCCCTGAATTGAGACTGGAGAAAGGTATTGACTTGGAAGACATGACGAGAAGTAACAATGCTTGATTGAAAATCTAGAGAATGGGGGCATAGAGGGTTTCCTGGAGGAATTGTTGTCTGAACTCCTAGGCACAGAATTCTCTCAAAAAACTAAATGTCAGTGGGCGCATCAAATCACGCACAGACACACCACCAAATGTCACTCCTAAGACACATCAGTGCCTGCTTTCTTAAACACAGACAAGCAATACATGTGATTCAGAAGGCTAAAAAAAAGGCCTCTCCACCATGGAAGGTCACATTCTATAAATTTCTGAAGACATATCTTTTCAGATGAATGTGATAAGTAAGGCCTTCGTGGGAATTCAAATAAGGTCACTTAGAAGGGTCAAGAATGTGGATCAATATTGATGCAAAGCTTCAGATGTACCATCTTCTGTGTGGTAGTCCAGCAAACGTTTTGCCTTATTTTGATTAAGTAATTTTTGTTGGCCATGGGACTCTTCACACTTTACTCCTGCTAATGAGTTGTAAACTGCTTGTGCTATCTATTTTAAACGTGCCAAAACTGGCATATACCTAATTGGTACAATTAATGTACTTTTAAGTCCCTAGTATATGGTACTACATGTACCCATGGCCTGTAAATTAAATGCTACTAGTGGGCTTCAGCACTTGTTGTGCCACCTGCAAAAAGTAGCACTGTAAGACATAACCAGGACTGCCTGTGCAACATGAGTGTGCAGTTTTAAAACTACCACTTCAACCTGGCAAAACAAAGCTTTTTGCAGGCCTAAACCTTCTTTTTATACTCTTAAGACACTCCCACACCCCTAAGGTAGACCCTAATTTCCCATAGGGCATAGTGCATGATATTTTAAAAGTAGAACATGTATAATTTATGTTTAACCTGCCCTGGCAGTGAACACAACCTACAAAGCCTTTTTTCACTTTGGCAAAGCTGTCCGCCCTCCCATAGGTTAACCTTGGTTTACACTACTTCCTTTAGTAAGTGCTACATTAAGTTTAGGAATAGCTAGAAAAATGTCTCAAGGACTCATTTTAACAGTTATTTAAAATCCAACTTAATTGTCAAGTCTAATTTGATATTACTATTTTGGAAATTATATTTTTAGAAAGTTGTGATTTTCCTGCCTAAAACTAAAAGGTTTTCCTGACGTTGTCCAGTTGTCACCTGACCCCTGATGACTCCCCTGTTGTGGGATGTGTATTGCTACCAGTCAGTGGACAAAAGCCCCTGGAAGTGGGGAGGGAGACTCCTCCCTTGACAGAATGGCCAAGGGGCTGTGCCCAGCCCCTTCCTGAGCTTCAAAGGATGCCTATCTGGTCACTGGAAGATGACGCTTATGCCTAGGCCAGTCTCTCATTTGTCTCTCTAATTGGGATGGCACACAACCCAGTGGGGGAAGAGGAACTGACCAAAAATGGTCTAGGCTTGCCCTCTACCCACACGCTGACACTGGGCAAAATAGTAGACCCCACAAACCTTTGCTCAGAACACTCCTGAACCTGTGAACAATAGAAGAGGGACTACTCTGCTGTCTAAAGAAGCTGAAGGAAGACTGAGCTGCTTGCCTTCGAAGCAAGACCCCAGCAGTTAATCAAGGGTCAGTTAATTGACACTTTGTTTGAGCTACAGGGATACAACAAGCTCCCAGAGGCCATTCCAGTAACTGCTCAGCTGCTGGTTTCAGCTATGCCCTGGTTCCTGCTGCAGGCCTTCGTGGGAGTGAGTCTTGACCTTCAGGTGCTGTCCCCAAGGTCCTGAACTGGTGTCAAAGTGTCCTGGCTTGTGTCAAAGTGTACCCCTCCTAAGGTTTCCAGAAACCTGAGAGGGTGAATTGCCAGTTGGCCATAGCTTGCTCATCTACCGACTTCCAGAACAGTTTCAATGTTCAAATGTAGAGGGATTCATCAGGACCTATACTGAGCAGCATCCCATTGATGTTGAGACCTTCCTGGTCACTGACTTTTCCAACTCTGAGCTTTCTAACCTTTGTCAATAACCACATTGGGACCCGCCATTTGAGCTATAGGCACACAAAATGATTCTAGACACTATTCCTGCAACTGCCCAGCTGACCAGTTACAGACAGACCTGCCCTGGGCTCTGCTGCGGGCCTCTGTGAGAATGAGTTTTGAACCAAAGTGCTGTCTCCAAGGTCCTGTACCTTGGCTGG
Source organism: Lissotriton helveticus (assembly GCF_964261635.1). Classification (NCBI taxonomy): domain Eukaryota; kingdom Metazoa; phylum Chordata; class Amphibia; order Caudata; family Salamandridae; genus Lissotriton; species Lissotriton helveticus. The sequence goes on from NC_136070.1 coordinate 406,680,560, forward strand.
TATCAAAGTGTGCTCCTAAAGTTCCCTGAAACCTGAGACACTAAATCGTCAGTTGACCTTAGCTTGCTGGTCTGCTCTGCTGAAGGAAATCTGACTTCCAGAAAATATTTTACGTCCAAATGTAGAGGGCTTCATTGGGACTGTCACCGACCAGCATCCCACCTACATGGAAGCCTTCAGAAGCATGTACTTCAGACTTTGTCCTCTCAAAGCTGTCTTACCTTTGTCGAGGTCTTCAGCAACCTGCCATCACAGAGCCATGCTTCGGATCCAGCTTGCAGCTTGCCCTGCTGACGACTTGCCAACAGCCACTTTTTCTCCATAAACGTTTCCGAGTATGAAGGCAAGCTTTCCACCAGGCCAAACCTGGTCCCTGTATGTGACTACTACTTCATTGTGGTCAGCCTTAACTTTTTACTTCGACTCAGACTGGTGTGACCAGACAACAGCATTTGGTGCTTTGTGCTTTTTGGTGCTATTTTTGAATCAAACTTTAAAAATTCATATCTCTTGTTCTACTTATTGAATGTTTGTCATTTGGAGTAGTTTTATTTATCACAATTTACTCTTATTTTTCCAAATTTGGGAATTTTCATGTGCTGTGTTTACACTTTATTACTGTTTCGAGTACTGCAATAATACTTTACTGATTTCCTTCAAATGATTGCTCATGGCTGTGTACCAAGTTACCAGAGTGTTACACAAAGGTTTATTTAGTAACTATTGTGGTTCACACTTCCAAGGCTTGTGATTACTATTTAAGGTGGGTTCTCACCCCCCCCCACTAATACTCCAATTTCTTACAAGAACCAAAAGACCGTGGGTGTTTATTGGACAGCTTGGAAACCACAGATATGCAATCCACAAACATGAATTTTGGCACTAAGCTCCCCTGCAATGACACTAAGATTTCATTTCTCCACTCAGACAGGAAAAGACTAAACTGTGTGATGTGTGCTCTCGTGGGGGACAGAGACAAATTAAGATCCTTACAGAAGATGGGTGCTTCGTACTCTTCAACCTATACTTAAATGTTTGAGAATCACTCATGCGCTCCCTCACATAGTTTATGGCTTGGCCTTACAATTCCCTTTCAAAGGCTGAAGAAATATTAGCGTTCTGCTGTCCTCTTTCTTTCTTGCTGGGACCCCCTCAGTTGATACTCACACTTCCTCATGGAACTACTGCACTCAATTGGGATTAGCTTTCTTAATGTGCTTCCTTCCTGAATCAGGGTGTAGGTGCTTGCTGATGTTATGCATATATGCCTTTCCATCACCCCCTCATTTGAATGAATGCACATATTGAAAGGCCTACTTGCCTTAACATTGCACCCCTACGATCCTGGACACCCATTGCCAACTGTTTTTTTCCTGTGAAGCCAAATGGCTTTTGCCTTGAAGTCCAGCCCACTGATCAAAACCCACCTAAGCACAGAAGGAAAGTGAGCCATTCCCACTAACCCCATCTATTCTTTCTTCTTTTTTAACCTCTCTCTGTTATCACATCTACATCTCGCCAACCCCAGTTGTCACTTCCTGATGGCCCTTTGACTATCTTATCTTTAAATAGGAGTAGTATGGCACACTAAATTAAACAGAAAAAAATCGTGCTATATCTTTCATCCAAGTTCAGAAACCTTCCTCTTCTCCAAGAAGCACACCTTTTCCAAAAAGAAAAAACAAGACAGGGTGAGTAAATAATTAATGACAGATGAACATTGACACTGCAGAGACTATTGTCAAGGAACTCTAACCGCTTCAATAAATGTGAGGCAGTCATCCTCTATAGTACTACAGGGGCATATGTATAGAAATACTCTATTTGCGAGTCTCAAATAGTGATTTTTTGAGAATCGCTATTTGAGCATCGCAAACGAGATGTATTTAAAAATTTGCAAATAGTTAGCGATTTCTTGGCATTCCTTACTTGCGATTAGCAAATTGTGAATTGCAATTAAGGAATACCCTCCCATTCATTCCTATGGGCCAGGAGGCCCATAGAAATGAATGGGAAGACATTCTCAATTTGCAATTCGCAATTTGAGAATTGCAAATTGAGAATGCAATTTCAAGGGTGCCGGGGTGTCCAAAGGACACCCTGATGCACCCCTGAAATGAGCATTTGTGCGCATGTGGCACACATACATGTGCACCACATGACACTTTGAAATATGCCAAAAAGTGAATTTTTCAAAGAAATTGCAAACTTCAAGTTGGTGGTAATATGCGATTTCTTAAGGCAAAATCGCACAACTTAGGTGCTTCATACATTTCATTTAAGGAATCGCAATTTGTGATTCCTTAAATGTAATCACATAATAGAGAATCGGAAATTTTGCGATTCTCTAATTTGTGATACACTTATGGGATGATACATCCCAAAAGGGTCTTTTCCCTTTCGCAAACGGGCCGATTCTGAGAATCGTCCCGTTTGCGAACGGGAAAAGGGCTTGATACATATGCCCCACGGTACCTTACAAAATTTTAACTCCTATAACTACCCACTAAATATGTTGCCCAGGGAATATTACAAACCCACACACAAGACTTAACACCCATGTTCTCAACCTTTAATATGAACCTCCACAAAACCGAAATGCATTACACCACACTTGCCCAAGAATCTAACTAAGCTGGTAAGCGTGGAGAGAGACCTAATGAATGGGGAAATACCAAAAGACAAAATTGTGCCAGCATTTGTTAGTCTATCTCCTCTAGATGAATACAGATTACCCTAGACAATTCTTCAGACTAGGCAAATCACAAGCAGTGGTTGTGTGTTCAAAGAAGCATGGACCACAGACCATCTGTTTGCTGTACCCAACAATATATTGATTGCAATACTCCCCTAACCTGCAAAGGACCTACTACTCTGTTTCAGCTATCAATCCCCAGTTCACATACCAATATGGGTTTATTAGGAAAAATATTAGCAGAATGGCTCCACTGGATGATCCTGTGCCTGAAACACATTTTCCACGTAGGGTTTGTGCCAAGAGGCTCATCAAGGAACCACCTTTGAACTTTGATACATCTAATCTGGTTGGCCACAGACTGCTTGGGTGAGACTATTGAGTCCAGGAAAAAAGTGCTTGACAGGGTAAAGGGCTTCCTCTTCCCAACACTCAAGATGGTGCAGCAAATTTGTTTCAAATGTAAGGTAGCTCTGCACCAACACTGCAGCCCTGGTAAGCTAGGGACTTCATATCTGATACTTTCCCATCACCAAACACATCAGACTAGGTTACCAGAGCAGGTTGCAGGTTACCCCAACTAGCATTCCTGTTGGAACGCCTGGAAGCAGTTATTCACTAGAACAAGGAAATACATGGATATCCACCACTGCTAAGGTATTGAAAGCACAGCTATATGGCAATTACATATTACTCGCATTTGCTGACTGTAATTCCTCACTGCAGCTTCAGTTCAACGGGTGTTGTGGGGGAGGGCCTAATCATTGTAAATAACAGTAGCACCACAATTCCACTAGAATTTAGCAAGCTAACCATTATCCTCTAGAAAATGCTGCTACTCAAAATAGTTGCTGCCATATTGTAACTTCTATGGGGAGACAGAAAACTACAGTTTAAAAGCCTTCAAACTGCAGGGACACAAAAGTGCAGGACTTTTGAAACTTCTACAAATGGGGTTCCACTGTTTAAAGCACCAGCTGTCACAAGTAGCAGACTTCACTGGAATTGACAGACTGCCCCATGATAGAGGTGACCACCTCTGCACTTGGATGCTAATGACAAGGGTAACTCGCCATGGCTTGCCCATTCATTTCAATGGAAATTACAGTAAAATCCTTGAAGTGCCTTAGCACTAAAGGAGTTAACAACCTGCCAACACATTTAATGAAAATAGACATGTTCATCTGCACCAGGGCCACTACATGGTAGAATGGTGCCATCAGCATTGGCAGAAAGAATAGTCAACAGATTACCAGGGTGAATGTCAGAATGCATTCATTAGCTTAACTCTATGCAGAGAAGTCAGTATATTATCCCCTAATCTATGAAAATAATTCAACCTTAGCAGCAGTCAGATGTAAATGTAGAATGAACTAGAAAAGAGAAAAGAAAAGTATAAAGCACTCTACTTCTGTCAAAGGAGGGTCCTGTTGCTAGACCTCAGACGGAAAGCTACTAATCTGAAAGAGTGAATTTGCCAGATAAACAGTCAATTATTTGACTGTTTATGAAATTGGTTGTGATTGGTAAGTGCATACAGTGGGCACAGTTGAAACTTCCAGTATTTGACAAACATAAGAAGAGCGATTGCCAATCCTAGCCTCAAGAGATTGGAGGTTGCTGAGTGGTGATTCGGCATAAGAGTCTCAATGTCACACGAGGGTTAATTTAGTTTTGTTCATACATAAATACAACTGTATAGAAATGTCACATTTGCTGAGAGCAGCTTAAAAATGTATCCTTTACTAGTATATACTTTGCCAATATTTTGCAAGGAAGCTAGATATATTTCTGGAGTTTCTCTTTGCCTAGTTAGTCAACCAAGGTTAGGAATTTTTGCTGAAGGAACAAAGCACACCGACATGTTATGAGGATATACATCCTGGACAAGGAAGGAAGCTTATGTTATGAAGCTTGTAACACTAATCTTTTTTCAAGGGACAAGAGAATAACTAATTGGGATATGCCTTAGTCTTAAATGGACATCTGCTTCATTTGTTTAGATAGCCCCATTACCGGAGACTGGAGATAACCACAATGATCACATCAAAGTCTACTGACTGGACCAATGAGAATTGTTCCCAGCTTATCAGCTATAAAACGCTGAATTAACTGACATCTATGAAACTTCAAACACAGAATGGTACATACTGCCACTTGGCCCAAACTGTCGTCCGTCTGCCATGTACCGGTTGTGAACATCAGGGAGGGGTCTCCGGTATTGTTTCTAATGGACATAAGAGATTCTAACTGTATTGTGTACACCCTTATGTATCATCTTCTATCCTACACCCTTATGTATGCTTTATTGAGAGACCCCTATTGTAGTATAGTTCCTATATTGCTAATAGGCTCTGCGCATTGCAATAATATATCCTATAGATGTGTCATAGGACTGAGGTCAGTATGTCTCCAATATACAAAACTTAATTGTGAGTGCCAGCTAGCTCAAAGGTCACTAGAAACGTTCTCAAATAAAACAAGAAGGGATTAGTTTCTGACAACCGCATAAACATGACAACTTTGTTTCCCTAGGACTGGAACAAATATTTTCAGAGTCGTGGAAACAATAGATAACTCCCCGCTGTAGTGTAGTTCCTATATCCCTAATAGGCTCTGCGCATTGGAATAATATACACTATAGTTTTGACATAGGACTAGGGTCAGTATGTCTCTATCGAGTACTTAATTACTTGTGTGTGCCAGCTAACTCAGAGGTCACTAGAAACTTTCTCGAATGAACAAGAAGGGATTAGTCTCTGACAACCGCATAAACGTGACAACTTTGTTTCCCTTCGGGTCGGAACAATATCTTCTGAGTCGTGGAAACAATAGATAACCTTTTCACTCAGTCAATCGTGCATGCTTCGTTTCTACAGAGTTGCAGAGAAATAGTGAGACAGGCATTTTCCATCAAAGGTTTATTGAACAGTCTTCTTTCTCATGCAAGAGAGGTGAACTGCTACAATCGTTAGACCGAATGCAAAGTATAATCTGTACCGCAAGAATAGTATTATAAAATAATACTGTAATAGCATTGTCTAGTGCTATGAAATATAAAAATACATACATAAATAACACAGACTAAAATACTCAACTGGGGCTTCTAAAATACGCCTACCCCAATGTACCTAACCTAGGTCTAGTACTAGGGAAGAAGTAAGTGTGGTCTTTAGCATAGGTTTTAGTTCTGCCAAAGATTGCCAAAGGTTTCTCTAGGTTCTAATCAGCTCTATACCTTAGAATGAAGGAGGTTGGTATCTCTGTCTCAGACTCAATTTCCCAATACCCCGCAAGGGGAGTCAGAAACACTGGAGCTGGATTCTCGGCAAAGGAGGACAGCTCCTTGTCAGTGCGTATAATATGTTAATATTTGTGGGACCGCATTTGTCCACAGGGACGTCTGTGTGTAGAAAGTCTAATGCTGTCTAACAATGGTGTCTGTACTGGGCTGGCTACACTATAGTCAGGTATCTGGTGGCATTCTGTGCTGAGATCTCTATTGCAGTCATTGCCAATAATTACAAATGTGTGGATGTGTGCATTCATTACTGGCCTCCAGTACATCTCTTTTAATTCTAGTATAGTCTTAGAGATCCCCTGATGTATTAGACCCTCTCCCAAATGTGCTTCGTGTCTCAAAGCTACTCTATGTCTCCTGTTTGGAATTACCCTATCCCCCACTACAGGGATTCGAGCAACAGGAATGGAGTTTGCATCAAATATATATGAGTATTTGAGTGGAAACTTATTAGGTAACGTTGCACCGCTGCCTTTGCTTGTGGCATTGACAGCTAGCATTATTTCATCGTCTATTTTCGTTTTTGAACGAGTGATTACAGCTACGAAAGCCGTTTGCACAGCTGCCCTTGCGGCTTCATCAGCCAATGAATTCCCTTCAACGTGAACGCCATCACGTTGATGACTCAGCGTATGTATCACGTGAGTGTTTTGTAGTCCTTGTCGTAACTGAACTACTTGTTCCCAAAGCAGTTTATGCTTGATTGTGCCACCTTTTGCATCTTTGAATCCATTTTTAATCCAGTTTTGCAAGTATTCATTGTAAGATTGAACACAATAATATGAATTGCACACTAATAGTGTGGGGAATTTCCGATCTGTATTTTCAGGTGCCATCTTGAATGCCTGTAGTTAAGCTTGCTGAGCTGTACAATCTCCAAGAGATTTAGTTTTAGTGACCATTGGTCGGAATTTGTCATCAGGCCAAAGACCTTTAACGATCGCGCACGCTGCACTATAGGCTTGTTTACCCCTTGTAGCAGGTTGAGCTGATCCGTCAAAATAAATTATACATTCATACTGCTCTAGAGGCAGAATTTCAGTAGCCATAGAAATGCTTGTGTTTTCAAATATGGGTCAAAAACGTATTCAATGTCTGTTGCAGCAAGTAAATTAACCCATTGTATCCATTTTGGATGTAAAGCTTTAACATTTGGAATTCTCGCTTCTGTCACTGCCTCTAAGGCAGGTACAGGTGTAACAAACATAATGCGCTTACCCTGTGCGAGGGCTCTCTCTTTTGCTACTGCAGTTTGAACCGCTGTTAGAATTTTTCCTGCTGAAGTGAATTTCATTTCTGCTTCTGTGTACAAGTGTGATTTGTAAGCTATTGGTACTTTTTCAACTTCGTTAAAAGTTAAGTACGTGAATCCGCATTGTCCTGGAATTATTCGGATCACTAAGTTGCTTACGTTTTACGCGTGTTTTCAAATGTTTAGTCGCTAACTAGTCTGTTTGCAGTTATTGCGAAATTTCTGTGTGTTTTTGTGTCCGATTAACTGTTTTGACATCAGGTTTGATTCATTCGTAGAGAGGTTTAACCCTTTCTGTGTAGTTTAGTATGTAAGTTCTTCTGAAATTCAGGAAACCTAGAATTGATTGTAAGTTTTTCAGCGTTTTTGAAGGTTGGAGCAGCGCACATTTCTCTCAAAAGTTGGCTGCCAGGCTTTTGCCTTCACTTGAAAGTTCATATCCTAGAAAGAGGACGTTTAAATGAGCAATCCTAGATTTTTTTTAATTGAATTTGTACCCTTCAGAGGCGCATCCCAATATAATTGTATTGACCCTATTGAATGCCTATCCAAGTCATCATCTGTCCGATAGATGTCATAGACATATGACAATGCTTCGTCATCATAAGTTTGTAGTAACTCTGTTACCCTTGCTGAGAATAACCCAGGACTATTCTTGAATCCCTGAGGGAGATGACAGAAATGACGCTGTGTCCCCATAATTGAGAAAGCGGTCAAATACCTACTTTCCGATGCAATGTTTTGACAGAAGAAACCGTTAGAAATATCTAGTGTTGTTTTATATTTTTTACGCACAATTTTATTCATTAATGCTGCACTGTGTGCATTTTGTACTGCAAAAGTTTTGCAACAAGAGTTTAAATGTCTGTAATCCAATATTGAATGATATGTATTGTCTGGATTGGACACAGGAAACAAAGGATTGTTTATTGGCGAGGTGCATGTTTCAATCACCCCCCGGTATTCAAGTTGATCTAAGATCTCCCTGACCTATTTTTTAGCTTCTTGCTTAACTGGGTACTGCCTTTGTGCAGTTGGTTGATTTTTTTAACTGGATCTTATGGTGAGGAGAATCCTCATCCCATCATACATGATTTTTGTATAATGCAGGAGCTTGGGCTACTGCCCATTTCCTGGCATAGGTATATTTTAAATGAATTGGAATGTGGTTGGAGAAGGCTGGCATAATGATATCTTCGCCATGTGGGCACTCCCTGACAAATTCTGGTGGCCAGTCTTGTTCAGCTAGAAGAATGTCATAACCCATAGAAAGTCGCTCCCAAAAGAGTGCTCTCACTTTTCTTGGTATGTCTCCCTCCATCAGGAGTGTTACTTCATATAGCTTATGTAGAGAACTAACCCTGGTATCTGCAGTTTCAACTTGAATAAATTCATTCAAGTCCACTGTCTCCAGATGATCCTTCAAGTTCTTGCGAGCTATGGTGACTTCTGCTGCGCTGTCCAACATTGTCTGAGCCCATTCCCTGTTCTTGATTTGTGTCCTCAAGATCCTAGGCATGTCTGATTTTTAGACCTGCTACCTTCTTTTTGGTGAATTGAATTATCTTGTTTTTCCTAATGTGTTGATCGTCTTTGACTTCATGCGTTCTTCCATGTGTTCTGACCGTCCTCTTCTTTTGGATTTCTGTGACGAAGTCTGAAAGGTACGAGAGGAACGTGTGTCAGTATCTTGATATCTATCAGGCTTTCTCAAATAATCTCTATTCCCGAGGTTATACCTCCTTTCAGAGGGCTCCTTTTGAGGAGACCTACCTCTGGAATGAGAACGCTTCTCTTTAGAAGTTTGTTTAGTGTTTTCCCACTTCTTTGTAGAAGGAGTAGGAGTGTTTTTAGTAAAGACCTTTTCAGGACTTCCAGACAGTTGGGGTTTCAACTGTATAATTCTATTGAATTTTGTATATTACTAAGTTATTCATTGTCTGACATTGCTTCACTGCCAGGGTCAGGTATATAGCCGGCTATGGCTGACCATGTTGCTCCTGGTCTACCTAGTGGACCGAGCCTGGTAATGTGATTTAAATGTTTTAGGATGCCTTTAAACCAGAGCTCATGCTCCTGGTAAGTTAGTGGAATTTCAATAACCTCTAAAGGAATATATTGTGGTTCATCTTCTTTGTAGAAGTGAAACGTCTGTGTTACTGGATTTGCTTCGAGGAAGATTATCCATGAGTAGAATACCTCTGTCAGGTGATATTCATGTGCCTCTATCACAAAAACTATCCTACCACCTCTCGATGTTAGGCCGTTTTTTATAAGTTTTATAGTGATGGCTTTGATAAAATTTAGAGGAATGGATGTTGCATCCTCATCGGTTTAAAAAAAACTGTATTGTTAAAAGCTGCTAGATCAGCCACAGCTCCACCGTTCTCGGTGCTGTTATCGTTATTCGACATTGTTTAATGAAAATTTCAGAGCAAGTTTCAAGGAGACAAAGATAAGGTGTACAATATTTTGGAACACTGTATCCTTCAACGTTGAACAAACCAAAAAGTTAATACATAGGATTTTCGTCCTACTCAGCTATGGCGGAAATTATCCCTTTTACCCACTCCAGACGTCTATTGGAGTATTTACGGAAGAAGGGGTCTCTGAGAAATCACAAAAAAGAGTTACTTTAGTATCTAGAGTTAAATTAGTGCCTTACCAAATGTTGGGCGCCATGTAGTGTAGTTCCTATATTCCCAATAGGCTCTGCGCATTGGAATAATATATCCTATAGATGTGACATAGGACTGAGGTCAGTATGTCTCTATCGAATATACTAAACTTAATTGTGAGTGCCAGCTAGCTCAGGGGTCACTAGAAACTTTCTCGAATACACAAGAAGGGATTAGTTTCTGACAAAGGCATAAACATGACAACTTTGTTTCCCTAGGACTGGAACAAATATCTTCAGAGTCGTGGAAACAATAGATAACTATTTTACTCAGTCAATCATGCATGCTTCATTTCTACAGAGTTGCAGAGAAATAATGAGACAGGCGTTTTTCAATAAAAGGTTTATTGAACAGTCTTCTTTCTCATGCAAGAGAGGTGAACTGCTACAATCGTTAGACAGAATGTAAAATATAATGCGAACAGTGAGAATAGTATTATAAAATAATACTGTAATAGCATTGTCTAGTGCCATGACATATAAAAATACATACATAAACAACACAGACTAAAATACTCAACTGGTGCTTCTAAAATACGCCTACCCCAATGTACCTAACCTAGGTCTAGTACTAGGGAAGAAGTAAGTGTGGTCTTTAGCATAGGTTTTAGTTCTGCCAATGATTGCCAAAGGTTTCTCTAGGTTCTAACCAGCTCCATACCTTAGAATGAAGGCGGTTGGTATCGCTGTCTTGGACTTTATTTCCCAACACCCCGCAAGGGGAGTAAGAAACACTGAGCTGGATTCTCTGCAAAGGAGGACAGCTTCTTGTCAGTGCGTCAGCTGGAGAGTCGGCTTCCTCCGGCACTTGCTGTAGCGAGCTGCGTCGGGCAAGTAGGTAGTCGAACTGCACCGAACCATATTGTGCTTTGCTATAGCAAGTGAAGGTATATTTATACCTTGAAGGTGTTTAGGAATGCCAGCTTTGACGTAAAGTCGGGCATATGAACGTCAAAGATGAACCCCTAAGGAATAGTTGCTCATGCATAATAATGAGTTTCTTGGAGAAATCAATATCCAGGCTAGGGGAAGTCCCTTCTGCTTAAGAGTCTGGTTTTCCAAGAAACCGTTGTGACGTTGATGAATGGATGGAAGTAGCCATGCTTGTATTTGGGTAGCATGGGCTATGCCTAAATAAGGGCTTGATTTCTATGTCTATATAAGGGCAACTCAAATTGTACCTATATAAGGGCATGAATCTGGAAAATTCATTCGGAATCTAAAATGCCATACAACACTATGTGGCAGGCCTAAAATATAAAAAGGCAGCCATGTTCTGAAAAGCTTCAGTATTTGGCTTCATTAGGCCATGAGCCCCATGTACACAGAAATGCAATGAATCCAACCTGGGTTTTATTGCCTGAATTACCATCTTGTGGCTAAACTTTTAAGGACCCTGATATGAAAAAAAGATAAACACTCTTTTAGAAATCTATGCAATAAACAATAAGGAGGCACTCTCACATGGTATGCAGCTACCATTGGAGCAAGTAGTATATCCAGTTCCCGAGGTCACCTAATGAAGACCAGCTAGGAGGAGAATCTCCAAGTATCAAATTTTGGGTTTGTCTCTGTTAAGCTTGAAAGAATTATATTTCAACCAGGAGGCAACAGATTGTACACATGATTTACATTTGGCTGGCATCCTTCCAGAAGGATCATTAAACAAAACCATTACATGATTGTCATCGGCATATGAAATCAGTAAACCTCAAAAAAACTGGATTAGCAATATCAGAGTGGTAAAGAACAAGATTTAAAAGGGGCTGGTTCAGAGAAGATCTTTGAGGGACACCACACAGCAATAGCTTACATTTAGAATTAAAAGGGGGCTAAACAACACCCTGAGCTATATCTGATAAACACTAAATAAGCCACAAAAGAGCTGTGTCCAGAATACCTCCTGACTCTAATCAGTGTATCACAATCCCATGTGGCACTGTCAAAAGCAGCACATAGATCTACAAAAACGAGTGCTACACAGTCCTCCTTGTCTAAGATGTCTTTAAGAGGCTGAAAACTAGATTGGACTTTTCTGAAAATATTGTTAGACTCTTCAAATGCTGAAAGTTGGTCATTGATGATTTACCTGCCAATATAGACAGAAATGGTAGGGGAGGAGAGATAGGCCAAAATGTGCTTGATACTAAAGAATCAGCAGAAGACTTTTCAGGCAGAAGCACAAAAGTGCTTCAGTAAGAGAGGGAACATGACATGTGTCCAACTGGCATCCAGGTTTAATCGAGGAAGCTAGCAATAGTATGGTTGAAGGTGTTATGGAATGAAAGAGGGTCAATAAACGCATCTTGTTAGAAAAAACTCACTCCGAAAGTGAGAATAGATCCAAGGTGGTGCAAATCTTAAGAATCTTGTTTGAGAAGGAATTCAGATACAGAGATTTTGAAAAGTTCCTAGATGATCTTAAGCAATACCTTTGAGGAGTTGCTTGCTGCCTTAATTTTTTTTGCATAAAGGTGGAAGTGCCCCTCTTGATTTGCCCTCTATGGTCCATTAGGGTTGTTTTATAGGACGTTTTACCACCAAGGTTATAGTTCATTGTCCACCTTCTCTATAACATCTTCCATTTACTCTGACAAACGCAAGGTCCTCAGAGAACCATGTCATAGAGAGGGGTCTCGCTTCTGGCTTGAGTTGTCTTAAAAGAGGTGAGGCCATAGATATATTACTCAAATTAGTGATAATATGATCTTTTGCCAAGCTCAATATTCCTAAAGGTTGCATAGCAGAATGGGATTCAGTAAGGTCAGAATCAATTTTTTCAGATGCGTTTCTAGTCAAAATGGTTGAGGAATGGACAGAGTTGTAATTATTTGTATGACTAGTTGAGTAACAAGTACTTGGGATGCTGTTGGAAGGTGGTTTATTGGTAGTGGTAGGTAGGCACTTCACACCAGAAATAGGGCCACTGACATGGCATTGGGTTCTAAATAGGGTCTCTATAAATTGGTCCCTTTTTCAACCCTTGGTAGCTGACACTGATCAATAATGCTTAACTAAGGAGACGGGCATGCAAACCATTTAAAAACACCAATACAATACATGAGTAAGACACAACACACAATAAAAATCTCACACCAATTTCTAAATATAGGAAATATTTGTATCTGTACAATGGCACCAAAATGACCAAAAACCAATGTAGGGAAACAGAGGTATGAATTTTGTACAGAATAAACACTTTCAAATGCTTAGAAACCAATAGCTCCACTTCTGGACATCTGGTCGCGCTTGACCAGGACAAAGTTAAGGTGCCCTGCTCAGATGCCCCATTCAGGAGGCCTCAGTCCAAATTTTACCTTTGCATTTAGAAACTTTTTCCGCCGAGGGCCCTCGCTGCTCTCCACCAGTTTGGATTTGGTGAAGGTTCATCAGCTTGACTTTCAAAGAGCTCCCGGCCAAACTCTGGAAGTTGGACCGCTTGAGCACGTAAGAGGGACAATTCTGAAATCCAGGGCGGGTCGTGGTTAAAGGTGGCCAGCTTGGCTCTTGCGGTCGGGTCAGTCAGCTTCTGGAGCTTTTCCCAAACTATACCAAACGACTGGAGGTCCTTCCAGAAGGTCTACTGGTGTGTTCCAAGTGTCCAAAATGCAAAACTAGGGTCTGGAATCTCCTGGATGGACCTTGGCAGGCCTGGACTTCACGTCCCACAATGCACTTGGTCAACCCCTTAAAACTTCACTAGATGCCCTCCAGTATGGGGGACTCTGGTTAAAGAAGGATCAGTTAAGCTCTGTTAATCTGTAGCTGCAGGTAGGCCACTTCTTACTCTTTCTTGAAGCAAGACAGCATCCTCAGAGCTGTAGTCCCAGATAGTGCAGCAGGTGCAGTCTTCATCAGGACGGCCCTGGGGTGCAAATGAGTAGGACAATCCTTCTTCTTCTTGTAGTTTCAGGCAGCAAAACTGAGAGGCTATGCACCTCTCACATACGTAATCTCAGATTCTGGGCATCGAGGTGCACCACTGACCAATGGGATGCAGTGTGCCTCCCAGGCACATAACCACTTCCTCCAAAATGTGGCATCTTCGTATCTCAGAAAACACTATTTGTCCAAAGTCCAGCATCTCAGCAGAGCAAGAAGAACCAACTAAACCAACTCTCTGTGTGGCTTATTTCCATTTCTCTCCTCATCCTAACATCTGCAATGTCCTTCTTTAAGCCTGCTAGCTGGTGCAAAGGAGACTGGGGGTAGGTAGGCCTGGCATTCCCTGCCTGTCCTATCCCCTTTGAAGCCTCATGCTTTACGACCCATCTCTACTGCTGGGGCATTCCTGTGTATCTGCAGAGCTCTCTCCACCATATAGCCTCACTTCTGGATAGGCACTTATCACCTTATCAAGGTGGCCTTGCTAAACCTGTTAGCACTGACCAATCAGAGAAGACTATAGGAAGGCTTACAGACAAGGTGGTATAACTTATTTTCTGTATAAGCTAGGTTAAATTCAGCAATAGCAATATGTTGGATTTATCAATACAGTTCTGTTAAGTCTTTGAGTGATATTTTCTATACTTTCCTAGCAATAGTTATGCATCCATAAAATATTGCCATGTTAGCCTATGAGGGCAGGTATCTACAATGTGGAAAATGAAATGCGCAATTCCTCTCTCACCAGGGTTTCTAAAACATATTTTATAATGACCCTGCTCATAATTACATAACCCCCACCCCTAAAACACCTAAGGGAGATCTGGTGGTTGCCAAATATGTAAAATGATGTAGATTAATACTTCACAGTTTTTCTAATCACCAACATCGATTTTGCAGGGGATTTCCCACACTGAGGGAAAAATGGGCATGTTTCCCTCACCAGGGTTTATAAAACACCTTTTATAGGGATACCCGCTGATAGTTACCTGACCCCCACCCATGGAACACCTAGGGGAGACCTTGGGGGTACCTTATATGTAACAATAATGTCGATTATCACTTTTGTAGTGCCCCTGCCGCCAAAGTCGAGTTTGTATTGAAGGTACCTCAATGCATGTGTGTGTGGTTAATAAAGCACTGACCCTGGGCCTGATTTGCTGCTTCAGACGATCTTTTGTGAATAAATATTATTCCAGAGTAGTACGGTTTCCATCTGTAGAGATGGAGTAAATCTGAAATGGATAATGCAAGAATAATGGGTGCGTGAGCCATCTGGTGGAACTGATAGTGTAAGAGTGTGAATCCCTTGTAGGTAAGGTGTGGCAAATTGACAACCATTTGTGTGTGCAACCCCATGCACTGTGAAAAGCAATGCACACGCATTAAAAAAGCAAAGACAAAGAGATGATGGACGGAGCGCTGAATTTCAGACGCTCACCCCAAGTCACAGATCCGGGTTGCATCCCTCATCGTTCTGTAGCTAACTGCGCCACCTCAGTTCAGACCGGGCTATATTCAAATCAGTCTACTCTTGACACTAGCGTTGAAAAAGGCATCCTTTCTATAGTAATGAATAAAGTTTAATGTATGCCCGTGGCGAAGGCATGCATTAAAAAAAATATAAGGGGAGCAATATACTGACCCATCCGTGTAGACAGTATGGCTCAGGTGAAACAATTAGATTTGTGTCCAAGAGTGAAACTTAGGCAAGAGGTGTATACAGGGGTTGGCACATCCTCAGGTGGTCAGTATTGATCGAATGATCAGATTGGATGTATACAAAAACTCGGGTGGGGGTGAATGGCTGGGAGAGTAAGACACAATAATTGTGCGTCATATGCATGCCGTGCTGGGAACTTGCAATCACACAATAAACGTTTGTGAAAGATTATTCATGAACAGTTATCTGTGGCGAGTATCACTACGTGCAATAATATGGTGGCAATAAATAGTGCAAGCGGTCAAAAAACAGCAGGAGTATTGAATCTAGGTGGAGCGTCTGTTGATGTTTATTTCTAGACGCCATCTTCGCTGGCTGTCTAGTAGTTTTACGCTCCCGCTGCCCGGTATTTAATGGGGTTGGGCACGCTTAGTTTACTGTTTGTCTAGCAGAAGTACGAACTGCTGCTACATTGGGACACTGTAATTTAAATTCTTGCTTACGATTTTAGCTGCAATTAGGAGCGTCTGTTGATGTTTATCACTGTTTTTATCAGCTCTGCACTGTAGTGTTTTTTCTTTACTTACCTGCTCCACTCCATTGGCTTCAAGCACCTCGGTCCACCACAGCCTCTGTGGCTGATTGATGTGGAGGGATAATTGAACTCGAGTGCCGGAAATCCTCACTTCCGGTTGCACATTTCTAGACGCCATCTTAGCTGGCGGTCTAGTTGTTTTGCACTCCCTGCCGCCAAGTATTTGAGCCCGGCATGGCGCGGGAGCGCAGCGGACGCATGCAGCGGGCGCGCCAAAGGCTAGCCCGTCTGCGCCCATCCGCGCCAGTACGTCGCTTCTCGTCAGAAATGCTGATCGAGGCATGTCTGTGTCCTGATTTTACTATAGGGAAGAACTATTAGTTACTAACCCCATAGCTACATTGTGTAAAGCTCCGCCATTAAACTCTTTGAGTGATCCAGCCAGCTGCTCACGTTGTACGTATGCTCTCACTACTCCTTTGTTCCTTTTATCCCCTTCAACTATACAATCTCAGCGGCGGTTGAAAATCCTCCAGCTTAATGTAAGGTCACTAGTCAAACACTAATTAGAAATTCATGACATAATTACTGAGGAAGCCCCTGACATATTTTTTTTGACGGAGACTTGGCTTAATGGGGACAATGGTTCAAGATTAGAGCGGGAACCGCACCACGGTATCTGCAGAAACTGGTTAAGCCTCATGTACCTGTACGGAATCTCCGCTCTTTAAATGGAGCAACCTTCACGGTACCCAGATTCAAACTGGCCCGAATGGGAGGTAAATCTTTTTCCCGCCTGGGACCAGTTCTTTGGAACTCCCTTCCTTTAGCCCTGCGCAAAGAGGAGAACTATGCCAGTTTTAAGAAACAAGTTAAAACCTGGCTGTTTAATAAATAACTGTTTAAACAAATAGCGGTCAATGTGTTGTCAGCAGTTGCTTTCTGTGCCTTGTTCTTCTAGCCATGGCGCCGGGAAACCCTTTGTGGGTATCTGTGCGCATTACAAATGCAAAAAATAAATAAATAAATAAATAACCAAACTCATCTCTGCCCTCTGGTTATTCCATCTGCATGATAAATAGGGAGACTAGGGGGGCCGGCATTGCGGTGATTTTTAAATCCTGTTACTCCTGTCTCTTCATTAAGGAAGTAGTTGAGGGTTGCGAATGTGCTCGTTTTAGTATCACTGTGGGTATCCATCTGACCCTCTCTGGGATCCTAGTATACCGGCCACCAGGGTCAGCCGCTAAGATTAAAAATTTTGGAGGCAGTGCACTTTGATCTCATGCAAGACAATACGATTTGTAGCTTGCTTGCAGATTTGGCTGCGTTTCAGCTAAATCAATTGGTCCCCGGTCCCACGCATGTAGGTGGCCATTTGTTAGATCCTACTTGTTCTAACATTGAGTCTGCTACTGTGGTGGTGCCTACTCCTATGGGCTGGTCCGACCATCTGTTGGTAGAAATTTCCTTCCCAGTCTTAGAGCCGCTTAACAAGGCCATTCAGAGACCTGCTTTAAACGCCCTTGGCGGAAATTGAGACTAGAGGATTTTCATGCACTTCTCAGTGCTGATCCTCTGGGTCCTATTAATAGCGCAGAGTCGGGCTATGATGGGGTTGTGGATTTTGCCCGTGATTTTACCCGCCTGCTTCTGCTCATTTTGCTACCTTTACATACCTCGGGGACAAAGGCCAGAGGAGGGGCTGTTTCCTTGTGTTCAGCAGGGTTGCGAGCTGACGGCAGGGACTCCGTGGACCAGGAGTCCCTGCGTGCCTCATCACCACCAGCTGGGCTGCTCTCCCTGCCGGACCCGCCCCCCGCCCACGGAGTTAAAACAAGAGCGTTGAGACTCTTTTAGCGGGGTTGCTGTATCTTGTATTTTGCCCGTGATTTTACCCGCCTGCTTCTGCTCATTTTGCTACCTTTACATACCTCGGGGACAAAGGCCAGAGAAGGGGCTGTTTCCTTGTGTTCGGCAGGGCTGTGAGCTGACGGCAGGGACTCCGTGGACCAGGAGTCCCTGCGTGCCTCATCACCACCAGCTGGGCTGCTCTCCCTGCCGGACCCGCCCCCCCGCCCATCACGTCCCTTGTTGTTACTTTTAGAAGGTTGGGCACCCGCTGCGCGGGAGCGCGCCCGGGAGAAACCCGGGACAAGGGCGGGACCGTCTGTGGCCGTCAGGGGCCAAAGGAGGCCGGGCTGGGCTATCTCTCTGTCATGTAGTATACAGGATCTTTTTTCAGCAAATAGTGTGTTCTTAATATACCTAGTTCCATTCGTGTTGTATTTGTTTTTAATTTATTTATTGTAAAAACCTTGGGGGCTGTAAATAATGTCTTCATTACCAAACTGTACCATTTTGGTTTCTTCCCAGGTCGAGGTAGGACCTGCTATTGTAGGCCCACTAGATAAATATTTTAATCGGCTTACTCAAGACATTGATAAGGACATTTCTCTGGCAGAGAGACGTGCTGAGCGTAGGCTGTCCATTGAACTCCTTAAAAATCCTGTGGAAAAACGGCCACCACAAGCCTTTCCGGCATTGGTTACCCCTTTGTCATCCCTAACCTTGTCCGTTGTATCCGAAACATCTTATGCCTTACCTCCAATCATGGAGCCCCAGGGTGGTTTGCCCTCAGGATCCGATATTTCCATCTTACCCGCTATCTCACTTATTAATCCAAGTGACCCACTAACTTGTACAGTAGAACCTAGTGTGTCAACTCACGTGGTTCAATCAAAACCATGTTCAAAAAGAAAAAGGAATACCGCCCCGAGGAAATGTTATTTCCCCAAACCTCCAAATAAAGTTAGGAAAGTTGGAAAAAGCTTGCGCCCTTGTAACGAAGCTATTGGGGATAGTCAAAGTGGGGAAACGCCCGATGAGGGGGGAGTTGTTGTTCTAGTAAGTCCAGGCTCCACTACTAATGACTCCTCGGGGATGGGGTTGGCTGGGTCATTACCCCCTGTCCATTCACTGCTCCCCGAGCTTGAAAGGCTGCTAAGGACTCTCCTGACTCCCATCGAGGAGCGAGTTAGTAGGTTAGTAGACCGGTTAGACCATTTTGAGCAGGCTACTTTAGATAATTTTTTCACCACAAAATCACTAATTAAATCTCAATTCAGGATGGGTGAGAGTAGTAAGTTGCAGCAACTTACTGGGAAGGTTAAAGATGTGCCTATTGTTGAATTACCCCTTCCAGTAGGCAGTACTATAAGTGTGCCGAAGGGTAAGGGACTAAGTCAACAGACCAATTCTGTAGTGCCAGCTAGCGTTGCCAGTAGCTCTGGGAAAAAAACAACTAAGCTCCCTGACCCTGTGTCTATGGGCAAGAACAAAGAATGCCTTAAAAGTGCCACTTTTGTCCCGAATGGTTCCCAACCGTTACCAAGTATCCCAAACCCCCCCCTAGTGTTGGAGTAGGGGGTAATATAAGTCCTAGAATAAGCAATGCTGTACCTACCAGTTCCCAGCCACCACATAATATCCCTATATCTCGTCCTGCTGCTACAGCTACTAGACCCCTTATACCTTCTTTGATGAAGCCACCTCAAAAGAAACCCCCCATGAATCTTACCCCAGACTCCTATCCCTTTGTGGTGGTCCTTACTAATGTCCCACCTCTCATGGGTGGACAAAGAGAAACCTTCCAGATGCTAAAAAACAAGGTAATGCACTGGTTAAGGGTAAATAGACCACTACCTGGGGAAGTTGATGGGCTGATAATAGGGGTAAGGAGGACCGATTGGATTGGTTGTACTCCCAAAAATTTGGGGAGGGGACTGTATTGTCATCAATTTTCAAGACCCTAGGGTGGCAGGTTGGATAACGAGGCAGGGCTGGGGCACAAGTAGTGGTGGAATTGGTATTGTCGATCTTACCTTTTTTACCCAAGACCAATAGGCGCCCATTTGGGTGTGTTTAATGATTTAAGTTGCCCTAACAATCCCCTTTCGCTAGGGATTACTCCCTTTGCCATACCATTACAAATGCAAAACCATCATAATGGCCTAAACTATAACTTTCCTGATGGTATGTATAATTTGGGTTGGGGCTGTTGACCAAAGTTTGATTTGTTGAATAGTAGGGGAGGTAGACATCGTTGGAATTCATGTGGGAACCCTAATGCATCTGTTTTGAACACTAATGTGGTGGTAAACGAAAATAATGCTGGTGAAAATATTGTACCTGTGGAGAAAGTTTGTGGGGAGTGTACCCAAAATCAGGAGAGTGGGGAACTACCCTCACCAAGTATGATTGGTATCCAGGAAGTGGAGTACAACACCATGGACAATGTCCAAAATTGTGAAGGGCATGGTGGTAGTTTAACGAATCTCTCTATCTCTCCCTTGTTAAAAGCAGTATGTAGGGATGGTCCTAATACAGGGAAGGTTATCTCTTGGAATATTGCAGGATTGGATAGCAAGCTGATGTCACAAACCTGGTTAGATTTTATTAATGGGTTCGAAGTGTGTTTTTTACAGGAGACATGGGCTTGTGATCCCAATTTTCTTCCTGGTTATTTAAATTTTTCAATTCCATCAAATAGAGGTGCCAGGGGTCGACCAATGGGAGGCCTTACAGTTTGGATAAAGCAGGGTTTGGATATTACAATTAAAGTGTTGGAGTTGGGCTGTAGTGACATCTTAATGTTAAGAATGTCTTCAGAAAAGTGGGGTGTGATAGACTTGTATAACATCTATGCCAGAGGTACCAACACTGGGAGTTCCCCCACTTTAGAGGCCTTGTCCACCTTCCTAGGAACAAAGTCCCTGGGTAACAGAGTAGTAGTAGCTGGGGATTTAAATAGGACCTTTGAACCGTTAGACAGCACAGATGATCCCCTGGGTCAAGATGAGGACATATTATGGGGAGTACCATCTTTAGATTTAGTTCCTGTCAAACGGTGGACGAAGGGCATACTGCTACTAAATGCAATGTGTCTAGAGTACGGGCTGAGAGCCCTAAATGGGAGGACAAAGGGTGACAAGGAAGGTGCTTGCACTTTTGACAATGGCCACAATAGAAGTAGGATAGATTACGTTATATGTAGTCTCAATCTTTGGCGGGGGGTTTGTGATATGGAAATCAAGGGTAGATTGGAAAGTGATCACAATCCCCTCTGTGTGATCCATAATTGGTGGCTGGCTATGCCACACAACTCGCGGCCAAGTGATGGCCTACTGCCTGTTATGGCCAATGACATGCGCAGACTCAAATGGCCAAGTGTGTTAGCGAATGCAGAATCCATGAATTTTATTAGCTCTGAGGTGGACAATGCTCTCGCTTCCATGGAGGTAGCAAGCTCCACAGCCCCAGGGTCTAGGGAAATTACAGACATCCACAATAAGCTTTTTTACCTCTTAAGACCGCACTTTATGAGAACATGCAAGGCAAATTGTACACTACCTCCCAAACCAGCTAGGTGGTTTAACCAACAGTGTAGGGCAGCTAGATTAGCCTTGGGTAGGGCCATTAGAAATAGGGATAGGGCTGCGATTAGTGCAGCCAGGAAGCGATATAATGCAAGTATCTCCCTGGCGAAGAAAAAGTGGGACGAAGAATACTGGGCTGAATTAAAGGAGGCTTCTGGAGCAAAGGATTCCAGGCTTTTCTGGAAGATTGTGGAGTGGGGTAGAGGTGGCACCCCTAGTAAACCAGATAATAATGTTGCCGAAGCGGCTTGGGTGAATTATTTTAGACCCCAATATGCAGAGACCAAGGAGGCGGGGGCAGGGGAAGAGATTCCAGTTGTTTTTTCTATTGATAATCTGTTCACTTCCAAAGAAGTTGAACTTGCAATATGCTCTGCACAAGGGGGAAGGGCCCCGGGCTTAGACGGGATACCCTAGGATGTTTTTAAAAATGACAAAACAAGGTGGGTTAGGTATGTGTTCCTATTGGGAAATGCCATTGCTAAAGGAGTGGCAGTCCCAGAATTATGGAAGGGAGCAATTATCATACCCATCTATAAAAAAGGAGATCGGTCCCTCCCGGCTAATTATAGGCCAATAAGTTTGATTGCCACTATCCAAAAAGTGGTAGGGAAGATGGTGGTAAACAAACTTATGGATTGGGTGGATGAGAATAATGCCCTCTCCCCTTACCAGGCAGGTTTTCGGCGGGCTACTAGCACGGTTGACCAAGTGTTTCACTTCACCATGCTGCGGTGGGGGACGGTACTGCTTGGCAAGGGCAGCCTGTATGTCGCATTTGTCGACTTGCGGGCTGCCTTTGACTTAGTCCCAAGGAGCAAGCTTTGGACAGTCCTAAACAAAATAGGTATTCCAGCCGAATTGCTCACTCTAATCATGAGGTTGCACGAGTGCAATTTCGCTAAAGTCCAGTGGGGTCTGAATGGTGAATCTTCCGTCGACTTTCCGGTTGAACGGGGGGTTCGCCAAGGATGTCCAATGGCACCCTTGCTTTTCTCACTGTTCATTAATGGAATTGTGGGTAGAATGCTGGATGTTAGTGTAGATGCACCTTCGTTAGCGAGCCTCAGGGTCCCGATCCTGATGTTCGCTGACGATACACTAATCATGTCTAAGACCCCTGCTGGGCTACAACGTGCCCTAAATATCTTCGATGGTTTTTGTGTGGAACATGGCCTCGAAGTGAACGTGGGCAAGACTAAGCTGATGGCTTTTTCTGCAAGCTGTAAATCTCGCCCTAGGATATTCCTGAATAATATTGAGCTTGAGGTGGTCAGGGAGTTTACTTACCTGGGGGTGCAGATAGCAAATGGCCAGGGTTGGTCTCATCATATAGAAAAAGCGGTCTTGAAACACCAGCAAATTTCGGGGGCACTTCGGGTGGAGCATAAAAAATCAAAAACTAAACCAATAAAACCTGTCCTTGCCGTATACGATGCAAAGGCTATAGGGTCAGCCCTATATGGGGCAGAGTTGTGGGGCTTTGAAAGGCTTTCTTCCCTACAGATAGCAGAGAATAGGTTCTTTAGGGGAATTACAGGACTTCCCCAGAGTACCCCACTAATCCCGCTTTGCCTTGATTTAGGGAGACAATCTGTTAGTGATCGAGCTCGATTGCGTCCTATCCTATACTGGAGACGTCTCTGGACTACCCCTGAGATCAAGCATTATGCTGATGGGTTTCTGGCAACAATCAAAGTTGATACCTTTCATAAGATACCATGGCTGAAAAATCTCATGGTTATGCTCGGTGAACTCGGCCTCTCCAACCTCTGGGACAATCCCACGGGGGAAGTTTTTCCAAGCAAAGATACCCTTAAGATTTTATATTGGGATTGGATAGATGGTAGGCTCTGGAGGGGCATAAAATCTGACTTGATGGGGGGCCGTTTTCTGGAAATCAAAATGTGTCCCGTGTTAGAACAGTATTGGGACAGTATTACTGTCCCTATGGACAGGAAGTTATTTTTCCAGTTGAGATCTGGGTCCCTGCCCTTGAGATCTTTGACGGCTAGGTGGCGGAGTTTGAACACCTTGTGCTGCCCGGCGTGTGGTGCAGCTAATGAAAGTATGGGCCATTTTCTATTTGTTTGCAAAGGCTACGCCACTCCAAGAAGGGTATGGTTAGCTCCAGTTTGTAAAAATCTTGGGACGTCTAGTGGTGTTGAGGCGTTGAGAATCATTTGTACCTCCACCGATGAGCCTATTGTTCTTGGAATAGCTAAGTATTTGGGGTGGGCGTGGTCCATTAGGCGGAGGGCTATTCCCACTAATGCAATTGACTCTTGTTAAGTGTGTGTTAATTTTAATATTGTAATAAGCTTGCACAACTGTTTTAGAAATATGTATAAGTACAAATATGAACAAATATTTTAACTGTCATGTATTTTAAATGTATGTTGTGCTTTTATGAGTATATACCTCGAATAAAGCTTTCAAACGACAAACGGCTATGATGTATTTTGTGATTGGATTACCCGGGGACTGGACTCCCTCATCTCTGCGAATTGGTTTAGGGACGTACTCACGATACGAGTCCCTGGTATAACGACTCTTTGACCACATTAAGGAAGGCCTGTAAAAGATCAGCGCGTGAGTGGAGAAAAGACTATGACCCCTGGAAAAAAGCATGTTATCTGGCCGAGATTAAATCTTACCATAGAGCCGTTTGTAAGGTTCGGGTGGCCTATTATGCTAACAAACTCGAGCTTAGTCCCAACCCTGCCAAAGGTGTTTTTAAGATATTAAAGTATCTTAGAGCTAGGTAAAACCTGGTGCGTGCTATCTCATCCGAACAGCAATGTGAAGATTTGGCCTCCTTCTTTGTGGAGAAAGTTTGTGCTATCTATAGGTCTTTCCCTCCTACCACCTTCCCCCCTATTTCTGTTTCTCCAAGACCTTTGCCACGTTCCGGTCTTACTGTTATCCACGAGCTTACTCGGCTGAGCGCAAAAATTAAATCTGGCTCCCTAGCTGACCCTCTAAAGCCAGCTCAGTTTAAGGAGTCTTTTTCGTTCTTTCTGGCTCCTCTCTGCCAGATAATTAACTCCCCCTTCTCCCCAGCAACGGTGCCAGTGCGGTGGAAACAGGCATGGGTGTCCCCCATTCTTAAGAAACCATCGCTTGACTCGGCTAAACCTGAGAACTTCAGGCCTATTTCTCTCCTTCGCTGGGTGGCTAAGATAGCGGACGCGCATGTTAACATCACATTAACCATTTTTTTGCATTCCCATAACATCCTGGATGTATCGCAAAATGGCTTCCACTCCAGCCATAGTACAGAGACTGCTCTCCTGGCCATGACTGAACATCTGCGGACCATCCTCGATTCCGGTCAGACGGCGACACTGATCCTGTTGGATCTTAGTGCCGCCGTTGACATGGTCTCGCATGGTGTTCTGCTACAGCGACTGGAGGAGGCAGGTGTAACGGGCTCGGCTCTGGAATGGTTCAGATCTTTTCTGTCCGGAAGATCTTTCCGAGTCTCTGCCCCCCCGTTTCTATCTCAGGTCCAAGCCAAGCAGTGGGACCTTACTACGGTCTCATATGCGAACAATATGCAGCTAGTGGTGGCACTGGCTGAAGGTTCTACTTTGAATGCCTCCAGGTTTAGAGATGGCCTGACGACCGTAGCTGAATGAATGACCACTATCTATTTGCAGCTACATGCTAATAAAACTGAGGTTTTGTTAATCGGAAATTACGAAAGCTTGTGGGGTGAGCATTGGTGGCCGAGTGCCCTGGGTAACACTCCTGAACCAAAGGAGGTGGTTAAGAACCTGGGTGTGTGGATGGATTCCTCTCTTAGCTTTCAAATTCATACCAGAAAAGTTGTCGGTACGTGCTTTGGCCCCTTGTGAGGTCTTAAGCCCCTCTTGAAGTTTTTTGAACCACCGACATGCCAGTTGATTGTCCAGTCTACTATTCTATCTCGACAGGACTATGCCGGTTCTCTGCTGTTGGGGGCCAATCAGGCTGAAATTATCTGGATGCAGCGTGTTCAAAACGCTGCTGCCAGAACCTTGTTGGGGCTCCCTCGGTTTTGTCCTATTGCTGACACCATCCGGAAACTTCATTGGCTTCCCATGGTGAAGCGGATTCAATTTAAGACGTTATGTCTTTCTTTCCAGATACGGATGCTCGCTACGCCTAGCCTGCTCAGTAACTTGCTTACCCAGTATACTCCCCCCGCCTGCTGCGCACCTTAGGGCAGCACTTGGTCATTGTTCCCCGTGTAAAACGCTGTCGAGCGGGGGGACGGTCCTTCCGTTGCCTGGCTATGGAACTCCCTGCTGGGTCAAATACGTGGTTTGGAGGGTCTGTTAGACTTTAGAAAAGCCATTAAAACCTTCCTCTTTCCCTTAGTTTAGCTCTCTGGTCTTTCGTTTTCTTGGAGCTATCCTTTTGTAGTGGTTAGGCCCGTTTACTGATGCTGGAAGCGCCGGGACACCCCTTTGCTGCGGCAGTTGTGCGCTATATGAGCTCTGATAACATTAACATTAACTTACCGAGATCGCAACGGAGCCATGTTGTTTTCCTCGTATCCCGAATGAATAGGGAACAATATGGTTGGCAGGTGCAAAGGGCATATGAGGCTGAACAAGGACAGACACAAGACTAGGCGAGCTTATAGAAGAAGAAGCTGGGGAGTGCCCCTGGGTCACTGGTACAGTTTGTCTTCTGGGTTATGGCCTGACCTAACCGACGTACAATCTTTTGTTGCACTGATGAGTATTAGTCTAAAACAATAGATCCAGACTTAAAATCAACTGTATATATAAATTATACAAAGGTATACAAACGCACATTAATATAGTCGGATGTTGAAACAATTTTCTAGTTAAAACCACATTTTGAATATCATGATATACAGAATATAGCTGTATGGGTGCCTAGCCAGAACCAGACAATACTTGTTAGGTGGAAACCATTTTATTTCATTCATCATTAATGTTTAAGACATTATCGACAGAGTTACAGTGTGTGATTCAGCGGCATTTGCAGTGTAATAGGAGTTGAGCTAAATCGCCTCCATGTGTTGGCAGGGTGGGCTAGTCTATCACTTGCCATATAACATTATTTTCATTATGGTTGTGTGTTTTATAGTGTGTAGCTAAAGGAGCAGTCATCTGATTCTACTCTTGTGCTGTATAATGTGATCTTTTACCAGCTAAATTGTTTGTCTAATATAAATCAGGTGGTCACTTGGGCAGCAGATTGCATAGATTACATTGGAGGATATGCAATTGATCAGTTTTTCAAATTGTATGTCTGAGTACCTGTGTGTTAGAAATGGGGATCTTTGGTTGGCTAAGGCTTGCGCCAAAGCCAGGCAGAGACCGCCACTCTAGTCAGGGAAAGGGATTTACACGCCAAAGATAACCCCTGCTCACCCCCTTGGTAGCTTCACACGAGCAGTCAGGCTTATCCCGGTGGCAATGTGTAAAGCATTTGCACAACACACACAGTAATAACATACTAGGCACAACACAAAAGGAACTCCACACAAGGTTATATATAACAATAGCCTTTGTGTTATCATAAAACACATTAGATGGTAATCACACAATATACACTGTGCCAACTGGTACTGGGCAATATTTTCAGGGGATTATTTACACTTGACAGGGCCAGGTGGGCCACTGTCAGAATTATCACTTGGTAAAAATAGTAAAAGTCAAGACATATCATAATCTTAGACCACAACCAGTAACTACTGGCAGACACTAAACTCAGCATCAACCTGTAACATAAATCATATCATGCACAGTATCACATAAGGCGAGAAATCTATTCTGTGCCAACCTCATAAGCCTAAACATAGTAGACCATAATCTCCTAAACATAATTTGCATTAGGAAACAAACTCACTAACATAAACCGTAGTAGGGAATAAATCAAATCTAAACCACAGTAGAAGATAAAAATAAAACATTACACAGTATGCAAAACCTCATAATCATGAACACATCTAGAAGCATAAATCAGGGTGTATAAAACATATCATATAAATTACATTTGTTAGCACCTATATAAATCACACTAGGTCCTGGCACCCTACAAACCTAATAGTCCCTTTGGCCAACTGGCAACCTCAAAGGGGCTCAAATGCCCTAGGTCCAAAGTCAGGGCGCGCTGCCAATGCAGCGACAGTCAAGGGTGCGCACTTTGCGTAGACCTAAACGTAGCAGCTGGCACTAAGTGCTGCGCAGCTGTGAAGGTCAGGGCGTGAAGGAGTGCATCTCACTCCTAAATTCAGAAAGACAAGCCCCCAAAGAATTGTGCGCCTAAACGGTGCAGCTGCCCACTATTTGCTGGGCAGCTGGAAATAGTCAAATGAGGCATGGGCTCTCAGTGGCCCTTAAAACACATTATGCCCCACGTGGGAGCCACACAGGGCTCTGTAGAGAAATTATGCCAAACGATGGAACCACCTAGGCTCTGGAAGTGAAACATGCCAAACGTTGGAGTAACGCACGGGCTCTAAAAATAAACATGTCTCCAAAAACGTGGCAGCTGCCCTCTAGCAAGCGGGGCAGCTGAAATGACCAGGTTAGAGCCACACACAGGCTCTTTAAACAAATAATGCCCCCAAGGGTCGGAGAGGCCCGCTGCCATTGGAAAATGGCACTGCTTATGGTGCCTGGACACTTAGGGGGGCGTGGACCCCTTGGGCCCTTTAGGCATATTCGTCCCTTCGTTAGAGCGGCCCAATATCAGACGGGGGCCACTCAGGAAATGATGCAGCCCTGGCCAGCCCTCACTTACCGGGCTCCTGCGCAGGGGGACTTCTTTTCAGGGAGGACTCTGCTCTCCTCTTCTCGCTAGCGGTGGGGCCAGGCACCGGCAATGTGCCTCGAGCCCCTTCAGTCTTCACTGGCTGGCACCCGCGGGGCTCTCCCTCAGCCATGGAAGCCCCGTACAGGCAGGTGCCATCTCCTTCACCCCGGGCGGCTTCTCAGGTGGCGGTGTGCACGGGACTTCCTTCGCAAAACCGGAAGTCCCACCCGCCGCCAGGCACATCGTTGCCTGACTTCCGCCCTGGCCGCGAATCGGGCCGCAGCAGTGACTTCTTCTCGGAGGGCACAATGAGGGGTAGGCTCCCTCCAATTAAACATATAGAAGCGGGGTGGGCACCCGCTTAATCCATACGGCAAAGTCGCGGGTGGGCACCTGCGCAATCAAAATACAAATAAGCGGCCACAAGCCGAATTAAAATAAAATAGTCAGAGGCTGTGAGGACGCGGGGTTGGCACCCGCTGTGAAGACAGCACAGGCGGGGAAGTCCCCATGTCGTGATTCCCTCACAGGGGATTGCAGCCCAGTGCTGCTGGGAGAAAATAAAGCGTTCCCAGAGAAAGAGCCAGGTGCATTTAAAAATAAAGCCAGCACTCACAAGGTGCTGGGGCAGCCCAAAGTCCCAGGGCTACAAGAAATTAAGCAAAAGGTTCTAGGGCATAGCTGGGCGGAGAGAGGCAGCCCTCCTGGCAAGTTCTCCTGGGCCCCAGCAGCAGCACGCCCCGCAGGAATCAGGATCCAAAAGCAAAGACATTTACATGGGGTCACAGCCCCTTCTTTTATACCAGCAAATCCTTTGTGTACAAGTGTAGGTAATGGGAGAACCAGATACAACTGGTTCAGGGGAGCTTTTGAGCACTTTGTTTTGCTCAGCTCTTCTCTTCCTTTCACAGGACAGGCCAGGGACATCAGACGCACCACAGGAGGTGGAGCTAGCATTGTAGAGGGAAGGCAAAGCCCTATTCAGGTCACAGGTGCAACTCCTCTCCCCCATCTACATGCAGATCTCCCTATTCACCACTGGGCAGACTCATCTGGCCCCTGGAGCCAGCCACACCATCCAGTACCTGTCACTCACAAGCCAGACATGCAATTCACATTACACAGCACACAGAAATGCCAACTTCTAAAAGTGGCATTTCTAAAATAACCACAATAAATCTGCGCACACTATTGTGCTGCATTTATTCTCACACGTTTGCACATACTAAACTTGACCCTGCACTCCCCTCATATCAGGAATTACCATGGGCACACATATCCCCCATGCATTCCTATGGGAGGACAGGCCCATCTCACCACCCGCACTCAGAGTTCGCACGCACTTTACACTGGGCCGCAGTCCTAAAGTGCGCAGAAGCCTAAAATCACTACCACTATGTCAGAGGCTTAAGGAAAAAACTTTAGGGGTCAACCTGCCAAAAAGGGCCAAGTCCAACACTGTGGTAAATGTTTTGGTATTAATGGTTTGGGTACATACTGTGCATTTTTGGCATTTGTAGTGGCCAATCACTGGCGGGAGCCCCCAAGCAGGAGTGATAGATATACTGGGCTTATTTTTGGTGTTCATGTGATGGAATGAGTTAGATAGTCCCCCAAGTTGTTTCCTCTTTTGCAGGAAAATATGGATGGATATGCATAGATTGGTTGGGTGTGCAACACTTTACAATTATTTTTGATAATTTTACTGATCTTATTGCTTGCCGGGTAGAATGTGGATACAAATGAAATTTGTGTGTTCCTAGTTCCGGTCCTGGGTGTGAGAAGTGATTCCCTAGGGTGATACAACGCCCGTTTGAGGGAGAGTGATAATAGGCATCTAGGGTAGACACATGCAATTAATTTCTCTGTCAGTATGACTGCTTTGTAGTTATCTTTCTTCCACTTGAAAGGAGGCAAGGTAGTAGGCTCATCGCTGCTAAACAGTAGGTTTTTCAGCCTCCAGCCTGGCTAAACTATGCACATGCGAATTATAACAATACAATATTGCACTGTCAAATACAGTTGAGCCTATGAACTTATCTATTCCCATCATGAGAAGCTCTGAGGTGGGTATAATCTGCAAATGTAGTCTTATTTCCACAAAATCAAAGATTCCACACCAGTATATTTGTTGTTTTGCGCAGTTAGCAAACATGTGCAATGTCAGCACCCCCCCCTGATGACACACTGGCAGTCGTCATTTTCTTGGTGCCCTAGTTAAATAATTTAAGTGGACTGTAATACAGTTTATATATATTTTTGCAGTGCTGAACGTTTAAATTGATAGAGAGCAGAAGCAGGTTTCCCAAGTAATTAGATTATCCAAACTTTCATTTTTGAGCATCCATATTCAGTGTTTTACTCCAGCTCTCTTTCCGAGATTGTGTCATTCATTTTCATTTTGGAAAAACAATAATAATACAACCTGATTTTGTGGTTTTTAGAGTAAGCTATAGTATTCAATAGCCTACTCTGTGCCATACGAAATTATCCAATTTATATAGATAATCACTCATTTGTAAATATTTAAAAAATGTATTTTCCGAAAAAGCATCCTTTTTGGGCAGGTAAGAAAATGTGTGTTTGTTTTATGGGTACATGTTTCAACTAGTCATTTGATTCTCCCATTTTCCTTACACTACACTATCCATCATGGAAAACGTCTGGAAATAGTGCTGATTTCCATAATAAGGTATAAGACTTATAATTTCTCATATTGAACATTCCTACGAAATTATTCCAAGTCTTAATAGCTGATTCTACATCCTTAAAACTTACATTTTTTTAATAACTCTGCTAAGTGAATTTAACTAAGAAAGTAGTTGCATCTTTACCACTGCATAATTCACATACAGAGGGAAGGTTTAGGGGTTTGGAGTTTTATTTATTAGGCCCATAATTAGAAAACTCATATACTGATTCCTAGCTGGAAAATAATTAAATCTGAGACGTATTAGTCTGAGATATTTCAAGGCTCATCTAGGATATTTATAGCCCCAAAGATAGCTATTGTATATCAAATATATTTTATTGACCTAGCCATAATAAAGACTAGTGTTACTGCTTTAAATAGATATATAAATGTAGGCAGTGTTGTCATCTTAATGTCAATTACAAACTATTAAATCTTTTAAGCGTTTATTTGCCGTAGATATTAGCGGATAACAATTCAGAGATAATACTTCGGGGTATATTCACAAGAACGTGTGATAAGTACTGCAAGAGTAGCGTAACGCAACTTTCAACATCGTAGCCCATCGCAGAAAAATAACCCTGTGTCAACGTGGAATTCACAACAAGGCAGTAGCATGCGATAGTCTGCTGAAACCGTGGACAATGTCCGCAATACAACCACCTCGATGGAGACAAAAGCACAAAGCACCACAACAACAACCAATGTCCGATGAGGAAACCAGCGATAAGCAGCGCCAGGCCTCCAACACACACCTGGGCAGGTGGGAAAAATCACCATAAAAGTAGAAAAAACACCCAAACACAAACTGACCAACACCCAAGCACATGGAGGCAGCCGGAGCAGGCGCAGAGGATGAGCGCAACCCCACAAGCAACCCGGACGACCAGCCCGGGCCCTCGGGGACAGGGAAGGGCAAAGACAAGAGAAAGAGGAAGACGAAGTTCAGTCCACAGGCGAACAGGATCATAGTCACGGAGGTGATGAAACACCATCAACAACTGTTCATCACCTCCAACGTGTCACTGGGCCCCAAAAACTGAATATGGCAGGACATCGTGGACAAGGTGAATACCGTCAGGGAGAACAAGTGGACAATGGACAAGGTCAAGAGGCGATGAACTGACATCAAGCGGCGGACCAAAGAAAAACTCTCCGCCAGCCAGAAGGCAGCAAAGCAGACTGGAGGTGGGAGCCCAGCGCCACAGCTCATACTGCATGACATGGAGAAGCTGGTGTCGACAGTCATCAGTGTGGAGACTGTGGTTGGAGTCGGGGATCGGACCCTGTTTGACAGGACACAACACAACCGCAACAGGGTGAGTGATCACCAAGTACTGGGGGGACGGGTGGAGATGGGCACAATGACACATGTGCTCAATCAAGCAGAGCACAGTGCACAACCACAATAACTCTGGGTCCTCGTCCAGATCTACAGACTGTCACAATGTACAATGCCATGCTGTCTGAATTTCACCATGTACCATGCGGCTACATACATGTGCAATACACCATCTCCCCTTCACATCACAGGGGCACCGTCAACACCTCCTGCAGAGCAGTCCCAGCCACTCTTCACTGATGATGAAGAGGACAAACCAGCATCGACACCCAAACCTTACAATACATTATTGACCTCATCCACCACTCACCTCCAGGATCAGGGCAGGCCTGCTACATTGAGGAGACCCCACCCAACACCCAAACCCCCTAGCAGGAGGCACCAAGAGCCCCAGTACTCCCCTAAGACCCTCAGGAACAATACATGGCCTTGCAACACCGTGTGCTGGAGTGCCAGAGGGAGACCGCAGAGCAGGTGCAGTTGAGCTTCGGCAACATGGCAACCAAACTTGATGCCATCCTTGGGTGTGTAGCCCTGCTCCATGGTCTCCAACAAGCTCTGACTGACAAAGCTGGAGTCATGACATGGAGAGAAGAACACCTGTCCGCTCAGAGTGGCTCCAGCGATACCAGCTTTGAGCTGGCACACATTCGGAGGATCATGGAGACAGGGTGAAGGATGGAGGTGGAAAGGATGGCAGCCACCCCTGCACATCAGCGGAATGTAGCTGGGATCTACCGTGCCCTTCAGATCCTCATCATGGCATTGCTGCCCCAAGGCGTGACGATGTTGAATGCTGCTGCCCCACACCATCCAGCCCCCTGTGCAGCAGGCCTAACCACTCCGGCACATGAGGTTACAGTGCCACACAATGCGGCCGACAATCCACCTCCAGCACCTGAGGTGTCATTGGCACACAATGCAGCCGACAATCCACCTCCAGCACCTGAGGTGTCATTGGCACACAGTGCCGCAGCCGGTACAGCAACACCCCCAGGTGGGGCAGGGCCCACATCTGTGGGCGAGGACATGGATGGGATTGTGATCAGAAGGCCTCAGTAGCATTAATTTCCGCCACCTAGCCTGTTTCTGGTTGGCCCCACATATGGCCTCATGACCTTCCACTGACCCCCCCGATTCACTCAGATGCACTCACCTTGGACAACGACATGGACTGCCACATCCTGTTTGATGACCAATGACTGCGGACTGCACCCCTCCTCTTCCGCAGTACTTGTCTTTCACGGATGGACTCTGGCTGGCCCTCCACTGGCCTAATGTTGTGGTGCATTTGGCAGTGCCCTATACCACTCCAGCTGCGAACTGCACTGGATGTGAAATAAACATCCAGTGACGCACTGCTGTGTCATGTCTTTCATAATTCTTGTATGTATGTGTGGATGAATGTAGGGACAGTGATTTCTCTAGCGTCAATGATGCTCATTCTGTGGGATGGCAGTCTGAGGGTTCTACATAGCAATGTGTGCACGGGTCCAGAGCACACCACAACAGGGACACACGCACCAGCCACTTTCTTGTCCGGACATGGACTGAACCATGCCTATTGCCCACAAGTCATTTTTACAAGCCCTGCTCTGTTCCGGCGTACAGAATGCCAGACCATTCCGCTCACGCTCCCAGGGGGGGGGCCTCTTGCTACCCATTGCAGGCGTACTCACTGATGGTGTGCAGGTCACTGGTCTAGTTGTTAGCATGTCACAGTCCCTCCCTGAGGGCAGGTTTGCATGCACACCACACCCATCTGGCACAGGCATCACAGGCCATGTAACCCCACAAATATAAGGGCCGACAACGTCACATACCCCTCTGCCAGTGGTAACTGGATGACAGACCCGAGGCCTTGAGGCTGGCACAGGCCTACCATCACGTGGTGCTGACTGGGGTTGAACAGGGTTTGTGACACACGCTGCATTCCCGCACCAGTGGCAGCAGGTGAGCAGTGTGGCCTGGGCGCGCAGGGTTGGCTCTCTCTCTCTCTCCCCCTCTTCTCTCTCTCTCTCTCTCTCTCCCCCTCTCCTCTTCTTTCTCTCTCTCTCTCCCCCTCTCCTCCTCTTTCTCTCTCTCCCCATCTCTTCTCTCTCTCTCTTTCGCTCCCCCTCACTTCTCTCCCTCTCTCTTCTTCGCTCTCTCTGTCCTCCGCTCCCTCTCTTTGTATTTCGATGTGCTCAGGACACACCTTATCATGATGTTTTTTGTCTTGCAGGCTGTGTCCTACAGATTGTGTCGAGTGGAGCCGCCATATGTCTTCATTTGATTTCTGTGCTAGTTTCATTGTTTGTTTTGAAAAGTGAATGTGTGATGCTCATTTCTGTGATGACACATGCATGTCACCAGTTGTGATTGTGCGACATCAGGCGGATTATTTCGTACTTGTTTCGGTGTAGATGATGTGGCATGACTTTGGTCGGGGGGTGCCAGGGAGCGGTGGTCCTGAGTGTGGTGTCGGTGGGTGCTCTGGCCCTCTTGGGTGACCGTGCTGAATTTTCATTTGCTCTATGGCATCTGTTTGTCTTCGGGTGTGGATGTGGGCTGTGCTTCCTTTTGTGGTGCAAACTGTGGTCAGACTTTACACCAGGTCAGGGCAGGTGTATGTCCTGCTGCTAACGCACCTTATCACGTGTTTTGTGTTCTTATCACTGGTCTGGCTGGTCATTGTGAATGTTGAGGTGTGGTGTTGTCGCGGGTTTTGTCACGGAAACACCTACTCTGCATCTCATTAGCAATAGTTGAGGGGTTCCCCGTGGCGATGTTTTTTTGCTGCTGCTATCGAGGGAAATCTGGTGCTGTGTTTAAGTTTAAGTTTATTTGCATAGTTAATTAAAACCATTGCATACAATAAAACCAGATCAAATACTTCAAAGTATAAAACATAAAAAGTCTCAGAACAACTCTAAAACCATTAACATTTTTAACATTAAGCAGTGCATTCTAAATTTGTGCAAAATTTCCTACAGGATAAATAGCCCTTATACCAAAGATTCTGTACAATAGAACTCAAGATTACTGTTTGTTCTTTGAGGTAGCCCTCAGTGGCTTAGTCTTATAGCAGATCGGGTACAAACCATTTCTTAATGGGGGTATCGTTCAAGATATTATTGCGTACTGCAAGCATTGTTCCGGTGTGATTAGGAGTTAAATCAGAAAAAGTGGTCCTTGTTGAATCGTGGTCCCATCAAGTGGGTGGCATGCATTGGCAAATCCTTGTTTTTCGAGTAGTTTTTGTTCGACTGACATTAGGAATTTTACTTGTCGGCAGTTTAACTGGATGTTTTCAAGGTTTAGACAGGTTAACTCAGCTTGCCTCCTAGTGCGGATGCCCTTCAGATTAAACGTTTTTTTTAGGAATTGCCACCGTGCTTGAAGCATTTCTTTGCATAGGCAGATTAGATGTAGTATGTCGCCTTGCTTTGCATTGCACAGTCTGCAAGTGATTTGGACTGATGGCCTTTGCCATGGTGGAAAGTGCTGAACGCAAGGCAGAATTCCCAGTCTATGCCTCATAAATCTCATTTTTGTTGCTTTAGGATACCCCTGGTTAACGTTTGTTTGGGGAGCAAGAGTTTTGTATGTGTTAAGAGTCATCCATGCATGAGCTCTATTTGAGAAGGATGCCTTGTCTTCCACCAGTGAGATTTGTTTAATAGCCTTCCAGACTAGTTTTTTGAAGTTATGATAGCCAATTTGGGCATCCCATAGCCCTTTGAGTTTGGTGTATTCCAAGGCTGACTGGAGATAAGCTCTGGCTTGGGAGTTCTCCCTGTGCTGTAAATCATGCCACAGCAGATGGCAGCAGATGGTTAAGCGTGTGGCTGGCGGTGGTTCTAATCTTAAACCAGCAAATGATGTACACCCCGTGCCTTGCAAGTTCTTGTCGTAGGAGCCCAAACTCCAGCCTTATTTGTGCTGGAAAAGTGTAGTTCAGAAGGCAAAACATTTGTCTGTAGGCTTTGACCTGTATGATGTCCAGTTCCTTAGCGTCTCTGCCCCGCATAGCTTCGCTGCCGTATGCAATTGATGGAAGTAGTTTGGCCTGGGCTACCTTTAATAGTGGGGTCAAAATCGTCCCTGTCAGTTTGTTAGCAAGGTTTTTCATTGTTAGCGCCATTAGCAGACCCTTTCTTCTTGATTCCTCCATCTGGGACTTAAACGACCCTCCGTTGTCAAATGTGACTCCTAGATACTTGTATTCGTCAGCTGACTCAATTTTTGTATCCCCGAGGAACCAATTTCTCGGGCGCTTCTTTTTGTTAAGTATTGACATCGTCCGGGTCTTTTGTAAGTTTATTCTTAAATTGTTTTCTGTGGCGTAGTTCTGCATTGCCGTCAGTAGATGCTGTAGGCCGACATAGGTGTGACTAAGCAGAACTACGTCATCGGCGTACATAAGATTGGTCAGTGTATTCCCGCCTATCCTCGGTGAGTGTGAGTTGCAGGCATCAAGTACTTTTGGCAAGTCGGCCATGTACAGGTTAAACAGGGTTGGTGCAAGCACACAACCCTGTTTCAGGCCTTTTGTTGTAAGAATTTTCGTAGAGACGTGGGTGCCACCTCCTAGTTTTACTGCACCCAGGTATCTGTGTGTAGGAGCTTCAGCATGTTTAGGGTGGACTGTGGTATGCCCCATTGTGCCATTTTCCCCCACAATCTACTTCTCTCCACATTGTCGAAAGCAGCACTAAAGTCAATATAGCATAGGTGTAAAGGTAGCTTAGAGACTTTAGCTGCGTCGATCGTTAGGGACATTGTGAGGATGTTGGTAGTTGTACTGGTCGATTTGCGGAATCCAGTCTGGTTCCTTGGTATAATAGAACTCGCCTCAGCCCAAGTTGTAAGATCTTCAAGTATGGTACCTGCAAGGTATTTTGCCTAGTTATCTATCAGAGCTATGAGGCGGTAGTTGTTGGGATCAGCTTTGTTCCCCTTTTTATGGATTGGTGCTATTATTGACCCTTTCCAAGACTCTGGTATTATGTTCAACCGCCTAACATCCGTGAATAAGGAGTGCAAAATTTCCACCCAGGCTTCACTCTTTGCCTTATATAGCGCAGGAGGTATTCCATTTGGTCCCGGGGCCCCTTCGTTCCTCCCTTTTGCAATCTGTTTTTTGACTATTTTGGGCAAAAGGGGACTGGCGATGCCCAATGTTCTATTTTTGTTAGAAAGAGGTTCCTGATCGCTCTTTTCAAATTGGCTTTATCTAGCTTTTTCTTGCGACGTTTGAGTACCGGCCTGTTGTAGGCCATAGCATTCGGTGTTATTGTTAAAATGATTTGAGAGGTATTTCACCCAGGTTGATTCCGAGATATTTGACCGGATTCCCAAGTGATGTGGACAGATGATCCCGTTGACTGTTTTCCAGAACCGACTGCTGGTATTACTTTTTATGTCGCTTAGCAATTTTGCCCAGTGTTCATTCGCAGATTCTCTTGTGATGTGCCATTTCAGTCTTTTTAGTTTTGCCCTTTGCTCTTTCAAGGTTGCTCGCACAATGGCGTTCCCAGGGGAACCTCTTAGGTTGCGGAGAGCTACATTTATTGTTTTTTTGAGAGACTTAATCTGTGCTCGATGTCCTATCGAGATGCTGTTCTTTTAACATGTTTTCTGTACCTTCTGTTTTTTGCCAATGATGTCTGCATATTGTTCTAATAGTATGTCTGTGAATTTTTCCCAGATTTCGATATTGTTTTCTAGGCTATCAACCAATTGGGAGGAAAGTTGAATTGCGACTTCAGCTGTGGTAGTTGTATTGTTTGTTGTGCATTTGATTCTCCTGAGATTTAGAGTGTGAGTAGTCCCCAGAGAAACGTCAGGCATGATCGTTCTGGCTGCCTTGGCTGTTATATGGAATTCTTGGGGATGGTAATCGCTGTCTCCTTTGTCCCCCATTCTTTATCCGCCTATATATTGGAAGAGGCCAAGACTTGCAAACCTATAGTCCAAAATTGAGCTGGTTGTGACAGAGTAGTATGAGTCAACTGGTGGAATATCGTCCGGGAATCTTCCGTTCAGTGCTCGGAGATTTAGGTGTTCCAGATCTTCTAGTAGTTGGTTGTTGCGGCGTTTCATCTTCCTGTGCTGTGGGGCATGCTGTGTGGGGATATTGTAAATTCCTGTTTGTGCCGCTGCCTCTTCTCCTTGGGCCAAGCCTATGAGGTATTGGTTTAGGTCCCATGTCAAAATTAACAGCGGGTTTTCCAACTCCATAGCTGTATTTGACACGTAGTTGACAAGCTCTGTTACATCTTTTGTTTTTCGTTTGGGATAAATGTATGAGTTGAACAAGCATACCTCAGTTTCTTCGTCCTTGATAAGAATAGAGATTTTGACTGCTATTGATACATTTGATTTTGGGCCCATCAAAGTTGCTGCTGGTATGCTTGTTGTTGAGACTAACCCTGGGCAAAGCACTACGCTACGCTCGCGGAGTTTGCGAAGTTTTCGCAACTTCGCACTACGCGAGCTGCACGTAGCACAGTGCGAACATGCGTAGTGCAGCGTAGCGTAGTGCAGCGGTCATTTTTTGCTTGTTCGCGGTCCTGAACGTCATGTTCGCGACCGCGAGCAAGCAAAATGACATCCCGGCGAGATTCTCAACGCGA
Organism: Lissotriton helveticus; assembly: GCF_964261635.1. Lineage (NCBI taxonomy): Eukaryota > Metazoa > Chordata > Amphibia > Caudata > Salamandridae > Lissotriton > Lissotriton helveticus. The sequence goes on from NC_136070.1 coordinate 406,719,440, forward strand.
GGAGGTCAGGTTTCTCATTGTGAGTGGTTGCGCATGCTCGCGACCGCTCTCAATGAGAAACTACCTGTTCGCGTTGAGAAAGCTGCCGCTCGAGTAATAATCTACTCGAGCAGCAGAAAACTACAGCTCGCACTGTGCAAGATGCCGTTTTCAATGCTTGCACAGTGCCAGATGCTTGTCCGCACTGTGCAATCATTGTAAACGCATCTTGCACAGTGCGAACATGCTACTACGCAGCTCGCGTAGTGCTACGTGAAGTTCGCGTAGTGCAAAGTGCACTTCGCGTAGCTTCGTGTAGCGCTACTTCGCGAACTACGCCCACCCTTAGTTGAGACGTAGGTGGCCAACCCCCCAGAACTATGGCCAAATCTACCACTGCTTAAAGCCGATGTAGCGGAGAACGTGTATCCCTCAATTTGTATCGGAGCCGTGAGCCAGGTTTCCTGAAGAAGGATTATGTCATAAGCCGTGACGTAGTTGATGAAGTCTGGGTCGTCTATTTTGGCTGCTAGGCCATTTAGGTTCCATGAACAGACTCTGAGGAGGGGCTTTTTTTTTTTGGTCTGCCTTCAATCCCATTTGGCGGATCGGGTCAATCCTGCTCTGTGCATCTGGTTATGGTACGTGATATTGCTCCCTTGTTATATCCTTGATTTGTTATAACAGGTGGCCAGGCTGTTGAGTCTTGTTGGTCCCAGTAGTTGTCAAGACTCCTTTTACGAGATCTCCCATGGGCTCCTTTAAGGACTCAATTTGAAAGTATATGGGACACGTTTTGTCCGATGTTTTCGTTACTTTGTAATGGGGCTGGGTAAGCTGGAATTTGAAATGGTGCTCAATTCTGCCAGGATTGTTTTTGCAATACTACTAGAGCTCCACGTTGTTTTTGTAGCCTCTGGGCTATGGGGATTATTGGTGCGTTTAAACTCTATAGATATGAGTTCGGTTGATCTTATCTCGGCGAGGTTTTGGATGGCTTTCATCAATTCTAGGATGTTACCACAATTTAGTATATCCTGGGGGCCCCGGGAAACGTATATTGGATAAAATTCCAGGACCGATGACTCTTGATTTGTTATTTGTGTTCCCAGATGCCGTTGGTTTGTTATGTCTTTGTGCTGTATATCCCCTTTGTTGCATAGTGCCACTGCCTTGTGGCTTACTATAGTGGACTTAGGAGTTCCTGGCACAAGGGTGGTCTGAATTGGTACTTGCCCTCCATGCTGTGCCTTATTGTCCAGAGGCCTAGGGCTGATACTGTCATTTGTTGGAGTGTCAGAGCAATTATGTTCTCTGGATGGTGACTCCTGGGTTGGCCTAAGTGGCCTATCTACAGTTTCCCTTGCTTCCTTACTTTGCTCGTGATTTGGAGTTGTATTAGGGGTTTTCTGATTTGTGTCATCATGCTTGTGTGCCCCAAAAGTGCATGCGTGTCCTTTCATTTCGTTTGCATGGATGGATTTGTTTAGTAGAACCTGGGGTTTTTTCCTTTGTTCGTGGCTCAATGTTTTTTGTTGGTTTTGAGTAGTCACAAAATTTGTTGTTGTCGGTATATCCGTTGTTAGTCTTTGTCTTTCCCTTCTTCCTGTTGTGGTTTTGACATGGTTAAGTGTTTGTTTCGGTTTGTCTCTTCTTTCCCCTCGTGTGCCCTAGTTGGTAATATCTGGTTTTGGGCATGTTCCGGGTCCAGGCAGTGTTTAGAAGTTTTTCGTGGAGAGAGTTCTTGAATTGATAGAGTGCTTGCGTCGTCCGAGTTGATTTCGCATTTATTGTGAGAGTCTGAGAAGATAGGGAAGTAAGACGTTGTGTTAGTGTAAGGCTTTCGGTTGTGGCCTTTCCTTTTTTGTTGGTGGCATTGCTTTGCATTTAATTTTAGTATTTCGCCGTTACTGGAGAATCTCATATTCACTGTATCCTCGTTAGCACTGCCCATCTGAGGAATGGGTACTGGGAGATTATTTGCTGTTCCCTCAGCAGTGTGTGGGATGTCCTGCCTTATTGTTGTTGTAGGTGTTTTGGTTGTTACACTTTTTATCTCCTTTAGCACGCTGCCAAGCATTGAAGGCAAGGTGGACAGTTTGTTAATGACCTGCGCAATTGCATTTAAGGTTAGAGTTTGTTTGGGCTCCTGATATCAGGCCGTTCAAATTTCGCAGTTTTTCATCTATACCGGCGGTGAAAACTGCCAGAGTATTCAATAGTGTTAGCTGAATCTCCATCTTTTCGGATTGGAATTGCAGTGCGTTGGATTGTGTTGAGGAGAGAGGACCATACACCAGTGCTTTCTTCCTTTGTTGGCTCACTGTTATTGGAGCTGTTGTTGGTCTGATCTGTGAGGTTCGTTTTGTTGTAGGGTACTTGGTGGCTGGGCACCCTATGTTCTTGCGCCACTTTGAGGTCTGTGACTTGATCTTGTAGGTAGACTTCCATCATATCATCCCAATCTTGAGTGTCTAATTGAGACGTAGTCACCCTCCTTTCTCCTTTTTGGTCTACGTCTGTTGTCCCTGGGGCCCCTGGTTCAGCTCTTTGATGGAAGGGAGGGCTCTCTTGAGTATTTAATGAGAGGTTTTCTGTTGAGTGTTTGTTTCTTAATTTGTTTCCCTTTTTGAGGTTGTTATTGTAGTTGTTGTAATTGCCACTGTACATACTATTCTTTGTACTGGTGATATTGTCGGCGCTGGTTGGTTCTTCAGGTGGAGATCGTACGTGCTGTTGTTGTTGTGGTGACCTCCATCGCTAGCGTCATGTTGTAATATTGGTTCTAAGGTTTCTGGGCATTCTGAGGGTTCTTGTGGCATGTGATCTGCGGGTGGACTCCCTTGAGGCCTGCCTTGTTGACTGGTTTTCATCAAAGGGGATCCTAAGATCCCAGGTGTAGCTGGAGTAGTTGTTCCGGTGGAGCCTGTCATAGAGCCACCTCGTGGTTGAGGCTTGGATTGGGATTGGTGGTTCTCCTGTTTCTCCTGGGGTTGGGCCCTTTTGGCATCTCCAGGTTCAGCAGTTAAGGCTGTTAAAGCTGATGCATGTGGCTGTAAAGGCAGCATCGGAGATTGTAGGCCTGTAAGGGCAGCATTGCATGAGTAAAGAGCCGACCCGATGTCCTTTAGAAAGTGGAACTTTGTGTATATCTTAGGCTGGTTGGAACACATGGCGCCTACTGGTCCCGCCCGCACTACAGTCTCTCTTAGGTCTTGATCTGTACTAAACTTAAACTTAAACTGGTGCTGTGGGCTGTTAGCACCAGCTTGTGAATGGTGGGGTAAATTTATCACGACTTTGGCTGCGATAAAGTACTGTTAATTCGGCGACAGCTCTTTTGAATAGACCTCTCTGAGTGTTGTTGCTGTTCAGGAGATACCTGATTTATATTGTGGTGAACCCAACTTTTTATCATTCTATGACACAGTGTATATTCAATGTTATAAAAAACGCTGCCAATCTGAGCATATGATGCAACTATTTCTACTATTTATGCTAATTTATATTGGAAAATTAATAATAAAGAATAGTTCCAGAAAACGAATGTGCCACCACCAAACTTGAAAGGACATGTTGGCCTCTGAATGTTATAGTGAGGAAATTTCCAGTTCATCACTTTAAAATTCTATCAACTGCATCCACAGGGTTTGGTGCACATAATTATCTCTTTTAGAAAACATTCCTTGTGATGTCATCTGTGTCTTGCGACTGATTATTGGTGTGCATGGATTTCAATTGGTATTTCTTTTTCACGTCTTAGAAAGGTTCCAGAAAAAGAATGTGCCACCACAACACCTGAAAGGTCTTACTGTCCCCCGAAAGTAATCTTCAGAAAATTTCCTGCTGACCACTTTCAAATTCTTTCCACTGCATCTGCTCAGAATTGTATAGGATTTGGCATCCATAATTAACTCTTATGGACAATCTCCAGGTGATGCCATATGTGTCGTACAAATGGTTTTTGGTGGGCATGGACTGCAATTCGTATTTATTTTTATTGATTAGAACTTGCTTGTTCCACAGAATACCTGGGTACATACTTATTAAGAAGTTGTGCAACACAGTGTTGCACAAGAGGGAAGGCACAGTGCAGAGCCATGTCTGCAAAGATATGGTGCTGCTGCTATTTCCTTTTCTGGTGCTGAAAGAAACTGACTGCCACACTCATACTTTTGCGCCATAGTGCAATGGGGTTGAGATGGAAACAAAAATATTTTGCGCTGGAAAGTAAATACCAAATCAACACTTTGCACCAGTTTTCGTTAGTTTTGGTGACTTTGCATGGGGGCAAAGTGTTGATAAAACTGTCCCATAGAGTCCAATGTCCAACAGCTCAATTGCTGCAAGTGGAACCACTCCCGCATCATTTGCAACTATCGTTTTAATCAGGACATTCTTCTTGTCTGAGTAAGCCAACATATGGAGCAGGAACTCACATAATAGAAGGCAGGAGGGTGATGGCGAGACGATGTGTCTTTCAAGGGTTAGTGGACTATTGCGTGCATCGGTATCAAATAAATGCAGTTTCTTGGGCACTAAGGAACCCAGCGAGAAAGAGTTTGTTCGGATCTTCATGTACAGGTTTCTGAACAATGTGCCAATGTCAGAGAACACTCTCAAATAATTAATGTTCAGTTTAAATATTTAATGTACATCGACAACGTGGATGGTCCCTATTCTTAATGTTTCAAACAAATGTTTGCTGAATATTTTATATATCTTTAATTGCACCGAAGTAAAGACATGCCCCAGATGTTCCACTTGATACTTGCTTTTATCCCATCATAAGGAATTTACATATATATGTACAAAATAAATTAATGGTTTAAAATGTGATTCTAAAAATTAAAGGGATATTATTAACTCTTAACATAACATTTTATAATTTTATAATGTCATTTAAGAGTTCTGTAGCAAAATATGTCTCAGCACTATTGGTCCTGGTAAAGCTGGCAGGGTTATTGTCTTATACCTAATGTTGCTATTAAATGGGGTAAGAATGATATCCTAAACCTATGGTTTGTATTAAATGTTGTAAGCATGTGCTACTTGCTGGTTTATATATTTAATAATAGTCCATACCTATTGACTACATTATTCACAACATGAGCTGCACTACATTGCATGCTTGAAGTTTCGGTCCGGTTTAAATGATATTACATCAAAACAGTCATATTTCTTTGAAGTCACTGGCTATGTAAGTGATGCATTATGAGGGAAACTTTCTTGTGTAGCTTGCAATATATTTTGCAGTATATGCCTATTTGGTTAGAATTTTAGCATGTTTTACTGTGCGTTGTGTTGTAAAGCCATGCTTATGATCATCAGCACAGGAGCACCGTGTTTATTGAGGCACATGAATGGGTGTGGTCAGCCCTGGGATGGAGTGTTAGTTGTTATCCTACATGTCAGATTGTAAGTGCTACTAAGGCATTGTAATGCTAAAGTATGCTACTTGAGAAACTGTCCCGCTATACCCCAACAAATGCTGTAACGCTTCTTCCTCCTATTTTTTGGGATGCTATTGCTCCGAGCTGGAGGGCAAAGGGTTTAGTCCAATTGGGGGATTTGTTTTGTAACAACGGTTTTCTGAGGCCTTATGAAGAATTATCCCGTGAGTATAATTTGCCTAAAAATCAACTTTCAAGTTCGGACCGTGATCCCCAGATTCCGGAGTCAGTCGCCCTAGCCGCGGCGCTACACCTCTTCCACTTCATTTTAAGATGTAAGCTAAGCAGGTTCTGTGTGAAGAAGCACAACTTTAATCAATGTTCACAGGTGTGTAGAAAGACAGACATGTTGGCAAAAATGTTTTATGGTGGAAATAAGTGATCCCAGAAGTTAACTTAAAAAAACACACATTAATAGATTTAAAACCCCAAAGTGATGTATTCTACACTCTGTGTGAGGTACACACACTTTGTGCTGGAAAAACAGAAGTGTATTTTATTATATTAAATACATGTTCTTAAAGATTTTTCTTCTATTAGTCGAAAAATATGACTGTGTACTGAGGAACTAAAAATAATATGCACTTTTATGACCTTTTAATATTCTGAGTCATACATTAGGTGTGCTTTTGTGAATCTTTCCCTGTTTAGTTACGCCCTTTTAAAGGGTGTTTTTTTCCCTAAAATGTCGCTATTCTTTTTATAGCAACACAATTCAACTGTCTGAGACAGGTTCAGTGCTATTTTTGTCAGAAGCTTCACCCCCTAGGGCCCCCTAGGGCTCCCTAGGACCTCCTCCTGCTTCACCCCTGGAATGTGTGCTGTGGGGGGATTTGAGGATGGGGCTCTCCTGTAGGTTTAATACCTAAGCTTTGATTATTTTCCACCCTGGGGTGGTATAATTTTGCCTGCTGTGTTATTTAAAGCCTCAAAATGATTAAAGCAGCTACTAAGGCGTGTACTCAAAATATTGTACGAATAAGGATAGAGCTCTCCCTAGAGGGAGGACTAGGGCTGCGAGCTACCAGACGAGCAGCATCGAGCCTCTGCTGTACCAGCGATAGCATTGTGATTTTAGATCGTGTTTTGTGACTGCTACAAATTTTAATCTGAGGGGGGCTTTTATTCCTAGAATAAAGTGGGAATTGTTTTTGAGGCACTCTGACACCCCTACACACGCTACTCTCGTCGCTGACAGCCTCGCCCAGCCGTTTTTTACTCCCGGTTGAGGCGGCGGCGGGCGCCATCTTGGGTGTGGGCAGGGGCTGCGCTCTAGTCGCGCCGGCCTCCCACCCTCCTCATCACCTATAAAATGTGTGTAGGGTTCAGACGGCGCAGCGGGCTGGCGCAGCGGGCGCGCCGGACGCGCGCCGAAGCCGCGCCTAAGCCAAGCCCGTCTGCGCCCGTCCGTGACCGACCGGGGCCAGGGGCCCAAACCCCTACATCTCGCGCGTGCCGCAGTCAGTCCTACACAAGTAAGAGGCTGAGAGACCTCTGCCCCGTTTTATCTACCCTATGTCGCCACGCGATGGAGCCACTGGACCTAGGTCCTTGTCCTCACTGTTCATTCAGAGGAAGATGTTTAGCGCCCGATGTCCCTGACCCTGAAGCGATTATTGCTAAAGGGGGTCTTTTAAACTGTAGATCCGTCAGCAAACATGCCCTCCAGCTGTGGGATCTCTTATTGGATGAGGACATGCATATATTATTTTTAACTGAAACCTGGTTAGGAGAACACTCTGATCCAGATATAGTGGATACTATTCCGCCAGGCTACACCCTCCACAGACTTGATAGAGAAAAAGGAAGGGGAGGTGGCATCGCCATCATTGTCAAACACCCTTTTGAGTGTGTTTTAAAACCAGTAAAAATTGATGACAGCGAAGCAGGTGAATTTAGTATTAAATTGACTCAACACGAGGCAATATCGGGCATCCTAATATACAGACCTCCTGGCTCTCTGGGCAACTTCCGTAGTAGTTTACTAGAAGGGGTTGCTCAGACTGCGATTAAACACAATAAAGTATTGGTGCTGGGTGACCTGAACCTACACCTAGAGGACCCCTTACAGAAGGAGGCAGAGGATGTTCGTCTTGTCCTACAAGAAATACAGCTTAACCTGCTAAGTGTTGCAGCTACACATCAGAGGGGGCACTGCTTGGACCCTATTTTCGCCAGTTGGGACATGATAAAAGCACTTACTCCTTGTCAGCTCCCCTGGACCGACCACTTCTTGGTCCCTTTCCAATGTTTTTACCAGCCTGTTAGGGCTATTGGGGATGGGAAATATTATGAGACGTAAATGGAGACAGTACTCCCAGGAAAACTTCATAGGTGCCATCCAGAAAGCACAACCATTGTGTGCCACGGACAGTGATCAGGCGAACAAGGAATTTAATCTACTTGTGACTGCCACCTTGGATGAGATAGCTCCCATGAGCAAGGGTAAAGCTAGAGAAGGCAGACAACGTACTGCCCCTTGGTTCACCCCTGAACTCCAGCAAATCAAGTCTAGTTGTAAAAAACTTGAAAGGAGCTGGAGAAAGAACCCGAGTGAACAAGCAAAAAACAGTTATAGCTCAGCTCACCGAAGCTATCAGTATGCGGTGCGCAGAGCTAAAGCCAAATACTTCCACACACGCATTGAGGCTGCCGAAAGCTCCTCGCGTGAACTGTTCAAAATATACAAAGAAATATCTTCAGTCTCTAGCTCTAACACCCCCACGAAGGCCTCTAAGGAGGGATGTAATAGAGTCGCTGACTTTTTCTCTAACAAAGTTAAAGCGATTTATGCCTCCTTCTCCCAACAACCAGATAAGGGCATAGATTTTATAGCAGGTAGCTTACCTGCAGCCCCTGATTCCTCATTACTAACCTTTGAGGTTCCCGCAGCTGACAAGCTAATAAAGATCTGTCGAAGCGTGAAGTCCGGTTCCCCCAACGATCCGGCTCCGGCCTGGGTCATCTCAGAAGGCCTGACAGCCCTGGAACCCCACATCAGACACGTCTTACAAACCTCCTTTTCCACTCAACAAGTCCCTATGGAGTGGAAGAAGGCCATAGTACTGCCAATAAGGAAAAAACCGAATGTAAGCATGGAGGTGCTGGAAAACCTCAGACCTATTTCCTTATTGCCGTACGTGGCGAAGGTGGCTGAGAAGGTGGTCAACGCTCAGCTTACGGAGCACCTGGAGAGATGGAATCTATTTCATCCCTCACAATCAGGATTTAGGGCGGGCTACTCTACGGAGACGGCTCTCCTTCGAGCCACTGAGACCTTAAGAGCAGGGGCAGATGCAGGTCATACAATGGCCCTGATCATGCTCGACCTAAGCGCGGCTTTTGACACCGTAGCGCACTCCATCTTGCTACGGTGTCTGAGCGAAGCCGGGGTCGTTGGTCCTGCGCTGTGCTGGCTACAGTCGTTCCTCACGGAAAGATGTTTCCAGGTACAGCAAGGGACATGTCGCTCAGTTGAGATGCCATTAGATCAGGGAGTGCCTCAGGGCTCAGCTCTGAGCCCCACCCTTTTTAATCTTTATATGGCCTCCCTGGCGAAAGTTGTACAATCATTTGGGGTGGAATTGGTGTCGTACGCCGACGACACCCAGCTGCTGATCTCCTTATCACAGACCACCTCTAACACCCCCACCAACTTTAAATCCTGTATGCAGGCACTAGCTGAGTGGATGGACTCCCATTGCTTAAAGCTCAATGGCTCTAAAACAGAGGTGTTGGTGGTGGGGGGAAAAAGCGACTACTGGTCAGCTGAGTGGTGGCCTTCATGCCTGGGCCCTACTCCTATACCGTGTGAGGAGGCTAAGAATTTAGGAATCTGGATGAACCCCTCTCTCTCATATGATGGCCACATAAGGCGTCTTGTGGGCAAATGTTTTGGAATACTAAAGACCCTAAATAAAACCTTAGACCTCCTACCCTTAGCGGCCAGAAGGACACTAACTCAGGCACTGGTGACCTCGCGGTTGGACTATGCAAACATTTTGTTCCTAGGAGCAACCGAGGGCAGCCTAGGCCGCCTACAAGTCATACAGAACTCCGCCGCCAGACTGGTGTTAAGAAGACCTAGGAGAGCTAACTCGCAAAAGGCGCTGGATGCGCTTCATTGGCTGCCTGTTAAGAAACGTGTGCTGTTTAAGTGCCTCCTCTTCTGTCACCGAATTGTCTGGGACAGGTCGCCCGCATACCTAAAGGATTTAGTCAGCCGATATGAACCAACTAGGACCCTCCGTTCGGAGGGTGCCGGACTGCTGACAGTCCCCAGGACAAGGAAGGCTAGATTAGGTGGACGATCCTTTGCGCTCCAAGCAGCTCAACAATGGAATAAACTTCCCCCTGCTCTGAGACTGGAGAGCAGTGAAGCGAGGTTTAGGGCCATGCTTAAAACACTACTATACACTGCGTAGATCATAGGCTCTTATGTCATGCTGTTTCACTGATAGCTTCAGCGCGGGGACACGCCGCAATGGCGTTACCCAGCGCTCTATAAGCTCTTTTTTTTATTATTATTATGATAACATGGAAGAATAAAAGGTGTTCATTTAACTGTAAATAAAATAACACTTTAAAGTCGAAGACGGACACTCTTTCTTGCTACTGATATTACATTATCCCAGCATATCCCAGCATATATTTTGATGAATCGAGGTTTTAAAATAAATGCTCGTCTGCTTTAACTGCTTCATTTACATATCACTTGTGTCCGCTGTGAATGTGAAACTCATTACCATTTTCCAAATTGTCCTTCCTACCATTGACATGATTATAAAATCATGTGCCGTGTTTCCCAGAATTTGCACAGGCAACACTTTTTCATGTCTTTGCACCTACCTACGAAGAAATGCTTGTGACATGCAGCTGCATTATTTATTGCCATGAAAACCAAGGAAACATGTTCTGCGTTTTAATGTTAAAGGCGTGTGAAACCTTTAGAGATTTTCCTTCTGCTAAACAGCAGCTTGAAAAGAGGAACCTATTGATTTTATGCTGCAACGTAAAACGCAGAAGCAGGTTGTTATGACAACTACACATTTTCCAGAATTAAGGATTAAATAATGTTTTTTTCTGCTCACGGCCGAGAAATGCTATGAGTAGAATCCTCCTAAATATCGCTAATTAAGATGTAACAAAATATCACTATACTCTGGTGCCATTATTTCGACTGATTTGTGTTTGTTACTATAATCGTATAATTATACTTTTTATAATTTCATATTAATTATTATTCATTGTATACTCAGACTTATATTCTCATTCAGGAATTTGCATATATTATAGTCAATTTATTATTGGGGCTAGGCAAAAACCACGAAATTTGCATTTGTGTAATTGTGTGAATTTGTTGGCAACATTATGCAATTATGCGAAATGCAAACTCGGGAATTAGCGCAATAAGGTCTAGCATTTTGTGGTAAACAAGAGCACTAAAAACCCTTAATGCCAGGTGTTAGACCTGGCACCTTGGCATGGGTCTGGTTTCCATTTTTGCTGTTGCCTCATGTGTTTTTGCTGGTGTCAGATGCCTTTGGGCACTGTGCCACTGGTATCCAGTGCCACAGTACAAGTGCTCCCTATTGTAAATAATGTATTGATGAATTCATTCCATGATTGGCTGATTTGGTTTACTGGTCAGACCCTAGTACAGTGCACTGAGTGTGCCCAGGGCTTGTAAACCAAATGCTGCTAGTGGGCTTGCAGCACTGGTTGTGCCACCTACAGAAGCAGCCTGTAAAAGTGTGTCTAAGGCCTGCCATTGCAGAGCCTGTGTGAAGTCGTGTACTGCCATGCTGACTGGGCAAGTGCACCCACTTGCCAGTCCCTAAACCTGCCTTTTTCATCATATCAGACACCCCTATGGTAGGTCCAAGGGCAGAGTGCATTGTAAGTGTAAGGTAGGACATGCCCTGGTGTGTGTGTGGCATGTCCTAATAATGAATTACATATATAAATCTCTTATGGGGTAACCCAGTATCCCTCAGAACCTGGGCAGTATATTTTAAGTATAAACAATGGTTCTGTCGGGTATGAACCTAGTTGCCTTAGATCATGTATACATCTGAAATTTCTTGAAAACAGTGCTTAATCATATTTTACATCAGATGTGGTTATTTACATCAACTTATACATACAAAACCAAACCAAGAAAGGAAGAGAGGGTCATAAAGGTTTTAATCACCAAGTCTACTTATCCGTAACTTATTTCTTGTCTGGACCCACTATAAATGCATAGAGAAATCAACCATCACATGTTATTTTACAACTAACGGCGCAACAAGACAAGTGAGTGAATTTGTGACAGTTGGTGCATGGGTGACAAAAAGTGATTTATGTACAAATAAGTGAAAAAATGGGGGTGAAGGCAAAGAGCAATTAAAAGGCCAGCTATTTCCTAATTTCAAAAAATCATGTAGTCCAGTGTGCTAGATTATTTAGCATTTGTATCCTGGATTCTATCAACTGGTCCTATAGTCTAATGTCGTCGATGTTTCGACCCTAATAACGCCTGGTTTGCAGGTCAGTACGGGTCTTCCTCAGGACAGGAACGTGGATAGGGGTGTAGGCGCCAATTAATCCAGCGATGGATTAATATTCAGACCGTGTCTATCGAGTGGTCATCAAGTCAGAAGATTAATCCTGAATGGTTATTTCCAAAAAATCAAGCTTGCATTACTTGGCATGATTCGCCACGTGAATAGTTAAAGATCAGCCTCACTATATACTATTTATGGCAGCCGGAGACCTCGATGGATTGTGACCACGAATAGATTTACTCACGAAAATTACCGGAAACGATCGCCGAATATTGTGAGGCTGATCTTTAACTAAGAATACGTCAACAGACACCAAGGGGGTTTTGATGGCCAGATAACAAGTGACCAGCTATCGCCCAATAATTCCAAGTGCCTATTCACATGGCGAATCATGCCAAGTAATGCAAGCGCGACTCAAGAGGGAGAAGCGTGTTGTCGTCGTAGCTGCTGCCATCGCATTGTGGATGTTGCCGCTGTAGCTTACCCATTGCACAGCATGAAGAGAAGCATTCACTGGGTAAGGATGTTGCCGCTGTAGCTGTCGCATTGCACCGCATCAAGAAAAGCACCTCGAATCCACAGGGAAGCGTGCCGCCATCGGAGCTGCTGTCGTCGCATCACTGAACAAGGGTGTCGCCGCTGCAGTTGTCGCATTGAGGGGAAGCGTCTCGTATCGTCGGAGAAGAGTGTCGCCGCCAAAGCCGCTGTTGTCGCATCACTGAACAAGGGTGTCGCCGCTGCAGCTGACTCATTTAGTCGAAACTTCTCGCAACATCGGAGAAGCGTGCCACATCAGGAAGAACTTGACGTCTTTATTTCTTTGCACCGGATCTTTGCCGCATTTCCATCTTGCAACACTTTCTTTGCCCTGCGTATCGCATATTAAGGTACATTGACTCAAAGTGTCGCATTTTAAGAACTAAATAGAACTAAGCTAAAACTACCATTTTAAGTACTGTATTGTGGATTTTTGTCATTTGTGGTCTTGTGTTAAGTCTATATAAAGAATACTTATTTTCAATTTACAACTTGTGTGGTGTCCATCCGTAGCGTTGTCATTTGATTACTGTATGTGTTCACAAATGCTTTACACACTGCCTCTGAGATAAGCCTGTCTGCTCGTGCCAAGCTGCCAAGGAGGTGAGCAGGGGTTATTTTAGGCGTGTACCCCCTTACACTGACTAGAGGCATGGGTCCCTATTTGTCACAAGTACCTACCTGTGCCAACTAGAGACCCCCATATCTAACACCAGGATAGACGGGCACTTGTGTTCCATTCATTTGCATTGTTCCTTCCTACACCCCTTGGCTATAATACCGAAACACTTTATAGTTATGTGATGTGGTGTAAAGGTGTAATTTGAGGAATTTTAATTAACAAGTGTAATTTGATATTCCTGAAATTGCCATAATTACATAAACGGGCCTAATAATGTATTCCCCTAACTTATGCTGTGAGTATATAGTTAAAAAAATCAATAAAAAATGGCAAACTGAAACTGTTGTTAAGCATACTCTCTCTCTCTCTCGCTCTCTCTCTCTCTTTCTCTCTCTCTCTCTCTCTCTCTATATATATATATATATATATATATATACTCAAATTAAATCAAAAAGAGCTTTGTTCGATTTTAGACATATAAAATCACAAAAATCATGTAGTCCAGTGTGCTAAATTATTTAGCATTTGTATCCTGGATTCTATCAACTGGTCCTATAGTCTAATGTCGTTGATGTTTCGACCCTAATAACGCCTGGTTTGCAGGTCAGTACGGGTCTTCCTCAGGACAGGAACGTGGATACGGGTGTAGGCGCCTATTAATCCAGCGATGGATTAATATTCAGACCGTGTCTATCGAGTGGTCATCAAGTCAGAAGATTAATCCTGAATGGTTATTTCCAAAAAATCAAGCTTGCATTACTTGGCATGATTCGCCACGTGAATAGTTAAAGATCAGCCTCACTATATACTATTTATGGTAGCCGGAGACCTCGATGGATTGTGACCACGAATAGATTTACTCACGAAAATTACCGGAAACGATCGCCGAATATTGTGAGGCTGATCTTTAACTAAGAATACGTCAACAGACACCGAGAGGGATTTGATGGCCAGATAACAAGTGACCAGCTATCGCCCAATAATTCCAAGTGCCAATTCACATGGCGAATCATGCCAAGTATTGCAAGCGCGACTCAAGAGGGAGAAGCGTGTTGTCGTCGTAGCTGCTGCCATTGCATTGTGGATGTTGCCGCTGTAGCTGACGCATTGCACAGCATCAAGAGAAGCATTCACTGGGTAAGGATGTTGCCGCTGTAGCTGTCGCATTGCACCGCATCAAGAAAAGCACCTCGCATCCACAGGGAAGCGTGCCGCCATCAGAGCTGCTGTCGTCGCATCACTGAACAAGGGTGTCGCCGCTGCAGTTGTCGCATTGAGGGGAAGCGTCTCGTATCGTCGGAGAAGAGTGTCGCCGCCAAAGCCGCTGTTGTCGCATCACTGAACAAGGGTGTCGCCGCTGCAGCTGACTCATCAAGTCGAAACTTCTCGCAACATCGGAGAAGCGTGCCACATCAGGAAGAACTTGACGTCTTTATTTCTTTGCACCGGATCTTTGCCGCATTTCCATCTTGCAACACTTTCTTTGCCCTGCGTATCGCATATTAAGGTACATTGACTCAAAGTGTCGCATTTTAAGAACTAAATAGAACTAAGCTAAAACTACCATTTTAAGTACTGTATTGTGGATTTTTGTCATTTGTGGTCTTGTGTTAAGTCTATATAAAGAATACTTATTTTCAATTTACAACTTGTGTGGTGTCCATCCGTAGCGTTGTCATTTGATTACTGTATGTGTTCACAAATGCTTTACACACTGCCTCTGAGATAAGCCTGTCTGCTCATGCCAAGCTGCCAAGGAGGTGAGCAGGGGTTATTTTAGGCGTGTACCCCCTTACACTGACTAGAGGCATGGGTCCCTATTTGTCACAAGTACCTACCTGTGCCAACTAGAGACCCCCAAATCTAACACCAGGATAGACGGGCACTTGTGTTCCATTCATTTGCATTGTTCCTTCCTACACCCCTTGGCTATAATAACGAAACACTTTATAGTTATGTGATGTGGTGTAAAGGTGTAATTTGAGGAATTTTAATTAACAAGTGTAATTTGATATTCCTGAAATTGCCATAATTACATAAACGGGCCTAATAATGTATTCCCCTAACTTATGCTGTGAGTATATAGTTAAAAAAATCAATAAAAAATGGCAAACTGAAACTGTTGTTAAGCATACTCTCTCTCTCTCTCTCTCTCTCTCTCTCTCTCTCTCTCTCTCTCGCTCTCTCTCTCTATATATATATATATATATATATATATATATATATATATTACCTACTGGCGGTCGCCAGTAGGTATATATAGTTAGGATTTTTTCTCTATGGGTTTTTTGAAAATTCTATGTCTAATAACTTTGGCGTTTGTGGACGGAATTGGCTGAAATTTTCAGGAAAATGGCACATTTTGTTTCTGAGCAGCCCTTGAAAATTTGGGGGGGGTTCGTCCAGTGGGGGCCGAGAAAAAAGGGGGGTCCCAAAACGTGTTTTTAACATTGAGTTTTCCATAGGGCGGTTGGCCTCACTTTTAGCCCGAACGGCTGAATGGATTTGCACGAAACTTGGCAAAATTGTAGGGACTGGTAGCCCGATGTGCCTTTTGTAGGTCTCAATATATGTGCTCCAGTGGATTTTGAGAAATTAACGTTTAAAAAAAGATATATATCTGTAACAGCGGACCGGTTAGCGCTCTGGTTCGCGGACTTTTCGCGCAACGGAGCTTTGTGAAGCGAAGCTGATTGGTTCTCCGGCGTCTGTCAACATTCCAAACAGTCCGTAGCGGCCGCCATCTTGTCTCTCGGTAGGATCGAGAGACAAGAGGAGGTCAAAACAAAGGGGGAAATAACTATAAGGGGGCATAGTAGATCCTCGCTGACCCCCTAGGTTTGATGTGGAGGTTTTAAAAGGGCCCCGCGGGGCAAAAAAAAATAATAAAAATAATAATTGAACGGCTGAATGGATTTGCACGAAACTTGGCAAAATATTAGGGACTGGTAGCCCGATGTGCCTTTGCTAGGTCTCAATATATGTGCTCCAGTGGATTTTGAGAAATTAACGTTCAAAAAAAGATATATATCTGTAACAGCGCTCCGCTTCGCGTAACGGAGGTTTGCGAAGCTGATTGGTCATTCTGTCACTGGGCTATAGTTGGGCTACATCTGGCTGATATTTGGGCTACATTTGTTTTTTTGTGTGTCTGGCGGCCATCTTTGGGCTACATTGGGCTACATTGGGCTACATTGGGCTTCATTGGGCTACATTCGGCTAATTAGCAAATAGCTCATCGCAAACTAGGAATGGTAAAGAATCGCTATTTATTCCTTAAAGTTCGCTATTTAGGAAATGCAAATAACTTTGATGATACATATGGCGGTTCATCTCTAACAAGATAAGAAGCATAGGGATAGATTTATGATGACTGGCGCATCACCAGGGATGTGTTAGTCATTCTGTGCCGCTGTTCCGTCACCTATGGTGTGCTGCATTTACAATGCGGCGCATCATGGGGCAAAAACAGCACAGATGCGTGATGTATCTGTGCCGTAAAGGTGGCGCATTGCTGGAGTTGTATCGCAAGTGTGATGAAGCTCCAGCAAGGGTCGGGGGTGCCCCTGTCGCAGGGTTTCTGTTCTCACACAGAACTGTGGACAGAGGATTGGAACCTCGGCGAATTAGGGTGTCCCAAAACTCACGTTAGTAATCAAAAACTATTTAGCAAGCTAGGTACAGTGTCACATTGGATATAACAAACTCTCAATGTTTAGACAATCCAGAATATGAACTTATAGTACCTCAGGATACGTGGAACTCATGAACAGTCGGTCGTTATATATTTCTTAGAAACCAGAACATGGAGTTAAGAAGAACACATGTGTATTTGAAATGTTTATTTACTAATGCCGTCTTCTCAGGCGTAGTACCTTAGATAATAAAAGTACACATATTATCAGTAGCAAAATTACCAGCATAGTTACTAGTACATAAAAAGTGAATGGTGATAGTATGTTAACATGCTGTAAATGAATAAGAGTTAGCAATACTTATAAGCAGCCGCGGGCCGTGGAGGGAGTTACGGTGAGGCAGGGAGGCGGGGAGGGGGAGAAGCAGGGTGGAGAATACAAGTACACATATTATCAGTAGCAAAATTACCAGCATAGTTACTAGTACATAAAAAGCGAATGGTGACAGTATGTTAACATGCTGTAAATGAATAAGAGTTAGCAACACTTATAAGCAGCCGCGGGCCGTGGAGGGAGTTACGGTGGGGCAGGGAGGCGGGGAGGGGGAGGGGCAAGGTAGAGAGGGCTCCACCCTGCTTCTCCCCCTCCCCGCCTCCCTGCCCCATCGTAACTCCCTCCACGGCCCGCGGCTGCTTATATCTCACCCTCCCTAATACACATATTATATTATTTGCTAAGAAGGTCTCTTTGTGTTGGTTTAGGGCGTGTCCATACTTTAGTGTCTTAGATTTGAAGGAATCACATCAGCATACACCAGCTCTCTCTTCATGTGAACCGCATCAACTGTTGTGTATGTGTGTTCGGCAAAGCAATATAAAACCCGCCTCATGCCCAGAATTGGCAGAAGTTGCACTTATGTTATGAGTATGAAGTCGTGGAGATCAGACCTCATAACAATTCTGTATTGTGTTGTTCTTGAAACTTTAGCACTCGCTGTACAGATATAGTTTAACAAGTAAAGCAGATAGTAGACCAATAACATATTATTCTCATGTAAACCACGATGAACTACTAGGTGGAAAGCTAAAGCAACAACTAAGTGTCGTGTGCAGAAGTTGCAAAAAAGGAAAAATGGCGTTTAAACCGATAATGAGCCCATGCTAACTTAACACGGTGTAAAGATATCCAGGACCTAGATGACACCTCCTCATGATCCGGAAACGAACTGAATAAGATAATAGAAGTGCCATCTCATGAGAGCAGATTGCAAGTTTATATGTGGACGGTCCGCAAGGTAAAGCATTAAAAACTAGGAAAATTCAATGCTAAAGAAAAATAAAACAGCCAAGTACTTTATCGAGTCTTAAGCCAATAGGCAAGGTAAATAATAAAAACTTGACAAATAAGTCAATGAATTGTCAATGAAATGCTAGTACTCAGCATATCAACCATGAAAAAGGTCTATGACATAACTGTGTATGCAAAATAAGCTGCAACAGCCTCCAATAGGAAGTCACCGTCTTCATCCGAAAACAGTTCAGCCATCCAATTTAAAAGCGGAAAAGAACATACGTGCTCTCCCAGCACCGGATCCTCTATCACCATCAGAGGACAGCTCGGTGGGTTTTCAAGAAAGCTGTGTTCCAAGAAAGACTGTGCTGCCGCCAGTAAATTCCAGGGACCAAGTAGTCCATGCATCAATGCCACAGCCATAATCCTTTCGCCAGGACAAATCAACTCGTGAGTAATGATAGGAGTCATCAGCTGATTAAAGTCGACGTCAGGAGAAACCGGTCCGCAGAGACACAAATCAATGGCCCAATCGAAATCACAGGTCAGGCAGTGAAATACAGGCTGGACACAGGTGAAGTAGGAGAACCGAAAAGATAATCCATATGCCGTGCTTAATATCGCCAACGGCATTGTGCCATAATATTCTAGCATGCGATTGCGGAACAGTGTCAGCAGCTGCAGGGTCGGAGGTTGCATAGGAGGGACATCCATATTTAAAAATGTAAAAAAGCACAAGAGCGTCCGCTGGTAATGCAAGTAAAAATGCAATCCACGAACCAGAGTGGAGAAAATGGAATGAAAGGGAGCAGGGATGACTCCAAAGATTTTCTCAAATGAAGTCACGAGACCACTGGTAACAACTTTAAAAAAGTGTGCCAGGGATTTTGTGGAGGATGCGTTAAAGATAGTCGGAAACATGTTGCTGAAATTGAAAGGCAAACCTGTGTACGGGTGTTCGCTATGTGAAGTACGAAAGTTTCACGGGCCGAACTCAAGGCCACCTCTCTCTGAGACAAAAGAGCTCTTATTCTTGTCATGCCGTTGAAACGTGTCCCAAGGTTGGTATTTGTGGCCAGATTGAAAACTCCCTATGTTCATGTGTGGGAGGAAATAGAACATTTCTGCAGCAAATAACCCGTTCACTTACTGTTACGATAAAAGGAATACTTTTAATTAACTCAGAACAATCTTCATTATTGAGCATCAAATAACTACCATTTTCCAACAACTTGAACGTGGGGATGATAGCAGGAACTGGCGTGCCTTGCAACACGCAAGCCATATTTGGTCGGTGTTTGTTGCATGAATCGTGTAACTGTATGTGCCTACACATTAGTGAATGATCTGGCGTCTCAGTGCATTCCTCTCCATTCAGATAAACTTCTTGATCATCTTTGAAACATCTGTATGTGTATGGAAGCGACCAGACCTCATGAACAAAAGCACTACCTAAAGGTTCATAAAGACCTATTGGTATATATTTCATACAATTTGAAAACTTATATAAAGCAAAAGGCAGCGTTATTAAACCGTGGATAAGGCATGTTGCCAAAAAACCCGCAATCCTCTGCTGATGATGTCACTGAGCATGTCATGAATGATGTAATATGTGACATCATCAGTAGTGGATTATGGGTAATAGTATCTCTAGTTTACTCCCCTATAGCTGTCTTTCTTTTAACATAAGTGTGTGTTTCCTTCCCTTATACTTACTGTTTTTGGTTCGCTTCCAGTTCGCGTACCAGCGAGCGAACTAGGAAGCGAACTAAGAGAAATAGAGGTTGGCACAGTTCCAAATATTGTACCAATTTTTTAATAACGGGGAGGTAGTTCTGAAAAGAACTTTTTTTTTTATTTTTCTGAACATTTTTTTACTGTTTTTGAATTTTTCGGAACAGTTTTATATTTTTTTGGGTTTTTCTTGGAGGGGGCAATGAAAACGATTCATTGTAAAGGGCTCAACAGGAGCAACAAAACAAAAAAAAGAAGTATTTATTATTTTGGGCGTTTCGGACAAACTTGCATATGATAGTCAATAGCTCTGTTGATCAGAGTGATGCTTCTTTCTCCGTAGGAAATGAATCCATCGCAAAATACGCAGGTGTGTTTTACTTCACCAAATCTCATTTGTATATTTGGCACCATCTCCCTGCCCTCTGGTCCCGTTACTTCCGGTACAACAGATCTTCTGGCCATAATAGGGAGATTATCTAGGTCGTTCCGAAACTGTGCAGCACTGTAGTTGTTAGGATGCCACCTAGTCATATGGCGATGCATTGTGTAGTTTCCGAAACTGTATTTTTTGTCGGTCCCTCTGGACAGTCTATCTTGACATATAAGGCAAGTTACGTATCTTGCATTTACTTTTTTCTGACCTTTGGGAATTTTAAAAAATTGCCAAATGAAGTTTTCTTTCCGGTGAGACGTCTTGGGCTGCTCAGGCAAAAACTGCCTCTCTTCGTGCTCGTCCTCCTGTTCCTCTTCTTCTTCTTCTTGTTGAATTACAACTTGAGCAGGTGGTCCACTCTTCCTTGGATGTGGTGGAGGTGGTGGGGAAGCACCAGCTGAAGCTACTAAAGAAGCCATTGCTCAGTGATCACAAAGGGTCTTTCTCTCACAATGATGAAAGTCAGAGTGAGGAAAGAAGGAGGGATTTTCATCATTTGGGAAAAACAAGAGTTCTCAACCAATCAAAAGTGTTCATTTTAGATTATATGACCTAGTCTTACATCATTAGGAAACCAAAAGTGAAATGAACCAATGAAAAGTGTTATTACCAAGTCACATGACTTGCTGTGTTTACGTTAAGCGCTTTGCAGGGCCTCCCTGTTTGCTTCCAGAAACCTGCGCTTTGGCACTCGCTTCGCGTACCAGTTCGCTAACGTAGCACGTCATATGACGTATCAAGCGACAACGTGGAACGTCATGCGGACGGGAGGCGTCACGATGTTGTTTTCTAACGCGGCACTTGCGGTAAAGAAACGTTTACCGGCTCGCGGTCTATTTCGCGGCATCAAGGTCAGCTAACGGGAAGCTTCCCGATTCGCGAAGCGGGAACGAAGAAAAAAAAATATTTAAAAAAAAAATTATTCATAAACATATAAAATATATTTTTGGATTTAAAGAAGAATACATTTTACAGCTACAGATATTAGCTGTTAAAAAACCAATGAAATTCACAGAAAAAACCATAGGTTATAGACCATATATAGTTAGGAATTAGCATTTACAAAACCTTGAAAATTCACTGAAAAAACCATAGGTTATAGACCATATATAGTTAGGAAATAGCATTTAGAAAACCTTATTTTACTCACACAAAACCATTGAAATTCCATATATAGTTAGTTGCACTAACTATATATCGCGCACCTGCAATCCACTGCTGATGATGTCACATATTACATCATTCATGACATGGTCAGTGACATCACTGATGACATCACTGATGACATCTCAAATGACATCACTGATGACATCACTGATGACAACATCCAGTGACTGTATGCTTCTGTAAAGTTAAAATATGTCTTACATATTGAAGAATGAGTGGATGTATAAGTGTCTGGATGAAGGATTTAGTAGGTGCATGACTGACTGTATAAGTGAGTTATTAAATGTGTCTCACTGAGTGCATGGGTTAGTGACTAAACTGTTTTAAATTGTGCATCATTGTGTCTGTTGTTTTGTAATCTGATGCATGTGTTGATCATTAGCTATATGACTAACTATATGGGTTATTGATTAGTTGCCCAAGTATTTGTATGGGAGACTGAGTGTGTGTGTGGGTGTCTGGGAGGTGTATGACTCTGTGCATAGATGTGTGAGCAGTTGATTCACTAGATGTATGGGTTCAAAAGTGCATGTGGAAACATCTGTATGGGCGGTTGACTGTGTGCATGAGTGTATTGGTGAGTGAATGGATATCTCAGTGCTACATGTCAAAGTAAGTACATATGTAAAACACAGTACATGTGATAGTTGACATATATAAATAACTGTGCATAAGAGCCAGTGAATGTGTGAGTGGCTGTATGGATTATTGTGAACTTGTATCAGGGATTGTATAACAGAGTAAATATGTGTTATTATATGTTCCAATAAGTAAGGTGTGTATAACTATATAGTTGAGGAAATCGAGGTGTGATTGATTCTTTGCAAGACTGACTAGGTGTGTGAGTAACTCCATGGATGAGTGACAGTCTGTGAGTGTCTGTTTACACTGAGTGTATCTAAGGTTATATTAGAGTCTGAAGAGGTTCATTGTATCATCACATGAATGATGTCATCAGTGATGTGATCAGTAATGTCAAATGAGATGTCATCAGTGATGTCATCAGTGATGTCATTTGAGATGTCATCAGTGATGTCATCAGTGATGTCACTGACCATGTCATGAATGATGTAATATGTGACATCATCAGCAGTGGATTGCAGGTGCGCGATATATAGTTAGTGCAACTAACTATATATGGAATTTCAATGGTTTTGTGTGAGTAAAATAAGGTTTTCTAAATGCTATTTCCTAACTATATATGGTCTATAACCTATGGTTTTTTCAGTGAATTTTCAAGGTTTTGTAAATGCTAATTCCTAACTATATATGGTCTATAACCTATGGTTTTTTCTGTGAATATATATATATATATGTAGAAACGCTCCAAAGAGTGCCACAATTTGCAGCACCCTCGCAGAGAAAAACGGACACAAATTCAGGTAGCAAGTGCAGTGTCTTCTATTTATTTATCATTTTTTCATGTGCAGCGGAAGTGCCATGGAGTATATATATATACTCAAATTAAATCAAAAAGAGCTTTGTTCGATTTTAGACATATAAAATCACAAAAATGCAGTCAAAATTTAAAAACACATTTAAAAGCATTTCATAGATTCTATATAAAACTGATTTACATATTAAAAAGGGAAAACGTATGCATTAAGGTTAGCATCAAATAATCAAGATAAGATAGACATAGATAATTAAAGCGGTTCTGCATAAATTGATTTAATACAAACTACTCCATTTAAAACGCGTGTTGGGCATTAATAGTTTTGCTAGCTCTCAGTATACTCTTTAAGTAATCAGCCATGACACCAATACAGTAATCGCTGTCCAACAATTTTAAGTACAGAAACGCAGGTCGACATTGCCTCCAATTCCCTTTTTTCAGCAGTGGCATAATCCACCTAGATCTTTCCTTTAAGTAAATTTTGCAAAATCAAATCAAATGGATAGTTGATTGGGGGGAAAGATCATCTCAGGGGCATAAGCATAACTCTCTAGACCAATTATTCATCTCCGGATAGCTAATCAGTCGGTGAAATGTTCAGAACCTGAAAGGCGTTAAAACATATCTGTCATATACCCCTGTTCAGCGTAATATATAAGGTTGAATGTCATATGTTGTAACAGACAATTGATGTTGTACGACCACAGGTTTGCTCATTTCCAATACTAGCCTGTTATTCTCAAGGTGAGACATGCAGATTGATTTAAATTCTTTCCGACAGATGGACTTTAAGGACTCTGGTAAAGTAAAATAATCTGGGCACCCAAGATCATAAAAGAAATGTTTTACATACTTTAATCAGGTAATTTTAGTTGCATGTTCCAATTTCGTTGAGTCTCTCACACATGTTCTGTTTAAGTCTGTGGAGTCGGAGGTCCTAATTCGGTGCCAAAGTGACACAGGTTGTATCTTAATAACGTCAGAGATATATGGGACCCCCAGTTCAATATGACAGTTAAAAACAGGAGAACAACAGGACATGCTAAAATAAATCTTAAAAACGCGTTTTCAGCATATTGGATAGGTGAACAATCCTGGAAGCCCCAAATTCCTGCCCCGTATGTAGCTATGCTTACACATTTTGCCTTGTAAATCTTTAAAAGAATTTCAGGGGGCCTTTTAGCAAGTTTTTTAGAGAAGTGTACCACATCCGCTGTCGATTTCATAAAAAGAAGGCTCCTACTCCTGATTGCCTGTGACCAGGAGCAGGTCCGGTTAAAAAGAACACCCAAATAGGTAAATGTGTATGTGAAGTCTATTCTGGTTCCACCCACATAGATACTACTACTTTTTTGCTTTCCCTGCCCACAGGACAGAAAAAAAGTTTTCTTAGCATTCATCTTTAATCTAAGTTCATTCACACAACCAGTATAAGCAGTGAGTGCCTTGTGTAGACGTATCTGTGTGCGTGCCATAAGTACTGCATCATCTGCGTAGAGAAGGAGACTATTGGGCATTTGTTGATTTAAGGTAGGTCCGTGATATTTGACACCAATTCCTGCTCCAAAACGTTTGTATAAAGAGTGAACAGGAATGGACCCAAAACACAGCCTTGCCTTACTCCCCTCTGTACTTTGAACAATGCAGTACATTCTCCTTTCATTCCATATCGGATCTTGGCTTTTGCCCCTATGTACAGTTGTCTTAAAAACTGTACTGTGCCGGTTCTACCTTTAAATCGGTCAAAATATCCCACAGCTTATTGTGAACGACACAGTCGAACGCAGCTGTGAGGTCAACAAAATCCAGGTAAAATCTCCCCGCTTTAGCCTGTGTGTATTTTCCAATTAAAATACTGAGATTGAGGACCTGCTCATTTGTGCCGAAACCTGATCTGAAACCATATTTCACATCACTTAAGAAACCGTGGATAAAGTGGAGTTCACTAGTATAGCGGAGTATAATAGTACGTCTTTAATATCTACAGATTGAATGTCGCTATGGATGGTCTGAGTAAAATTTGGGAAGTTACAAGCAGAAGATCATGCATTCAAGCTCTCAGCAATGTCTTTATTTTCAGCACAGTCCTGAGTAACTGAGACAATCACATTAGCTCTTACTTAATGGGGAATTCCTTGACTTAAGAGTTGGTCATAATGTAGGTGGCATTCAATAATAAACAATCAATATCTAACGAGAAAGATGGGTTGTTGCAGTAATGAGCACCGCTGTAGAAAGCCTCTACTTTGTATAAACTGCTTCATTGAAGGTAATAATTGACTCAGGATGGGGAAGGGAGTTCTGAAACAACCGATTCAGGTTTAATCGAGCAGGAGGGTGATCTTTTGAGAACACAAGACGTGTATCCTATATCACTGGGAATGCATGGATAATGTTGGAAACACAAATCAGGTGCAGGCTGGGATACAACATATGAACAGAATTTGATTTATCAAGGTCATTTCTATCAAAGAAGACATCATTCAGAAAGATGCTGAATATATACATGAGAATAGCTTAAGTGCAGATAGAAATTCGCTAAAAGAAGAAATCTACTATTAACACTAAAAGAACCACTGCAGAGATTATTACGTTTCAAGACCAGAAGACATACTTTTACTTGGATTGAGTGCTTGAGATGGAAGCCTTTTATATAAGAAGAATAATACCTCTGGCTCACCTTTATTGCTGTTTAACACCCTTCTAGAGATATGCGTTGCAACGTTGACAACTTTGATGTAAAGTTAATATAAGAGCCTTGAGAAAGCCCCTGGCCAATGGGCCACTAGGGGGCGAAACATGAATTGGATGTTCCTACAACTATCAATCTGTGAAATTGAGATGAGTATGATGGAAACATCTGATGTAAAATAAAATAATACATCTACAAAAGAAGTACTATTTGCGCTCATTAGACATTGGAGTAAGAATTTGCATCAAACTAACAGGAGGACACACGCAATCTTTTTACATGTATTTAGTCTTACTAAAGTTTATTTAGGAGGTCTTCAATCTGCAGTAGTTGCTGAAACTATTGAGTAGTCTTCGTAACCACCTCAAACTCTGTGACAATACAATCGTGCTGTCTGCAAACATTAATGCAGGTATAGGGACCCCTCCTAGTTTTGACATATAATAAGAAGAGAGTGGGTGCCATAACGCACCCCTGTCTGACCCCCTTCATAATAGAGATGGCGTTTGTGTTAATTCACCCTCTAGTCCCCAATACATGTTTGCGTCATTATCTTGGTGGAGCCTGATTATCTGTATCAGGATCTCTTTAGATACTCCTTGTTGTTGTAATCATTCCCATAAGAGAGCCCCTGGTATTAAATCAAACCCTGCTTTCAAATCAATGAAAGCTCCGTACAAATATTCAGCCTTTAATTAATAAATTGACATATGGTACCCATATTTCTGGGTCATGCTTCATAAGGTCACCATGTATTTTCCAGTTTGAATCCTCCCAACTCTTAGACATCATATTTAGCACTTTTTTATATTCTGCCCTAAAATGCCTTATTTGTTCTTATTTTTGGTCTTGAGTGCCACCAGGTCTCCAAGTTCTTATGAGACTTAGATAGTGAAGTTCAGTTTCTCAAGAATTCAGGGAGGGTGAACCACATTTCAGACCCAGATATGTAAAGGAGCAGCCTCCCATGCGGGCCAAACGGATTCTGGGCACAGTACAAAAGGCCTGATTAAGTGATCGCAGCATACGTGTGGGCTGGGAAGGCACCACCAAGTCTTGGCTTTATCGTGGGCTTCATCCGGCTCTAGTCTTTTGCATGTAACACAAGGCTTTGAATTGTATTAGCTTTTCCACAGCGATCTATGAGGCATGTAGAGGAGGTTCGAAATGGAAGCATGTTTCGGAAGGTGATACAAAAGTCTGGCAGCGGAATTTTGAGCATTAGATATTTTATGTGAATAGATTGATGCCTGCGTGGCTCTGAAAAGTCCATGATAGTTTTTTTTATAGAGGTTTTGTTTTGGGGTTTTGACTCCTCATCATAGGACTTTCTCCAGAAACTTTACAAGCCCTTGCATCGGTTTTATCCAAGGGAAGCATTTAATTAAACCAAGGAGTGAGAGGGTGGGATCTCGCTGAGGTATTCAGTGTGAAAGGTAGAATTGCCTCCAAAGGATCCATAATCCAGTGATCTATCATGGGCTGATCAAGGTCAGCTATCTTCTTTAAGCCTGGTAAAGTGCTCCTTAGTTGTAAATTCAAGGCAGGGACATCCAATTTAGATTAGTTCCTAGACTTGATTATTGAGTTGGGCACCCTTATAGATGGAATAGCTGGGGACATGATGGCAAAAGACTCTTCCAGGTGGTACGACCAGAGTAGCAATATGGGTGGGTCCATGGTCAGGTCTTTCATATTGGAAAAGAAAGGATCTAAGAGGTGTCCAGCCTTGTGTAGGAGCTGAGTTAAAGAGGGCTAGATTCAACACACTCTAATCCTCTGTAAGAATTATGCCCTGACTACCCATGGGATCTTCCAAATGAACATTGAGATCTTTAAACAGTGTCAAATTGGCACACTGGAGGATATTGGGAGATAGCAGGTCTGGAATAGTGCTGCACCAATTCCTGGCATACCTTGGAGGCCAATAAATCAGGTCCTGGAGAAAGTGAGTTTGTGTGTGAGGCAGAGTGAAAAGAACAGGGCCTCACAAGCGGGGATGGGAAGCTCTTCTACTTTACTTTTATATTTATCCTTCAAAATGATACAATCCCACGACCTATCCTACCCTATCCTGTCTATCTAATCTAATGATAGAGCAATTTGGGGGAGCGTAGCAATCACATCAGGTAAAGATGCCTCTTGTCTCCATAAGGACCAGGGCATCTGGGGTGTTTTTCCAAAGAAAATTGAATAAGTGCTGCTGATGGCTTTGTAGGGAGCAGCAGTTAATACTAAAAAAGTGAAATTCATTCCTGCACCTACTACCAGAAATAGCCACTTTATTCCCTAAATCACTTTGGGCAAAAAGAGGCATTTCCTGCCCCCTCATTATGACTTGTGTCATATATCTTAGATAAAAAATTATAGCAAGTACATAAAAGCAGGCTTACATGTGGGCATAAGGAGGTCTAGCAGCTTTCAAAACAACCAGGTAGAAGTGCCATGAGTTGGTCAAAGGAATACATCAGCCTTTCTGACTGAAAAGGAACAGGGTTGCTTCCCCCTCGGCCCATTCGGGCATGGACAGACACAGACAGACGCTTTAAATATGACCATGTGTGCTGGAGCTGGACCGCTAACCTCAATAGTATCATGGCACAACCAAAATGGCCACTAATTGTTTATACCGGGCACTTAAACACGTGCTCCTTGCTTCAGTCAAAAGTGCAAAATAGCAAGCAAAAGGCCAGAGGTGCCCCCACTGAATAAAAACAAGTGGGCAATAAAATTATTATTTAAAAAAAAATACAGCAAAAATACACTCCACGTAGCGGTGCCTAGAAATGGCACTCAGGCTATGCCCTAAAGTTACTATAACTCGCACCCCCGCCATGCACAGTGTTGATATCAATGATGTCATTTCATATGTTAAAGTGATGTTACCAATTATGTCATAGAATGTCATGAGTGATGTAATATGGGAGACAATTAGCAGCGCACAGCAAAGGTGTGAGTTATAGTTACTTAAGAGCACTGCCCAGGCACACTACCCCCTTCTTAGGCCAAACCTCCATTGGCACCCAACCTCGCGCTGCACACACACAGTGTGAGATTGGGTGCAGGGTCTGGCCTGTGTCCAGGACCTACGTCCATCCCTGCGAGTGTGCATGGCTGACTATGTCATGTAACAATTTAAAGGGTATATATGTAAAAGAGGCAGACCTACTGACGTGGTCAAAGGATCAGAACACCAAAATATAAAAAGTGAGCCTATTAGCTTTATGAAGGGCTTAGCATAATACCATATAACAACCAGACCTATTATCTTTGTCAAAAGTTATCAATAATTATAATCAAATGTACATTATATAAATTCATACACTGCAGTGTTTAATAGAAGTAATTGTTAACATTTATTTTAATTAAGCTTTATTTAAAAAAAAAAGAAAACATATCTTTGATTCTGACTTTTAATATTTTCAGGCCATAAAGTGCAGTAATAGAACCCACCAGAGCAAACAGTTGGGGGTGGTTTAAAAAAGATGGTAAGCTCTCCTGGGGTCATGGACGGAATGACCCATTAGATTTACTGTGTTTCTAAAAATAAATGTGTTGTGTGGTTGCAGCTGGGTGGGAGTAAAGTTGTGTTTTCTGCGCAGGAGAGTGCAGGTAGGGTAAGCCTGCACTCTGCCATGTAGGAAACAGCAGTGTCCTGGGGAGGGGGACTCCAGGACACTGCTTGGATCGGATGAAAACAGAATCTGCAGCACACTTATATGAAAGTTCAAGCCAAAACGATGTCTCAATGGACATAAAGTTCAAATTTCATGGGCGAAGAAGTGGACCACCAGTGTTATGGTTCCTCTTTTATTGTTCATAGAAAGCCAGCCGACACGTGTTTCGTCGCAAGAAAACACACTGTTTCCGCGACTCCTCAGGGCTGTAGGTAGTCGGTATGTAACTACAGGTCGTGGTGGCGGTGATAATTCCGACCCGGCTCCGCTCGAGACCGGGTATCAAAGTCAGTCAGAATGCGATTTCACAAATATCGACAGTAGTCTTCTCCAGCGGTCATGTGGAGATTCTTTATTGGATAAACTTGCTACATATAATGGTCATCGGAGCAAAAAAATTCGAGAGTGTCTCTTGGTCCGCGTATTAGAAGCACGGAAAGTGTAGAGACTTATACAGCAGTAAGTCCCCGTAGTGTGGGGTTGATTCAGCGGCGACTCGCTCGAGTTCGCGTTTTGGTTCCGGGTCCTTACCTGCATGCACCTTCTGCATTACAGTATCTTCCTGTGCGTCAACCTGAGCAGTGCGCCCAGCATTTCCCTCACACCTGAAACCCTGTCCTTTGTCGTTATACACTGCTTGGATCGGGCCAGGGGCAGATATAGTCTCGGAGAGGGTGATTGCATGCTGCTTACCAAAATTTAAAAATCAGCCCTGGGGGATGGGGTCCCTGGTTCCTCCGAAAGGCTCAGGGATGAGGGTCACATGTCCCTCCCTTAATTATTCAAATTGTCCAGGGGATGGGGTTCCCAGGGCCTCATAGAGAGCTGTGTGCCCCCTCACCTAATCCCCCCCAAAATGGCCCGAGGCGGATGTGGTCCCCAGGTCTTCAAGAAGGCTTGGGGAGGTGGGCCGCTCGCCCCCCTCTCCAATACTCCAATACTATAACTGCGCTGCTTTCTGGGCCATGGCCTACCCTGTGTTTATTTTTTTCACCCACCACAAATTTGACTCAAATGTAAAAGAAATAAGATTTTGGCCAATGGGGGGGGGGAAACCCCCCAGCAGGCCTACAGGGTAGGGTATCCCCACCTTGCCCCCTTATATGCTTTTTACATTTTAGGTCCAGGATAGTAGACTCAATCCCGAAGTCCTAAAATGGCTGTGCCACATCTTTGTTGATGTTGTGACAGCCAATCAGATCTTATCTTAAAATCTGTCGGCTCCAAGAATCCTCTGTGGCATGAAACATGCAATGTTTTGGAGCCTTGATTTCTCGAAAACGACTGAACGGATTTACATTAAATTGCAAAAAGCACCCTTTCTGGACCAGGATTTCGCTTTATACCAAATTTGGTGTAATTTTGTTCAGCATTTTTCACGGCATCACTGTTCAATTTTCTTATGAAAAATGAATGGGGAAAACATATTTTGGGACCACCTTTTTCTTGGCCCCTGCTTGATGAATCACCCCAAAACTTTCCAGGAAGGAGCTGAGGTGAATGAGATTTTTTATGGAAGGCTTTGTAAAGATTAGTCTAAAGGTGCCAAAGTTATTAGCAAACCAATTGTTTATAGAGTGTATACGCATCATGAACAGCTTATAACCACATGTTAGATCTGGGGGTCTCTAGTTGGCAGAGGTAGGTACCACTGTCCAAATAGGGACCCTTGCTTCTAGTCAGGGCAAGGAGATAACCCTCTGAGATAACCCCTGCTCACCCTCTAGGTAGCTTGGCACGAGCAGTCTAGGCTAACCAGAGGCAATGCGTAAAGTATTTGTACCAACACTCACAGTAACACAGTGAAAACACCACAAACTGACTCCACAACAGTTTAGAAAAATAAAGGTATTTTTAATCTAAACTACACAAGACCAAAACGACAAAAATCCAACATACACAGTTCAAGAATATGGTTTCAAAAAGAGTTCTTAAGGTTGCGTTAAAATTCTTAGGTTGCGATAGAATTCTCTACGTTGCGATAGAATTCTCTACTGATGCGTGAAAAGTTTACAGTTGCGTCACGTTTACTCACAGTACCTTTTTAGTTGCAACAAAGTTCCAAAAGCAGAAGCTGGTGCGGTGGAAAACAAGTGATGCGTTGCTCCTGAGACCCTGGGGAGGCGATGCCACAGCCCCGCTGCAGCAGCGGGCGTGTTGCGACGAATCCGGTCTGTAGGGGGAGGAAGGCCACTTGTATGGATTCCGGTGCGTAGGTTCCGTAGGAAGTCTGTTCTCGCAAAGGCACGATGCGACGATCTCGTAGGGGCTGCGACGACCTCCGGGGCGACGATGCGCGGTCCAGCGGGGATCCTCTCTCTCGCAGCTCCTCGATGCGTTGATTCTGCGACGATGCTCGCAGCGACGTGATGCGGTCCGCAAGCAAGCGGTGCAGTGTTTTCACCCACCGACGACAGGCTCTGCGACGATACTCGCAGCGATCTTCAATTCTCCCGCACCTGTCTGGTGCGTCCCGCAAACGAAGGATGCGACGGCTCTGGCAGCGGCATTAGGCGCTGCGACGATCTCGACCTCCGTAGCGGCGGGAAACTTCTCGCACTTTCGGGGATGCGCTCCGCAAGCGAGCGATGCAACACTTTTCAAGTTCAAAAGTCACTCAAGCTTAGTTTCAAGCTTCCCAGCACAGGTACAACTTCCAGAGGCCCCACAACTGGATCAAGCACTCTAGGAAGGACAGAACTCTCTCAGCAGAGTTCAGGGAAGCTGGGGGTGAAGTCCTTTTGTTCCTGGGACTTCAAAACAGGGAGCCAGCTCTACTCAGGCCCTTGGAGATTCCTTCAAGACAGGGGACACAGCTCAGCAGCAAAGTCCTTCCCCTCTCCTTGGCAGCAAAGCAACAGGTCAGTCCAGCAGAGCAACAGCAGGACAATCTTCCTTCTTCAGTTTCAGCTTTCTCCTTGGCAGAGGTTCCTTCTTGATTTCCAGGATGATCTAATTTTCTGTTGTCAGGGGTCCTGTACTTATACCCCTAAAGTCTTTGTTCTCTCTGTGCATGTGGGCCATGAGCCCGGTCTGAACCAGTTCTGGGTGTTTCCTGAGTACTTTGTTTTGCTGGCTTCTGACTTCCTTTCAGAGTGAGGGGCAGGGTCCTCAGCCGCCCAGCAAGGGGGTGGAGCCAGCATTGTGGAAGGCAGGCACAGCCCTATTCAGCCCAGGTGCTAACTCCTCCCACTACTCCAGTTGCAAATGCAGTCATTCAGCCTAGTGCTGACTCATCCAGGGGAATTCCCTCCTGGGGAATTCCCCAGCCCCTGTCACTCTCAAACCAGACAGTCAATACACAAACAGGCCCAGGCACACAGAAGGGTCAGACAAGAGAACAGCAACTTTCTAAAAGTGCTGTTCTCAAATATAGGATTTAAAAACAACCTTTCCCAAAAGATGTGTTATTAAATTCTGAGTTCAGGGATACTAGATACTTATGTCCTATCTTGTTCCTATGGGAAGAAATGCTGTTAACCACTGTAGCCAGGTTCCCCCATGTTAACCTATGGAGCAATATAGCCTTACAGTAGTGAAAAACGAAAATGGCTGCCATTCACTACCAGAGCATGTCACCTGCACTAGTACATGCTCTACCTTTTACATACACTGCACCCTGCCCAGGGGGGTACCTTGGGCCTTCCATAGGGGTGACTGATTTGTACAAAAAGGGAAGGGTTAGGCCTGGTCAGTGGGGACACTGACCAGGAGGACATGGCAGTTCTAAACTGCACACAGGCACTGCAGTGTCAGGCCTGAGACATCATTTTAGGGCTACTCCTGTGGGTGGCACAATCAGTGCTGCAGGCCCACTAGTAGCACTAGTGCACTTTACTAGGGACTTCATGGTGATACAAATATGCCAAACATGTATATTCAATCAGAATAACAATTTACATAGAGAGCATATGCACTTTAGCACTGATCAGCAGTGGTAAAGTGCGCAGAGTCCTATTGCCAACAGCCACGGGTCAGGAAAAATAAGGGGGGAAGAAGCAAAAAGTTTGAGGATTACCCTGCAAGAAGGGCCAGTTCCAACACAACCCCCTTCCAGCCTAAAGCCAGGGCAGACCAAACGATACCTCGATGGTATTCCCTGCTTAAGGCGATAGAACACGGAAACTGGCCCACACAGCAGGGCAGTCCTGTTCTACGCTGTCCAAAAGCCAGTTGGATCACTCTATCCATACTCTCAGGGTCCACCATGCCAATCCATGTGGAACCCTTCTCCTCACCTGTGGACACCACCTGTGCAGCACCTAACCTGAATTTCCTCACAGGTGTGTCCCAACAGACCGACAGCAAGCCACAGTGACCACCAACAGTGATCAGGGATGAGACCCAGGCCTCATGCCTCTCAGGGCGCTCAAACCTCTGTGGCATCAGAGGGTGGGGGGCAGTAGCCCCAGGTGCTTGGCACCCTTTGTCCACTCCCTCTCTTGTCAGGTCAGGTCTAACACTCTGGCACTGACCCACCAGTCCCGGACCTGTATCCGGTGGCTGGACAGGAGGCTGGGGTGGGCTTCCCCACACCCAGCCCTCCTCTTCCTTGGGGCTCTGTACCCTCCAACCTGGAGCAGTACCCCCTTCTAGAATAGTCAGGGCACCTGTGGCAGGTATCCGGCACCATTCACCCACCAGGTCAGGGGTGCTATCCTGCAACTGGTATTCCAGGTCAGGGGGGACACCCCAGACCTGACCCTCAAACCTAGGCTCCAAAGCCTCCAGGTCAGACAACACCTGAACCTGGCTTCCCCACCTGGGGACTAACCCCTGCAGTGGAACACTTGCCTGGTGCACCAGGACTTCACTCACTGAGGTGCCTGTACTGGTAGACAGTATCCACCTGGCCAACACAACGGTATGGCCTAGTTCACCCCCAGGGTGAGACTCCTGCCCTCCTTCCAGGGGCAACCCTGTCCACCAAGACAACCAAGAACACAACTTTCCAACCAGTTCAGGACCTCCCTCCAGCAACTGTTCTCCTAACCTAGGGTTTAACCCCTCAGGTTGTACCGGGGTCAGAGGCGAGGACTCCCTCCCTCTGCACCCCCTTCCAGAGCGCTGCACCCTCCCTACTGGAGGGGTACCTCTGGGAACCATATTGGTCAGGACACTGGTTACAGATGTCCTTCCTTCCAGGTCAGGCAAATCCTGAACATGGTCTCCCAACCCAGGGACCAAAACCTGCGGTTGTGCATTTGCCTGGCACGCCAGGACTTCTGGGGACTCACATAGTACCCCCTTGAGGGTGACACACAACGCATGTGTCCTGTGACAGTCTGCCTGGCGCAGATCTTCCGACCCCTGTCCACCTGACAGCGCGGGAAGATCCCCCAGGACAGAAGTGAGGTCACCATGGTCACTCACTGGGGACTCAGCCCTTCGGACTGGTCCCTGACCCACTGGTTCTCCCACTGGGGACTTCTTCCCCCTCTCACCCCTCAGTCTGGACTTCTGCACCCTCCCAACTGGAGTGGCACTGCCAGACACCAGAACTGATGTAGGCCTGGTTACAGGCACTCCCCGTTCAACAGACACTAGGAGATCCTCCTCAAATGGCCTACAAGTACAGTCTAGGTCCCCAACCTGGTGTTCCCTTAAGGAACACTCCAGGCCCTGAGACTGGGTTTCGGGCACCGTGAGACACACCGTCCCACACTCATTCCTTCTCCACTGAGACCGGACATGGGCCCCTACACCCCTCCCACTACACTGGGACCTACCTGGACTACACTGAACCTCTTCCACCTCACAGGTCTGGAAGATATCTAAGCCACTCCTTTTGGGATCACTCCCCAATGCCTCCTCAGACTCTCTTGAATCCACCAAGAGGTCTGCCTCCAACGCAAGCTCTCTGGGATCAGAGAACTCACACTCCACCGGGTGTTGGCATAGCTCTGGAAAACAGGGACTTAAAATATGCTCTCCAACAAATGAATCACACAGCCCCCCACAGTTGTTAACCAAGCTACCCTTTGCCTCACCCTCCAGTGCCTCACACAAGTACCCCACACCACTCTCCTGAGACTGGCAAGACAGTATCTGACTGTCTCTGTCACACAACCCACACTCTTCTGGCTGGTCTTCACACACACACACCAAGGTTTCTACCATGGGGGAACCCCTCTCCCTGTACCTCTCTTCTGGAGTCGGTAGAGTGTCCCTCCCACCACTAGGAATATGGTCCCCTGTGCCAGTCCCCCAATCTACTTCAGGGACACTGCACTCCACTGGAACTACATCATAAACCTGAACCCCCTGGTGTATGTCGACCCCCTCCATCAAGTCAGGTGCCACATCTCTGGGTGTTTGTACCTTTCTCTCAGCACTAGATATCATAAACATGCTGCCACCATCTGAGCTGGACTCCACCTCCAACTCCGCAAAGCTCCTTCCTTGAGCGTCCCATTTTTCTTTCTGGGCTAAGGCCCACCGGATCATACCTTCCTTGTTTAGCTGGTCTAATTCTCTGCACCTTTGCTCAGCAGCAAGGAGCCACTCATCTTTCTCTTCCTCACTATCAGAGAAGTCCTCCTCCTCAGAATCATCTGCTAATGTTGCTTCCCAAATTCTGACTTCATGGGAATACAGGCATGCCTCAAGATCCCTCCTTGTGGAACCTTTCTCCACAGGCAGCCCCCTCTTCTTGCAAAAGGCTTTTATCTCCTCTTCTGTGTAAATGCACAGGTGGAAAAAGTTGACTTTGGATTTTACAGGTGCAACACTAGGCAGAGTCTCAATATCCAAAAACACTTCCAGGAGGACACCGGAAGAAACAAACAGTATGTGGTGGCGTAGTGGTCTGCACTCACTAGTGATGTACACCAATTACTGTGGGTCAAGTACAAATACAAGTTCAAATCCCACCGCCTGACCACCAATGTTAGATCTGGGGGTCTCTAGTTGGCAGAGGTAGGTACCACTGTCCAAGTAGGGACCCTTGCTTCTAGTCAGGGCAAGGAGATAACCCTCTGAGATAACCCCTGCTCACCCTCTAGGTAGCTTGGCACGAGCAGTCTAGGCTAACCAGAGGCAATGCGTAAAGTATTTGTACCAACACTCACAGTAACACAGTGAAAACACCACAAACTGACTCCACAACAGTTTAGAAAAATAAAGGTATTTTTAATCTAAACTACACAAGACCAAAACGACAAAAATCCAACATACACAGTTCAAGAATATGGTTTCAAAAAGAGTTCTTAAGGTTGCGTTAAAATTCTTAGGTTGCGATAGAATTCTCTACGTTGCGATAGAATTCTCTACTGATGCGTGAAAAGTTCACAGTTGCGTCACGTTTACTCACAGTACCTTTTAGTTGCAACAAAGTTCCAAAAAGCAGAAGCTGGTGCGGTGGAAAACAAGTGATGCGTTGCTCCTGAGTCCCTGGGGAGGTGATGCGACAGCCCCGCTGCAGCAGCGGGCGTGTTGCGACGAATCCGGTCTGTAGGGGGAGGAAGGCCACTTGTATGGATTCCGGTGCGTAGGTTCCGTAGGAAGTCTGTTCTTGCAAAGGCACGATGCGACGATCTCGTAGGGGCTGCGACGACCTCCGGGGCGACGATGCGCGGTCCAGCGGGGATCCTCTCTCTCGCAGCTCCTCGATGCGTTGATTCTGCGACGATGCTCGCAGCGACGTGATGCGGTCCGCAAGCAAGCGGTGCAGTGTTTTCACCCAGTGATGACAGGCTCTGCCACGATACTCGCAGCGATCTTCAATTCTCCCGCACCTGTCTGGTGAGTCCTGCAAACGAAGGATGCGACGGCTCTGGCAGCGGCATTAGGCGCTGCGACGATCTCGACCTCCGTAGCGGCGGGAAACTTCTCGCACTGTCGGGGATGCGCTCCGCAAGCGAGCGATGCGACACTTTTCAAGTTCAAAAGTCACTCAAGCTTAGTTTCAAGCTTCCCAGCACAGGTACAACTTCCAGAGGCCCCACAACTGGATCAAGCACTCTAGGAAGGACAGAACTCTCTCAGCAGAGTTCAGGGAAGCTGGGGGTGAAGTCCTTTTGTTCCTGGGACTTCAAAACAGGGAGCCAGCTCTACTCAGGCCGTTGGAGATTCCTTCAAGACAGGGGACACAGCTCAGCAGCAAAGTCCTTCCCCTCTCCTTGGCAGCAAAGCAACAGGTCAGTCCAGCAGAGCAACAGCAGGACAATCTTCCTTCTTCACAAAATAAACCACCGAGCACTCAAAATCAAATTCAGTCCACAAAAGTATTTTCCTTTTCTTCAGTCTTTGTCTTTATTCCTTCTTCCAAGTTAATTTCAGCAGACAGCCTACACGTGTTTCGTCTTAGTCCGTCTCGGACAAGAGACTTCTTCAGGGCTGTAAGATTACAATATTTACAACTCAGATATGGTCATTACCATATACAAAAATAGGTTATTCTCAATTTAAAGAGAAAACCACCGAGTTAGTGAGTGATATAGAAAACATCTCACATAGACCATAAAGCCAAGCATAAAACAAAAGTCACCAAGTGTAAGGTAGAAAAAGCTAGTATAAACCAAGAATGACCAGTAAAAAGATCTTTAAGAATATTAAAGTAGACTTATGATATGATATATTATCATAATTACACATACCAGTTCAGATCCAAATTATCAATGTGCGATCTATCCACCAGTTCGGTGTAACAGTAAAGCTGTAATAACATATAAACAACATTTTCATGTCACGAGCTTCATCCCATGTTTAAAGTTTTATTTTGTGACTCTATTAATATCACCATTCTAAAGCTCACCTCCTTATGCTCACCTCGTATTCAGAAATGCCGTAGCACGATCCTTATTATATTCAGGTTTCCCTTTTCCCTTTGTATTCTGTATTCATCCGCTACAATAGTAAATATTGTCGATAGTGTAAGTAACCATCAGGTTATTATTGATTACACAGTACACAATTCCTAGTTATCAGACACTAGGGAGCCCCTACTTAGTAATTAGGTCACCGGCTCACCTTTTTGAGTTCTCCTTAGGTTTCAAATAGTAAATCTGTAGCACGTAGGTTTCCCTTTTCCACTTTTTCAGTATCCAATCTGTTGCAATAATAATTTATAATGACAGTATAAGTATTCTTGTAATTCATGTAATTTTAACAGTACTATACTTCTCTACTAAATGGGTGGAGTACCTCTTTATGGTACTTTCATAATAATTTCAGTATATGTATTCTTGTGATTCATGTAATTTTACCGGTACTATACTTCTCTACTAAACAGGTAAAGTACCTCTTTGAGGTGAGGGGGTGTGGTTAATACTACAGTATCATGCTAAATTCGTTGTAGCGTTCAGTTGATATCTACAACTGAGTGTGTATATAATTATATCCATAATACAGCCCATATTGCAAGGGTGAGCGTTTTCCGCCACATTATTAGCGTCCTCATCCCCATTCTCGTAATCAGTTATCCTCATCTTTACACAAATTCAATCTTCTCGTCCTCGTAATTGTAATAGGTTATCCCAGTTTCTATTGACAGATTCAGTCTGATCTAATGTCCCTGAATATTAGTATTTAAAGAGTTAAGCAATATGCTGCCCATAGCACTCACCGTTACTGCTTCTTGTAATCTCTCCATGTTATTCTCGCGTACTACGCGGGCGCCATCTTGTAGTGGCTTTTTATAGGTACAAGGGCTAATCGAATATTGGCGCCATCTTAACATGGTTACTTCCGTTATCGCGTCTTATTTTGTACATTCATTTGATTTGATTTCAGTATATCAAATCAAATAATATATTTAGAACGTGCTGTCCGTATCCCTCGCCATAACAGTTTTGATCCAAATTTACTCACGAGTTGTACATGCGCTATCTTGTGGTGATCCATGTACAGTTCAAATATGTGCGCCATCTTTGCCTAGTCATTTTCTTCCGTGAGTATCTTCAAATTCTTACTATTTCTTATTATCAGTTCAAAATACCTTTTTAAACATGATGTTGGAACATTATATTATAGTATCCAAAAGTTCCACGACTGATCGTATATTTTCGTACCAATTCCAGGCGCCATTTTTACCAAGTCTTAATTGTTCCTAATTCTCGTTTCTACAGTATACAGTGTGTCCATTATATTCTCAATGCAATAATGCTATAATTTGCTCTGGGAAAGATCAGAATCAGATCTAGTCATTTGTATTACAGCAGTTACCCCTTTACCTTTTTCTCATGTACCTCTTTCATCATGGGATTGCGGTTCATAACATGATCGTGTGTTTAAAGATCCAATTGACATAGA
This sequence comes from Lissotriton helveticus, assembly GCF_964261635.1. Lineage (NCBI taxonomy): Eukaryota > Metazoa > Chordata > Amphibia > Caudata > Salamandridae > Lissotriton > Lissotriton helveticus. Next base: position 406,758,857 of record NC_136070.1, read on the forward strand.
TTAACAGTAAATGGCAGATAGGTTCCAAATAAAATAACAGATAACATTGTAATCTATGGTTCATAGATTCATATTCTCATAGAACACCGTGGTTAGGGAGATAGGTTCAGGCAATATGAGTAGGAGCTTCAGTCTTGGCCTAAATAGTATTCAAATTCATTATCTATATTTAGGCCAAGTTCAACCGCTCTAAGTTTCATAAGCCACATAACTTCTCTGCGTCGTAATTGAATCGTCCTGTTGCCACCTCTAGGGTCTCTTTTAACATGATCAATACCGTGGTAGCTGAATATATGCTTCTCTTTGTCACCATGAGTTCTAACCATATGCGATGCTACCGGGTAACGTGTATCTCCTGTTTTTAATGCCCTGAAGTGCTCCACCATTCTTTCCTTCAATTTTCTAATCGTGCTACCCACATAAATCTTTTTGCAGGTGCACACAATAACATATACAACAAATGTTGTATCACAGTTAATAAAGTGATCAATAGTGTATTCACCAGTGTCATTATAGTTGAATGACTTAACTTTCTTTATGGCCCATCTACAGGAACTACATTTTCCACATTTATGAAATCCATTTCTGCTGGTAGTCAGCCAGTCGGATTCTGGTGTCCTTATAGGGTAGCTCGGGCTTACATAATTAGAAATTGTACGTCCTTTCCTAAATGTTACTCCTGGCATCTCTCCTACATAGGGGAGAAGATCTTTATCAAGACTCAGTAAATGCCAGTGTCTTTTCAAAATACTAAACAGGTGTGCACTCTCAGAGCTGTAGTTAGTAATCATTCTTATCCTAGTTTGTTTTGAGGTTACAGTAATAGGTTTTTTGCCAAGTGTTTTATTCCTTGTCAATTTCCTAGCCTCTCAATAGATTTTGTTATCACTTTATTCTGATAACCTCGTTTCAAAAATCTATTTGAGAGGTCTACCAAGTTATGCTCGAAATCAATTTCATTTGTGCAATTTCGTCTCGCTCTTACCATCTCCCCGTAAGGGATGGCATTCTTTTGGCTATTGGGGTGGCAGCTTTTTGCATGCAGTACGGCATTGCAGCTGGTTGGCTTCCTAAACATGCGACTGCATAGTTTTCCATCAGTTGTGAACAACTCTATATCTAAAAACTTTATATTATCCACACTATAGTTAGTTGTAAATTCAAGATTCAAACCGTTGTCATTAATATACTCGAAGAATTCTTTCAGTTTATTTTCTGATCCTGTCCATATTAATAGACAATCGTCTATGTACCTTCCCCAGTAATGGATGTACTGTATCCATTTTTCTCCCGATGGGCCCCAGATCCGCTCCGCCTCGAACCTCCCCATGAAGAGGTTCGCAAAGGAAGGAGCGAACCTGGAACCCATCGCAGTACCAAGACGTTGTCGGAACCATTGTCCATCAAATAGAAAAACATTATTATGTAATACAATCTCTGTCATTTTAAGGACCATCTGTGTATGATCGTATAATTCCGCTGGTCTTCTGCTTAAAAAGTAATCAAGAGCTTGTATTCCCTGATCATGGTCTATATTCGAGTAAAGAGACACTACATCAAGTGTCACTAAGATCATCCTTTCATCCCATACCAGATCTTGTAGTAGGTTCAATACATGTTTAGTATCCTCAATAAAGGATGGTAAATTGCGGACATACATTTGTAAGAATGTATCCACATATTGGGATAATCGTTCTGTGGGGCCCCCTATCCCTGAAATAATAGGCCTTCCTGGGGGGTTGTCTCTGCATTTGTGTATCTTGGGTAGAGTATACATACATGGGGCCCTTGGTGCGGTGACCCTCAAGTATGTATACTCATCATGATCTAGTAGCGTGAGATCATACCACGTTTTAAGCTGATCATTAATTATCGCTGTCAAAGATACTAAGGGATTGCTAGGTATTATTTCATAGTATTTAGCATCATTCAGTTGTAACAATACTCCTCTTTTGTAGTCAGTAGTATTAAGTATGACTACGTTTCCTCCCTTATCGGCTCTGCGTATGGTTATCTCAGGATTGCAAGTCAGTTCTTTAAGTGCAGACCTTTCACCTTTTGTCAGATTATCCTTGTATTTTACATAGTGTTTTTGATCGATCACTTTGTCAATATCTGAATTAACAGCTCTATAGAATGCTTCTATGGTACTACCAGATGCAATAGATGGTGTCCACTTTGATTTTTCTTTAAGTCCACTCTTCTCACTGAGAAACCTATCTAGATCTAAGTCCTCAAGCAGTTTAATCATAGTGACAGGATCGTCTTCTTTCTCAGTGATGGAGAGTAGTAATTGAGTCTCTTTTAGTTCTTGAATTGTGATATTACTCAAAGGTTTTATTCTTACATCTTTAGGTTTCTCTTGTACATTAGCAAAATACTTCTTGAGTTTTAATTTCCTTACAAATCTGAACAGGTCTATTTTCGTCATATACCAATCAGAGTTAGCCATAGGACAGAAACCCATACCTTTGCTTAGTAAACAAGTCATATCATCAGACAGTTCCATGGATGACAGATTAACAATCTCAATATCTCCAATTTCATTGACATCAGTTTGAATTATGGTTTCCAAGATCTTGTTCTCACCCCTACTCTTTCTGCCTGATCTCCTACCGCCCCTCCCACCTCTCCTTGTTTTTTTGCATTTGGATCCCTGTTCCTCTCCAGATCCCTGTTTCCTCGTCTCAATCTCTGAACCTCGTCTAAAAAAGATGTCTCTGGTGTAGTAGAAGTTGTTGGTTCTAAGTTATCTTCATTCTCACTACTTGATACATTGCTAGACTCTGGTTCTATCTCACTAGATGATGGGGTGCCGTTCCTTCGTTTAGTAGTAGATGCACTCTTCACTAGGTAATCAAACCTTTTGGCAAAAGTATATATGCGACCAGATGTATAGTCTTTCTCGTCACGTTTAAGTTTTCTAGCTTTCCTTTGTTTTATATCATTCTGCAGTTCATTCAATATCTCATCTAAAGTGGTATAGTTTTTTATTGTTGCTTCCGGGAGGTTTAATTCTTTGATCTCTTCTTCTATTTTAGAGATCTCAGTAAGCAACTTCGCAATTTTTCTTTCCGCATTTTCGATCAAAATCGCAATAAGGTTTCTAGCATTAGAGTTTATTTCTTTCTCCCACGCTATGTATAGATCAGGTTCTAGATCTTCATATGTTGGTATGACTTGCGATCTTAATCCTCGAGGGATTCTATTTAGTTTTAGATACTGCTTTAAGGTTGCGGCATCCCACCATTTATTGAGTTCAGTTCGTTTTAGTGACTCTAGTTTAATGAACTTAGCTCTAAGGCCTACCGTACCAGTCTGTCTAGATGGCCTCATGGCATTACCTATAGATCTGCCTGAGGCTAAATTTCCAAAAAGTTCTTCTGCTTCCTTATCCCTATTCATATTCCTCTGCGGCTGCTCCTAAGTTTTTTAAAATTATAACCGATTGACAACAACTTCTTGGAGCGCACAGCAAATTGAGGACAATATTTAACAAGCGAAGTAAGTTCGGTGCTCCAGGTAGATATGAGCCTGTTGCCTTGACTCCAAACAAGACCACAAAGTGATCCGACACGTCACAAAATAAACCACCGAGCACTCAAAATCAAATTCAGTCCACAAAAGTATTTTCCTTTTCTTCAGTCTTTGTCTTTATTCCTTCTTCCAAGTTAATTTCAGCAGACAGCCTACACGTGTTTCGTCTTAGTCCGTCTCGGACAAGAGACTTCTTCAGGGCTGTAAGATTACAATATTTACAACTCAGATATGGTCATTACCATATACAAAAATAGGTTATTCTCAATTTAAAGAGAAAACCACCGAGTTAGTGAGTGATATAGAAAACATCTCACATAGACCATAAAGCCAAGCATAAAACAAAAGTCACCAAGTGTAAGGTAGAAAAAGCTAGTATAAACCAAGAATGACCAGTAAAAAGATCTTTAAGAATATTAAAGTAGACTTATGATATGATATATTATCATAATTACACATACCAGTTCAGATCCAAATTATCAATGTGCGATCTATCCACCAGTTCGGTGTAACAGTAAAGCTGTAATAACATATAAACAACATTTTCATGTCACGAGCTTCATCCCATGTTTAAAGTTTTATTTTGTGACTCTATTAATATCACCATTCTAAAGCTCACCTCCTTATGCTCACCTCGTATTCAGAAATGCCGTAGCACGATCCTTATTATATGCAGGTTTCCCTTTTCCCTTTGTATTCTGTATTCATCCGCTACAATAGTAAATATTGTCGATAGTGTAAGTAACCATCTGGTTATTATTGATTACACAGTACACAATTCCTAGTTATCAGACACTAGGGAGCCCCTACTTAGTAATTAGGTCACCGGCTCACCTTTTTGAGTTCTCCTTAGGTTTCAAATAGTAAATCTGTAGCACGTAGGTTTCCCTTTTCCACTTTTTCAGTATCCAATCTGTTGCAATAATAATTTATAATGACAGTATAAGTATTCTTGTAATTCATGTAATTTTAACAGTACTATACTTCTCTACTAAATGGGTGGAGTACCTCTTTATGGTACTTTCATAATAATTTCAGTATATGTATTCTTGTGATTCATGTAATTTTACCGGTACTATACTTCTCTACTAAACAGGTAAAGTACCTCTTTGAGGTGAGGGGGTGTGGTTAATACTACAGTATCATGCTAAATTCGTTGTAGCGTTCAGTTAATATCTACAACTGAGTGTGTATATAATTATATCCATAATACAGCCCATATTGCAAGGGTGAGCGTTTTCCGCCACATTATTAGCGTCCTCATCCCCATTCTCGTAATCAGTTATCCTCATCTTTACACAAATTCAATCTTCTCGTCCTCGTAATTGTAATAGGTTATCCCAGTTTCTATTGACAGATTCAGTCTGATCTAATGTCCCTGAATATTAGTATTTAAAGAGTTAAGCAATATGCTGCCCATAGCACTCACCGTTACTGCTTCTTGTAATCTCTCCATGTTATTCTCGCGTACTACGTCTTTACTCGAATATAGACCATGATCAGGGAATACAAGCTCTTGATTACTTTTTAAGCAGAAGACCAGCAGAATTATACGATCATACACAGATGGTCCTTAAAATGACAGAGATTGTATTACATAATAATGTTTTTCTATTTGATGGACAATGGTTCCGACAACGTCTTGGTACTGCGATGGGTTCCAGGTTCGCTCCTTCCTTTGCGAACCTCTTCATGGGGAGGTTTGAGGCGGAGCGGATCTGGGGCCCATCGGGAGAAAAATGGATACAGTACATCCATTACTGGGGAAGGTACATAGACGATTGTCTATTAATATGGACAGGATCAGAAAATAAACTGAAAGAATTCTTCGAGTATATTAATGACAACGGTTTGAATCTTGAATTTACAACTAACTATAGTGTGGATAATATAACGTTTTTAGATATAGAGTTGTTCACAACTGATGGAAAACTATGCAGTCGCATGTTTAGGAAGCCAACCAGCTGCAATGCCGTACTGCATGCAAAAAGCTGCCACCCCAATAGCCAAAAGAATGCCATCCCTTACGGGGAGATGGTAAGAGCGAGACGAAATTGCACAAATGAAATTGATTTCGAGCATAACTTGGTAGACCTCTCAAATAGATTTTTGAAACGAGGTTATCAGAATAAAGTGATAACAAAATCTATTGAGAGGGCTAGGAAATTGACAAGGAATAAAACACTTGGCAAAAAACCTATTACTGTAACCTCAAAACAAACTAGGATAAGAATGATTACTAACTACAGCTCTGAGAGTGCACACCTGTTTAGTATTTTGAAAAGACACTGGCATTTACTGAGTCTTGATAAAGATCTTCTCCCCTATGTAGGAGAGATGCCAGGAGTAACATTTAGGAAAGGACGTACAATTTCTAATTATGTAAGCCCGAGCTACCCTATAAGGACACCAGAATCCGACTGGCTGACTACCAGCAGAAATGGATTTCATAAATGTGGAAAATGTAGTTCCTGTAGATGGGCCATAAAGAAAGTTAAGTCATTCAACTATAATGACACTGGTGAATACACTATTGATCACTTTATTAACTGTGATACAACATTTGTTGTATATGTTATTGTGTGCACCTGCAAAAAGATTTATGTGGGTAGCACGATTAGAAAATTGAAGGAAAGAATGGTGGAGCACTTCAGGGCATTAAAAACAGGAGATACACGTTACCCGGTAGCATCGCATATGGTTAGAACTCATGGTGACAAAGAGAAGCATATATTCAGCTACCACGGTATTGATCATGTTAAAAGAGACCCTAGAGGTGGCAACAGGACGATTCAATTACGACGCAGAGAAGTTATGTGGCTTATGAAACTTAGAGCGGTTGAACTTGGCCTAAATATAGATAATGAATTTGAATACTATTTAGGCCAAGACTGAAGCTCCTACTCATATTGCCTGAACCTATCTCCCTAACCACGGTGTTCTATGAGAATATGAATCTATGAACCATAGATTACAATGTTATCTGTTATTTTATTTGGAACCTATCTGCCATTTACTGTTAATCTATGTCAATTGGATCTTTAAACACACGATCATGTTATGAACCGCAATCCCATGATGAAAGAGGTACATGAGAAAAAGGTAAAGGGGTAACTGCTGTAATACAAATGACTAGATCTGATTCTGATCTTTCCCAGAGCAAATTATAGCATTATTGCATTGAGAATATAATGGACACACTGTATACTGTAGAAACGAGAATTAGGAACAATTAAGACTTGGTAAAAATGGCGCCTGGAATTGGTACGAAAATATACGATCAGTCGTGGAACTTTTGGATACTATAATATAATGTTCCAACATCATGTTTAAAAAGGTATTTTGAACTGATAATAAGAAATAGTAAGAATTTGAAGATACTCACGGAAGAAAATGACTAGGCAAAGATGGCGCACATATTTGAACTGTACATGGATCACCACAAGATAGCGCATGTACAACTCGTGAGTAAATTTGGATCAAAACTGTTATGGCGAGGGATACGGACAGCACGTTCTAAATATATTATTTGATTTGATATACTGAAATCAAATCAAATGAATGTACAAAATAAGACGCGATAACGGAAGTAACCATGTTAAGATGGCGCCAATATTCGATTAGCCCTTGTACCTATAAAAAGCCACTACAAGATGGCGCCCGCGTAGTACGCGAGAATAACATGGAGAGATTACAAGAAGCAGTAACGGTGAGTGCTATGGGCAGCATATTGCTTAACTCTTTAAATACTAATATTCAGGGACATTAGATCAGACTGAATCTGTCAATAGAAACTGGGATAACCTATTACAATTACGAGGACGAGAAGATTGAATTTGTGTAAAGATGAGGATAACTGATTACGAGAATGGGGATGAGGACGCTAATAATGTGGCGGAAAACGCTCACCCTTGCAATATGGGCTGTATTATGGATATAATTATATACACACTCAGTTGTACATATTAACTGAACGCTACAACGAATTTAGCATGATACTGTAGTATTAACCACACCCCCTCACCTCAAAGAGGTACTTTACCTGTTTAGTAGAGAAGTATAGTACCGGTAAAATTACATGAATCACAAGAATACATATACTGAAATTATTATGAAAGTACCATAAAGAGGTACTCCACCCATTTAGTAGAGAAGTATAGTACTGTTAAAATTACATGAATTACAAGAATACTTATACTGTCATTATAAATTATTATTGCAACAGATTGGATACTGAAAAAGTGGAAAAGGGAAACCTACGTGCTACAGATTTACTATTTGAAACCTAAGGAGAACTCAAAAAGGTGAGCCGGTGACCTAATTACTAAGTAGGGGCTCCCTAGTGTCTGATAACTAGGAATTGTGTACTGTGTAATCAATAATAACCTGATGGTTACTTACACTATCGACAATATTTACTATTGTAGCGGATGAATACAGAATACAAAGGGACAAGGGAAACCTGCATATAATAAGGATCGTGCTACGGCATTTCTGAATACGAGGTGAGCATAAGGAGGTGAGCTTTAGAATGGTGATATTAATAGAGTCACAAAATAAAACTTTAAACATGGGATGAAGCTCGTGACATGAAAATGTTGTTTATATGTTATTACAGCTTTACTGTTACACCGAACTGGTGGATAGATCGCACATTGATAATTTGGATCTGAACTGGTATGTGTAATTATGATAATATATCATATCATAAGTCTACTTTAATATTCTTAAAGATCTTTTTACTGGTCATTCTTGGTTTATACTAGCTTTTTCTACCTTACACTTGGTGACTTTTGTTTTATGCTTGGCTTTATGGTCTATGTGAGATGTTTTCTATATCACTCACTAACTCGGTGGTTTTCTCTTTAAATTGAGAATAACCTATTTTTGTATATGGTAATGACCATATCTGAGTTGTAAATATTGTAATCTTACAGCCCTGAAGAAGTCTCTTGTCCGAGACGGACTAAGACGAAACACGTGTAGGCTGTCTGCTGAAATTAACTTGGAAGAAGGAATAAAGACAAAGACTGAAGAAAAGGAAAATACTTTTGTGGACTGAATTTGATTTTGAGTGCTCGGTGGTTTATTTTGTGACGTGTCGGATCACTTTGTGGTCTTGTTTGGAGTCAAGGCAACAGGCTCATATCTACCTGGAGCACCGAACTTACTTCGCTTGTTAAATATTGTCCTCAATTTGCTGTGCGCTCCAAGAAGTTGTTGTCAATCGGTTATAATCTTCCTTCTTCAGTTTCAGCTTTCTCCTTGGCAGAGGTTCCTTCTTGATTTCCAGGATGATCTAATTTTCTGTTGTCAGGGGTCCTGTACTTATACCCCTAAAGTCTTTGTTCTCTCTGTGCATGTGGGCCCTGAGCCTGGTCTGAACCAGTTCTGGGTGTTTCCTGAGTACTTTGTTTTGCTGGCTTCTGATTTCCTTTCAGAGTGAGGGGCAGGGTCCTCAGCCGCCCAGCAGGGTGGTGGAGCCAGCATTGTGGAAGGCAGGCACAGCCCTATTCAGCCCAGGTGCTAACTCCTCCCACTACTCCAGTTGCAAATGCAGTCATTCAGCCTAGTGCTGACTCATCCAGGGGAATTCCCTCCTGGGGAATTCCCCAGCCCCTGTCACTCTCAAACCAGACAGTCAATACACAAACAGGCCCAGGCACACAGAAGGGTCAGACAAGAGAACAGCAACTTTCTAAAAGTGCTGTTCTCAAATACAGGATTTAAAAACAACCTTTCCCAAAAGATGTGTTATTAAATTCTGAGTTCAGGGATACTAGATACTTATGTCCTATCTTGTTCCTATGGGAAGAAATGCTGTTAACCACTGTAGCCAGCATCCCCCATGTTAACCTATGGAGCAAGATAGCCTTACAGTAGTGAAAAACGAAAATGGCTGCCATTCACTACCAGAGCATGTCACCTGCACTAGTACATGCTCTACCTTTTACATACACTGCACCCTGCCCAGGGGGGTACCTTGGGCCATCCAAAGGGGTGACTGATGTGTACAAAAAGGGAAGGGTTAGGCCTGGTCAGTGGGGACACTGACCAGGAGGACATGGCAGTTCTAAACTGCACACAGGCACTGCAGTGTCAGGCCTGAGACATCATTTTAGGGCTACTCCTGTGGGTGGCACAATCAGTGCTGCAGGCCCACTAGTAGCATTTGTCATCACCAGCCCTGGCACACCCAGTGCACTTTACTAGGGACTTCATGGTGATACAAATATGCCAAACATGTATATTCAATCAGAATAACAATTTACATAGAGAGCATATGCACTTTAGCACTGATCAGCAGTGGTAAAGTGCGCAGAGTCCTATTGCCAACAGTCACGGGTCAGGAAAAATAAGGGGGGAAGAAGCAAAAAGTTTGAGGATTACCCTGCAAGAAGGGCCAGTTCCAACACCACATAAGTACTCGAGACAGTCCAGAAGTTCAAAGAGTAAGAATAAGGGTGAAATGTATCCATTTTATTCAACGAGCCATTCAACATATAGCATTCACATTGGAAATTCTTGCTATGGTAGAATCAGGCCACACAACCAATATAGGTAGGTCATCCACTGAGGCATTGACTAGGTTCAGAACAATAATTTTAGTTTCAATCAGGAAGCTCTGGCCTTGTGAATTGAGTACCTAAAGCTAAGGAATGTGTAAGAAAAGTATATTCTTTTTGCAAAATAATGGAAAAAAATGTTGTTAAAAATCTGTAATTGTTCAATCTAATTCTTTTGGAAATTATATAACTCAGCATAAACACAACATTACAAACAAGTTGAAGTGGATATAGAGTTTTTTTCTGGGAAACAATTAAAAGACATCATTTGGGGAAGTTTTACACTTAATTCAAGGTAATTCTTTTACTACTTGCCTGTTTCTTCCACTAATTGTACAAAGATTTCAAAAGATCCACTGGAAAGTAATATTATTTAGATACTCTGTTCCTTTTCCATACTCTTAGGGGCATATTTATGAGATGCTTGTGTCACGTTTCCAACATGCAAAGTGGTACATGATTTCCGCAAGCCTGTAAGTCAGTTTTATGAAGCCATGCAAAGCCACTTTGCGTGGCTTAAAAAATCTGGAGTACGGCATCGCAGCGCTCTCTGCTTTGCCTTACTCTGCGCAAGGTACGCGTTCTGTGGAAAATTAGTGCGTTTTGGTGAACATTATCTGCGCCATCTTGCCTCTTCCCCTGATGCCACACTTTTGTCGTGCGCTCGCCATTTTAAGATGCCCCGGTCAGAACAAACCCTTTTGCATGCCGCTGGCCCCTGACATAGCCCTTTGCCTTCACTACGCCTGCACGCTGACCACCCCCTGCTTGCACCTGCCTTGAGTCATAAACCCCTCTTCGGCGCTGCTCTGCCCCCGGCCCTCATCCTGTTCCCAGCGCGACACCTCCCCGCCTTCCTTTCATGATCTCCGGCCCTTAGATGCAAACCCCCTTTTCCCCCGTGTGCCCGCTTTGTCCTCCCCGTTCCCAAGCCGACACCCAGCTCTGCCGATACCATCATTGCCCCTCCCCGTACAACAGAAAGCTTCCCCCATCAAAGAATCCCCGGGTTGATCAAAGCACCCCCCCCCCCCCCCCACCATGAGATCCGATCAGACTCCCCACATTCCGTGAATCGGCGGATTATCCAGCTGCGCGATGTTCATCACCTGTTGTGACTAGGGTGGGGACTTTAACTGTAAATGTGTGTGGGAACGGGCCCAAAGGGGAGTTCCGAGAATGTCTTTTCCGCACTTCAAAGCTTTAAACATGTATGTGTAATCTGCAATAAAGTCATAAATGTGGATATAAGAGGCCAGGCCTCAGAAATACAGTTAGAGCACCTCAGAACGATACCTTCTGTCCGTTTCGTTGTGTTCTCCTCCGGAGAGAATAAAAAAACCTTGTTTCCTGCTTTCCAGTCTCCAGCGCCTGCCTCTTCATTGATTTAAATAACTAGAGGGTCACAGAGGCAATACCGCCGGGCAAATATCGATTGTCCCCGACCCGAATGAACTTTTTACAATTGGCGTCCCAAGCGTGGGGCCCATCAGCGACTCGTGGATCCAGTGGGAGAGGTCCCGACGACAGAGTGAACGACTGCAACGATCGGGAGAGCTCTTGCCCAATAGACCCTCGTCTGGCAGCCGATCATCCGAACTTCACTAGTTCCGAACAGACCTCTCTCGAGTGATCTACGGTCCTGACTGGGAACCATCAGGAGTGCCGTGAGAAATACGAGAAAAAGAGGACGATCGGGCGCTGGATTCGGAAGACAAGAAACTGTCCACATGGTCCGGGTAAGGTCGTGTTGCCACGACAAATTGCGAAAGAATTTGTTTTGATTGCTTGATTGTCAAAAATACTAGTATTACCTTGTTTATTTTTATTTAGAGATTCACTGTCTACAAACGGAGAAGCAACAGGCTCTCTCTCCCTTTGCAAGCAGTGGAGGATAAGTAGGGTAGCAGCCGTGCTTGTTCTTTTTCTCCCCCACTCAATAATTGCTTGAAACTGAACTGTTGTTCACAAACTATTGTTTCCTGGAGATTCTCTGTCTGCAAGCAGGGAAGAGACCATCCTTTTTGCAGATAGTGAAAAGGGTAGGTAACGCAGATCTTTGCGGTCCTACTCATTCTCCCCATTGTTATTTTGTTGGTCTTTTGGTTTTTTTGGTTCCATGAGGTATTCACTGCCTGCAAACAACGTAGAATAGAAATATTCTGTCTAGTCTTTGCACCTAGTGATAAGATAGGCAGTGCTGACTTTTTAGTCCCTCGTTACGAGCCGTCATGTCTGTCTTCTCCCCATTGATAAATAGCCTGTTTAGCCCGGACCGGGTGTTAGAGGTGGACCATATGGCTCCACTAGAAGGCACCCCTAATAAGGACATGTTCATAAACTATGGGTTAGTCACCATAGCTTATAATAAATTATGGCACAGGTATACCGAAGATAGCCAAGACAAACAGTGGCCACTGGCAGGATCCTTTGACCTTGATAAAATAGAAACGTTAGAAATAGCCCTTCGAAATAATAAGACGACGCCAATTATGCTCGACAGTCTCGGTATGTGGCGCAGAGAGGCTACGAAACGACAGAGAAAAGACGAGGATAAACCAAGTAGGGAAATATACCGACAGGACAACCCCAGGACACCGCTACCCACAACTTATCCCCCGACACTATACAAAGGACGACCAGACTTAGGGTCAGACCAATGCGCTTTTTGTAGGTATGTCGGACACTGGAAAGCCCAATGCCCGACTCTACTGAGCGTGAGTAAAGGCAAAGGGCCGACAAGAACGACAGACCGACAGTACGAGAAAAGGCGCGAGACAGAGGAGAACTCGACTTACATAGACAGACCAGACAGAACCACCACGTTTGATTATGCCCGATGGCACAGATTTCGCCAGGAAAATCTCAGCGGCATGATCAAGTTCTCCTAGGTCGGGCAATGTCAAGACGGGAACCCAGCCTCGTTTAAAATTCACAGACGGAAAGAGATAATTATGACCAATAACTGTTTTTATATTTGTCTTGGGTCTTTGTATGTCGTACTTGTACTGTCCCCCGTCTGAGTTCGTGTGTATGTAATGTACAAATCTGCGTCACCCCTCTACACGTGTTTCCGTGTTACTCGACCCCTGTTAGCAGAAACTTAGCATAAAAGCAACCTGGAAAGAAAGAAACGATAAAACAAAATCCGTAGAACATTAATAAACTTGAACTTTTAATTTAACACAACAAACAAGGAATAATAACGATAAACTGTAGAAAATGGAAGTCAAACAGAACATTCGCCCCCCCCCCCATTCTGGAACCTTCCAAAGTAGGGCAGGGTTACGGCTACGCCCAACCAACGGCAACCCATATAAGGCGAGCCCCGCCGCCAACTCTTGGTCAGGAAATCTTAACGTATGGGGGAGCCGGAGGAGAGGCAGGAGCCCGCAGCCTGGGCATTTGCAGGTAGTCCCGCCACATGTCTCCTTGGCCGGCCGCAACGGGCCTGGAAAGACTAAGGTAGTCCCGCCACATGTCAAAAGGAGAACGAGGCACCTCTTCCTTTTCTCTTCCGTCACAGCCGTAGCAGTCCTGGACGGCGGGATGTCCTGCACGTACCTCCACAACAATCTGTCCAAGTTGGGCTGGGAGGGAGAGGCGACGCGGACGAGCCTCTCCCACCTCCACCGGTAGGAGGTTTCCCAGCCCCCAGCCGGCGCCGAACACCCCCAGTCAGGCGATGGTGCCCATACTTCCACAGCACCGGACACACCATGGTGGCACCCCAGTACTTGCGCAGCACCGAACACACAATGGTGGCACCCCAGTATTTGCGCAGCACCGAACGTACAATGGTGGCACTCGGGGAACACCGGATGTGGAGAGGCCTTCATGCGGGGCGATGAAAAGGAGCGGCATGGAGTGCACCGGGAGAAGGAGACGATGTGAACGAGTCTCCCTTGCCCCCCCCCAGGTGAGGGCATCACAGCTGCACCCCAGCTGAACGTCCCGCTCTCACAAAACAGGGACCTCTTCCTTTCACTCCGAAGGGTCTCTTCCATTCTTGCAAACTCGACGAGAGTGGCCCCTGTAGGGCCTCAAAATGGCGTCTGGATCCGCTGGAAGGCGGGCCCCGGCCACTAGAGTAACTCTGGCCAGCCATACAACTCGAACATTTGTCCCATGGAGCACGAGCCCCCATCTCCGACAGCATCTTCGCAGCCTTGAAGATCATACAAAGGTCCCCGGCGGAGCCTTCGGCCTTTGCAGGTTTCCGGTAAGGGACGGCTGCTTCGATCGCCAACGAAACAAACATGACATTGCCACACCTTCTGTTAGCGTGAATTCTAGAACTGCCGAAAAGGACTCTGGTCCAAACTGCCAGTAATGGAAACATTTCCCCCTGATGCTGCTTCCGGACTGTGCCGGCCCCGCCCAAAATGGCGCTGGTATCAATCGGAACTTACGAACACCTCGTGGTGTTCCTTCGCACTAATATAAACTTGATGTTCTGAGATTTTTGTGATCCTTTGTACACTTGGCTAGAAAAGACAAGGAGAGCTCACTCGACGAACAGTATGAAAAGATCCCCGTTACAAATGTTGATTACGAATATACAGTGTATTATATTTTTATAACTGATGTAAACCTCATTTACGATGCATACGTACGGTATGCATATAAGAAATCTGATTACGACTGTTATGATTATGTTTCTAAATTATGAAAATATATGCCCCCGAACCCCCAGCCAATTAATAGACGTTTTAGTCTCTCACAAATGAATGAGTAAAACTTTCCGATGTTTTTACTGTTGCCAACGACACCCCCCCCCACTGTACGCACTTTAGCCATTGCCACGACCGACCAAGTACGACCACACCCTCCTAAACCATATGCTGAAATGAATTTGCAAAATAAAGTCTTTGAAACTATGGACGGGTATTGCATGCTTTATTTTAAAACAATATGGGATGGGTAGGAAAGTTCTTTTTCTGTGCACCCTACTCTGCTCTCTCTTTAAGGTTAAAGGAAGATGGTTGCCCAGCCCTGGAGGACGGATCGGATCGACAACACGACACTCCGTCTTAAAAGTACGCGACTGACTCATGAACTTTCGCGTAGAGGAAGACCGTGACTTCCAAGGATGGGTAAAACGAATGGTGTAAACGAGGGAATGTAAAAGGAGGGTAAAATGAAATAATGTAAATATTGTAAAGCACAACGTTCCAAAGTAGCAGGGACCCAAGAACCGAAGAACTTTAGAACGCCACGGCGCTGAAAGAGGTTTAAGGATCCCGATAGTGAGATATATCCTTTGACTAGATACCTCGCACTAGGCCCCTCTGGTTTCCTTTTTATGTTTCCCCGCACACGCCCTACATGAACACACTACCCCCCCGACTCCGAAAACCCTATCCCCGGGGACCCTGCCCCAAGGAGGAAAAGACGAGTAAGAGGTAAGTAAAGGACTTATGAATCCATGTATTTGAATGCGCGCGAATGCTGTCTCCCCCCCCCCCCTCTTTTCCTCCCTCTGCAGGTTACGTCAGAAATTACAGCCGAGGTGTGGCGAAGATCTGAGACCTTGCCATGTCTAAATACACGAAACGGACTAGCGCCGCAGGGTGGTGCCCAAGCACGCCTGCAAACTACTCACGTATCGAACAAGCCCGAAAAATTAGCACAACCTGATAAAAAGTGACCACCCTTAAACCAGACCGGAAGAATGAACCCATGTCACGTATGATGCGAAACTGTGAGGGAATGTGTGTGTGTGTGTGACTGAGGCGTTGACCCAACTGGTCAAAGGACCGAGAATGCGAGAAAGTGCGACAAAATGGTACCTCCTTTTTCTTCTTTCCTTTTCTCAAAGCACGTCCCCTCTACCCTGCCTAATGCTCAAACTGCATGATTACAAGATTCTACCGTGGACTCGTGAATACCCTTTACTGTGTAATGCACTAAATAGCCTTTCTTGAATGCACTGCCGCCCTCTCTGTTGCACGTGTACTATTTAGCCTGCCGTTGCACTCTCTCTCTCTCTCTCTCTCTCTCTCTCTCTCTCTCTCTCTCTCTCCCTCTCTCCCTCTCTCCCTCTCTCTCTCTCTCTCTCTCTCTCTCTCTCTCTCTCTCTCTCTCTCTCTCTCGCTCTCTCTCTCTATTTTTGCACTACCACTCCCCCGAGTGGTTAGCCCCGAAATTGGCAGATTGCCACCCCTAGCACACCACCTAATTGGCTTCAAATACCGTCAGTATTTGCACAAACGTTTGTCTTTAAATACAATCACCCTGAGGCCACGTCATTACCTCTCCTTTTCCGCTAGAAGTCAATGAACCCAGGTTGGGCCGTAAGGGAAAGGACAGGTAAGACGACAGAGGTTCCCTAATCTGGCCCGAAATAAGGGAACTACATGTCAACGGCTCCTATAGTATAAAACAAGGACCTCAGAATACGCGACCCTCCCCTCCCCGAATCGTCGCAATACCCAACCCAGAAGAACGATCACCCCCGTTACCTCCCCTGTCTATGTCCCTGGTTGTTTCCCATAAAACCCCTGTCCTTCCTAGTTAAAGTAACCGGGCTGTAAAAGGTTACGTAGGACCCAGAATGATGTTTTACAAGGTTAACAGACTAGACCAAGGTAAAGAAATCATCAAAATGAACCCCGCAGTAGGTGAAAAACAGGATGCACCGATAGAAAGGAAATGTTTAGCCATGTTCGTCTCTCAGCAAAATACCTGTGTAGTACCATGTTGACGACTCACTGTACCCTTTTGTAAATGTGAAACTCTAGAGAACGGCATATCTTTGCCAGATTTGTCTCCCGGAGGTGGGTTACCATCAGATGAACTGTCATGCCTGTAATAAATGATTATGAAGGAAAGTCTTAGTAAATCCAACAGGTCCGCCACCGGTCATTCATATGCCGGTTGTGAACATTAAATGTAACGGACTTTTTCATTCTTTACCTGGAGCTGGGAGAGAAAAAGACTTTTTGATTATCTTCATCCGCAAATTTTCTAAAAAACTGTCTTTTCAAACTTGTTTAAGGGTACTGCTGTTGGAGGAGAGAAGGACCGGATGTGGGAGCACGAGGCCCGACTGCAGACTAAGGGACACCTGCGACATTAGTCAAGGCGAGACCACGACTGAAAAGAGCTGCAGGACGAGGCACTGTTTTCGACAGCGTGAAAAAAAAAGGGTCGACCTGATGCCCCTGCTCGACGTCCAGTGCCTGTCGACAAGTCCCCGCTCTCTGAATTCCGTCACACGCCCGCCTATTTGAAGTCTCTCGTTCCCCTAGTTTGTTCCTAATTTGGCCTTGCTCCATCCCCCTTTTTCCTCTGACCTACCCTATGGACTGTTTTGAACGCTCTTCTTCCATCGGAACTTTCTGACAATCACCTCAAAGGACACAGGGCGAAAAGGACCTTTCCGACCAGAAACGCGAGGAAAGGGTCGTGCCCTGCAACGCAGAACTTAGAACAGAGCTGGACTTGTAGCTCCACCGCCGGTGCTCAACAGCGCCAACGAAAGACCACAAAGAACAATGAGAACTCGTAAAACTTCGAACATTTGACATCCTCAATCACCGTTTTTTGCCTCATTTCTCTCCCAGCCGCCATTGTATTGATCCTGCTCCAAACCGAATCTGAAATATGTATTAACCTGCCAGTTCACGTTATGATATGTACTTGCTGCTCGCCGTTTTTTGTATTTCATTCCTATGACTTTCCTGCTGAACAAATTTATCAAAGTTTATCAAATAGGTGCACCTCCTAAAACTAGAAACCTCAAAATGTATTGTTTACAAACTCTTTTTCTAGGGTTCCTACCGGTTTCTTTCTCATGCCCACCACAATAGACCAGAGTAGAAAATGAACCAGCAAGATGTCTTGAATATGTTAAAGGAGGGACTGTGGAAAATTAGTGCGTTTTGGTGAACATTATCTGCGCCATCTTGCCTCTTCCCCTGATGCCACACTTTTGTCGTGCGCTCGCCATTTTAAGATGCCCCGGTCAGAACAAACCCTTTTGCATGCCGCTGGCCCCTGACATAGCCCTTTGCCTTCACTACGCCTGCACGCTGACCACCCCCTGCTTGCACCTGCCTTGAGTCATAAACCCCTCTTCGGCGCTGCTCTGCCCCCGGCCCTCATCCTGTTCCCAGCGCGACACCTCCCCGCCTTCCTTTCATGATCTCCGGCCCTTAGATGCAAACCCCCTTTTCCCCCGTGTGCCCGCTTTGTCCTCCCCGTTCCCAAGCCGACACCCAGCTCTGCCGATACCATCATTGCCCCTCCCCGTACAACAGAAAGCTTCCCCCATCAAAGAATCCCCGGGTTGATCAAAGCACCCCCCCCCCCCCCCCCCACCATGAGATCCGATCAGACTCCCCACATTCCGTGAATCGGCGGATTATCCAGCTGCGCGATGTTCATCACCTGTTGTGACTAGGGTGGGGACTTTAACTGTAAATGTGTGTGGGAACGGGCCCAAAGGGGAGTTCCGAGAATGTCTTTTCCGCACTTCAAAGCTTTAAACATGTATGTGTAATCTGCAATAAAGTCATAAATGTGGATATAAGAGGCCAGGCCTCAGAAATACAGTTAGAGCACCTCAGAACGATACCTTCTGTCCGTTTCGTTGTGTTCTCCTCCGGAGAGAATAAAAAAACCTTGTTTCCTGCTTTCCAGTCTCCAGCGCCTGCCTCTTCATTGATTTAAATAACTAGAGGGTCACAGAGGCAATACCGCCGGGCAAATATCGATTGTCCCCGACCCGAATGAACTTTTTACAGTTCCATGGACATTGCGGTGGATGTTGCCACGCAACTACCATGGTTTTTGATGCCTTCAATGACTTGCAAACCTGGGAGTGCACCAACATTTTACGCCTCTCCAGTTGAGGCGTGACAAGGAGAAATATATTTACTTCTCCTTTGTTCCACATTCTGCAGCATACATAGAAAGAGGACAACAGCCTCTCAGGATTGCATTTGTGCAGGAAGGTGGACCTTCCTGAACAAAAATGTTCCTACATGCAATGGAGGCACCCTTGCGCCATGGTGCAAGGGTCCCTGCATTGCTGTTAGGCTGCCGAAATGGCACCAACGCAAGGGGAAAGAACAGGAATGTGTTGTATTGGGTACATTCAGTGCATTCCTGACCTTTCATTCATAATTTCAGTGGTTTTTAGACATTTGTGTAACCAAAACTACACTTTACCTATGTTTCTCAGTGATTTTCTGAGTTCTTTTATGTATGTAAATGGCTTATAAACTAGGCTAACTATAAATTAATTTTAACCTTTGCTTCTTCCTGTGAATTACTGATTTTTTCAATCATGTGCCATATTCAACTGCTCCCTGCACCTAAGCCTCTATTTACTGTGAACTCCTGCAGGACCTCACTAATGGATGCCCTACCCTTCATCCAAGCCCAGTGCCAACGTGTCACAGTAACTAAACCCCACAGCACATAACCTTTGACCATGCCTGGTGAGGTCAGTGTTCTGGGGGGGCAGGCATTGTTTTGCTTTGGCTAGAAGGTGGAGCAGAAGTTTAAGATGAGAGAATCTTCAAGGCGGTGTACAATGCATGTTAGGATCTTATGACCTGCCTCAGTAGAAACTACCTAGGGCAGTTGAAACTACAGAGCCATTTCATGTAATATAGGGCCTGATTATGATCTTGGCGGATGGGATTCTTCATCACAAACGTGACGAATATCCCATCCGCGGTATTACAAGTTCCATTGGATGCAATAGAATTGTAATTTGGTGGACGGGATATCAGGCCCATACTCTTTTTCCCTTCTTTTTTTTTTTTTAAAATATCTTTATTCAAAAGTTTTGCCACTTTTTTCTTTTACATCCGGTGTATTTATATCGTTACACAGTTTTTTACAACTAGTACAGATTTGCATTACTAACATAAAAAAAGCAAAAAAGAAGAAAAGATGCAGATTTAGAGCACGAAAGTACTGGGCATAGATATCATACATCCTACATCCTATCTATTAATTTTATAGATCTAACAAATTTCTCAATTACTGCCGCAAATATTTTTCCTGCTTTTCCATTGCTCAATGGGAACCCATATCTTCCCCCCCAGAGCTTTTGCCTTTCTTCCTTTTCTGTCATATATGGCCCTCTCCAAGTTGTATGCAGATAGTAGTCTTGCTATCCAAATCTGGAATAAAGGTGCTACTTTCTCCTTCCACGCTTTTGCCACAACTATCCTATATATTGCTGTAACCATAAATAAGAATTCTGGATGAGATATATTTTCCTCTAAGCTTACCCCCAGAATTATCAGCTCCTCAGTTAGTTTAGTTTTTATTCCCAGTGATTTCTCCAGAAATTCTTCTATTGTCAGTTTTAAAGTGTATAATTGCGGACAATTTGCAAACATATGTGTTATATTAGCCTGTGTTGAATTACACCTTGGGCACGTTATTCCAGTAGTGCCTCCCCAGCTGGCTATTCTGGCCGGTGTGAAATATAGCGAGTAAACTGTTTTATAGTGTTGGGTTTGGAGTGTAGCTGAACATAATATAGTTCGACCCAAATCTAGGGAAATTTGTAGGCCTTCCGGTCTTGCCTTTACCTGTTCACACCATTTTTTGCTGTATTTCTCTCTGTCATCTATTTTGTAAATTTGTAGCTCTGCATACAGCTGTCTTATTGAACATAAAAGGTTACTCCCCAGGTAATCCATTATCCTACAGCTCTCCATCCCTCCTGCACCCCCTGTTTTAATATGAAAGTAGCTCCTCACTTGTAGATATTTAAAAAAGCTATTCCCAGCTATATTATACCTATGCTGTATGTCTTGAAACGTTAAGATTACTCCCCCTGCATCCATTAGGTCTCCCAATTTCTTGATCCCTTTCTCATCCCATTCCTTCATAGCTGTGTCACAGAAAATTTCCTTGGGGATATCATTATTCATATAGAGTCTTAAGTACCTGTTATACCTTCCCAATCCCAGTTTTTTCTTTATTACTTTCCAAACTTTGTAAATCGCACTTAGAGTCTTAAATCTTGTATGTTTAAAATATGTGAAGTCCACAGTTGATACTAAAGCGTTTTCTGCCGCTTTACCTAGGAGGGCTTCATATACATTCGCCGGACACTTTCTCCCCTCCTCCTCCTGAACACTCCCACCTAATAATCCTTTGGAGTATTGTAGAGCTGTTGCCCAGTAATAAAATCTAAAATCAGGTGCTCCCCATCCACCCCTCTCTCGTGGGAGAGTTAAAAACCGGTACGCCCTACGTGTCTTCCCCTGTGCCCAAATTAATTTATTTATTACTGATTCTATTTTGTTAAACCATATACCTTCGATAAAGAGTGGGATTGCCCTAAACAAATATAAAAATTTCGGAAAAGTAACCATTTTAATAAAGTTGATTCTGCCCATAAGAGTCAAGTGTAAGTTATTGATCCTCTCTAGGTTATTTTTGACCTTGGCTAGCAATGGTTCCAAATTTATTTCTACTAGTTTTTCTAAGTCTGCCGTCACCTTGACCCCCAAGTATTTTGTGTCTGGGACAACTCTTACGTCTACAAATGTTGTGTGTCTATTCTGAACTACCTGTGTTTTCCCCCTATTTATTAAATATCCAGACACCTCTCCAAATTTTCTTGCCTCTTTTTCTATTTCAACCAATGACTCCTCTGGTGTCGGTGTTATAACAGCCACATCATCCGCATAGGCAAATAATTTATATTCTTTTCCGTGTAATAAGACTGGATTAATCCCTCTATTTTTTGCAAGCCTTCTGAGGTAGGGATCTAGGTATATTGCAAATAATAGAGGTGAGGCTGGGCATCCCTGCCTAGTCCCCCGTCTGATCTGTACTGCATTGGAGTATGATCTGTTAATACGTATCCTAGCACTAGGCTGTTTATATAGTGCCTGGACTGCAGTTATATATCCTTGCCCTATACCAGCCCACTCCATAGCCTTCCATAGGTATACCCATGAGACCCTGTCGAAAGCCTTCTCGGCATCCAAAAAGATAGCCGCGACAGGGTCCCCTAATACCGCTGCAGCATCCAATATAGTAATCAGCTGTCTAGTGTGTTCTGTTGTTCCTTTCCCTGGTATAAATCCATGCTGTGTAGGGGAGACCACCCTCTCTATCACCTTACTCAATCTGTTGGCCAGTGCCTTGGAAAATATCTTTGCATCTGCATTAAGCAATGTGATGGGTCTATAAGAACCCGGCTCAATGGGGGGTTTATCCTTTTTTAGGATCACAATTATATCCGCGCCCGCCCAGGATTGAGGGACTATTCTGCCTCCCTGTGCCAGACAGCAAATTGACCAAATATCCTTAGCTAGTACCTCCCAGAAGGTTTTGTAGAATTCTACCGGGATCTGGTCTTGGCCTGTTGCTTTACCAGATGGTAAGTTGAATATTGCGTCCCTTACCTCCTGTACCGTTAGCTGTATGTCTAGTTTATTCCTTTCTTCTATACTCAACCCCTCTTGTAGGCCTTGCCTTAAATAGTCCAGACTTTTCATCTCTATCTCTTCATCATTTTTATCTTGCTCATATAGCCTCTCATAAAATCTTCTGAACACCTCCTGCACCTCTTCCACTTTATTGACGATTATCCCATTGCAGTCCTTAATTTCTTTAATCTCGCCTACAGCTAGCATTTGTCTAGTTCTAATTGCCAGCAAATGTCCCACTCTCTCGTTGTATTCATAACATTTTTACTTATTAGCTAAATATCTTCTTGCTGTTTTTTGTGCCAAGGTGGTCCCTGTTTCCGACTTCTGCACCTCTATAGCCACTAAAATCTGTTCGATAGGATCTTGTCTTTCTATTGCGACCAATAGCATTTTTTCCAGCGCCATCAGATTTCTAATCTCCTCTTCCACCTTTTCCTTTTCCTTTTTACTTCTTCCCAGGGTGTAGCTTAGTGTCTCCCCCCTTACTCCTGCTTTAAAACTGTCCCATACCATATCTGCTGAGGCTGAGTATCTATTTATGTCCCAAAATTGGGTGATCCATTCTTGCATCCTTATAATATATTCCTCCTCCTTCAGCAGACCTCTCTCAAATGTCCATGTCGAATTTATTTTTTCTGCTCTTTGTGTCGTTGCTAGACTTAACACCAGTGGGTTGTGATCCGACATTATTCTTGGGAGACATTCTATGTTGGCCCTGCTGACTAATGAGCTAGAAATAAAGAAATAATCCAGTCGGGCTACTGTTTGATGCGGTGCTGAATAATAAGTGCTGCCTACGCCTAGGGGATTAAATTCCAACCATATATCCACCAGCGCATTATGTCTAACAAGGTTTTGTACTGCTTTATGCACATTTTTTTTCCTTCCCTGGTATATGCCTCCACTTGCATCCATTCCTCCATTCAATCCATTGATATTAAAATCCCCACAGCAGATCACAGGCTCTGGCCACAAGGCTAGCTCGCTATCAATGAAATCTAGTAATTCCGGCTCATCTTCGTTTGGACCGTATATTGAGACCAAAGTGCATCTTCCCGCAGCTGTTTCTATGTCTAGCATCACCCATCTCCCTCCAGAATCCTCTTTTTTCTTTTTAATTTTAACAGCACCTTTTCTAGCCAGAACTGCCACCCCCTTATTTCTTCCCTCTTGACCTGTGTTAGCAAGAACCTCAAATCCCAAGTGACCCAGCAAGAACTTATCTTCAGCTGCTACGTGTGTTTCCTGTAGACAAGTTATGTCGATTTTCCAGAATCGCAGCAATGAGGAGAGCTTCTGCCTTTTCTCCATGTTATTTAGCCCACAAATATTAATCGTCATTATCCTGACTGCCATAATTTTATTTTAACATTTGCCGACCCCATACCTACTTTTTTATCTTTTTCTATGCATACTTTATCTGCTTCACTACAAACTTTGCAAATCTGTATTATTTTACACCACCACATTTCACCCGTGACTACTTCCCTTCCTCCCCCCCCCCCTTTAGGCCCCCCCTCCCTGATTGCCCCCCCCCTGTGACAGGCAAATAGGTCATCCCTGACCTATGTGTGTCCGCTTAACGCTGTAGCGTCGCTCCCCCTCTGCTCCCCTCTTATCATCTACTACATTAGCCTGTCAGGCTTAGTAAGTTATCCTTGATTATTTCTTTCGGACTCCCCCTTGCTCTTTCAGTTCTGACAGAAATTCCCCCGCTTTTATTTCGGAAAAAAACATTCTAGTGCGACCTGCTGCAATAACCTTCAGTTTTGCTGGAAACATTAGAAATGCTTCTGCTCCTTGGGACTGAAACGCATTAATCAGTTGCCTTAGCCTCCAACGCCTCTCAACTGTTATGTGACAAAAGTCAGGTCTCGCAAAAAACGTTACCCCTTCCACCGTTTTTTTGGTATCCGGTCTGGCTTTCTCCATTAGTTCTTGTCTTGCCAGAAAGTTTCCGAAAAAAACTAGTATAGCCCTGGGTAGCGTTCCTGAACCTTCCTTCTGAGTTTTTTTTGCAAAGATTGGATATCTATGGGCTCTCTGCACTTCTTGTTCCCAGTTCCATGGTACCTCTGGGAATGCTCCCTTTAACAACTTGACAACGAAGCCTCTTGGGTCTTGGCCTTCAATCCCTTCCTCTATTCCAAGGAGTCTGGCATTATTGCGCCTCTGGCGATTCTCCAAATCCTCCACCTTCCACTGTAGATCTTCCATAATCTTAGACTGTCCCTCTCTAGATGTCTGCCAATCAGTTACTTCGTCTTCTAGACGACCAGTCCTTTCTTCTACTTCAGTGATTTTTTCCTCCACTTCTTCAAACTTTTTATTTATTTTCCTGATTGAGGCTTGGATTTTTTTTGTGTCATGCCTGGCCCTCCGACTTTCAACCCTTGCCTCCATTTGTATCTGTTTCAGCATGGTAAACATCAAGTCCAGCTTCCCTTCATCATTTTGTGTTTCTTTTTCATCTTCCTTATATATGCTAGACGTAGCGGAATAGTCCCACACTAGCCTTTTATTAGTTCCCTTATGCATGCTCTGGGGGGGGCCTGCTCTTCTGGATGTTGTTTTGCATTTTTTTTGTGTCCCTCTCCCCCTGGAACTATCGCTAGCTTCAGAACTTGAGAATGAGTCTGAGAAGTCTCTCTCTTCCTCGCTACTTGCCAATGCTGATTCTGACTCTGTTTCCTCAGGGATAGAAAAAAAACCCTCTCCATCTGCCAAATTGACATTGTGTGGCCCCAGCACAACATTCTCATTGTCCTTGTCTTGTAGCTGTTCCTCCCGCATTTCAGCTTCCACCTCTTTAAGGGCCTCAAGCATTTGTCCTGTATTCGACATTACATCCCCACCATTGGCCTCTCTCACCTCTTTATCCGGCTCTTGTTTTTCAGCCTGTAACCCCTGCGTCCGCTCTTGTCCCAGCGCGATGCCGTCTGCCTGGGTCTGAGCCGCTGTCTGACGCTCCGCTGGAAGCTCCGCGGGAAGCGTGCGCTCCGTAACCCCCAGTTGCTTAGCAACGCTTTGGCTTGCGTCCACGAGGACGCTCAGAGCAGAGCCTGCGAGCGGCATGATAGCAGTGTTTTGCGGGGTTCCTGATGACCCTGAAACTCCTGATGCCTCCGCCTGAGTTCTGGTGCTGAAGACCTCGGACACTGAGGGTTGCCGATATACGGTATCGTTTCTCTTCTTCTCTGCGGTATCCCCGACCATTTGCGCAGTACTAGCGCTTCTCACATTTTTGTTCTGTTTCATCGGTTTCTCCTTTTCGCCGGCTCTCTCCAATTTGCGTAGCTGTGTTTTTGTTAAGGTGGAGACCGTGGGGGTTATCTTTTTACTGTTAGGTGGCATCTTTGTTTTCGGGATAGCGCCCGAGCTGATCGCTTCCTTCTGTGATGTCTCCTTACTTAAAGCGCTAGACATGGGTGTATACTTCTCCTTTCCTCGAGTGCCCATTTCTGCCATCAGTGCTTTAAGAAGTCTGGAATACCACAGTTTCGCTCCCTTGAGTATGTTTATAAGGCTAGTAATTCCACCGTGGTGCATCCAATCCGCGGATTGCATACTGCTTGCAGTTCTCCATTAACGCCCGAAGTTTTTACTTATCGGCAGGAGAGGGGTCTGAGTGCGACTTACTCCCACAGCGCCTCGGCGGCCATCTTGCCCCCCCCCTCTTTTTCCCTTCTTAATGCAGGATCTTTATATTTTATTGAGCCATGGGATACAGGTTTTGCTCTGTGGATAGCTTGATTTATTCTCTTTTGTGCTGAAGTCTATGTGTTTATTCATGGTCCCTGTTTTAATGAATTTTAAAGAGTTTTCAGATCAAACCTTGGTACAGCG
Organism: Lissotriton helveticus; assembly: GCF_964261635.1. NCBI lineage: Eukaryota > Metazoa > Chordata > Amphibia > Caudata > Salamandridae > Lissotriton > Lissotriton helveticus. The sequence continues at coordinate 406,785,225 of NC_136070.1, forward strand.
GTCTTGAAATGGACAACAGGGACTAAAAACATCTTTGTCCAATGGAGTAATTTGTTTTTAAATGCAGATTCACAGAAAGTCTGCAGATGTGGTTTCAAGGACTGTCTGCACACTAACGGTCCAGCTATCTCTAGCTTTTAAATCTTTCAAGTCCACTGACACATTATTGTAATACTAATTTCTTGCAAACTACTGAGCGGATTTACTCTTAACCAAGCAGTGACATTCCCATAAGTGAAGGTTTACTGTCATTCCAGGAATACCGTAATTCTCTTTAGGGTTTTCTTGTAGTGGAGAGAAACTATTTATATGGGAGTCAAAATAGGGGCTGCTTCTTTTTACATCACCCCATTAAGGGGTTGATTCCGATTACGGTCGGAAGGGCTCCGAACAATGGTCGGAGCCCTTCCGACCGAACCAGAATGTGTCACTCAGATTCCTTTCTGACCGAGCCATTCTGATGGGCTCGGTCGGAAAGGAATCTGACTCAGATTTCTGGATTGCGGATGACAGGCTCGGAGAGCTCGTCCGGAAATCCCTCAGTAGTCCTCTGGCCGCCTCTTTGCGACCGAGGGAGAACTATGGCAGTTTTCTACTGCCTTTTTGTGCCGGTTTTTCTGGCATGAAAAGGCAGTTGGAAATTCTCTTTGGGGGCCCCCAGTAGGGCCCCCATGGGTGCGAGGCTGCTGAATGTCGGCCTGGGGGACCTATGGGGCCCCTCTGTGGATCCCTGCACCTGGTGGCAGGCACCTTCTGTCGCATCGTACTAGCAGGGCCGTAACCGACGACAGCAGGACGGTCGGTTACGGCTCCTGACCGATGTCGGCCGGACTCAGGTCCGTCCGACATCGAAATCGGCCCCTAAGTGTATTCCTCTTGAAGGGATTACAAACTCAAAATATTAAAAGCACGTAAACATGGTCAGTTTACAAAGTGTTGTACAAATCTTTAAAATGATGTCAAAATAATTAGCAAATCAATAATTTGTTACTACCGTTTTATTGTATCGTCCCTTCCATGTTCTGCATGAAACCTGAGATTTTGGCACTTGGGTTGACATGCTAAGAGCCTACTAAATGTAATTCAGATTTACAGAACTCTAAAGGTATTAGGATATGAAGTTGTATTTACAACCTCTCCCCTCATTTTGACTTTGCCTCCATTGGTGGTTTTGCACAAATCTTGACATAAGAAGATTAAAGAATCTAAATATCTGCCAGATTGCATGTGGATGCGTCAAATGATACCATAGTGAATTGAAAATTGACATATTTTTTACCCCACTGTAAAAATGTGCCCATGTTGACTAATCTGCACAAACTTAAAAATACAAAGAGTAAGCTAAAGATGCTAAGCATCTACTAAATTATGGGCAAATTCAAAAGACATCTTTTCAAATAGCAAGGACCTCTAAAATGTAACTTTGTCCTGCCCAACTTGAGCTCATCTTTATCTTTTTTTTAAATAATTTTTTTATTTGCATTTAAGATTTATAAACATTACCCCCCACCCCCGAAGAACAGGTAGCAAAATCTTACATTTTATTGATTATAGAAGATATGAAGAAAAGTATATACATTTGTTCAGTGAGCATGAAACTGAGCTAATAAAAGAAAAAAAAAAGAGGAGAAGAGGGACAGTAAATATAAAACCTAAGTAATTCAAACATTTCATTCCTCTTGCATCCAGTCTAGCAGAGGTGCCCATATCATCATGCCATTATTCCGCTTAGTCCTCCCTTTGCTTCTATAAATCGCCACTTCCAGGTTGTAGGTTGCAAACAGCCTGGTTCTCCATTCTACAAAAGAAGGTGCTAATGGATCTATCCAGGCTGACGCAATGCACAATCTTAGAACAGCCATAGCCACGAAGATAAGCCCATGCATAGAATGTGGTCGTGGTATGTTAGACGTACCTAATAAGATTTCTTCGGTTGATATATTAATACGGCAATTTGCGAGATTGGAAAGAAAGTCAGAGATTGTCGATATGATATTCCCTAATATAGGACATGTAGCAAACATGTGGGTTAGATCTGCTGATGAAAGTGAACACCTAGGGCAGTGTGTTAAATTTCCGGGCCCCCATTTTGCCATTTTTTCTGGGGTGTAATAAAGTGAAAAAAATGTTTTATAAAATTGTACTTGGAGTTTCATGGACATTAGGGTTGATATTGACATCTCCAAGGCTTCCAAGGAGGTTCGTGGAGAGATGCCAAGTCTGCTTTGCTATGCCTCCGTATGTTTCTCCATGTCGTCTGGCAAAAGTAAATTAGGTCCTTCATATATCTCGCCAATTCTAGGGTTTTTTATAGATAATAATTTGTCCATCGTTTGCCACGATTGGAATTTGATGCGACCTCCCCCTTTCTTTAAAATAAAATCCCGCACTTGGAGGTATTTGAAGAAATCTCTATTATATAGTTTGAACTCGGTTTTTAGTTCTTCAAAAGACTTGATACCATTCTCAGAAAAAAAGCACCCTAGTTGTTTTATCCCTAATTCTGCCCATCTATTCGATATTGAATCTCGAAATATTTCCGGGAGATCCAAATTCTGTATTGCAGGTGTATAAAAGGAATATCGACCTAGACCAACTAGTTTTTTAACATTCCGTCACACTTTAACAACACTAGAGATAGTCTTGAATTTCACCTTTTTAAAATAGTCATCGTTGGAGTGACGCCATAAAAAACCTGCACAACCATCTCCCAAAATAAGTTCTTGCGGAGTGGGAATATTATGGACATCGGTGTCTTCTTTCAAAAGGTATACACTAAATCTCAACACTGTTGCCCAATAATACAGTTTAAAGTTTGGCAGCGCCCATCCCCCCCGATCTCTAGGTAAAGTGATCCACTTGAGTGATCTTCGTGGCTTATGATATCCCCATATAAAACGTGAAAACATATCGTCTATATTTTTAAAAACTGTTTGGGAGAATTCTACGTTTATTGTGCGAAAAAAATAGAGAAACTTCGGAAAAAATAACATTTTGACTACATTAACTCTCCCCCCAATAGTGAGTTGTAAATTGTGTAGGCGTAGTAGTTCCTTCTTAGTGCAACCAATGAGAGGGTTAAGATTATCGTCAACCATTTTTTCGATACTAGCGTTAATACTCACGCCTAAATAAATTGCTTTATTAATTATACGTGAATCTTGCATCGTAATTTTATTATTTATGATGATCTGAGTTTTACTACAATTTAATTTATACCCCGAGACTTTGCGAAGGCGTGGGCTTCTTGTTCTATCCACTTAATAGCGTTATTGGGGTAACCAGTGATAATAGCTATATCGTCGGCATATGCCAGACATTTAGTTTCTACGTTGCGAGCTTGAATTGGGGGAATTACGTTATTATTTTCCAAGTTGTGTATAAATACATCAATATAGATAGCAAATAGGAGGGGCGAGCAGGGGCAGCCCTGTCTTGTACCCCGCGTGATGGCAAAGCTTTCTGATAGAGCCCCATTGATTAATACGTGGGCACTGGGGTTTACATAAAGTTGTTGGACAGCTGTTAAATAATTTCCGCCTATCCCACAGTTTGATAGGGCCGCCCATACGAATTTCCAGGAGACCCTATCAAACGCTTTCTCTGCGTTGAGCAATATAAGGGCCATAGGGTCTCCTGTCACACCCGTATAATCAAAGAGGGAAATAACCCTTTGTATATGATCAATCGTAGACCTTCCGGGAACAAAACCATGTTGTCGTTCTGAGACAATATTATGAATTATGGGAGCCAATCGATCTGCCAGTATTTTTGAATATATTTTAGAATCCCCGTTAATCAGTGTGATCGGTCGATATGAGCCCAATTCTTTCTCATCTTTGGGTTTTTTTGGGAAATACTATTATCTTGGCAATGGACCATGACCTAGGCGGGTTCCCTCCGGAGAAGATAGTTTGGAAAAGGAGGGTTATGATATTCTCGAGTTGAGGGGTGAATTTAAGGTAGAATTCAGTAGGAATTCCGTCCATGCCCGCAGCCTTTCCATTAGCCAGGCCCTTAATAGCTAGAAGTATTTCATCAAAGCTAATTGTACTATCTAATATCTCCTGATCAGCAATTTCCAAGTGTGATGGGGTAAATGATTCCAAATAAATATTGGGATCACCGCATTCGGTATTATCCTCGTGATAGAGGTTTTTATAAAATCTCTGAATGGATGTTCTTATTTCAGATGGATCTGACCTTAGACCCAAATCCGGGTCCCTAATTTCTTTAATTAGAGCAGAAGATATCTCTTCGCGTGTTCTAACAGCTAATTGGTGGCCCACTTTTTCCCCAAGATCATATATTTTAGCTTTGTTGACATTAGCCTTACTAGCTGCTCTATCAGTTAATATTGCCAAGATGTTATTTTTTGCGATAGCCACTTTGCGCTCTGCATTAGCAATTGGGTTACCTTCCTGTATTGTTTTAATAAGTCCTTCGTCTGCTTTACGCAAATCTTCTTCCAGTGAAGCCATTTTTAGTTTTTCTGTTTTGTTGTGGTGAAAGGAGAATTTCATCGTTTCGCCCCTAACCCCTGCTTTCAAAGTGTCCCAGACTATGTCGATGGAGGTAGACCCGATATTATCTGATAAAAAAGCTGGAATCCATGTTCTCATATGGGAATTACATGCGTTATTGTATAGCAAAGCTCTTTCGAATGTCCATATATTTATATTAGATTTTTCGGGACCCTTCATTAGATTAATCTTAAGCGGGTTGTGATCCGATAGAATTCTAGGTAGTTTATTGATGTGACATGTAGAGCGTAAGCTATCCGAAAGAAGCATATAATCTAATCTGACATGTTTTGAATGTGGAAATGAATAATAAGTATAACCAGGGTCCCCCGGGTGACTCATGGCCCAGCCATCTAAAAGGCCATGTTGAAAACATAAGTCTTTAAGAGCGACATAGACCTTCGGTTTCTTGCCTTGATAAATAAACCCAGGATCAGTGGACCAATTATAGGGTAAATGAATATTAAAATCTCCACATAGAATCAATGGGAGGGGCCATTGAATTAACTTGTTGGACACCATAATCAATACCTCCGGATCGTCAATAATATCCCCATAAATTGTAAATAATGTGAATTTACCTTCACCATTATTAAGATGGCATTCTGTAATTGCAAATCTACCTAAAGTATCCACTTTGGACCGTGAAAATTGTAGCCCCCCACCCTTTGCTAAAATTGCGACCCCCCTAGTGCGTGTCCCCTGTGATGTAGCTGCTATAAGTCGATATCCTAGGGATTTCAACTGATATTGCTGCGACCCTTCAATATGTGTCTCTTGGAGACACACGATATTCGGCCCAGATATTCTTAGTCCCTCAGCGACTTTCTGTCTTTTCTTTATATCATTGAGGCCGCATATGTTCATTGACAATATGCTAATCTTAGCCATTGGAGTTTTTCTCATATACTCTGAAAAAAGAAATCCTTTGCTTTTTTATTTCTTTCTATTTTGCTAAGGTTAGTATGATCTGTATCTCCAGTGTAAGTATTTTCCAGCCTGCTCTGCCCCCCTACCTAGCAGTCCCTGCTTGTATGACCCCCCCTTCCCACCCTAAACCCCCCCGCCCCCTGCCCCCCTTTCCAAATGTTGAGGCACCCCAGGTGTCATGGTACCCGGGTGTGGGTGTCCATGTGATCCGCCCGCGTTAGCACCCTCCCTATCCTAACCCTGTATATCTAAAATGTGATAGTTAAACTTTAAGTGGTTATGTATTGAATAAATTCAACAATTCTTATATTTATCATCCCCCCGTGCACAAATTTCCCCTCAAAATATACTTTTGTTAGAGTCACCAGTTCACAATGCTAGTTGTGCATTATCAGTCTATATTTTTCCAGACTTCCTAGCCACAAGCTCTGTTATTTCTCTCAGGTAATCTTGGGCTTGAATCTCGCTAGTGAAGCTTCTCGTTGTTCCTTTATATATGATTTTCAGTCTCGCGGGGTTCTGAAGATAGACAGTAGCTCCAAGTTTTTCAAAGGGCTTGAACAGTTGGCGCATTCTCCATCTTCTTTTAACAGTCGGATGTGCAAAATCCGGTCTAACAAAAAATGTAAACCCTTTGTATTCCCGCTGACTAGTTGGTCTTGCAAGATTATATATGGCTTCTCTCAGAAGATAGTTTCCAAAATTGATTAACATAGCTCTCGGATATTGCGGTGGCTTCTGAGAGTATTTGGGTAGCGTTAAGGGAATTCGATGGGCCCGTTGTACCTCCTTGTTCATATCCCAAGTCCCATGTTCTGGAAATGCAGTTTTTAGGAGGCCAATCATAGATCCCCTTGCATCATTTGCCTCAAAACCTTCCGGAATTCCGAGAAATCTCAGGTTATTCCTTCTGGACCTATTTTCCTGGTCCTCTACTTTTAGCATGAGATCCCTTATGATTCCGTCATGTTCTTTTTCTTTCTTTAGAAGTTCAGTAACATCTGTTTCCAGGTATTCGGTACGCGATTCTACCGAAGCCATTCTTTCTGAGATTTCTAAACATGTGTTGCCAACCTTCTTAATTGCGCCCTGTAGTTTTTCTATGGCCACGTGGTTTCTCTGACTGTCTTTTTTCACATTAGCGTGAAAGTTCTTGATAGAATTTAAGACTTCGCCCAATGATGGTTCTGGTAAGATACAAGGGATTCCCATCGACTTCCATTTCTTTCCTCTATTTCCTTCATATTGTGAGGTTCTTCTATCGATTTTCCCATATTTCTCTCGGATGGACTTTTCCGTGAGTGTGTTGTTCTTGTTTTTTTAGTATGATCGGTATTAATACCTGGGTTGGTAGTATCTTCGGCTGTATAATTTCCTTGCCGTTTGATCCTCCTTTTCGCCAGATATTTCTTTGAATTTGTGCTAAGTCTGGTTTTACCGGATTTACGAGAATCGTAGGAATCTTGCCCATCATGCGTTTCTTCGTCCAGTAAATCTTCATTGCTCTCCGAGCTCTCCGTCAATTCACTTGGTTCACTAGAAACGGACATCCCAGTCTCATAGATGTCTGAGTCCGATTCCTTCTCAATAGCTAAATTATTTAGTGGTGACTGGCGATTCTCTGACAATAATGCATGATCTTGTATTTCTGGTATTTCTGGTGTCACAATAGTCTCTATGTTGTGTGCTACCCCTGGTGATGATGATTTGACCTCACCGGATAGCTCATTTGTTATGTTTTTTTTTACCATTATTGCTGACACGGTATCTTCCTTTCTAAAATTGGACTCCGAAGTAGAATTATTCGCTTCTTCACCTGCAACAAATTCTGAATTGATGTCTTTGCTTAGCTTTTTTGTATCACTTATGTCGCGTTTATCATATGTCTTTATATTCGTTGTTGATTTGTTCTGACTTTCTTTAGGTAATGGGCTAAAGATTTCAGAAATACTAGGCTGAGAAATTGATGGCACGCCAGTGGTTTTTGATGAAGTTTAAAAAATTTTATAGCCTGTAGACTTTGCGCTTTTTTGACTAGCAAGTCTATTTCTGTAGAATCCGCAGAATCTCTGCTCTTATCTTCTGTGCTTTCTTTCTGTTTGGTTCTGCCTTTATCCTTTTCTTTTTGTGAGTTTTTTTAGCTCGCTCTGGGCCTTCAAGCATTTCCTGCCCTGAGTTTCTTTCAATGTTACACTCGGCGGTGTTTTCTTTAGCTTTGGCTCCTCTAGTTTCCGGTCCGGGCCCGGGCCCCTGTCCAATGTGTCGATTCCTGTTTCTCTTTTTTGGAGAGGCAGGTGGGATCTGAATATGCGAGTTTCCTTGGTTGCCTGTGGTGCCTTGGGAGCTTTTGACTTTAATTTTTGGGTTTTCCCCATTCGCTGGATGGTCGAGCCTTAGAGTACTGGGCACAGATATACCTATAAGGCCGTCTTTATTCACTTTCTCAATTCCGAGGGTGCATGTTCCAGGGTGTTCATCCTTCGTCAACCCCATTTGCTCTTCTGCTCCAGGGTTTCCAGGACTTCCATCACTACCGGCCATGCTCTGAAATTGGGATTGTACAATTGTTTTTGTGTGTTCAATACGCCCAGTTGGGTCTCCGAACTTTGGCTCTGACTCTGATAGTCGATTAAAGATCTGATTGGTTCTTTTTTTTGTTTTCGTTTTATCTATAGCCACTTTTTTTGTGACCGCTGCTGTAATTACTGCTGTATTTGAGGTTGGTTTTATGTTACCAACTGCTACTGCTCGGGCCCTTTTATTTTCTGAATGTTTTGCAGGCAAAGAGTCCAGTCTGTCTTTACTTTAGAATTTTTGGCCTCATATATAGCGCAAAAAATGAGGAATATGCGTGTTTCAGAACTCCCCCCGAGGATTACTCTGCGCCTTGTTTTCTTTGTGCGCCTTGTTCTTATTCATCTCTTTATATTTGAATTTAAATTTAGGTTTTATTTTCTTCCTCTGCTTCAGTTTTCCTAGTCTCTTGCCCTGAGCTGCACAGCTCGGTCTCCCGCAGTCTCCCTTGCTGCTCCTTAGTTTCTGCCACTGACTCTGCCTCTGCCAGACACCACCCACGTGTAGCATTCATCACCAGCAGTCACCAGTAGTCTGCACCAATCACAAGACTCGCTCACTCCTGATGCGTGATGATTAACTGCCTGCGCCGAGTCAGCAGATGACGTCCCGACAGGCAAACAGGCAGACGTGCAGACAGGCCGGTGGATGATGAATAGAACCGGTGCGCAGTATGTCTAATCTGCTGCCTGGGAGCTGCCTAGAAAATCAAGATCAAGGTCGGTGAGGATTGGAGCAGAGAATCCGTGCAAAGCGCCAGGGGCCGTGAACTGTGAACTGTGTGCTGAGGGTAAAGGCAGAGGTAGGTCAGCCCCCCCCCTCGCTCGACGTATCTCGCTTTTAAAAACCTCAACAAGCGAAGGGTTTTTCTTTCCTTTTTCCAGATCCAGGCTCAGTTTCGGTTAGGTAATAGCAATAGTGATGGCTGATTAAGTGAATTATATCGGCTGTTTAAGATAAGCTGAGCTGAGAGCTGAGAACTGAGATGAAGTGCTTTATACTTTTAACGATGCAGCCACACAACAAGGATTAAAAGGGTCAATAATGGAATCAAATCAAATAAGGAATCGCATTGCACCTCACGGATCAATCAGAGTCTGAGTCAGAGTCAAACAGAGTCATTAGTAATTAAAAGAACTCAAGCCACCTTCTTGTTGTTGTCTATTCTTTCCGGCAACGTCCACTATTTTCCACGATTTTCGGATCCGCTCTAAAAACTCCCACTCACAAGGCTTTTCCCCCTGGGTGCGTGCAAGCCGAGGTAGCCGAGGTAAATAGTAATTAGGCAGAGCTATAAAAAAATACAGTCCGATGTCTAATGCCCTTGAGGTCTGGATATCTCTGAGGTCCTTGAAAAGACACACCGCACACTGAATGCCGAGAAGCGGGCGCTGGGCGCCGGGCACAGAGACACAGGGGCACAGGGCACAGGGCACATGAAGACCGGCAACAACAGTAACAGTAATGCAGATGTCCAATCACCCCGGTGACACGATAATGCCTCTTGCCTCAAGCTCGAGATCCTCTGTGTATGGCAGCAAAACCACACCTATTCAGCAGCCACGAAGAAAAGTCTCAAAGGAGTACATGGAGGATATATGAGTTGAATGATTTAACAAACGAACAGATTAGCGCAGGGAGGCACAGTTCAACTGCTTTTAAGAATGAGTCATGGCTCTAGCATGCAGTATAGCTCCTTCAGTATAACCATAATCCCAGTAGTGCTACCACTTTCTCTCGCTCAGCAGCACAGGGCAGGACCATCAGGGAGGGAGCCACTGTAGCGACCTCTCACTCAGACGACATCTTGAGCTCATCTTTAATTGCTAATTTCTCAAAAACAACTGAATGGATTGACACCACGCTAACAAAACCACAATCCTTGAGTAGAGTTCTAACTGTGTGGCAATTTTGGTACACTTCTTTTTCTCCTATTTCTCTTCTGTATTACCTCATCAGAAGGAAATATCAAACCTTTTGGGACACTATTCTCTCATGGCTACCACTTGACGGATCTGCACAAAATGTGCCACAAAAGACCCAAAGTCAATAAACCTTTTTAGGAAAGTTTTGTGCTGACTCTTCGAATGGCTTTAAAGTGGCACTCGTCCTTTAGGTCTGCTGCTGAGCGAACTTCCTTTTTGGTCTCATTGTGGAAGGGCACGGATCATTGAAATCTAAAATACCTCAACATGTCTGCAGGCCTTCTAGTCAAACCACAGATGAAGGGCCTTCTGGCCAAACGTCTCAGAATCCACACCATTGGCACATTTGCAGTTTCTCTTGGTGTAGTTGCGCTGTACAAGTTTGGGGTTGCAGAGCCCAGGAAAAAAGCGTATGCAGACTACTACAAGAATTTTGATGCAATGAAGAATTCGATCTCATGATGGAGGCTGGCGTGTTTCAAAGTGCTCGACCAAAGGGAGAATAGATTAACAGGCTTTAAAGGTATTGAGAAACTAAATTTGTTCCTCGGCAAACTCAGACTAACACATAAATCCATCTCAGCTTATGTCAACAAGATACCCAATGCACACAGCAAGACAAGTAGAGCAAAAGTCTGTCACTGTAGACACATGTGTACTTCAATTCAAAGCTGACAGAAAACACAAAAACATTTCTTTGTTCAGAGTAAACATTACGGTCTCATTTAATTTCTTGAACAAGCCAGCCGACACGTGTTTTGTCGCATGTGGAAAAATCTTTCCGCGACTCCTCAGGGCTGTATAACAAAGTAAAAGCGAATGTAGGAGTCACTCCGCCGGTGATACTTCCGACCCAGCAGGGCCCGAGACTTGAAGGTTGATGTGTCAGGTATGTAAGAAAATTGAGTCAGATAAAATTAAACCTCTGGTGTGGGATCCTGTGCGTCTTTAGCAAGCATCAATACTGAAAGCGTTACAGCTGTGGAAAAGCCCAAAGTGGCTCAATAGTAATTAGATGCAAAGCGTATAATCATTGTTCGTGGAGCCCCGCAGGCAGGTTAAAAGTGCTTCCGGGGAGCGGATAACTCCTCGTGTCGATGCCGCTTGTGTGTAGCAGCAAAGACCGGTTGAAATCCTGCAGGTCGCCGTGTTCCTGGTACATGGCGACCCGCAGGATTTCAACCTTTTGATTGTTTGCTATTCATTACGTCTATCTTTGTGAATCAGGCCAAATAGGTAAAGTAGGTATGCAGTCCTCCAACAATGTAAAAACACCAAACCGATTTAGTTGAAATAGAGAAAATTAAAATAAATAATTTGATACTAAAACAACAAGAATCCAAACAGTACTATTCTAGTTGTGTGGATGCAAGATGGCAGCTGACTGACCTCAGTGAGAGCCGCTGCTGAGACTCTCTCCCCGAGCGGCACAAGAGACTAGAGATAAGGTGAAGATATGCCGCTGTGCTCCTACCTGTCAAACCAGTTGATACGGTGGGTGATGAGATGTGGCCCCCTCGGGAGACTAAGAGAGCTCATGACGATAGCTAAGGCACTACTGCTGGAGACCGGGATTGCTACTGTTACCGAGGCTTCACCGAGGTGTCCGATTTGTGGTGAGAAGATGGGGCTGAAAGTAAATAAATCCACAAAGGATGGAGTGGTGAAAGATCCGCAGAAGGAGACCAGCATGGCTGTGTGAGGCTAGGGCCAAACTCGAAGAGGGGTGCCCCGTAAAAGAAAAAGAAAACCAGTGGTAAGCCACGGTATGGCGACGTAGATGGACAGAGTGGGCGACCCGCAACTGGCACGGACAGTTCCCTGCGGCAACCGGCATTAACTGAGGCTTTTTCAGCTGCTATAAACAGTATGCCGCACGTTCTCGGCTTAGACGAGCCCGGCATGAGCGACACAGCTGAGACAGGTTTGGCTCCACCTGCTGAGGCTGCTGTGGTTCAGCAGCAGCCCAGGCTGGTGCCGGAGCTGGGGCAGCAGGAGGAGGAATTGGAAGAGCCTGCTGATGGATCGGCTGAATGGCCTAGACCGCACACTGCAGTGAAGCAGCAGGAATCGCTGAGTGCTATGCAAGGCAGCATGAGCATTGCTTTGGGACACGCTGAATTACCCTCTGATTTGTCCGCAGCTATGGTGGCTACACTGGTGGCCAATAATGAAACAGATGGAACAGACGGAAAAGGTACTGGCATGCCATTTTGTGTGTCTAATATTCCTAAAGGTGATGTGTTAGTGCTATGGGATCAAGTAACTGGGGAAACTGCAGGGGGAGAGAAAATAATTAGACCAAACCAAGTGACATTATGATACAAATCTGCCCTGGGATCTCCAGAGGGGGATACATTGTTCTCTAAATGAAGATAAGGATCTTTCATTTACAATTGATGGGAACGCATCTCAAGGGTCAGACTCTGGTGACTCATTTGGGGACTCCACTGCAACACAAAAGACACAACACAAAGTCTGATGACCCTTACTCAGAGGTGGAGGTCTAAATCTAGAGCCAGCCCCTCCAAGGTTGATGTAGTAACAACGGCTAGAAAACTTAAGTGGGACTACTCAGCTACAAGCCAGATTTATTGCGAAGAGGGGGAGCTACCAGCACAGGGGGAGCCTGTTAGTTCAGGTGTCTCTTCTGCCCCACCGTCTCTAGAGTTAGTGTATTCCACACTAACAGATGCAGGGAGAAGCGAGATTGGAGAGTCGCAGAAAACTGCAGGAGACCCTATGGAAAGTAAATAAACGATGTACTGATATGGCAGAAAGGGTTGCCCATGTTGAGGAAAGAACTGCCACATAGGAGGCGGAAATTGGGAAATTACATGGTTATAAGGAGTCGCATGAGAAGCAATCTGAAGATGTGATGTGGAAACTCGAAGACTTCAAGAATCCACAGCGCAGAAATAACGTGAGGCTGCTGGGCATTGCCGAAAGCACTGAAGGGGAGAATATTATGTCATTTGTGGTTACTCTCCTCAAGGGTACATTTCCTAATCTTGCCCAGCGGAACTAGGCCACGAAGGTTCAGAGGGCGCACCCCTTCCCGTTCAGTCAAAGAAAAGGCAACGCTGCAGGTCAAGGGGAGTTGCTTAGAGCCATTCTTATATACACTGGGAACTTTCTCCTTTGGCAGGCTATTCTGGACATTTGAGGGCCATACTATCTTCGCTCGGCCTGATTTTTGCCTTGCAACGGTCGAAAGGAGATGGATACTCCGACAGTTGATAACCCCCTTCCAGATGCAAAGCATTTTTGTTGTTCCCAGCGCAAGGTTATCACAAAGGGAAGGGTGCAGATGTTCTTTTTAGAAATTAAAGCACAGGAAAATTTGACTGAGCTGAAGGGTGCAAAGGAGAAGGTGGAGGGGAATACCCAACTTATGCGGGATCTTAGTGTACGTTAAGAATTCGATTTTTGTGATACGGTGGGGCTCAGGGAACCTTACTGATTGATGCAATGTAATAACTCTCCCCATGGTGTCTATGTTGTCTTCTTTCTTTACCAATATTTTGGCTATCTCTTCTGCCTTCTCCCTCTTTTTTAGGACAAATTCACACAAGTGGAGCACAGGGGTGTATTTGGAGCTCGGGAGGCAGGGGAAATTGCAGCGACTTGAGTTGTGTGCTACCGCGGCCACACATGGGTCATGCTTGGCCTGTTTGCCTGTGAGGGTTTATGGGGGGGTGGGAGTAAGGGGTAGTGGGGGGAGGAAAGGCACGGCCCAGTACAGTACTTGAGGTCAAACACATTAAGTAAAAATAGAACAGGAAGAAAAACAAGAGATCAAAGAGCTAATTCAGGAGAGCAAAGATTTAATAAAGCAGGTATCGCGAAGGGAAATGTGTTCAACACTAGGTGATGTGTTTGCGAGTTGCTTCAATTAATATGTGCAGCCTTAATGATCAGGCCAAAAGACAATAACTCTGAAAGCAATGCGCATAGATATTTTATGCGTTCAAGAGACCCATATAAAAGGCAGTAGGGGAAATCTCATGGAGCAGCTTGGATTTAAACTGATTATTAATAGCAAACAGGACACTTGGACGAGCAGGGTTGCCATTCTCTTCCGGCGAAGTGATTTTATTTTTAAGAGGAAAATGGCTGATAAATGGGGCTGCTGGGTGCTGTCAGAATGCATGCACTTTATGTTTAGTTTACAGCTTTACTGGAGATGACCCTGAACTTCTACAATTTCTAGATGTTGAGCTAGCAAATTGGCCCACCCCGGTTATAATGTGCAGACACTTTAATATTAACAGCTTGGGAGGGCTTTGGGCGGGAGCGTGAGGTAGTTATGCGGGACAAAAAAGAAGAGTCCATGGACCACTTACTAATTTGGTTCAGAATAATACACTTATTGAAGTGTGGATTCGGCTAAATACCGATGATCCTGGTAGTAAAAAAAAATTGGCACCACATAAGCTAGTCACATTATTTTTTTGTGTTATATTTGCTAATCCCTAGGTGCAGAATAGCGAAATACCCCCGGATTATTTCAGACCATAACCCTTTAGTCTTAACAATTAATCTGCCTGGGGGGGAAATACAAGAGAAAGTCTGTACTTTTGAAAGAGGGCTTCTAATGGATCCAGAATATGTGCTTCATATGAATGAATGGTTCAAGGAGTTCTGGGAGATTAATAGAGAGAGCGCTAGCCCCAGGATTGTCTGGGATATGTTTAAAGCTGGGGTCAGAGGAGAGACACTGAGCTGCAGGGTCTGCGAGAGAAAACACTCTGTAAGGTACTGATGGAAGTAGAGGAAGAGCTTGCAGTCGCAATAAGGATGAGTAAAGCACTAGATGATATATTGATTAAGTTGGCTTTAGCAAAGGCAGAAATAGGGGATATCATGGTGACTAAGGCTGCAGAAAAATTCTTTACCAGAAGGAAAAATTGCTGTGAGTTTAGTGAGAAGGTTGGGCATACACTGGCAGTTTGACTCAGACTAAAAAGTTTGGCTGGGGAGATGCAGGACATTATAGACAGAAGTTGGAACCTAATTGAGGGGTCCCATGGGATCGGGGAAGTTTTTTGCCACTTTTACAAAAACCTGTATAGCGAGGAACAACGAAGGGAGCAGAGCCTAATTCAAGGATATCTAAGCGGAATTTCGATGCAATGTATTGATCCTGAAGACAGGGAGGCACTTGAAATCGCACTGACAGGATGAGATATATGGTGCATTAGGGAGCCTCCCTTCAGGGAAAGCTGTTGGACCTGACCAGATTCCCCTAGAATTTTACAAAATCTTCCTCTGGGTAATTGGGCCTTATCTGGTGGTTACAATTGGTCAAGCCCCGCAAGGTCTCTCAACTCCCAAATCATGGGCCGGGGGGATATGATAGTATTTTTAAAGAAGGGCAAGCACTCTAGAGAACCTGGCTCATACAGACACACAGGCTAATAAAGCTTATTAACGGCGATGCTAAAATCTTTTCAAAAGCCTTGGCGACACGCCTAAATCAAATATTTGGGAAAATATTCCGAGTTGTTTATCCCGGGGAGGGGAAAACAGAACATATTAGCAGAGTCATACGCCTGTTTGATGCAACTGAAGTCTCAGGGGACCCTATGGCTTTCAACAGGGTCTCCTAGGACTATCTTTAGGAGGTTATGAAATGGTATGGCATCGGGTGAGGTTTTATTAGGGCAACTCAGGCTTTATATAAAGCACTGACTGCACAGCTTAGATTGAATGGGGGTATACAGCAGCACCTGTGCCAATTCACTGAGGCACAAGGCAGGGCAGCCCTTGCTTGCCTCTCCTGTTCGCTTTGTATATTGGCCCCTTGATTAGGAAACTGGAGGCTGGTAGCAGCATTAGCCCCATGCGATTTCATGGGTTGGAAACAAAAACATTGGATTACGCGGATGATATCGCCATGGTTACTCCTAATCCTCAACATACCATAGTTGCAATAGAGGGAGAGGCTCAAGCCTTCGGCTTAGGGTCTGGGTATGCACTAAATAGATTGAAGACGCATATAGTTAATGGGGGGCATTCTGGAGGATGCACAGGTGGCTGACTCAACTTTCTATTTGGGCATTGATATTATGCCCGAACTGATGAAGCTAGTAGAAAGAAACATTCAACCATATCAGTGGTGGGTCGCTGTAATGTGGTCATGATGGTCTTCCTCCCTAAAGTACTCTATCTCTTTAGAGCAATACCATTAGAGTTTGAGAGGCATTGGTTTATGATGCTTGAACGAATGGTGAATAGGTTTATAGGGGCTCATGGAAAAACAAGCAGTGTGCAGAGGTATATGTCATTGCCAAGCGAAAGAGGAGGCTGGGCAGTTCCAGATTTTAGGATGTATTACTTGGCTGCGGCTTTTCAATACATGCATGGTTTATTCAGTGGGAGTGCATGCGATTCTTGGAACAACACAGGGTCTCTAGATATATATATAAATTACTGCTAGGAGAAGGTGCTGTTAACTGCTTTATGAAGTTCAGCGAGCCAAGCTATTTAAAAAAAAACGAGATTCAAAACATTGTTGGCTGCATATAAGATGTGGGCTGCATTTATAAAAAAAATCTCTCCTTGGTAGAATTAACTTCTGTACCCAGCTACACAGAAGACCCATGTTCCCTGGCATTTTTTCAGATGCAATAATGTTGGAATGGGAGGTTAGGGGGCTCCGGCAGCTAGGGGATCTAAAAGGCCCAGAGGGGATTCAGGCGTTTATTGATATCTAACGTGACTATGGTATTAGTACAAGTATTTTTTTAAATACCTTCAAATGTGGAGCTTTTTAAGAGGGAAAGGGCCAAGTGGTTTTTGGAAAGTTATAATCATAGATGTTTTAAGAACGGCAGATAACTGTACTATTAAGAGAATCTATTCAGAATTGCACCTATTCAAGCCGGATGATTTGGATAAGCATGGAAAGAAGTGGGCCAACAAGCTTGGCATTGACCAAGAATGTTTTTTTTATTCCTTGGAGCTGGGCCAGAATGTCTTGTGCTCAGTCGGGCTTCAAGCTCAGCACTTTAAAACAATTTTCTCACTGTATCACACACCAGCTAGGATAGCACAATGGGGGGGCACAGGAAGGAACTAGATGCCCCCGCTGTGATAGCTTGGATGCTGATTTAATCCACATATTCTTGATCTGCCCCCGTCTTTCAAAATTTGATAAGTGTAATTGAGAAATTTATGGATCAAACACTGAATTTAAAAGTTTCTCTGGATCCTGCTTCAATGCTCCTGGCGATCCAAATCTGGGGAAGGCAGAACCCATTTTACTACTTTTTTTGCCATGGCTGTTTTACGTATCTTTATTGCAGCAGCTTGGCTGAATCAATAAGCCCCAACCTTTCAGCATTGGCTCGCCAAACGGTTAGCTACATATAACTTAGAGAAAGGGATTTACGAGAGAAAGGACAAGAGAGGGAAAAAGCGTGGCAGGCGCATCTGCATGCCTATTTATAGATGGAAGGCGGATGTGAATGATAGCAGATCCTGATCTAATTTAGATAGGCGATTGTCCATTGTTTTGTATTTTAAGTAAAAAGGGCATATGAGATGAACTATGATCTGCATTTGAAATAATGATGAATTTGTGCTATCTTGTCTTTAAGATGATTTGGATCTTTTGTTTGTTTGGAGGATCTCTCTTTTGTTATGTTCTTTAGCTCTCCCTATTTATCTGGCTTTCATGAATCTTTATTATACTATGACTGTTAAATCAATCCTCCAGTAACAAATGTATGTTTACTATGGTGCTGTATCAAAATAAAACTTAAAATCTTTTTTTTTTAAAAAGAATCCAAAGAGTACAACCAGAAAGATACAATTTCAAAGTTTCAGGTAAGTACAGTATAGCGCCTAAAAGCACAAAGCACCACTTGAGGGCATCTGGTCATGCCAGACTGGGGGAAAGTCACATGCTCTGATGGACCATGATGGTGCAGTTAAATTTGGTCCCCCTGAAAAAGTTAACTTCTCAAAGTCTGGGGCGGACAGTACAGTTCAAGGTAGAGGAGACCGTGAGGAACGAGGAGAGCTTCACTGATAGTTGTCGCTATAGCGCACAGAGCAGGCCTGGTGTTGTGTCCGGTCAGTGCTATAGCGTGAAGATCTGGTTGGGTGTCATGGATGGTCATTGCTGTAGCTTCATGTTGGTGGTCACTGTGGGCTGTCGATGCTCTAGCTTGAAGTGCAGAACTTGCACACCGACACAATAGATTCATACTATAGTTCAGGAGAGAGAGAGTTTCGAGTAGATGTAAGCTGTGCCGGTCAGTGAATAGCACTTAAACCGGCAACAATCCTGAGCCAGTGAGCGAAAAGTGACAGTTCCTGCAATGCATCTACACAAAAGGCCAGGACAAAAGTACTATCACTCCCACACACTTACTCTCAAAGTAGTGAACAAGGCTGGCTGCCAAATATTACTACAGAGGACGCACACACCCTTGAGTTACTACACAGGTGGAGAGTTTCACATTGCACCAGACCGCAAGATACAAAGTCCTCAACAAACCACAAGCGTATGGAGACGTTGTCTGCTACTACCTCCCTCCGTTGATAATTGCTGGTAGAACGGAAAATTACTTCCTGATGAGAACCGGAAGCACAGTGCCATTACAGTTCCTCCTCTGCAGCAAGAACCAACATTCCACAGCAGGACTACAAGCTAAACTTGTGACAACAATTCCCACGGAGAACACAGCACGTATACGTCTCTAAGTTGGTCTGCCAACACACAGTAAAAAAACAATGACAGCAGTCATGTGTGAAAGGGAATTGATGGCTCAGGGTGCTACCAAGCTTGTAGAGAATTGCCTCCTATCTAAAGATTGTGGCACGCATTGGTCATTGCTCACTTGGTGGGTCAGGGCGTGTCCATGGAGGGAAGAGTCCAGCATCACCTAGGAGCTACACTTCATCACAGAAGATTCCCCAGCTGCCCTGGGTGAATGTGTGACAGAATATCGACAGACCGAAAATCGACCTACAAAAATATCGACACAGAAATATAGAAGTCAAAAATATCGAAGTCCAATCTACATAAAGGTAAGTACAAAAATATCGGAAAAATATATATTCAAAAATATCGAACTTAAAAATATATTTTTTAAATGTTTTAATAATAATGTAAATTAAGTAAATAATACATATAATTAAAAGAAATATAGTTCCAAATATTAAAACATATTTAAAAATAATAACTAATACACATAGGGGTCGATTCCGATCCGGTAAAAAGCGCTCCGATTACCTGTACGGAGCGTTTTTCCCGTACGAATCGTACACCTACAATGTCCCCATACGAACCAGCAAGTACGATCCTAACCCAAGGCGCCACTCCATACGACTCGTACCAAACACCGTACAAATACAAAGTACATACGCATTCACTCCGGCCGACGCTGTACGCCACGTCCGTATGTAAATAGGCAGCCATTTCCGGACCAGGAAGTACGATCCGTGTTGACGACACTCCATACGGCCCATTTGCTACGAGAGCTGTAAATTGCCGTAAAACCAGAGTCCGCCACGAACTGCACCCCTGTACGCGACATACACAACATGAACCCCATCGACCGTGTCATCCGAGCCCTGTACTCCTACGACCTCGTACATAGAACCCGACGACGGCGCAGACGGTGAGTACAACCCACCGCAACAACGGAAGTATACCTGTACGGTGCGCCACACGCCAGCGCATATCACCATTGCAATACTGATACGTGCTGCATGCACGTCAGAAATCTCGGGGTACGGTGCGTCACACGCTAGCGCATATCACCATTGCAATAGTGATACGTGGTGCACACATGTCACAAATCTCGGGGTACGGTGCGTCACATGCTAGAGCATATCACCATTGCAATTGGGATACGTGCCGCACACACGGCAACATATGTGGGTACGGTTCGTCTCATCTGAGTGGTGGGTGGAAAAGACCCCCAGCAGTGCCCAGCAGTGCCCAACAGTATAGGGGGTGGGTGCAGAGGACTCCCTTCAGTGCCCAACAGTGCCCAACAGTATAGGGGGTGGGTGCAGAGGACTCCCAGCACTGCCCAGCAGTGCCCAACAGTATAGGGGGTGGGTGCAAAGGACCCCCAGCAGTGTCCAACAGTATAGGGGTGGGTACAGAGGACCCCCAGCAGTGCCCAACAGTGCCCAACAGTATAGGGGGTGGGTGCAGAGGACCCCCAGCAGTGCCCAACAGTGCCCAAGAGTATAGGGGGTGGGTGCAAAGGACCCCCAGCAGTGCCCAACAGTATAGAGGGTGGGTGCAAAGGACTCCCAGCAGTGCCCAACAGTGCCCAACAGTATAGGGGGTGGGTGCAGAGGACTCCCAGCAGTGCCCAACAGTGCCCAACAGTATAGGGGGTGGGTGCAGAGGACCCCCAGCAGTGCCCAACAGTGCCCAACAGTATAGGGGGTGGGTGCAGAGGACTCCCAGCAGTGCCCAACAGTGCCCAACAGTATAGGGGGTGGATGCAGAGGACTCCCAGCAGTGCCCAACAGTGCCCAACAGTATAGGGGGTGGGTGCAAAGGACTCCCAGCAGTGCCCAGCAGTATAGGGGGTGGGTGCAGAGGACCCCAGCAGTGCCCAACAGTATAGGGGGTGGGTGCAGAGGACCCCCAGGAGTGCCCAACAGTATAGGGGGTGGGTGCAGAGGACTCCTAGCAGTGCCCAACAGTATAGGGGGTGGGTGCAGAGGACCCCCAGCATTGCCCAACTGTATAGGGGTGGGTGCAGAGGACTCCCAGCAGTGCCCAGCAGTGCCCAACAGTATAGGGGGTGGGTGCAGAGGACTCCCATCAGTGCCCAACAGTATAGGGGGTGGGTGTAAAGGACCCCGAGCAGTGCCCAACAGTATAGGGGGTGGGTGCAGAGGACCCCCAGCACTGCCCAACAGTGCCCAACAGTATAGGGGGTGGGTGCAGAGGACCCCCAGCAATGCCCAACAGTATAGGGGGTGGGTGCAGAGGACCCCCAGCAGTGCCCAACAGTGCCCAACAGTATAGGGGTGGGTGCAGAGGACCCCCAGCAGTGCCCAACAGTGCCCAACAGTTTAGGGGGTGGGTGCAGAGGACCCCCACCAGTGCCCAACAGTATAGGGGTGGGTGCAGAGGACCCCCAGCAGTGCCCAACAGTATAAGGGGTGGGTGCAGAGGACTCCCAGCAGTGCCCAACAGTATAGGAGGGGATGCAGAGGACCCCCAGCAGTGCCCAACAGTGCCAAACAGTATAGGGGGAGGGTGCAGAGGACTCCCAGCAGTGCCCAACAGTGCCCAACAGTATAGGGGGTGGGTGCAGAGGACTCCCAGCAGTGCCCAACAGTATAGGGGGTGAGTGCAGAGGACCCCCAGCAGTGCCCAACAGTATAGTGGTTGGGTGAAGAGGACCCCCAGCAGTGCCCAACAGTGCCCAACAGTATAGGGGGTGGGTGCAGAGGACCCCCAGCAGTGCCCAACAGTGCCCAAGAGTATAGGGGGTGGGTGCAGAGGACCCCCAGCAGTGCCCAACAGTATAGGGGTGGGTGCAGAGGACCCTCAGCAGTGCCCAACAGTATAGGGGGTGGGTGCAGAGGACTCCCAGCAGTGCCCAACAGTATAGAGGGTGGGTGCAGAGGACCCCCAGCAGTGCCCAACAGTGCCCAACAGTATAGGGGGTGGGTGCAGAGGACCCCCAGCATTGCCCAACTGTATAGGGGTGGGTGCAGAGGACTCCCAGCAGTGCCCAGCAGTGCCCAACAGTATAGGGGGTGGGTGCAGAGGACTCCCATCAGTGCCCAACAGTATAGGGGGTGGGTGTAAAGGACCCCGAGCAGTGCCCAACAGTGCCCAACAGTATAGGGGGTGGGTGCAGAGGACCCCCAGCACTGCCCAACAGTGCCCAACAGTATAGGGGGTTGGTGCAGAGGACCCCCAGCAATGCCCAACAGTATAGGGGGTGGGTGCAGAGGACCCCCAGCAGTGCCCAACAGTGCCCAACAGTATAGGGGTGGGTGCAGAGGACCCCCAGCAGTGCCCAACAGTGCCCAACAGTTTAGGGGGTGGGTGCAGAGGACCCCCAGCAGTGCCCAACAGTATAGGGGTGGGTGCAGAGGACCCCAAGCAGTGCCCAACAGTAAAGGGGATGGGTGCAGAGGACCCCCATCAGTGCCCAACAGTATAGGGGGTGGGTGCAGAGGACCCCCAGCAGAGCCCAACAGTATAGGGGGTGGGTGCAGAGGACTCCCAGCAGTGCCCAACAGTACAGGGGGTGGGTGCAGAGGACCCCCAGCAGTGCCCAAAAGTATAGGGGGTGGGTGCAGAGGACTCCCAGCAGTGCCCAACAGTATAGGGGGTGGGTGCAGAGGACCCCCAGCAGTGCCCAACATTATAGGGGGTGGGTGTAGAGGACTCCCAGAAGTGCCCAGCAGTGCCCAACAGTATAGTGGGTGGGTGCAGAGGACCCCCAGCAGTGCCCAACAGTGCCCAACAGTATAGGGGGTGGGCACAGAGGACCCCCAGCAGTGCCCAACAGTATTGGGGATGGGTGCAGAGGACTCCCAGCAGTGCCCAACAGTGCCCAACAGTATAGGGGGTCGGTGCAGAGGACCCCCAGCAGTGCCCACCAGGGCCCAACAGTATAGGGGGTGGGTGCAGAGGACCCCCAGTAGTGCCCAACAATATAGGGGGTGGGTGCCGAGGACTCCCATCAGTGCCCAACAGTGCCCAACAGTATAGGGGTGGGTGCAGAGGACCCCTAGCAGTGCCCAACAGTGCCCAACAGTATAGGGGGTGGGTGCAGAGGACCCCCAGCAGTGCCCAACAGTATAGGGGGTGGGTGCCGCGGACCCCCAGCAGTGCCCAACAGTATAGGGGGTGGGTGCAGAGGACTCCCAGCATTGCCCAGCAGTGCCCAACAGTATAGGGGGTGGGTGCAGAGGACCCCCAGCAGTGCCCAAAAGTATAGGGGTGGGTGCAGAGGACTCCTAGCAGTGCCCAACAGTGCCCAACTGTATAGGGGGTGGGTGCAGAGGACCCTCAGCAGTGCCCAACAGTATAGGGGGTGGGTGCAGAGGACTCCCAGCAGTGCCCAACAGTATAGAGGGTGGGTGCAGAGGACCCCCAGCAGTGCCCAACAGTGCCCAACAGTATAGGGGGTGGGTGAAGAGGACCCCCAGCAGTGCCCAACAGTATAGGGGGTGGTTGCAGAGGACTCCCAGCAGTGCCCAACAGTGCCCAACAGTATAGGGGGTGGGTCCAGAGGACCCCTAGCAGTGCCCAACAGTATAGGGGGTGGGTGGAGAGGACCCCCAGCAGTGCCCAACAGTATAGGGGATGGTGCAGAGGACCCCTAGCAGTGCCCAACAGTATAGGGGGTGGGTGCAGAGGACCCCCAGCAGTGCCCAGACATATGAGGGGTGTGTGGATAGGACTCCCAGCAGTGCATAGACATAGGGGTGTGCATTTCCCACAGCATTCAACAACTACATGCCTGTATGTGTACATCCCTAACTTGTGACACTCATGATAGTTGCATCTCAACAAATCACTCACAGCAGTGACCTACTCCACGGAGAATGGTCTCCTGTCACACACTGAGTGATACACTACAAGTGGTTGTTTTGTCTGATCACACAGGCATATCCACCCATGTAGTTTGCTGGAACATCCCCCCCCCCCCAGCATGACTCAATAGTGTGTAGTCATGCAACAGACCACTCAACTAAAGAAGCACAAATTGAATTATGAAGAGTCATGTACATACCGGACATGATGTGACTGTCCAGGTGGTGAAACATGTACTCCCTCATGGAAGGACCAGGGTAGGTAAGCCCTAGATACAAAGCACCCAAATGTGTTTGTTTAGCACAACTTTCAAATTTGACAATCAGGATGATGAGGCCAAGGTGGATAACATTGTCATGCATAGTGTGAAACATTAGGATGGACTCCCTGAAGGCATAACTACACACCACAAACCCAAGCACAGTGAGTAGCATGGATGGCACTGACCAATTGTCAGATAGCATATGTGAGCAGGCATGGCCATTGCGCAAGTGAAAGCACTAATCAATGTGAAATCCATACTAAAGTCACCACAACAATTGTGCAACTGTCTGTAGTGAAGATCTCATGTGTCAATGAGGAAGGGACACTCATTTGGATAATGTCTGTATGCAAACTGCACACACACAAATCTTGATAATCATCGGAAAGCTAGGGATAGCATAGAGATGCCATGGTCCACCCCATTCCCATCTGAAAATTAGACATCTTTCACACTACCAAGACATTAACATTACACCAACTTGTAGGCACACAGCACCTAAAGCAATTCCCTGAAATGCAATAGTTCAGAATGAAAAAAAAATGCTTTATTCAGCGCAAATATGTAAAAGAACAAATAAATGAGTCCATGCTCACAGAGGCCAATGGCCGTCCAAAATACTGTCCATAACAGTGGTGACTTAGTGGAGGTTGTCACCCCAAAACTTGCCTGCACATGGTGGATTTAGAGGTTTGTAGACCCATGGGGGGCATCATCGCAGTCAGTGTCCGGCACCACAGGGACAGGAGAGGGAAGGATATGTGTAGTGGGTGCAGGTGGGGAGGATTCCTTCACAGTGGCAGATGTAGTGCAAAAGGAAGCAACATATTCTGCGCTGCACACTGCAGCCAGTTCTGACAGGCTACCACCTGAACCCGGGGACGCAATGGGAGTGGAGGTAGAGGGCTGTGAGTCTGTTGTAGTGGGTCTGTGGGTGAGTGTGTGATGTCTGTCCCCTGTCCCTGTGAGTGTGTGCACATCCCCCTGAGATTGGGTGAATGCAGGTCTTCGCTTACGTGTGGGTGTGCTGGATGTCGATGTTGGGGTGTGTGATCTTGTGCGTCTGCTTGTATGGTGGACAGGTATGGGAGAGGGGGATGTGGATGGGTCAGAAGGAGTGGGGGGGGTTGACGCTGCACGATGGCAAGTGCTGCCGTCAGTGTTGAGTCCATGGACGCCAAACTCTGATGTTGATCAGACATGTCAGCGACATGCCCTCCATGAATGACAACAACTGTGTCATGATTTTAGTTTGCCCATGGAGGACAGTCAGCATTGACGCCTGACCAACTTGAATCAGCCAGAGTAGGTCCACTGAGGGCAGCAGGGGAGACAGGGGCAGGGGCTGCAGTGCCGGGGACAAAGGAGACACGGGGGTAGAATGGACCATAGGGCCCCTAACAACTGGGAGGGTGGAGATGTGTCTGGAGGAGGAGGGGACCACCATAGTTGCAGTAGATGGCATAGCTGCATATTCCCCCTACTCCTGGGAGTCAGAATCCGAGCCGTCTGCATGGTAGGAGGTGTCGTGCTCATGAGGCCCGGCTGCCTGACTCCCCTCACCCTCTGTGCCACTGCCTCCCTCCGACTCCTCAAAGCTGGTGGCACTGTTGCTGGGTCCCTCTGTCCGCTCTGTGCCTGTGTCTCCTCCAGGTTGTGGTGATGATGCTGTTGGCAACGAGAAAATGAAAAATATATCAGTCACCTGTACACATCATACATATCAGCAACAAATAATTTGGTGGCATTTCTAATCATGGCATGCATCATGAGTCACATGGCACATAACTCTGCACAAATATAAGCCTATTAATGCGCAATTGTAATAGACACAACGCTCATTGTATACAAAGATCTAAGTCACTGACCAGGCCACAACTTGGATTACAGTCACAATGATGAGCCACTGCCTGGCAACAGATTGGGTGTTGAGCAATCACCGTCAAGTTGCCCGCTCTGCCAACCAAGGCCAGAGATGGACATGTTCAAATCTGTTTTAGCCTGTGCCACATGGGACCAGTCCTGCCTGGACAGCCATGTGATGCCATCCCTGGACCTGAAACAAGTTTCCCATCAACTCTCACTGGCATCACAGCTGTCTACAGCCAGGCTTGTGTGAAACACAGAAGTGTATACAAACAAGCATGGCTGAAGACGGCTGTAATGTCAGAAAGTTGTTGCAGAAATCTTGTTACCAGTCCAGGGAAGGTATGGCATCACAAATATGGCTAGACTGTGTCCATGAGGCACATGGATAGACAGATTAGCACATGACCATCTTTGCACTTGGGGGCAGAGTGTGCAACAGAGAGGTGATGGGATAAAATCTGACCTGTTGACTGTGTGTGAGCATATCATTGGTACAGAGGCTCCCTCCATCGCCAGACACTATAGTGAAATTCCTCACAGGGGCATCTGTCCCCAGACCATACAGTTGCTAGCACATAACACACACTGGCTGTCAAGTGAAGTGGCACACATGTACAAAATCAAGAAAATGCCAAAGCTAATGTGCCTACATTTGTGAATGTGAGAAACATTGATACATTATTGACACATCTGCAACCACATGGGAAATGTGAATACAGTAGTGTGGACACCAAGCCAAAACTGCGTTGCACCACCAATACATACATGTAGCATAAAACGATGTTTAACAATTATCTCAGGGAGCCAATAAAATTGCCTGTAAATCCTACAAAGTCTACATTCTCCAGCAGCACAGCCTAAGTGCATAGTGACAAGTCCACTTCAGATCTGACATCCTCAGCACACCACTGACAAGGCAAAACAGTTGGTCCCCTCACACCTCCCATGCACAACATCACAATCACTCCGTCAAAGTGAGTAATACTGGCCAAGTAGTGGAAAATCTGAATCTGGCTCTCAATAGCTGGGAAGCTATATAAAGTAAGGCAAGGTCACATTGTTTTGCTGCACATCAATATTAGTCCCAAATAACCAGCAACATTTCTTGTGAATATGCACACACGCACTTCCCAGTGTGAGTATGCACAAGCCTAAATCTTTATACATGCACAGTGTGCACATGTAGCTAACACATGAGAAATACAAAGCATAGCAAGGACAAAGGCCACTGATGCAGACCAGTGCAAAACTCCTTGTTGAGAATCATGATCAGTGGCAAAATATCATGAAGGGCCACCACAGTGCACAGGTTGTGGAACAGTTAAGGTACCAACAAGTGTCACAGACCCCCCTCCAACATGATGATGTGCTAAGCAATATGCATATTAATACATTTCATCCATAGGAGGACATGCACAAATATGAAATACACAAAGCAGGGGACAAATGTGGAGGAGGGAAAGGGATGTAAAAGAGCATTTGCTCAAAATGGGGCATTGAATTGACAATGCGCCTGTCTGACCAGAACACCCCAACTGTGGGAATGTTACCAGGCTTCGAAACACTGCAGGTAGCATGTGACACACATGACAGCAAACAGACATGTACCTATCCCCTCCTTCCTGCTGTTCCTCCTGAATCTGTCTATGGAGGTCAGGGAAAACGACGGCTAGGACCCGGAGCAGGTTGGGGGTGAGGTGACGTGTGCCGCCATGCCGGCATGGAGCCTCAAGCTTGAGCTGCACCCGGGCGATACGGCGGGTCCAGCACCGGATATCCTGCCACCTCTTGCGGATATTCTGGATCCTGCGGCGAGGGCCCCCCTCAGACCTCACATCCCTGACAGCCCTGGCTATGGCCAGCCAGATGTCCTCCTTTTCATGGGCAGATACCTGTCAGGAAAACAAAGTGAAAGTACATCAGTACACCTGCTCCATGTCCCAAAGACACACACTTGCACCACATTGATGATGACAACAGGGCAGAGGATGCTGCCAGGACTTGCATGATTGTCTATGTGAATGTGGCTTGTGAGCTAACACAAAAGCACTACATGCCTTCGAAAGGCAACAGATGCCCTAAGGGTTGCAAAGCACTCACTGAGCATGGCTAACACTGAACAACATATGCAATTGCAGGGTGGTGTACAGCACGTGACATGCTGGTACATATCCCACTACACCTAACAACTCTCAGCAGACCACACATGCTCAAGTGAATGCACTTAGTACTATGCCGGTAAGCAGTAAACACAATTTACCTACACCTTTCACTGCATGGTACATATCTTAATGTCCACACCAGGCACTGACTCCAAAGTACAGTGCATTTCTCAGTGTCATGAAAACACAATGGCTGCAGTGACACTCACACATTAAGCACTCACCTGATCCCCTGGTTTCCCATACAGCTTGCTGTAGTTGGGTAGGAGGGCATCCAGCAGTGCCTGGTTCTCCTCCTCACTGAATGCATGTGCCCTCTCCATTTTCAGCAAAATCAGGGTCCAGGGAATGCAGAGACATTAGCAGTGTTGTCCACCCCAATGTTGTGCAGGCAAGTGCCCTCTCACAGCCACATGCAGCCTTAAATCTGTGCTGCTGAGGGGCTGTCATTCTCAGGAAGACAGTGTGATAGGGCACATTACTTTGCATCCTATGTTTCATCCAATCCCATTCCACATAAGGCCCTGACACACATTTGCATGGTTTGAAATTTTAGCTCTAGCTACACAACAAACATTGCAACATTGTATACTTTTGGCCAACTGAATTTTGCAGGACACCTGTAGCACACTCAAATCTCTGTTTCCTTGACAACCAGTCTGCATTCTGTGCATCCTACTCGTCCCCTAGGTGTTCCCTATGTATTTTCAGGCATCCACACACAAGTACGGTGCATGATTCGCTGCAAACGCCATGTTTTGATAGTGATACGACGCGTACATACGCACGCACCAGTGGGGTACGCTCCGTACTTGTATCGCGTATGGCCACAATGCCATGGTGAGACGACCCGTACACACGCACGCACCAGTGGGGTACCCTCCGCACGCGTATGGCCACAATGCAATGGTGAGACGACCCGTACACATGCACGCACCAGTGGGGTACCCTCCGCACGCGTATGGCCACAATGCAATGGTGAGACGACCCGTACACATGCACGCACCAGTGGGGTACGCTCCACAAATGTATTGCGTATGGCCACAATGCTATGGTGAGACGACCCGTACACACGCACGCACCAGTGGGGTACGCTCCGCACGCATATGGCCACAATGCAATGGTGAGACGACCCGTACACACGCACGCACCAGTGGGGTATGCTCCACACTTGTATCGCGTATGGCCACGACGCTATGGTGAGACGACCCGTACACACGCACGCACCAGTGGGGTACGCTCCGCACGCGTATGGCCATAATACAATGGTGAGACGACCCGTACACAAGCACGTACCAGTGGGGTACGCTCCGCACGCGTAATGCCACAATGCAATGGTGAGACGACCCGTACACACGCACACACCAGTGGGGTACGCTCCACACTTGTATCTTGTATGGCCACAATGCTATGGTGAGACGACCTGTACACACGCACGCACCAGTGGAGTACGCTCCGCACGTGTATGGCCACAATGCAATGGTGAGACGACCCGTACACACGCACGCACCAGTGGGGTACGCTCCGCACGCGTATGGCCACAATGCTATGGTGAGATGACCCGTACACACGCACGCACCAGTGGGGTACGCTCCACACTTGTATCACGTATGGCCACAATGCAATGGTGAGTCGACCCGTACACACACGCACCAGTGGGTTACTGGGCATCTCACATGCTCTAGTGAATGCATGTGTACAGTGCGTTCCACAAGCTCACGCATGGCACCATTACTATAGTGACAACAGGAAAACACATGGCAGGGATGTGGGTGTGAGGTCATTATGAGGATGTCCATATATGTTTTGGCATGGCAGACTTACATGAGCAGGCCCTAGGTGTGGCACACAGTTATATAGCAGAGGGCATGTGTTCTAGTGGCACAGTTGATGTGTGATGGGGTGTGGAGACATGACATTTGTGAGGGGCCACTATGTGGTTCACATTACCTTGACACTTGTCACATGAGTAACATCATGAACATGTTGTTATTCACATGAACACTGTGATGGCACACTCTTCATTACGTCCACCTGTCACATGATGACATAGACAGGGGCACTGTCTCACTTTACCAATTGACGCTCTGCATGACCCTGTGTGACAATGTAATGTGTGTGCCATGTAATATATTGGACATGCTGTTTGTATCGGGTAAACGTAATCCTCTTTAGGTGCATCTATGATGGGTCTGTGTGGTGATTGCAAGTGTCTCACATGTACGCACACCATGCCACAGTGGCATTTCAGCAGCTCATGTGTGTATAGGCCACGGCAGATTAATACGTGATTTCATGTGTTTAAACAGTGTTGATAGTGCTATGTACATTGTAATTGTTTGCTAATAATTGTACACATTTTATCCCACACATGTCGTGCAGGGCACCCCCTCTGCCAAGGCCGTTGACTGACTTGGATGCCATGAGGGAACGTGATTGCATCTGCCGCTACAGATTCCCTCAGGAGTTAATTCAGAATTTAACGGACAGACTGGAACCACATCTACAACCGCGACACATGTATCCAACTGCGCTGACACCCAAGGTAAAGGTGATGGCAGCCCTACATTTCTTTGCCACAGGTACGTTCTAATTCACCATAGGTGATGTGGGGTGGATGTCCCAGACCATGTTCAGCCGTGTCCTCCGTGATGTCTGAGCTGCTATGTTGCAGCACATTGATGAATTCATTAAGTTCCCTACTCCACAAGAGTTGAACAATGTCAAGGGTGCATTCTATGCCCTGGGACACATGCCACATGTAATTGGCTCCATTGATGGGACACATGTTGGACTGGTGCCACCACTAAGTATGGGCGAAATTTGCGAATTCGCGTTCCGCGAATTCGCACGAAATCGAATTTGGCAATCTGCAAAATCCGCGAATTCGTGCGAATTTGCGGATTTTTGTTTTTTTGCGTGTTTGCGGGGTTTTTTGCGGGGTTTTTTGCGTGTTCGCGGGGCTTTTTGCGTGTTCGCGGGCCGCTTGCATGGCGAAGTTACCCATGCGGTTGTGTATGGGCACAGCACCCTCTGGTTCACCACTGCCACTCTCTGGTTCATCACTGCCACCCGCTGGTTCACCACTGCCACCCTCTGATTCACCCCTGCCACCCTCTGGTTCACCCCTGCCACCCTCTGGTTCACCACTGCCACCCCTTGGTTCAGCACTGCCACTCTCTGGTTCACCCCTGCCACCCTCTGGTTCAGCACTGCCACCCTCTGGTTCACCACTGCCACCCTCAGGTTCACCCCTGCCACCCTCTGGTTCACCACTGCCACCCTCTGGTTCATCACAGCACCCTCTAGTTCACCCCTGCCACCCTCTTGTTCAGCACTGGCACCCTCTGGGTCACCACTGCTACCCTCTGGTTCACGACTGCCACCCTCTGGTTCATCACAGCACCTCTGGTTCACCACTGCCACCCTCTGGTTAACCACTGTCACCCTCTGGTTCAGCACTGCCACCCTCTGGTTCAACACTGCCACCCTCTGGTTCACCACTGCCACTCTCTGGTTCACCACCGCCACCCTCTGGTTCACCGCTGCCACCCTCTGGTTCACCCCTGCCACCATCTGGTTCATCACTGCCACCCTCTGGTTCACCCCTGCCACCCTCTGGTTCACCCCTGCCACCCTCTGATTCAGCACTGTCACCCTCTGGTTCACCCCTGCCACCCTCTGGTTCATCACTGTCACCCTCTGGTTCATCACTGCCACCCTCTGGTTCACCACTGCCACCCTCTACCGAGACCTTTTGTGACGCAGCGGCAGCACAAAAGATGCGCCATGGGGCTGGGTATTAGCAACGTGACACATCTGAGAGATGCGTCGCGTTGTAAAGCCCTGCGCCATCAGGAGGCGTTCCGGCGGAGGGGAGGGCGTTTGCTGCGCAGGAGCGCCTCCTAAAAGTGGCTGAGTGAAATCTACAAGATTTCACTCAGTCACTTTTAGGCCAATGCTGCGTCAAAGGCTTGATGCAGCATTGGGGAGATAGGGCCCCCCCGGGCATTGCTGGAGCTGCGTCGCAAGTGCGACGCAGCTCCAGCAATGCGCTGTTTTTACGGCACAGATGCGTGACGCATCTGTGCCGTTTTTGCCACATGGTGCGTTGCATTGTAAATACGGCGCACCATGGGTGGGTGGAGCTGCGGCGCACAATAACTGGCGCATCCCTGGGGATGCGCCAGTTATTGTAAATCTGCCCCTTTACATTTAGCCAACGAAGGAGCACTTACTGATTAGACAGTAGAAAGTACTCCAGTTGAGTAGAGGTATTGCACAAAAAGGTGGCATCTTCGTGGACAAACACGCAGGGCGGGATTCATTCTGCCCCCTGTTAGACTTGTTTTTTGTGCCCTGCTGTCGTGTGTTAGACTCATTTTTCCCTTGTTTTTCTGCCCTTCTGCCCTCTGTTAGACTTGTTTTTTGTACCCTTTGGGCCTCTGTTATTCCCTTGTTTTTGTGCCCTTCTTCCCTCTGTTAGACTCGTTTTTTTGTGCCCTTCTGCCCTCTGTTAGACTCGTTTTTCCCTTGTTTTTCTGCCCTTTTGCCCTTTGTTAGACTGCTTTTTGTGCCTTTCTGCCCTCTGCATCACCACATCATCACTCAGCGCTACCCCAGCATCACTCAGCACCACCACATTATCACTCAGCCCCACCACATTATCACTCAGCACCACCACAGCACCCCTCAGCACCCCTCAGCACCACGACAGCATCACTCAGCACCACGACAGCATCACTCAGCACCACCACAGCACCACTCAGCACCACCACAGCACCACTCAGTGCCACCACAGCATCACTCAGCACCACCACAGCATCACTCAGCACCACCACATTATCGCTCAGCACCACCACAGCACCACTCAGCACCACCACAGCATCACTCAGCACCACCACAGCATCACTCAGCACCACCACAGCACCACTCAGCACCACCACAGCATCACTCAGCACCACCACAGCACCACTCAGCACCACCACAGCACCACTCAGCGCCACCACAGCATCACTCAGCGCCACCACAGCATCACTCAGCGCCACCACCGCATCACTCAGAGCCACCACATTATCACTCAGCACCACCACAGGACCACACAGAACCACCACAGCATCACTCAGCACCACCACAGCATCACTCAGCACCACCACAGCCCCACTCAGCACCACTACAGCATCACTCAGCACCACCACAGCATCACTCAGCAGCACCACAGCACCACTCAGCACCACCCCAGCATCACTCAGCACCATCCCAGTATCACTTAGCACCACCACAGCACCACTCAGCATTACCACAGCACCACTCAGCACCACCACATCACCACTCAGCGCCACCCCAGCATCAATCTGCGCAACCATTCAACAACAACTAGTTCAAATATGTTCTCTCAATGTTTCAAACTTTATTACACATGTCACAAAAAGATGTTAATATTTCACTTCTGTTCTTGGATTTTCGTCACAATAAAATACACTGAACATAATCTTCACAAAAGTTATTTACAAAAGTTTAAGCTATTGCCATTATAAATTAAAATCACTTTTATTTAAGTATTAATTATTTAAAAAAATGAAAAGCTATTGTAATTTGTAATATCAATTCAGCTAAGTCATGTAAATACAAAACATGTTGCATTACAAATGCTATAGGTGTCACATTTGCGAAAGTTATAACTATTGGCATTGTAAATGACAAAGCTATTAATTTAGCTATTTTCAAAACCAACACATAAATAAAAAAAATTGTCATTTACAAGACCAATAGCTCAAACTTTCCTAATGCGAGACCTATTGCATTGCAAATGCTTGTTTTTATATCTGTCAGTGCTTCCTGTTGAGGTTTAATTTTCGTGACAGGCGCCTCATTGCCTACTTGTAACTATTCTCTGACCCTGCTTCAAGGGTCAGAGCAGGGTCAGAGAATAGTTGCAAGCGGGCAACGAGGCGCCAGGAAGCACTTACAGGCTTACAGAAGCAGGTGCCCAAGTTGAAGTTAATTTCTTTGTAACCCTTTTGTAAAAGGTTACAAAAAATTAGCTTCAACGTTTGCACCTGCTGCTGTACCCCTGTAAGTGCTTGGCTGAAAATTCGTGCCCGCTGATTCGCGGATTTTACCGCGTTTTCGCGAGATTCGCAGATCGCGAAATCGCGGAAAATCTGCAAATTCCAGGAGCGGAACGAATTTTCAGCCCATGCTTAGCCACCACAGGCTCAGGAGCAGGCCTTCCGCAACAGGAAACATTACCACTCCATAAATGCCCTGGTGGTGTGTCTTGCTAACATGATGATTTCCCATGTTTGTGCACGTTTTCCAGGATCATGCCACAATGCATTCATCATGAGGCGGAGCAGGGTACCACAAATGATGCTGCAGCTGCGCAAGCATTGGGCATGTCTTGTTGGTGGGTACACACTGTTTCTCATGTATGTCTCAATGAAATTTAGGTCTCTAATGGCTTCTCATTGCACATCCATTGACATGATGTATTGTTGTAGGAGACGCCGGATATCCGAACATGCCATGGCTCATGACTCCACTACACAACCCCAGAACTTCCGCAGATCAGCGTTATAACAATGCACACGGCCAGACCAGGCGTGTGATCGAGCGTACGTTTGGACTCCTGAAGAGCCGGTTCAGGTGTCTCGACAAGACAGGTGGATCCCTACCATACTCCCCGCGTAAGGAGTGTGACATCTTCACCGTGTGCTGCATGCTGCACAACATGGCAGTGGAGGGGGAGGTGCCACTCATCCTGGATCCTGATGATGAGGACCATCCACCCGTTGAGGACGAAGGCCTTGGCCAGGATGCTAGCGATGAGGAGGAGGAGGATGATATCCGGAGTCAACTCATACGCAACTTCTTCTCATAATGGTGAGTAGCTGTGAAATAGTGCGCAAGCTACTACCATAGAGTGAAATGTGTAGCATACTCTGTGTCCAGCAGACTGTACACAATGTCACCTCTATGTTTGTGGTGCAGTGTCACACAAGTGATGATGTCATGCCACACACATGACCACAATGATTGAAGTTGGAATGTACAAGTGTACTACATTGTTAGTGTATTGTACATGACCATGTCTGAATGAATATGTTCAGTACGTGACCCCTTGTGTGCCTGTCCTTTCCAGGTCGCCCTGCCTGTTGTCTGTCCGTGTCATCTTGGTCCTCCTGCAATTCCTCTTGATGAAAGCAACGTCGGATGAATCAACGTACCCTGCACAGACATGTGGAAATGTCAGTTTGGGTAAGGATTCCAAACAGGCAGTTTATCGTTGGTATGGTTTTTTAGTGTGTAGAAACTGTTCATGAGCATGTTGTAGGCCCATACATACATGTCACATTACCATGTATCAAATTTCATGTTGCGCCACTCCCATGACAAGGCAGTCACCTTTCTTGACAGTCATCTGTAGTAGAGTTTTGACATTGGTGAAAGCATCAATGCGTGTTAACATTGACCCTGACACATAGTGGATGGCACGGGTTGCCATTTTGTGTGACATCACAAACACAGGCTCTGTGGAGAATTGCAGCCTCACTGTGTGCAGCAGGATGTGTCAGAATCATCCACTCAACCTTGTAGACCAGTACAGTTTGATTTCCTGTGAAGCATGTTGTGCCGCTGTGGGCCAGTGTATGTCCCACATGTTCTGTCAACTGTCCGTGTGGTCTGTTTGCATGGATGCATTGCCCCTTGTGGCAGTATGTCATGTCACTGTTATGTTGTTACCTCAGTGCCGCTGGAGAACACTGCTTCGCTAGCCTTCTCAGTAAGTTGATGTTAACTTTCCATTCTCATGATGCCAGGTATGTTGCACTGATTACATCACAACGTTGGGCTGTAGCAAATGTACACACTTACGTGCCAACAGTCCGGTGAGGTCATTGCCTGAAATCTCTTCTGCCATGCAGCATATCCTGGTCACGGTAGGGTTGTATCTATTAACATTGTTCCTATTTACTTGCTGTTGAGTTTGTTTACACATGCTTGTCCTTTCTAGCATAGTAAGGCACATCTGCAAGAGGTAATGACTGGCCCCTAAGGGGCTTCCTGGTGTTTAGGTTCTTTCTTTCGTCATTTGAGGAGCTGCTTACAGCTCTTGCGGGTGATGTCTATTTTCCCTTCATGACCCTTGCTGATTCACAGGGCTGACTACGGATAGTTGGCTTTGTGTCATTTGCACTGCTATACGTCACAATTACAGAGATAGCGAGCAACATTCATACACTGTGACGTCCTTCATGACTGCATGGATGTAATTGGATTGTAGCAGCCTAGTGAGCGTCATACATGCTCCATTTAGGTGACAACCTCTAATAACTCTCATGTGTCCGTGTTGAAGGATATGATCTAGTCTCATTGCAAGATCTGTGAACAGTAATAGGACACGGTGGCAGTGGTGACACTACACAGGGGTGAGTACAGTGTAGCTGCCAAGGTAATCTGTGAATCTGTAACAAAAAGTATGGAATCCTTATGCTTGCTTTGCTTTGTTTCAGATCTCCCTCCCTGCAGTTCCCATCCTCACCTTCCCTCGCCTGATCGACCTAATGTGTCTGTCATTAGTAGTCAGACCAAGGGGATATTGGGAGATGGAACCCTTCCAGCATCACACCACTCTGATGGTCACAGGTACGGACAGTCCCTGGCAGTTGTGTGGAGAGTGTATCACCAGCATTACAGGTAACATCATTGCATGAGTGTTATTGTCGTCAGAGCAATGCCACTGGCCAAGTAAATTGGCTGAGGCAGCATGGCCTTGGAAATAAGTTCATCCTATTGTGTAGGAACTGTGTTTCACACAGTACATTGTGCCTCATTGCTGTCACCGACTGTATCTTTGCAGTCTGCATGCGTTCTATATGGCATTGTTTACAATGATTGTTCATATGTGGTTACGTGTACAGTGACAACAAGCATGCTGTTCGTAACGGCTAATGTACCATATTGTGCATGATGTACATGGTTGTGTATGTGTTCTGTTGCTTGCTACACACAACGTGCAGCCTACAGCTGCTGACGCTGTGTGTCCTGTGCCCCGCTTGGCATTATGGGGACTCCTCCTGTGGCCGTGATGTATGGTGAATGTTAACACATTTTCAGGCAGTGACCCATGGGTAACCAGCCACTCCTGGCTCACATACACATGTCACTTATTGCCTAGCAATAATCCTGGGGTTGTGTGCCTGTTTAGCATGTTCTATCACCCCTTCTGCCGTCATGTGTTCACTCCTCCCGGCTGCAGCATCCCCAGCCACAACGCTGCACCGTGTGGCCCAATCCAGCCATACACACACCTATGAGATACTCCTCCATCCATCCATCCATCCATTATTGAAGCATGCTGCAGCTTGTCTGTGCCACTGTTGCACAAGCGCCATGACAGATGCAGGTCCGTCAGCACCTGCAACATGCACACTGCAAGACACTCAGCTCATTTGATGACACATGTGACTGCATCAGTAGGAAGTAGTTTACCTAGCAAGTCCCTCCCCTTTTTAATAGTTGTGGCCAATTGTCTTTGGCTATCATAGGGGTGCCAGGTGCACACACACTTTAGTTTCACCTTAATTGATATGAGGGGACATAGTGGTTGTTTATTTGTGCACCATATTTATATTAGTTGGGAATCACTATTTGTATTTTCCTGTTCGTTCTTTACTCACACGAAGAGAGAGTGGCCGATGATGAGAAGTGGATAAACTGGCAATTGTCTGTCAGGAACCCCCTCGGGTGTTGCTACCGTGAGGCACTCTCTCTTTGCTCAATTTATTTTCAATTTTTAGAGTGGGATCATACCTTTTGTTTAATTTTTATGTAAACATTAAACACATCATGACCCTATGGATTAGTGTCAAGGTACACATCTGAGGCAGTAGTATAAATTGGCCATGTAACTCTGCCATTGGTCGTAAGGAATTTGTTGTGAGGTGGGTTAGGCCTTTTTGTTGTTGAACAGTGTTAGAATGGGGGGCAGCAATTTCCCTTTGTTCATCCTTGGCCTCCTTATGATTGCATGACACATGTGACACAACAGACTCATGCCCCAGACAACCTCCACACAGTGAACACCAGACAATCATCCACCTTGTAACACGCTACCACAAACACACCCATGACAGCCTCTCAGGCTGTTTGTGCAACTCATACTGACAAAACGAAGCAGCCACACTTAACAGTGCGTGTACGTCCAACCAGGTCATGTGCCTCATACTGCACACACACTACTTCCAGCTGCACCACATTGTAGTGTATTACCTCGTTGACACAACACCACCACACATTGCCTACAATGCTGTAAGGTGGTAGTACGCAACCTCAGAACACCACTTCTGCCTAGCCATCACAGACGGATTGTCAGAATCCCACAGGGATCACACACCCAATCCAGGATTATGATTGGTCAGACTTAACGGGGTACACCCTCAGAGTCACATCCAACACCATGGACACACTCTGCATTGTCAAACATCAGAACAGCCAGTTTCACACCAGCATCCTGACCACCCTCATTGTAACTATCAACAACAGCTCTCCTATCCTACACACATAATTTGGCTAAGCCATCTATCAATCAATCGACTCATTAGTGAAAGGCACTACCTACCCGTGACGGTCTCAATGCGCTGGAGGGGTCTGCTACTGATCAAAACACCCTTAGCTTGAGCAGTATTGTGAAGGGCAGCAGGTCCTGGGTCTGTTGTTGACTTGTAGGGAGGGTGTTCCAGGTCTTTGAGTAGAGGTAGGAGAATGATCTGTCACTGTCTGTGTTTTTCCGGATGTGTGGCGAGAGCATGGTCGGTAGAGCCGAGGCTGCAGGTGGGTGTGTAGAAGGGGAGTCTGTGGTTGTGGTATGCTGGTCCTGCGTGGTGTAGAGCTTTGTGTGCGTCGATGTTGAGTTTGAAGCTGATGCTGTTGTTGACAGGGAGCCAGTGCAGGCCTCTCGGGTGTCTTGTGATGTGGCTGGGTTGTGGCAAACGAGGATCAGACGTGCCGATGTGTTCTAGATGCGTTGCAGCAGGCTCAGGAGTTTGGTTGTTGTAGCTGCATAGATGGCGTTCCCTTACTCAAGTCAGCTGGTGGAGAGGGGAAGGGTGACTGTTTTCTGTGTATTTGAGGTGAACCATGATAAGATCCTGCGGGGCATTCAGAGGGTGTTGAAGCAGGAAGCAGAGATGGCGTTGTCCTGCTTGTTAATGGGGAGTGAGGAGTCCAGGATGCCCCCCCAGGTTGTGTGCATGTTTGGTGGGTTATGGTGCTGTTCCTAGCGATGTTGGCCACCAGGAGTCGTCACAGGCTGAGCTGGTGGGGCCGAGGATGTGTTGCTCCGATTCTTCTGGATTATGCATCAGCCTGCTGTCCTTACTCCATTTTGCAACAGCCTTAATTCCTCCGTGGAGGTAGATTTTGCCAGTGTGTGAGTCTTTGGTGGGGGATATGATCAGCTGGGTGTAATTGGCGTAGAAGATGATATTGAGGCTCTGTTGTTGTGCCACATGGGTGAGTAGTGCCATGTGGATATTTAAGTCCGTTGGACTGTGGGATGATCCCTGTGTGACGCTGCGGATGGTGTCAGTAGTCTTGGACCAGTACTGTGGGAGGCAGATGCTCTTGGTTCTGCCGGTGGCAAAGGAAGTGGTCCAGTCCAGGGCACTCTCTTTGATTCCTGCGTCATGGATGCATACTGTTAGGGTGGCGTGGGAGACCGTGTGGAAGTCTGCTGAGAGGTCCGGATGGATGTGGGCGTCTGTTTCTCCTTTGTCCATGAGGATGCTGGTGATGGTGGTGGTGGTGGCAATGAGGGCGGTGTCCGTGCTCTGGTAGATGTAGGATCCAGACTGTGTTTGTTCTGATGTTGTTGTCTTTGAGTTAGCGGGTCAGCTGTCTGTTGATAATCTTCTAGGTGACTTGTTCTGGGAAGGGGAGCAGGGAGATGGGCAGGAAGTTCGAGAGGTATTTGTGGTCCACCTTAGGTTTATTCAGTAAGGCGGTGATCACGACATTCTCCAAGCTCCCAGTGAAGGTTGTTGTCTGGAAGGAGATGTAGGATTTTTTTACGGAGAAGGGGTGAGATGGCTTCTGTGGCTTGTTTTGAAAGGTAGATATGCCATGGCTCAGATGGGGATCCAGAGTGAATGTAGTCCTTGCTCATGATGATGTCTTCATTGCTGACGTTGTAGCAGGCAAACAGGTGAATTTAGTAGGTGTTGGTTGCAGGGGGGGTGTTCTCGGTTATGGATGTGGGGCTAGTGGAGTAGAAGCTTTTGTGTATGTCGATGATCTTACCGTGAGCTAAGTTGGAGTGAGTCACACAGGTCTTGTGATGGTGGAATGTTGTTTGCGCTGTATTTGGCTTTAGAGAGTTGAATAGCGATGTTGATGTGCTATTTTCTGTTGTGTGCGTTGCTGTCTAGCCGGTCCTTGATGGGTGTCCTGTTGTCGGTCCTGATGAGTTGGTGGTGTCTGCGGGTGGCACCTTTGTGTGCGTTGTAGCTTTCTGGTGATTGTTTGCAGTGCGTGCTCCTCTACAGCTTCCAACAGGTGCACTTGGAGGTCCTGGGTTATTTGGTGAACCATGCGGCAATGTTGTTGTTGTGTTAGGTGGCGGAGGACTTGAATGGGGCGAAGGTGTCTGCGCAGTCGGTGATCCACTGTTTGAGGCAGATGGCAGTGGTGTGGGGGTAGGTGGGGTAGGCTTGTGGGTCCAGAGTAAAGGTGGCTGTCAGTTAGAACTCATTGAGCTTGCCCCAGCAGCTGTGTGGCATGGTCTGTGTGCCGGGAGGTGTGGTGGGTTTCCTGAAGGTGAAGTGGACGCTTCTGTGGTCTGTCCAGTGGTGTTAGGTGGTGTTGTTGGATGAGACGTGTGGAGTTTATGCGAAGATGGGGTCCTGTGTGTGTCTAGCGGTGTGGGTGTGGGTTGTCACGAGTTGTTGTAATCCAATGTTGGCAAGGTTGTCCATCAGGGCGGTGGAGTTTACGTCATTGTTGTTGTGACGGTGAAAGTAAATTTCCCCAAGTAGGATGTAATCCGTGTAGGCGAGGGCATGCGTGCTGATGAGGTGAGCGATGGATTTGATGAATAGTGGTAGGACTCCAGGTGGTCTGTAGATGAGTGTTCCTCTGAGGGTGGTGTTTGTGTGGATCTGTAAATGCATGTGGTAGGTGGTTGGGAGTGTGTCGTTGGTGTTGGTAGTGACTCTGGGAGTGTTAATGTGGATGATGGCAATTCCTCCTACCACTCTGTCGGTGCGGTGTTTACGGTATTTGTCATTTCCATTGGGTATGTCTATGGTGATGTCTGTTGGCAAGGTGGTGTTCAGCCTGGTTACCATCCACAACATCAGCTAGCCCAACTACAACAACAACCTCTACACAGGAACAAGAACCTGACTTCCGGAGTACTTGTGGAAATCCAGGGTGCATGCACACACCTCATCCTCAACATCCCCTGCTGATGCTACATGACCATCCGCCTGAGATACCTACAATGGTCCCACAGTCAAATGCAGGTTCACCTTCATACTCATCAGCCACACTCAGTCGGCACTCCACAGACCCAGGCAAAATAAATGATATGGACGTCTACCATCTAACACCCTATTGCCCACAGTTCGTCTTGGCACCCTTGGCCAGGCCATCAATCTTCACATCCACAGTACAACAGCATGTGGCTGCTAGTTCTCATTCCTCATTACACAGATCCTGGTGCTCCCTCCGTGGAGACTTAGCCATGCTCTTGACACCTCACCCACTCTTCATTGCAGTATTTCAAGCAAACCCCATCTTCTGCAGTTAGTAACCATCACGGGTGGGTATTGCCATCCATGTATGTAGTTTTGGATGTCTTGTGACCTATGTGTGTCCACAGCCAGACTAAAATCCCAGTGTGTGGATGGCTAGAGTTTGCAGGAGACTGTGGCATTTGAAGACATTTCACCTCACAAATGTATTAGAATCTAGGTACAGACAAATACATCAATGCTTTTTGTGCTAGTTAGATTTATTTTTGACTCTTGTGTGTGTAACGTGAGTAGGTGATGTACAACATGGGGGGAATCCAAAGTTCACAGCGGGAGATGTGATGCCTTACAGTATGAGTCAACAGAGTCCAGGCCACAGTGCTTGGCATCATTGGGCACACTGCGACTAGCAAGTCCATGTGGGAGAGTCTGAAAGTCAATAGGGTGATGCTGTTGCACACAAAGGCAATATGCCAGACCAGATGACCTGGGAGTTGTGCATGGCCCTATGCCTCTCAACGTCTGGAGCGTGGATGACCCACCTTCCTTGGGGGACCCTCACGTGCAGGCCTTGACGATGCATGGGATTCTCCGTCTGACAATTCCACCTCCTCCTCCCTCCCTGTCCCTGTCCCTGTTGTTGGTCTTTGCCTAGATGTTTCAGGCCTTGTGACACAGGGAGGGTGCTGCATGTTGACAGTGATCAGATGGAGTGATTGGTTAATTTCCCGATGCACCGTCATGAGCTCATCCAGTCTTGCCTACATCCGTCCCTGGTGTCGTTATTGACTGGCATGTAGCTCGGCCTGCTGATTGGTCATTTTGTTGAGGGTCTCCACTACCAGGCTGAACTCCCTGGTGTCCAGCCTGTATTCATCCATGATGTTTCGGAGTTCTGCCATACCGGGCCCTGCAGCTTGCTGGTCAGGTTCTCGCCTCCGCCTTGCGCCACTCCCACCA
Organism: Lissotriton helveticus; assembly: GCF_964261635.1. Classification (NCBI taxonomy): domain Eukaryota; kingdom Metazoa; phylum Chordata; class Amphibia; order Caudata; family Salamandridae; genus Lissotriton; species Lissotriton helveticus. The sequence continues at coordinate 406,827,733 of NC_136070.1, forward strand.
CCCCTGCCCACACAAGCCGGGCCTGCGTTTGTGGGCACATCATGTCGACGGGACCCATGAGTGCTGGCAGTGGAGGTGTCGTCGGCCACCTCATGGGTGCCCGGCGAACCATGTCCCTCAATGTCAGACTGGCTCTGTTGTGTATTATGGGCAGGGCTCCGAGCTGTCTGCTGGGATGTGGCAGGAATGGGTGTGGTGGTTGGCACAGATGTATCTGTTCCAGCTGCTGCAGGGTTTTGGGATCCAGAGGGGCCTGGTTGGTTGGGGTCATCCACAGTGTGTTGAGAGGCCTCGCTGACGGTGGGGTCAGTGCCGTGCTGGGCCTGGGACTGGGATCCTTCTCCCCCTGGTTGGGGGTAGTTTCCACACATTCCCCTGTGGGTGTGAGAGACAAACACTGTTAATGCACTATCATGCAACATCCAAATTTATTATCCATTGTCATTAGCAATGTCACCCCTGCTTTGGATTGTTGAAATTGTTAACTTGTGTATGTGTATGTTGTGGGCCGAGATTGACATGTGCTCAGGGGTGCTTGACATGTTGGGTACTGTTTACGATGACTGTCACAGCCATTGCTGTGGCTTGTGTCGCCAGCACCACACAGATCCTGCTGTGCTCTGTGTGACCCAACCTGCACAATGCAGTGTCAATAATTATGCCTGGTTCAAGCATGCACAGGGTTTTAATGCAGCATGTTGATGATGGCGACTGAGTGGAATTTTTCTGATTTCATCCAGGAACTTTAGAGAGGGGTTGCAGTGCCGTGACTGCCACCCACTGCCAACCCCCCAGGACCAGTACACCCTCTTCAGGCAGAGGGCTTTAGGACGTGGCACTTCTCCGGGATGCATTACCTTGTCAATACCCAGGTCCATGGGGCTACTTGAGTGCATCCACAGCATCACAAAGCTGTGGCAACAGCATTGTGTGAGAGGCACAATGGACTTGTGATTCAGCACTGTGCTTTATTTGTTTGCATACGTCATCTGATGAGTATTTTTGAGGTTGTGTTACATGACAATTGTGACAGTGGTGCACTCCATTGTCTGTCCCCAGGGGCTCAGTTTCTATAAGGGGTGTGTGTGACAGGCCATGGTAGTAGTTCGAGTCCCTCGTGGTGTGTCTGTCCCCCAATGAAGCATGCTGCCATGATAGTGTTTGTGAGTTCCTGTGCAGGACATCAGACCTTGTCCTGGTGTTAGTGTTTGCACTGGTCACAGGAGGTCCTTGTGCTGCCTACACCAGGGCCCAGTGTCAGCTATCTTGTCAGTACTTTCACACTCACTGTGCATTGAGCATGGTGCATGGGTGTGTACCTGGGCCATATGGATTGAGTGCAGCCTCCTACCATACACCTTGCACCCTCTTACCCTCCCCCTTGCAGCCTCCTGCCACTCCACTTGCACCCCCCATACTGTTAGGCACTGCTGGGAGTCATCGCCCCACCCCCATACTGTTTGGCACTGCTGGGAGTCATGGCCACACCCCCCACACCCACCCATACTGTTAGGCACTGCTGGGAGTCATGGTCATACCCCCACACCCCCCCCCCATACTGTTAGGCACTGCTGGGAGTCATGGCCACTCCCCCATACTGTTAGGCACTGCAGGGAGCTATGGCCACACCCCCCACACCCACCCATACTGTTAGGCACTGCTGGGAGTCATGGCCACACCACCACACACCCACCCATACTGTTAGGCACTGCTGGGAGTCATGGCCACCCCCACCGCACACCCCCATACTGTTAGGTACTGCTGGGAGTCCCCCCAGGTTACATGAGTTGTTTGTTTACTCACCAGGCTCAATGGCTCCTACAATTCCGTGCACTCCCACCCGTGGTAGCAGGGCCATGACTTTCTCCTCCCAGGGATGGTATTGCGCAGGTTTGTGGGGAGGCCCACCTCCAGTGTGATGAACGTTGGCATAGTCCTCATCCATCTTGTGCTTGACCATCCTCCGCAGATCGTACCACCTGTTCTGGCAAACCGCCCTGGTGCGCCTGATGGGTGCAACAGCATTGACATTCTCAACGATCCTCTCCCACATGCGTGTCTTATCAGCTATGATGGTCTGTCTGACCAATGCACCAAACAGCTGTGGAAAGACTCTGATGACTTCATCTGTAAGGATCTCCATCTCTGGGTTAGTGAACTTTGGATTCTTTGGTGTGGTCATGGTGTGGGGTGTATGTGGTTGGGGGGGTGATGGTGTGTATGGATGAGGTTGTGTGGGTCTGATTGTGAAGGGAGTGGTGTGTGTGAATGAGATAGGGTGTATGTGTGAAGGTGTATGGCTGCAGTTGTTGGTCTGTGTCTTAGCCCAAATAGGTATGTTGCAAAGGATGATGGGTTGTATGTGTGGGCCCTTTTATTGGTCCATTTGTGGGTGTGGCTTATTTTGATTTTTTTGTGGGTGTGTAATAAGGGGTGGTTGTGACTTGGGCCCTCTGTTTGCCTGTTTTGATGTGGCCAGGACATGGATTTCCTATGGTGTGTAGACTGTAGACTTGTTTTGTGGGGTGTGCGAGTCATATTTGTGGGTGCGGCTGGCAGTTACGGTCGTTTATCTGGCCCGGGGTACGTGTACACTTGATTGTGGGGTGTTCGAGTCGTATTTGTGGGTGCGGCTGGCTGTCACGGTCGTTTATCGGGGCCGGGGTACATGTACGCTTGATTGTGGGGTGTGCGAGTCGTATTTGTGGGTGCGGCTGGCAGTTACTGTCGTTTATCGGGCCCGGGGTACGTGTGCGCTTGATTGTGGGGTGTGCGAGTCGTATTTGTTGGTACGGCTGGCAGTTACGTTCGTTTATCGGGCCCGGGGTACGTGTTCAATTGCTTGTGGGGTGTGTGAGTCGTATTTGTCGGTGCGGCTCGCTCATACGCGATGTTTTCCGTACGAATCGTGCTTCATGCAGGACTACGTTTGCCCGTACAAATCGCGTACTTGGTCCCTGGTCAGGATTTGTACAGCATATTTACAAATCGTATGGTTGGAGTTCCGACGACATTTCGTACGGGTTTTCGATTGTGGTTCGTACGGTTCGCTGATATTCGTACGTATTTTCGGACTTCGGATCATACTATGCAATTCGGACTTTTTTTTTAATAGGTACGGAAACGGCTACGAATAAGAATCGTACCACGGTTTTTCATCCCGAATCGGAATCGACCCCATAATGTTAAAATAAATTAAACATATCCATATAAATTAATATATACTTACTTCACATAGTGCAACATTAGGGAAAGCATTGGATAGCGTAGCGGGTAAAAATTACTATTCCCACTCCAGAGAGTGCAACAGTAGGGAAAGCGCTGGATAGCGTAGGGGTAAAACTTTCTATTCCAACTCCAGGGAGTGCAACAGTAGGGAAAGCGCTGGATAGCGTAGAGGTAAAAATTACTATTCCCACCACAGTGAGTGCAACAGTAGGGAAAGCGCTGGATATCGTAGGGGTAAAAATTACTATTCCCACTCCAGTAAGTGCAACAGTAGGGAAAGTGTTGGATAGCGTAGGGGTAAAAATGACTATTCCCTCTCCAGTGAGTGCAACAGGAGGGAAAGCGTTGGATCGTGTATGGGTACAAATTGCTATTCCCACTCCAGGGAGTGCATCAGTAGGGAAGGCGCTGGATACAGTAGGGGTAAGAATTTGTATTCCCACTTCAGAGAGTGTAATAGTAGGGAAAGCGCTGGATAGCGTAGGGGTAAAAATGACTATTCCCACTCAAGTGAGTGCAACAGGAGGGAAAGCGTTAGACAAAGTTGATGTTAAAAATAACATACTTATAAATGAAATATATTTTGTAATTAAATAATGATTTATTAATAAATTTAGAAAAAAAAACTTCAAATATATCTAAAATAATAATTACTTTAATAATATTAAATACTTCCCACCCTACTCCCCAATTAAAACACAACACACTTCACATAAAATTTCACACAATTAAATTAATTTTAAATTAATCAATTAATACAAATTAATTTGCAATTAATAATGTGAAAATATCAATAACAATAACTAATATGTAATAAAAAGTCAAAACCAATTAATAATATTTTATAACAATAATAAATGAATAATACATACCAAACAATAAATAGCAATACCTATAAATAATATTTAATAAAATTAATAACCAATTAATGATTAACTGACACTTTTTTTATCAATACTCTATTTTTCTTAATTACTGAATTACAAATAATTTACTTCCTGCCCTATTCCCCTATAAACCCACAACCCACTCCAAAAATAAATTAATACAAATAAAATAATTATCAATTAATAATAGTTAATTACAATGAATAATTAATTAACAATATATTAATTATTTATAACAATAATTAAAAATTAATAATTGTTTAATTAAAATTCCATTGCTTCCCACCCTATTCCCCTTTAAACCCACAACCCGCTACAGAAATAAAACACAAAATGTAATTACAATAAGTTAATATTTCCTAAAAATTATGATTTAATTTAGTATAATTAAATTACTTCCCACCCTATTCCCCTATGAACCCACAACCTGCTACGGTAATAAAATGCAAAATTTACTTTAAAAAAATTACTAATTTCTATAAAATGTATACATATATTTAAAAAAACAGTACAATACTTAAAAAATATAGAACACATACATATTAAATACATACTAAAATACATAACTCTCATATCAATTTTGATATTATTAACATCGATAATTTAACTATCGATATTACTAATATGGGTATTTGCAACATCGATATTTCTTACCTTAACTTCCGACTTTCCCCTGTCATTGTTGACTCAGCCAAATCTCTTTACTCACCCTAGACGCGCATCTGAACATGAAAACTCATATCAGCAATGTGTTTAAGGAAGTGAATCAGCTTATGAAGATACTCAGGAATCTCAAACCTTTCCTCCCACAAACTGACTTCAAGCAAGTGGTTCCAAGCGCTTGTTATGCCGAGGTTAGACTATGGCAGTGCTACACTCTGTGGCCTCCCCAAATATACCTTGACCCCACTAAGAGCTTCACTTAATGCGGCGGTCAGACTGGTCACGGGGACCAAAAGAAACAAGCACATCTCCCCAGTCTTAAAATCCTTAAATTGGTTGGCCTATGAAGCAAGAATTCAGCTAAAGGTTGCCTGTCTATCTCACAAAGCCCTCCATATCAAAACCCCTAGTTATCTAGCGCAAAAGCTAGAATTATCCGGAGGGGCAGACCTTCTCGGACTGCTAAATCTCTCCTCCTTAAATCTCAAATCTTTTGCAAAAAGAGAACGTGTCACCGAGCTTTCTCCGGCTCTGCGCCAAAGATCTTGAACTCTCTCCCACCGGAAATACGCAGAATCTCCTCCAAGGTTGCCTTCAAATTGGAAGTAAAAAGATTCCTCATGAACAAGTTTCTACCTTAAAAGGGTCTCGAATCCTCTGCTCTAATGCTATGGACCAACACCCTAAGTCCTGCGTTTGGTGTTATTCTGCTGTACTAGTCACTTGCTCCCCTCCCAGCTCGTTATGTTACAGTTTTTATCTTACCCTTATTGTCCCTTTCGATTGTAACCTTTTGGTTAACATGCATCTGTGATTTGTTTAAGTTGGTAGCCCCTCTGACGATTGTACTGCTACTATTATCTTCCTTTCCCTCAAATTGTAAAGCGCTCTGATATCCTTCGGGATCATGTTCGCGCAATATAAAACTTTATAAATAAATAGATAAAATACTTACATTCGATATTCTGAGTGTAGATATTCTTGATTTCGATATTTTGTCCCTACGATATTTAAGACTCGATATAACTGTGCTTCAGTATTTAAAAATCGATATTTTGACTGTCCACCGCCCTGGGTACCTCCAAGCTCGAGGTAAGCTGCATGAGCACTTTCATGCTTGTGCCACAATTTTGAAATTGGGCAGTGACGGTTTATTAACCTAGGATCCATGGAAGTTTTGCAAACAAAACAAACTCACCAGAAAGTTTGTCCAACAGCTAAAAGGCACCTCCATATCCTGGCACCAAGTCCACTTTGAATAGGTTGTTGTGCGCGACCAGTAGCGAAATGTAAAAGGCAATAAAAAACACACCATCAAAAGTTACAGGCAGAGTCCAAACCATCAGTGGCTGCGAAACACAACCCAGGGCTGAGAGAAATGTTGAGCTTATAGAATGCCAGATTACTCAAATAAATGAGAGGGGCCCCTTATCACCAAAGGAGTAGGGCACCAATTAGACCTAAGTCAGAAAAAAAGTCCAGTATGGGTCACACAGAACACCAATAATTATACACTCAACCAAATAAACATATCACCAAGACATAACACCCCTACCATCAAAGGATCAAGTGCTTAACAATAATATATACAAATATTTTATTAAAATTAACCAACTTGTCGTCCCACATAGAAAATATTTTCCATACAGTTAAAAACTCTTCTTCAAAGATAAAAACAAATTATCCAATTTATAATGCACAACAACCATACATTAAAAAAACAAAATTCAGTGCAATATTGGGAGAACCTGCAAGAAAGTTCTTTCTTGACATAGAGAGACAAATTCATCTGACAAAGAACATACAATCTTCTACAAATATGTGATTTGTTTTTACATCAAACGTCCTCTTAGTCTAACATGTGTCTCTCTCTGTAAGCATCAATGCATTTTGGTGGTTGCTAGTGGTTGACCGCCACCTTCTTCAGGACAAGAGACGATATCTCCCAAACAGAATTTGAATCTGTACATAACCATACAAATATGAAAATATATAAAAAAAACAGTTAAACCTTGATGTAAACAAACATAGACATTGCTTATATCTAGGTGATACTTCTAAACTTTCACACATTTGTTCCCACAAAGGACACATTTTAGTCTTATAGTATTAAATGTAGCAGCAGTTAAATACCAAGTAGGCATCTTGTGTTACTTAAAAAATAAAAAGATAAACTTGAGAAGGGAGTCCTAAGTATATTAAAAAAAACTTCCAACAACTTTTTACAGTTTTATAGTATTAATGACTCATATTCACAAAAAACAAATGGTCAGACTCATATATCCATCTTGGCCAGGCTTATAAGTACCTTTTTTTGTGTTTCCGGATCTCTGTTATAGAAAATAGACCAATCTCACCTCAAAGCCAGTATAGGGGGTATACAAGAAACCCCCCTCTCATTCGGACACCTTGGTTTCTAACGCTCTAAAAAGAATACAGATATCCTATCGGATATAAGGTTACTAGAAAACCAATTTATAGGACGAATATTTTATTTTTATGATAACCGATTTGTCCATTACCTTCAATTTCTATATTTCAGGTCCCAATGAATAGGGGAACTTTACACGTTTGAATCTTTAAGCTGGAGATATAGAAAATAACGTATAAAGTACCTGGCCCACCTGGCGAAGTTCTCTGGTGGCGCCTTTGTCTTTTTTGGGGGCATTTCCTGTGGCTGCACTTGTGTTCGTTTGCCCGCACCTTGCGCTAGCTGTTTCCCCGCTGCCGCAGTCCTCTTCCATTGGGACGCAGCCGCTGTTGGGGACCACAAAGACCATCAGCCCTAGCGGCCGGAAGCCGCCTGTGTACGCTACGCGCCTGGAGGCGCATAAAACTGAGCTCACATCCCGGCGGAGTGGGGGGGCCTACCTGGTGAAGTTCTCTGGCGGCGCCTTTGTCTTTTTGGGGGCATTTCCTGTGGCTGCACTTGTGTCCGTTTGCCCGCACCTTGCGCTAGCTGTTTTCCCGCTGCCGCAGTCCTCTTCCATCGGGACGCGGCCGCTGTTGGGGACCACAAAGACCATCAGCCCTAGCGGCCGGAAGCTGCCTGTGTACGCTACGCGCCTGGAGGCGCATAAAACTGAGCTCACATCCCGGCGGAGTGGGGGGCCTACCTGGTGAAGTTCTCTGGCGGCACCTTTGTCTTTTTGGGGGCATTTCCTGTGGCTGCACTTGTGTCCGTTTGCCCGCACCTTGCGCTAACTGTTTCCCCGCTGCCGCAGTCCTCTTCCATCGGGACGCGGCCGCTGTTGGGGACCACAAAGACCATCAGCCCTAGCGGCCGGAAGCCGCCTGTGTACGCTACGAGCCTGGAGGCGCATAAAACTGAGCTCACATCCCCGCGTCGCGGGACGCGCGTGGGCAGCGCTGGGCTGAGTCCGGGAAGAGGGCGGGCCATCTGTTGCCATTCCGAGGCCAGACGAGGCCGGGCCTGGCCACCCCCCTGTAATCTGCGACTACGGTCTTGGACTTTTATGTAAGCTAAGCAATTTGTTGCTCTAATTGACTACCACCAAGGTGTACAATTGTATAGATCCCAGTGTTGGAGGGAGAAATAATCACTACTAGTAGAAACACCTAGCTTAGTGACATTAGTAAGGTGACCCGCAATGGGGGAGTAGGGACTACCGGGACTCTGGATGCCTATTTGAAACAGGCCGTTATTGAAGTGGGAAAGGAGATTGAGCTTGCAGAAAGGAGACTTTCAACCGAGCCTTTTTCCACATTCCCGAAACTGGCTGATACCCCTGCCATGAGTGGTGGGAACGAATTGCAGGGCTCCCCACAAGCACACACGGTCACCCCCAATAGGGCCACAGCACTGGTTACTAGCCCGAGTACACCCTCAGTGTGCACCTTACCTTCTCCTCTTAAAACACGCACCAGGCAGTTAAGGGCCACTACTTGTCCCACCAATCGGGACCCACCAGGGAAAAGAAAGGCCAATAGTGCCCCTAAAGGCAGTAGACTCGGTGCAAAACAGGCAAGGATAGGGAACTCTGCATCTGGGTCGGGGCCCCAACAGGACACAGTAGCTAGCTCAGTGACCATGCCTGTTATTCAGGGGGGGTCTAATTGTACCACTCATGTTGCACATGATACCATGGGCGGTCTTAACCTAGAGCTATTAAATCTACTGGAGGACAGATTGCGAGTGCTATTTGCCCCTGTTATGGATAAACTGGTTTTGATAGACCACAGACTTGAGGTCCTCGAGGAGCGGCTTCTTAAAGATCAATCTGCCCCATACGTTAGACGCAAAAGCAATGTTAGTCCTAGTTATGATACAATTCCAATACAGCCAGGTCCTAGTAAAGCCCCTCTGGGCCAGGCTGCTCTAACTACTAATAATAGTGCGCTGCCTCTAAATAACCATTTAGGAGCAATCCCTAGATCTAGGGACCCACCGGGTAGTTCTGGCCCTACAAATAATGGCCCATCAAATGAACAACCACTCTTACTCCCCCCTGAGGCCTGCCCCTACACCCTCATATTGGCTAACGTCCCCAAAATATCTAACGATAGGGTAGAACACTGGACGTCACTAAACAAAAAAGTACTCCATCACTTGAATTCAAAAACAGTTCTAGGACAACACCTTTTTAGGAACTTCAAGATGGCTAGAAGGGTGGCCTGGGTGGGGAAAACCAAGAAAAACCTGTCGGGGGATTGTGTTGTGGTAAATTTCTCCTCTCCCCAACTGGTGGACCACATATTGAGACAGGCAGGTTCATGTAGGATACATAATGATTCTATTAACATTCTTCCACTGGGTTACTTCTAGCCTCCTACCCCAGCCCCGGGGTTGACTAGAAGAGAGCCTAGTGTGCAGCCCATAAATGACCAAACTACTCTAATACACCATGGGCTGGCCAGAAGTAAGTTTAATGGACAGGTCATTAATGACTTCTACGTTCCCACACAAAATAGATATGAGTCCCTCAGCAACCTTGAAGAAAATGACTGACTGGTCTTTCCAGTGACAGATGACCTCACGCTATCCAGGGGGACAGCAGCCACTGAGGGGGCCTCTTTACTGCGTATGCCAGTAGGGGCTACTCAGGCTGGGACCAGATTTCTTAGCTGGAACATTGCGGGATTAAACTCCTAATCAAATGACCCAAAATGGAGTTCCTGCCTTATAGAGTGCGATATCATTGGGCTCCAAGAAACTTGGGACACCAAAAACACCTTTCTCCTGGATGGATACGCTGCGTTTTGGTCACCGGCAGTAGTATCCCCCATGGGTAGGGCGAAGGGAGGGCTCTTAACTTTAATTTCCCTGAAAATTAAGGGAACTTATACCTTGGTAGAAACAGGAACACCCTACTGTTTGGCTGTCCAAATTTAAAGTAAAGCTGCTGGTATTTGGCCTGTAGTCAATTTCTATAATTCCTTTGATAAGGCTTATTTTAATGAACACTTAGTCATTCTCCGTGATTTTTTAGATTCATATAGCAAAAATATTGCAAGTTGTTATTCGGTTATAGTAATGGGTGATTTTAATGTCCATTCCTGTAAAAAAAACTGCTATGTTTGGGACTATTTGGGATCTGCGGAGCATGAGAACTTACACTTTGAGCATACCCCAGCGGGGACATATTTGGAGGAACTGTTGGTGGGTAATGACCTGATTTCCCCAAGACAATTAAGGGGGGAAATTCCAACCTTTAAAGGAAATGGTCAGGGATCGACCATTGATTATATTTTTGTAAACACCGCTGTGGAAAGCAGGGTAACCCAATACAGTGTTTCCTGGTCAATTCACAGCGACCATAATCCGGAAACGCTGTTATTGTACGACAATTTAAAGAAAGCGGACAAAATACATATAACAGCTGCCAAGTTAGATATCAGACCCATTGACCAGGCCTGACGATTAAAATGGTGCCGGGTGGTCCCCAAAGAGTTTCACGAAAATTCACGAGCAAAGGTTGGGCATGACATTTCCCTTTGCCTTACAGATGGTAAACTAGACCACGAGGTCCTGGAGGCCTACACTGCCATCTGTAATCAGATCAGCTGTGACCTAAAAATCTTAGGCAAGGGCCGGGAAAGGACAGGGGAGAAGTGGTTCGACCACAACTGCTCAGCAGGCCACCGTGAGTTGCTGGCAGCATTGAAATCCGTACCCCCCAATAAATCAAAGATCGCCTCTCTTAGGAAACCATATAAAGAGACACTAGAAAAGAGAAAAAAGGAAATTAGGGAGGATGCTTGGAATGAGCTCCTGTCTGTTGATGTGGTGAAAAATAGTGCCAAATTTTGGGCGGTGGTAAACAAGCCCTTCTTTCAAGATACAAAAAACAGCGAGCTTGATTGCGGGATACAGGAGGAAGGCTGGCATAGACATTTTAAGCAGGTATATGAGGGTGAACGAAATCCTGCAGACCCTATTTTTAAAATTGAAAAATACGCTTTGTCCTTTACAGAGTCAGATGTATTATTAGCGATAACTCAAATGATGAGCAACAAGGCCCCGGGACCAGATGGGGTTCCGGTAGACCTTTTTAAATCAGACATCAAGACATGGTCAAAAATTCTGTACAACGTGTTTGTAAACGCCTGTCAATTGGGCTTGCCAAATACATGGGCAAAATCAGTAATAGTACCAATTTTCAAGAAAGGCAACAGAGGGGACCCAAGTTGTTATCGTCCGATATCACTTATAGACTCCTCTGTAAAGGTATTAGGAAGGGTTGTGCTCAGCCAATTAACTGGTTGGCTGGAGGCGTCGGGCTCATTATCTGTAGCGCAGTATGGCTTCAGAAAAGGTATGGGCACGATAGACCAATGCTGAAATTTGCAGTTGCTAATAGGAAAATATACAGTGGCAAAGAAGGGAACACTCCTACTGGGCTTTATGGACCTGTCCTCGGCCTTTGACCGAGTAAACAGGTCAAAGTTGTGGCCTATTCTCCTAACTTTGGGAGTTGATAGAAACATCGTCCACTTCTTAGCTGATTTGCACAGGGACCTATCCGCCACTGTAAGATATGACCAACAGGGTAACTGCACTGAAGGGATCCCGATTACTTTGGGCGTTAGACAGGGCTGCATACTGGCACCATTGCTCTTCACATTATATATCAATAGTTTAGATCATACATTAACTGCCTCTAGCAAGGACATCCCCCGTGCAGGGAAACGTATGATTTCCGCATTGCTATATGCAGATGATGCCGCACTTTTAGCTAGAACGGTGATGGGACTTCAGTTACTTTTAAATTCCTTTGCAGCCTTCATGAGATCATTAGATCTGGGTGTGAATTTTGCTAAATTTCATGTTATGGCTATTGGGCAGAGAAATTTAAAGGTGAGAACTACCCATACCTAGGAGTCTTATTTGACGACCGGGGCACCTGGGGAACTCAAATCCTTGCCCAAAAAAATGTCTTGCTCAGGACCACGTCGGCCGTTCTAGGATTTACCAGGAAATTGGGAGCAAGTCCAATGAAGGCACTTTTTCAAATATATAGAGCAAAGTGCCTTTCACTTGCAATGTACGGGGCAGACTTGTGGGGCATTAAAAATGTTAAGGCGATCCAGGCAGTTGAGGACAGGTTCCTAAAAAATTTGCTATCTCTCCCGCAATCAACATCCAACTATATTGTCCATCAGGAATGCGGAATCGGCTTTGTGGAAGACGCAATGGCAGTAGCCCCGCTCCTGAAATGGATAACGACCTGGCTAAACCCAGACCTAACATTAAATCATAAAATCCTGAAAGATTGCATGGCACTCGATTACGGGCACTGTATTCCTTGGCTTATCTATGTTCATAAGCTCTCGCATAAGCTGGGTATACCAGAACTTTATAATAACCCAGATAAACTATCTAAGGCAGACATAAAATGGGCTAAGGATGCATACCACCGTATTGCTACCACAGATAGAGAAGATAGAGAGCTGGGTAAGGCAACCGTAAGGGCGCACCAGTTGCGAATAACTACACCGCATATGGAACCATATCTGGCTATCGTCACAAATCCTAATCACCGTTTCCTATTGACAAGATTTAGATTGAACCAACTTCATTGTTTGATCGGTGATAAGCCAGGCTGGAAGAGGGTCGATGACCTCGGGGTCTGTTCTTGTGACAATTTTTCTGAGCCGGATACCCTGCACTTTATGTTCTTCTGTGACCACCTCACTGATATCAGGAAGCGCTTTATTATCCCAATCCTAGCTAACAAGGGTTTCATGCAAGCTAGTCCAGCCCTACTTTACCTCCAAATGCTGACAAATGTCTGGGACATTTTTAATATTGCCAACTTCCTTGCTGCTGCTGTTAGAATCCTAAAGAGATTGAACTAATACCATGAAATCTTGTATGTTTTTTGCAATGTAGTCCCAAGATGAATTAAGCATGAATGGTTTTATTTGTAAATATGTCTATGGTATTGTTTTTAATCGTTTTTCTTAATCATGGTTTTTTATTCATTGTGAAAAACTGTTTTATAGTATGCTTTTATGGTTTTGTACTTTAACCGAATAAAGTGAAATTGACTGACTGTATAAAGTACAAATCTCTTTTCTGTCTTATCACCCCCAGTTAGTATCTCATACAGTGTTGTTACTATTAATGAAAATCCTGATTACCTTTATAGTTTAATTTGTATTATTGAAGAACCTTGTCTTTCTTTTTCTCCATCTACGAGGTACGAAATATTACTTTCTGCTTTATCGACAGGACCTCATATTCCTTTTTATGAGAATCGTTTGCAATCTGAAAAAATAATCGTAAGAATATCCATGTTTTAACATTCTTCTTATATCTTGTTGTACCTCTCACCTAAAGCTAGTACTAATCCTATATTTATCCAGACTAATTGCAATTGCATAACAAAAATAAATTAGGCTGTTACGAGGCATAGATTATTTTCCTCCCATTTGCCACCTTTCACCATTTATTTAAAAAAAAACTCGTACTAATCCTGTAATTGGCAAGACTAGTTGTGCCTGCAAAACCAAGTGATTTAGGCTGTTTAGAGGCATTGGTTATTTGCCTCCCATCCTTACTCATCGCCTAATCCCACATCCATAAAATATACCACAATACTTTCGTACTCGCCAATCCAACCCAAAAACGTATATATAGATCTGGGATCCTAATAAGTATCATTGCATGTCTTTCACAGCAGTGCACAACCTCTACATACTCAGTTATCCCGCTCTTACCAGAAAAAAAAAACTATCGTCCTGTCTAATGGTCAAACTCCATCTCACTATATGCTAGCGGTATGCTGTATTGTCTCTGACCTTCAAACTGCACTCATACGGGGTAAAAATGCCTCTGTTCTGTCAAGAATCTTAGCCGTATGTGCGAACGGAGGCCTTTAAAATCTAAAACGCGTATCATGTGATATTCTACATCAGTGACATTAGCGTTTACATCCGTATCAACCAGGAAGTAAAACACACCTTGCCTCGTTTGTAATCATTGCTCTTGCAGCCATCTTTCCCTAATTCATTCCATATACTTCTGAATGAGTGTGAATAAATCACGCAATATAATCCAGGTTGTTCTATTTAAAAAAAAGGTTTTTTTTATTATTCCCTTTTCTTTAGTTCTATTCCTCCTTTAATTTCTTATAATAGATGGCAAAAAACTCTAATTTATGTGGAGATATATACTTCTAAATCAATATGAAAAATCATGCAATGTGGTCCAGATTGTTCTAAAAACCTTTTTTTCCTTTTCCTTAGTTCTATTCCTCTTTTAATTTCTCATAAGCAATGGTAAACAACTTGAAATCATTAGAGATGTGACATTTTCAGATTTCCCTGCACCTTCCGAACATGACATCTCTGTCTTAAGTTAGTCATCCAGATACTATAAATCTCATTCTCATCTTTTGTATCCTTCTGGTACAGTTATTTCATTATATGTCCCCCACTAGGTGTTCCTATTCCTCTTTCGAATTAAGGCCATTCCGAAAAGTATTACGCCAATAAATATACCACTGTTCTCTGGGTTTTTGTTTGAGGTCAATATTCCCCTCTCGCTTACCATGCTAATTTTCTCCAAAATGAACCAGGCAATATCTAAATCACTATGTCCCATTTCAAGAAAATGATTCTAATGGCAGACCTATGCCCTTGTAATTTTATTCGGAATACCCTACTCGTATCTCCCATGTAGCCATGACACATGGGCCCCGCAGGAGATACACTATATTTTTACTCTTGCAGTTGATAAGGGTCCTACATTGTATGTGGCAATCATTATGTTCCAAGGACCTAGACTCAATACAGAGACCACATATATTACAATTGCCACACTTAACATTGCCAATGGCTGATTTATTGTCTAATGTTCTCTGGGCATTCCGGGTGCACTCCCTATAAGTGTGAACCTGTTCATTCCTCAAATTCTTATTCTTTTTTATTTCAAAGAGAGGTCTTTCGAATTTATTCTCCTCTTCATCATTAACAGTATGGCAATTACTGTTGATTAAATTTTTAATTCTGTTGCTTATCTGGGAAAAATTGCTTACAAAGACTATCTTCTTCATTTTTTTCTTCCTATGACAAGCATTATTTAGCATACTTTCTCTGTCATAGAACCTTGCTCATTTACAAGAGTGTGAAATAATTTTTTTGGTAGCCCCTATACTTAAATTTCTTTTTTATGGATTCAGCATGTTTATAAAAATATCCAATATTCTTACAATTTCTTCGCAATGGAAGAACTTGGCTGAAGGGGTGGTTATCCCTTTGTGACTTGGGGCGGAAGCTCGAAAAGTGGAAAGGTGTTTTTGGCCATAGGTTTGGTGAATAATTCCACCTCCAAGGCCCCATCCTTCACTTTAATATTAATATCCAAGAAATCCACTTCCGATCTACTGCATTGAGATGTAAATCTTTGATTGGGGCCGCCTATATTCAACCAAAGCAGAAACTGCTCTAGCAGTTCGATGTCACCTTCCCAAATGAAAAAAATATCATCTATATAGTGGTACCAGCCCGCTACATTTTCTAAAAAAGGTGCCATTTCATTATATATATGGGTCTTCTCGAACTTGCCTATGTAAAGACATGCTAAGCTTGGGGCACAGGTGGAACCCATGCTGGTCCCATTCTTTTATTTGAAGAGTGAGTCTTTGAATAAAAAAATATTATTTTTTAAAACCATCTTGGTGCATTCAACTATAAATTCTTTGTTGACTCCTTCCAGGTCTAGATCATTAATGCCTCTTCGAATGACAGCTACTGTAGCGTCCTGAGGGATGTTTGTGTTGAGAGACGCAATGTCCAGAGTAACTAGACACTGAGTCTCCCCATCAAACCGTTTCACTTCAATTAGAGAGATAATGTGAGAAGAGTCCCTCACATATGATCTAAGTCCACTGAATAGTACTCACTTAAAGGCTCCATCAGTGAGTTTATACTACTAACTATGGGCCTCATGAGAGAATTTTCGTAATTATGATGTATTATCGGTTATCCATAAAGCGTGTGGATCCTATGGTCTGTGTTATGTGAAAATCTGAATTCTTCCTCATATGTCCAGTTTTTTCCTTTGACATCAGTCAATAGCTTTAAACAGTCCCTAGCTAAGGTGGTAAGTCTACTTCCTTGAACAGGTTCGTAGTGTTCCTCAACAATCAACATCTCCACTATTCTATCCTCGTAGTCACTAGTATTAAAAACCACGACACCCCGCCTTTGTCAGGAGGTTTTATTGTCAGACTTAAGTCTTCTTTCAATGACATTAAGGCATTTCTCTCTGCTCATATTGTGCGTGAAAGGTCTAAGGTTTTCAGATAAGATTTTATGAATTCCACTCTTTACTGCCTTTTCAAAAACTTCAGGATTTTTTCCAACCATCGCCAGAGATGTCATGAAGGAAGATTTTGGTTTCATGCCAGACCTATTGTTTGTTTCTTTTTTAGGTTGACCCTCAAAAAATCTTTTTAATCTTACTTTCCTGAAGAATGATTACAAATCTTCTTCCAATTGATATTTGTTAATATGAGTTGAAGGGGCAAAACTTAAACCTTTTGCCATCACACTAATTTCTATATTGGTGAATATTCTACTAGACAAGTTGATTACTGGTGCTCAATCGGACGCCAGTATCTTTGATTCCTCGTCCGTAGATATTCTTTTTTTTTTTTTTTTTTTTTTTATTGAACAAGGCAGTAGGAATTTATAAAATAAAATCATTGGTACAGAATTAAATAACAAAGACATTATTCACATCAAAATTTCTCAACAATCAGATAATTTCCAGACAGTTTACAAGAGATAAAATTAGATTAAAAAGACAGGATTAAAAGAGAAAGGGTCCATTATAAAAACTTGCAAAAACCATTTTTATTGAACCGTATCACTGCTACAAAGTGCAAAAACTGCAATAAAGTGCTACTCCCAAAGGAGATATAATCCAATAAAGTGCAATTTTTAAAGTGCGTTACTGCAATAAAGTGCAACCACAGCTTATTATTATAAAGCAGCAATAATACACACACAAAATAAAATAAAAAATCACATTCCCCTCTCCCTTCTTATCATCCTTCTTTCAGCAATTCCAAATTCTCAAAATATTTCCAATTTCTTTCAAATCTTGCAATGGCTCCTACCCTACCTGCATAAGCTCTTTCAAAATTACATGTTCTACTCATTTTGTTGAACCATTGCAGATGTGATGGAATCACCCCAGATTTCCAGTTCTGAAGGATTAAAGACCGTGCAACTACACAAGAAATGAAAATGAATACTTCTTCTGTTTTATCAAACCTGCTCCTCTCTTTGCATATGCCAAACAAGGCCACCTCTGCCTCCGGCAGTAGTACTTTCCCAGTTGCCAGCTCCATATCTACGAATATCTCCTTCCAAAAAGAGTCCAACTTCGGACAGGAAAAGAAGATATGACACCATCCTCCCTGTCCCATGGCTTTACATCTAAAACACTTGTTCACAACTTCTGGGAACATTCTCTCCAGGGCCTCCGGGGTGTAATACGCGAGCCAACGTGATAAAAAAGACAATTTTTTTTGTAATTGGCCACCCGGAGTGCTTTATTACCCAGGTGACACAATAGCTCCCAATCCTTATCTGTAAGAAAACATTGTGTCAAGAGGCTTATTTTCTCTAGATGTCTCTCAATTATAGGAGAAGAGCTGGCAAAATAGAGCTTTTTATACCAAAATCCTATGCCTTTATTTTTATCCCCGTACAAAGCTGTTATCGACGCAGAGGGAGAGATGAACAGGCCACCTATCTCTCTTCTAATAAAATAAACCATTTGTAAATACTCTAAAAACATAAGTCGCCTGGAATTCTTCATTCTATTTAAGATCTCTTGCCAGCTAATTACCTTATTTTGTACAGATAAATGTCTTAATTCCCTAAACCCGGAAAATTCCCAATCTTTCAGATGATTCAAAGATATCTTAAGACCCATTTTGGCACATTCAGACAAACTCAAATAATTGGAGCCGTTAGAGCCATGTTTTTTAAAAAGGAGCAGTAATCTTGCTGTATACACTTTTAGTGTCTTATATCTAGATTTCTTGGGGAGCTTAGTGGTTTTTAAAAAGATAGGAATTTGAGAACCTGCTTCCTGTATCATTTTTTCCAGGAAAAAATTATCTCTTGTCTGCCTAATCCTTAATAGTCCTGCCACAATATCGAAAAAGGCTGCATCATAATATGTCTTAAAATGGGGGAGAGCCAAACCACCTTGATCAATCGCCAGTTGAACTACTGAAAGTTTGACTCTTGAAGCTTTTTTATTCCAAATAAAACCTTGCATCATAGTTTCGAGTTCATTAAAAAAAACAGTATTAACTTTAATTGGAATATTGCTAAATAAGAATATGAGCAATGGCAATACAATCATTTTGATTAGTGACACTCTACCAATCAATGACAGTGGGAGCAAACACCATCGATCCAGCAGATTCCTTATTTTAATCTTCATTTTAGTATAATTCAAGGAAAAGAGTTTGTCATAATCACTGGTCACATACCTAAGTATCTAATCGGGTCCCTTTTTTCTGCTTGGTGCTGAAGATAAATCGGAAGAAAATCTATACTTGTGTTTAAAACAAGAACTTCCGTTTTTTTTTCGTTCACCTTATACCCCCCTATTTTTTCATAATCCTTAAGCTCCTTCATAAGACTCATGATGTTTTCTTTTTCAGGAGCCAAATATAGGATAATATCGTCGGCGAACAATTTTAATTTGGACATCCCGACGATGGGTGGAAAAATAGCAATGTTGTTTCTTATTCTTGTTACTAAAGGTTCGATAAAAAAAGTAAAAAGCAAGGGGGACAATGGGCATCCTTGCCTTGTTCCCCGATTAATTTTAATCTTTCCAGCATGTTTAGCATTAATAATTATCTGGGCTGATGCCCCTTCATAGATATTATTTATCATTTGTATAATTGAAGCAGGGAATCCAAATTGACCCAGTGAAAAAAAAAGTGCAGACCAATTAACTAGATCGAATGCTTTTTCTGCATCAATCATTAAAATACACGCAGCTGTTGAATTTATATTAAAAAAATCTAGAGCCTGTATTAGAAATTCTGTATTGGCTGCCATATACCGACCCGCAATAAAACCTGTCTGATCGTGATGGATTACCTCCTGAGCTGCTAAAACAAATCTCTGCGCCCAAATTTTCATCAATAACTTGTAATCCGAATTCAGTAAGCTGATCGGCCTGTAGGAGTTCACATCTTCTGGATTTTTTTCCTTTTTAACAAAGCTAATAATTGTAGATTCTTTGTATTCTGGGGGGACCTTTCCTCCTAATCTGATGTAATTAAATAGATTTTTTAAAGGTTCTTCAAGTTCCTTAGTAAATACCTTATAGAATTCGATAGGGAACCCATCCTGTCCGGAAGCCTTTGCTCCCGATGTTGCCCTTATACCCTCGTGAATTTCGATAGTACTTATTTCATCCCTGATTTGATTACTTCGGGAATTGGAGATTTGGGGAATTTCTATACTAGCAAAATATTCCTGGATCATTATATCCTCCACCTGGTATTCCGTGGAGTAAATACTTTCATAATGATCCAGAAATACCTTAGCAATTCCTTCACTCTGAGTTTCTACTCCACCCTGAGAATCTCGAATTTTTAAAATGAAGGATGACTCTTGTTTCTTTCTAACAGAGTCAGCCAAAAGCTTCCCCGCCAATTGACTCTCTTCGTAGACCCTTTGCTGAAAGGCCCTAGAACTATTTATCTCTTCTAAGGTAAAAAAATCCCTTAACATAGCTTTAGCCTGCTCCCATTGATTTGGCTGCTGATTGATCTTTAGAGCATATTCCCTCTCTGCAGCATTCTGAAGAGCAGATATTTTATGCTTGCGATTATTTGCCTTATTACTGGAAAACGCGATGATCTGACCCCTGGCGGCTGCTTTAAACGCTCCCCAGACAGAGAAGGGTTCAGCTGAATTATTATTTACTGAGAAAAATTCGATCACCCACTCTTTGAACCCTGCAACCCAATCCTTATTCTGAAGAAGAGTGCGATCCAGTTGCCACCTGGGGCGCTCCCCTTCCATTCCTCCTATCATAAACTCTACTTCAACCCTCCCATGATCCGAAAAAGGGTTGCATCCTATCAAGGTTCTAGTGATTTGAAGTGATCTGGAAGTTAAAATAAAGTCTAATCTGGATGCTGATCGAAACCTGTTAGAATAGCAAGTATATGCCTCCTTATCTAGATTCCAAGAACGCCAAGCATCCCGCAGTTGGTATTCTGACAGGAGTGCTTCAAATATACCTTTTGTCCTAGGTTTTAATTGTTTTTTGTTCTTATTGGAAGTGTCCCTCCCCAAATCCTGGATGTAATTGAAGTCTCCTCCTACTATGATTTGCCCTGGGGTGCCCCTTAGAATCTCACTGATTTTCCAGCAAGCCCGAAGTATCATCAAGGATGGGGCCATAGTAATTCACAAAGTTAAACATTTTTCCCAACAGCTTTGCTACAACCCAAAGCCATCTGCCTCTAGAATCTCTCTGAACCTGAAGGATTTCCCAGGGGAGGTTTCTTGCAAAATATACCGCAACACCCCTTTGGGCTATCCCTGCTGAGGAGAAAAACCCATGAGAAAAGTATCTCGGCAAAAACAACTTCGGGGTATTTGTCTTAAGATGCGTCTCCTGGAAAAAGACCACCTGCGGATTAAGAGTTATTACCCATTTTAGTAAGGCCCCATATTTCTGCTTATTAAGCAAACCGTTCGCATTTATGGACAGGATAACACTTCAGTTATATTTCATCTAAAAGCTTATAAAATCTTCTGCATATTCCGTACCAAATAGAAATCGCACTACACAACCTGCTGCACTTGTTCCTTTTTGCTGCGATTACCCCCCCCACCCTCGCCCCCCCTCTGAATGTGGAGCCACCCCCCCCTTCCACGCAGCCCACATTCCTCCCTCTTCTATCTTCTTTGGGTGTCTTCTTGCTACACCCTAATGCGACCCATTAACCCTGGACCGCCCCTTCATTCTAGTTATTTATTTATTTAGATCGATCAAGCATACTATTAGAGAAAGCATTTTTTTTTCCTTTTTCACACATTAGCACTAGCAGAGATCTCCTTAAGGAGGGTATGTGCATCTTCAATGTCAGAAAACATATAGAATTTCCCTTTGACCAGAACCTTCAATTTTGATTGCTGAGCAATCGATGCTTGGGCGCCATTAGCCTTAAATAAATGCAGGTTCTTAACAAACTCTTTACGCCTTTTGGCAGCCTCCGCAGTCATATCTGGGCAGATTCTGCATTTTATTGTTTCTGACACCGGGAACTGACGTTGTTGATAGGCCTTGGACAAAATCTTTTCTTTGATCCTAAAATCAGCAAAGTTTAAAAGTATCGTTCTAGGAAAAGGGGAATTTGCGAAGCGTTGCGCTGGCACCCGGTGAGCCCTTGTAATTGTCAAATCTCCCTCAAACTCGGGAAGAACTTTCTGTAGAATGAAGGAGGAGACCCATTGGATAGTATCGGAGCCTTCCACTCCTTCCGGAACCCCTACTATTCTCAGATTTGACCTTCTCGAGTGGTTTTCAAGTTCTTCAAGTTTGTGCTCCAGCGTGACCTTCTTCTTAGCCGATTCCCTAGATTCCTCCATTACCAAATTCACCTTATCTTCGAGGACTGCGATCCTAGTCTCCGCTTCCTGTAGTCTATTGGGAAATACCAACATAGATTCCTCAAATTTATCCATTCTGGAGTGGAGAGTAGCTATCTCTACTTGTTGGTTATGCTTTATCTCGCATATTTCGTCCAGAATCAAATTTAACATTTCACGGATATCCATTTGATATCTAAATTCAGTCCCAGATAAGTCTGTTTCGTCCATCTTAGGATCTATGTTCATAGCTTTCGGGCTTTTATTGATGTTCTGCTGAGCTTCCTCTCCTGTTGATATCTGTACACCCTCTTGTACTCTTAAGTTTTGGGAGGAGCTCTGGGCCGAGATCCCATTCGCTGTCAACTCCTCTGACACAGTTTGTGAGGATTGTACTGGGGATGCGAGTGAAGACTCCGGGCTCTGCTCGAGAAGCAATGTCGAAGATAAACCGGATGAACCAGCACCCTTCAATGACACAGAAGAAGCAGACTCCTCCTGGAAGATAGGAGCCATCGGAGCCTGATGGATGGACGATTTTGGAGTAGTTTTCTTTGCAAAAAGAGGGTAATCCTTCTTACTTTCCAAACTGCCAGATCCGGTTGTTTTCTTCCCTTCCAAGTCAGGAGACGCAGACGCAGACTCTGAGACTATTAGAGGGGAGGTAACCAACGAGGTAACCAACGATGATGCTGACTTGGAGGTTGGAGATTTATCCAAAGTGGCTATTTTTTTGGGCTCTGTGCCATTTAACGAGGAAGATGATGGATGTCCTTCGTCCTCAGAAGATTCAGGAAGAGTATCTTCTGCGGAATTTTCTTCTTTATTTTTCTCTTTACTTCTGTCTTTCTCTTTATTTCTGGCTGCTTTTTGAGCAGCTTTCCTAGCTAGGGCGAGGCGTGTTTTTGTATTCAAACGAGGAGGAGCCAAATCTGTTTTATTCTGTTTTGAGGGCTCCTCACCCTCTTTCTGCGGTTTGCCCATTATGGCCCCCCTTTTTTTTTTTTACTGGTCACTCCCCATGTGCTCCTAAATACCTCTGTACTCTCCCCACAGGATTAAACAAGTCAAAAAACAAGTCCGTAGATATTCTTGTTGTGGAGGAGGAGGGCCCCACATCTGTTGAACTCTCCCTTGCTTTCCATTGTATGTGTGCCCTCTGGTGGGTCTATGGTCTAAAAAAAACATACTCTTTAGAGTTACCTCTATTAGTGTTATCTTCTCTAGTTATATATTTCATCTTCACTACTTGACCCCGATGTGTCAGAGAATGTCACTTGTTTCCTACCTCGTGTATCCATTGGTCTATTGGCAGGTCTTTACTAACTTTGGTAATTTATCTGTTGGTAGTAGTTTTCTTTCAGATATGGGTAAGCAGATTCATAACTAAATCTTCTCATATCTTTCTTAAGCTTATAAGTCTTCTTATTAATGAGATAATCTCTGTATCTTTTGACATCCCTATTTATCTACTCAAGTTTTTTCTTTGCTTCATCTAGGGCTGTGCTGTTCCTCAATTCAGCCTCTAATTCCTCTATCTCTTCTTTCTCAATGGCAATCAATTCATGTCTCTATGATGAGGAGCATCCAATCCCGGCTACATCTATTTGAAATGTGGGTCCAAGTTTCTAATTCGTTTTTATTTTCAACAAATAGACTCGGTCCATTACGAACCTGTAGTCTAATTGGGATTGTTCCTAACTTAACATATTCTATTAAAAAGTCTGCATGGGCTTCTGTTCGAATCAAATTTTTCTTTAGATTCACTAACTTCCCCCAATTTTCTCCTCTTCCCGTCATTACTGTGATCTTATTACCATTTTTAGCATTAATGATTTTGTTAAACTGGTCATTGCTAAACCCAAAGGAAATGGACACTCTCCAACCATAAAGGTTGTTCAGATATATCTCAAATAAATGAGAGGGGTCCCTTATCACCAAAGGAGTAGGGCACCAATTAGACCTGAGTCTGAAAAATAGTCCCCTTTGGGTAACACCAATAATTATACACTCAACCAAATAAACACATCACCAAGACATAACACCCCTACCATCAAAGAATCAAGTGCTTAACAATTATATATACAAATATTTTATTAAAATTAACCAACTTGTGCTCACACATAGAATATATTTTCCATACAGTTAAAGCTCTTCAAAGATAAAAACAAATTATCCAATTTATAATGCACAAAAACCATACATTAAAAAACCCACAATTCAGTGCAATATTGGGAGAACCTGCAAGAAAGTTATTTCTTGTCATAGAGAGACAGATTAATCTGACAAAGAACATTCACTCTTCTACATATATTTGATTTGTTTTTCACATCAAATGTCCTCTTAGTCTAACATGTGTCTCTCTCTGTAAGCATTGACGCGTTTCGGTGGCTGCTTGTATTTGACGGCCACCTTCTTCAGGACAGGAGACAATATCTCCCAAACAAAATTTGAATCTTTACATAACCATACAAATATAAAAATATATTTAAAAAAAACTGTTAATCCTTGATGTAAACAAACATAGACAGTGTTTATATCTAGGTGATACATCTAACCTTTCACACATTCTTTCACACAAATGGCACATTTAGTCTTATATTATTAAACGTAGCAGTAGGTAAATACCAGATAGCGATCTTGCATTACTTAAAAAATAAAAAGATGAACTTGAGGAGGGAATCCTAAATATATAAAAAAAAACTTCCAACAACTTTTTACAGTTTTATAGTCTTAATGACTCATATTCACAAAAAAGACCGCTCAGACTCATAACTCCATCTTGGCCCCAAGTAACAGTGCTGTGCTTATAAGTACCTTTTTTGTGTTTCCGGATCTCTCTTATAGGAAATAGACCAATGCGTTTTACTTCCTGGTAGATACGGATGTAAACTAATGTAGAGTATCACATGATATGGGTTTTAGATTTAAAAAGCCTCTGTTCGCACATTCGGCTACGATTCTGGAAGCAACTGAGGCATTTTTACTGTGTATGAGTGCAGTTTGAAGGTAAGAGACAGTACAACATGCTACTAGCATATAGTGAGATGGAGTTTGCCCATTAGAAAAGACAGTAGTTTTTTTTTTCTGGTACGAGCAGGATAACTGAGTATGTAGAGGCTGTGCACTATTGTGAAAGAAATGCAATGATACTTATTAAGATCCCAGCTCAATATGTGGTATTGGGCGGGATTGGCGAGTATGAAAGTATTGTGGCATATATTATGGATGTGGGTTTAGGCGATAGGTAACGGATGGGAGGCAAATAACCGATGCCTCTAAACAGCCTAAATCACTCTGTTATGCAGGAACAACTAGTCTTGACAATTACAGGATTAGTACCAGTTTTTTTTAATAAAAGGTGATGGTTGGAAAAAAGGGAGGAAAATAATCTATGCCTCGTAACAGCCTAATTTATTTTTGTTCTGCAAGTGCAATTAGTCTGGATAACTATAGGATTAGTACAAGTTTTAGATGAGAGGTACAACAAGATATAAAACGAATGTTAAAACATGGGTATTCTTACGATTATTTTTTCTGATTGGAAACGATTCTCATAAAAAGGGATATGAGGTCCTGTCGATAAAACATAAAGTAATATTTCTTACCTCATATATGGAGAAAATTAGAGACGAAGTTCTTCAATAATTCCTAAAAAATGAAACTATAAAGGTAATCAGGTTTATCATTAATAGTAACTACGCGAAGTGGACCAGAAACTACATCCACCTACGCAATTCGCGTAGCCCCACTACGCGCCACCCGCCTCCCTCCCGCCCTCGCTAAATACCACCCGCCTCCCTCCCGCCCTCCCTAAATACTTAAATAATGATTTTAAAAACAATAAACACCACTTACCTTGTCGGCTGCGTCTCTGGGGCTCCCTCTGGTAACCGCGCCGCCATCTTGGATACTAATGCGCATGCGCGGCCGCCCACGCATGCGCATTTCTCGTGAGAAATGCGCATGCGCATTACTATCCATGATGGCGGCGCGGTTACCAGAGGGAGCCCCGGAGACGCAGCCGACAAGGTAAGTGGTGTTTATTGTTTTTAAAATCATTATTTAAGTATTTAGGGAGGGCGGGAGGGAGGCGGGTGGCGGGCAACTTCGCTACGCCCACGGAGTGGGCGTAGTGTGGCCTGCTACGCCTACTTTGCAAATGGCGCAGTAGGCAACACTACGCCCACTCCATGGGCGTAGCGAAGTGCTACGCCCAGGGTTATATGAGATACTAGCTGGGGATGATAAGACAGAAAAGAGATCTGTACGTTTTGCGTTATTTACTATCTCTCCAGCTTAAAGATTCAAATGCATGAAGTTCCCCTATTTATTGGGACCTGAAGTATAGAAATTGGTGGTAATGGATAAATCAGTTTTTATAAAAATATAATATTCCTCCTATAAATTGGTTTTCTAATAACTTTATATCTGATAGGATATCTGCAGTGGTTCCCAAACTTGTTTGACCCGCGGCTCCCTTGACCCATTGGTCATTGCTCGTGGCACCCAACTGTTACTTTTTTGGGAAGGTGGGGGGATGTAAGCCCAGCCTTGGGATTACTTGCATTTTTCTCCCTGAAAATAATTGGGATGAAACTGATGAAGGTTTTATAATCATATACACAGGGTGTTTCATAATACTAAGGTGGTGCCGCTTATAAAATATTCCTAGTCCCGCTTCTTGGTTCATGCCTTTTTTAGAATACCCTCTGAAACTTTTTTGTCCCACTTACAGTTCTAGATAGAACCTCTATGCATGTAGGCCCATTGCCAAAGTGTTTCTGCGCTTGAAGAATATATGCATGCACTTCCATTCCTACCCATGTCACACATGCCAACACACCTGTCTCAGCAGGGTGACTCATGATTTGTTAAACCTCCTACAACTTTATTTTTGCTGTTTCCTCCCTAAAATTGCCTCCAAATCACTGGAAGTAAAATAAATTCCTTTGTTTTTTTCAACATCCCTCTTTCTTGCTTCCAAGTGTTGGCATTATGCCGTATATGGTGTTTTACTTCCTTGTGCTCAAGGAGAGAGCAGGCCTGTCTGGAAATGTGTGTTTACTGAAATAAATCTGTCCTGAAAGTACAGATGTCAAAACTTATCAAAACTTAGGGTCCTATTAATATGGCGGACGAAACCCGCCTGCCACCCTAGCGTTGCTGGGACCGCCCGCCAGTGGTGCGGCGGTCCTGCACCAGTGATTAGGATGCCACCGCCACTGTGGTAGTGGCATCCTCCATTACCAGCATTGTGGCGGGCGGTGCTCACAGCACCGCGGTCCACTGTGTGCATCGTCATGCACAAGGTGACAGGCACCACGAGTTGCCTGCCACCATGTCCATGACAATGCCTTGGGTACCATAGGTACCCCCCATGGGCACCCCCTGTACCCTGTGGGCCTGCAACAGGCCCGCAAAAGCAAAATCTGCATCCACCACGGAAAGGCTGCTTCCCGCTCCCATGCTAATATAGATGGCGGTGTCTAGCAGACACCGCCACCGGCGGAAAACCGGCGGACAGTCTTTCCGACCACCGGGGTTCCCCCATCATCCTAATATGGCGGTGGGAAATGGGTGGCGGGTGGGGTAGGATGTAGGGCAGATCGCCACCGCCATGTGGGCGGTGGCAATCCACCCTAGATCCTAATAGACCCCTAAGTGTGTTTAATAGACAGGGCAACTGTAGTTTCCTGATAACTTGCATTGGAGTAAAATACATTTGAAAAAAAAAACTATTAACGAGTGTAACAAAATTAATCAGGCATCTTCCGCTTACTTTGGGAGTGTTGGAATGTGGGGATCCAGTTAAATATGGAGGTCATCTCCCTCGACATGCCATCAATTAAGCACTATGTTTACAGCTTTATGTATGTCACTTACAAATCATCAACATGATGCATTTAAGTCTAATTAGTTTAACTCAAGCCAACAGACCCTTCTACATTAAATGCATTATAGTGGTTAGTACGTGGCTCCCCTGGCTAGGTTTGATGGCTCCCCAGGGAGCCACGGCGCACAGTTTGGGAACCACTAGGATATCTGTATTCTATTTAGAGCGTTAGAATCCAAGGTGTCTGAACGAGAGTGAGGTTTCTTGTATACCCCCTATACTGGCTTTGAGCCGAGATTGGCCTAATCCCTATGAGAGAGATCCGGAAACACAAAAAAGGCACTTATAAACCTTGCACTGTTACTTGGGGCCAAGATGGAGATGTGAGTCTGAGCGCTCTTTTTTGTGAATATGAGTCAATAAGACTATAAAACTGTAAAAAGTTGTTGGAAGTTTTTTTTATTTATATATTTAGGATTCCCTCCTCAAGTTCATCTTTTTATTTTTTAAGTAACACAAGATGCCTATCTGGTATTTAACTGCTGCTACATTTAATATTATAAGACTAAATTTGTGTCCTTTGTGTGAAAGAATGTGTGAAAGGTTAGATGTATCAACTAGATATAAACAATGTCTGTTTGTTTACATCAAGGGTTAACGTTTTTTTTTAATATATTTTTATATTTCTATGGTTATGTACAGATTCGAATTCTGTTTGGACGATATCGTCTCTTGTCCTGAAGAAGGTGGCGGTCAAACACTAGCAGCCACCGAAACGCGTCGATGCTTACAGAGAGAGACACATGTTAGACTAAGAGGACATTTGATGTGAAAAACAAATGACATATATGTCGAAGATTGAATGTTCTTTGTCACATGAATTTGTCTCTCTATGACAAGAAAGAACTTTCTTTTTTTACTGTTTTTTAGTCCTCATTTAATAAATGGTGCACTGATTTCAAGAAGATAGGGCCTAATCAGACCTGTAAGAGGTAAGAAATAACCCGGTCACCCCACACCGGAGGATGGGTAAATTGTTACCCCGGGATCAGTCGTAAGAGTAAGCTCCTGGATTGACCATGGCATCAACTCTTCTACAGGCGATTGCGTTGAGATAAAGTGAGCCGCCACCATCACAGCCTGCACAGCAAGTTGGTAATCATTGGACCATTGAGCACACCACTTAGTTTCTTGCTTAAATAAAAAGGAGAGAGTAAACCCCACACAAAATGGGAAAACAATGGCAAGTATAAGAAAATGTAACTAGGAGAAGACACCCAAAAAGGGGCAACAGAGTTTGTGGAAACTATGTTCAGTGAGAGAAACTGGAGACACAGGTTTTAAACCAAATGTCCCAAAGATCCCAAAATTTTGTTTTTCTTAACCCGCTTATTTACACAATCAAGTTGTGAAATTCTCTGTATTGAACCAACCCATTCAATTTCAGTGGGGGGAGAAGGGAAGATCCATTTAACACACCACAACTCTCTTTGTGCCAAAAGGATCAGAACAAAAAGGAGAGCCTTCTGGGTTTTGAAGAACATTTGATTATCCACCCCACCCTGGATCATGCCAAAAATAACTGAAGATCCGGTCAACCCAATTTCTCGACCCATAATATCAGAAATGATCTTGCCCTCATTTTGAAACAATGAAATGGGACCGGACATGCACTACCAAGTGCTCCAATGTCATACAGATGTAGCGTGCTACTGGGGATTCACTCTCTACTCCACAGAGTGTTAGACGAATGTATGACCAAGTAACATCTCCTAATAAGGAGATGTCCCCCTGTGTACATATTTAAACACAAATAAATAGTCCTCAAAATAAGCAGTCCTGTTCTGGTGTTGATGTTTATTTACATCAGAAGATGATATTCAATCATATCAAATTTCGTGCAGGTGGAAGCGAGACTTCAAGTACATAATATTACATCAATCCCGATGCATTTCGGGCATCCCTGTGCCCTACGACAGGGGAAAATATCTTTAATGAAAACAAGTAACAGCACTTACATGAAGAATGTACCCCTAAGGGTGTATCATGAAGTAAAAGCGTATATATGACCTTCTCTCCCAATACAGTAAAGAGTGAAGTCGCAAAACGTGGGTAACTGGTGACCTAAGGAAAAAACGATAGGTGTACACTATGAAAAATAGTGCATAGATAAGCCCATGTGAAACCACGTAAGGATGGAAACCACAAACAATGTGGTGATTAATAGAAAGAGTGTACTACAAAACAAGTGAGCTTTGAAGTGAAAAACAAACCTACAGTCTTTGTAAGTGATAAAAGTAAAAAGTGGTAAAAATGTGTTAAGTTCCTGCAAACGTGTGAAGTGCGGACAGCGTTTTAACCAGAGAGTGAAAACCAAAGTAGAAAGCCAGAAATATGACTCATGTTACCAACATGAGAAACCATAAACGAGTCTCTTTCAACAAATATACAGCCGCCTATAAGGCAAATCAAAATCACATACCAATATAAAGAGCTTCCGCAGACAAAAAGAACGGGAGTTTGATGCTAAATATGTGCTTACAAAGATAGTGTTTAAGACACAGCCGGCGTTCATCAAGTTAAAGAGCAGCGGAGTGAGTTGGCGGAAAAATCCATGTAGTGACATCAGTGTGATCACGCGGTACGATGTAGTGAACAACATATATACAGAAGTAAGCGCCGTCTTCAACTGGAGCTTCCATCGCATGGTGAATCCTAAATAGATACGAGTGTGCCGCAAGTGCAAATGACTTGAAAGTGAACGAACTAGTGACCGCAATAAATCGTAAAGTGACACAAAAGACATTTGAAAAGAAACTACAAATAGCCAACATATAACAATGTCAACATGTGTGAAAAACATATTGGAAACATGAAAATACTATGTGTGTGAAGACAAAAGTGTTCAGATATTAACTGCAAATCCTTAACACAAGAGGATATAAACATCTAAAAAATAATAGCAGTGCACGTGTCAAGGCACCAAGTTAGAGAGATCGTATGTGTAAGTCCAAATATATCAAAAATCAAGAAGGACTAGCTAGGTTTTTTACAGGAAAGACTCAATGGAGTACGTATGCCAAGGAAAACCAGTAGGTTTTTTGAAAAGCCCTCACCCACCAACCTAGTTGGTGGCATGCTTCATCATCGGGCCCACCACAGTGGCACCTAGCGTGCCCCGGGTGTGCTTCAACGCCAGATTACTGCGGAGCTGGTATACTTACTGAGTGTGCAGTATGGTGAGTGTGAAGGTGAAGATTAAAAAGCCATACAGGAAATCCCAGCACCCGAGGGTAAAAACAATATTTTAATTAACTGGGTCTCTGTTGGCATATTAAAAGGCAGACGGACACGGTGGAGTATGGATTATGACCTCCAGTGTCCTATGTGGTCTACATGTTTCAGCCTGGCCTTTCTTAATTTAAAACAGGCTTTCCTCAGGACCAAGTGAGTATGTGTGGAGGTGAAAAAGTTAATTTACAGTGAGTGTTTTTGTTTTTATGTGTAGCACTCCCTAAGGTGCTATATGGGTGAGAAGGGGGTTCCCTCTCGCTTTGCTACATATAACATAAAAGGGAGACAGACAGACGTACAGGGTAGAGTCATATTAGCATATTATTGCGAAATAAGCCATCATTCCACCGTCTTATAAGGTGAGTGAACAAACTATGCATGGCTAAAGTGTGGCCTTGTCAGTGGCAAGACTCATGTGATTGTTATCTAGAAGCCGGTTGTTGTGGTGAGCTAGAAAATGGAAAATACCAATGTGAGGTTCAGGTAAGTGAAAGAAAATTATCCTCACACAGTATTTTGCTGTTCAAAGCCTCCTTGGGTCGCCTGGCAGAGAAAAAGACCCTAAAAGAAGGTTGCATTGGCTTACAAAATTATCCAACCTGTAAGGGAAGACCTCAACACCTTACCCCAACAGTAGCTGTAGTGCGCAGCCTCATTGCTCACGAAAATGTCGGTCTGGTTCCTCCTTGGACCTGTCGTCCTTCTGCCGCGCCCGGTTGTGAGAGGAGGGCCTGGCCGGGCAAGTTTTTAAAGCCTCCGTGATTGCCTGCACCTGGGTGAGAGTGGAAATAGAGGGAGGGGTGCTTTTGCGCGAAACCGCCATGTCATCCACGGTCTGCGCATGCTCAGAGGGGTAGTGGTCCCTGTTCTGCGCGCGAGCCGCTGGTTATTGTGCTCCGCGCATGCGCGGAGGAGCAGTGGCTGAGTCCAGCTACCGCGCATGTGCGGGAGAGCGTGGGAGCGCTCGCTGGTACCAGGAGAGCGCTTGGGGGCATAAAGAGCACATTATTGCTCATAGAAAACACAGATAATGAAAATAATGAAGCGCTTTAGAGGAATAAAGGTAGAAGGAATAAAATAAATAAAGATGCACTGT
Source organism: Lissotriton helveticus (assembly GCF_964261635.1). Taxonomy (NCBI): domain Eukaryota; kingdom Metazoa; phylum Chordata; class Amphibia; order Caudata; family Salamandridae; genus Lissotriton; species Lissotriton helveticus. The sequence goes on from NC_136070.1 coordinate 406,859,852, forward strand.
TGGTAGCTCAGGGTGAATCAGATTGGGTTAATGCACAGCATTGGTAAGAGAAGAAAGGGGGAACATCATACATCAGGTGGTCAGGGAATTCCACGGTATGGAATCGTTCAGCCCCCCAGTATGAGTGGATAGTCTGTAAATCCAACGTTGTTCTTTTTGGAGGAGATATCTTTCATTGTTTTCAGTTATGGCAAACTGTTCAATCACAGTCCAAGTGAAGTCATTAGGGGTGTGATTGTGGGACAGAAAATGATCTGTCAGTTTACTTATATTTTTGCCACATCGGATGGTACTTCGGTGTTCCGTCATTCTTGTCCGTACTTTGCGGGTGGTCATCCCCACATACCGTAGGCCACATCTACATGTCATTAGGTACACCAGGTTTGATGAATTACAGTTAGTGAACTGGCGTTGTGTCCATAATCTACCTGGTTCCAGATCCAGGGTTTTGGATGAGGATGTAAGGTGGCATACACTGCAATTATTGCACGGCTGGTGTCCTGTAAGTCTTGGTAAGCCCCAAGCATTGAGGACAGTGTTGTCTTTCGTGGCTTGGTTGGGCCTGGGTCTGGTGTGTACTAGGGAGTCTTTCAGATTCTTCGCTCTTTTATATGCAAATCTTGGTTTTTCCCAGTTTCGGTTGCCTGAATTTATAATCTTCCAGTTCCTGTTGATTATGTTGGAGACCTGGTTTGATACGGTGTTATATGTGGTGACACAGGTCAGAGTAGGTTCCTCAGGTGGCCTTGTTGTTGCCTCAAGTAGCGCCTCCCTATTTTGATTTCGCGCCCTCTTGCAGGTGGTGTTTAGGATCCTTGTGGGGTATCCCCTGTCTTCTAATTTATGGACTAGGGTGGTTGATTGTTGTTTGAAGTCCTGGATCCGGCTGCAATTGCGTCTGAGTCGCAAGAACTGACCATAAGGGAGATTTTCCCTTAGAGGTCTAGGGTGGAAGCTATAAAACCTCAGAAGGGAGTTCCTTGATGTAGGTTTGTAGTAGGTCGTAGTTGTCAGGCCATTCATGTGTGCTTTGATGTTAAGGTCCAGAAAGGCTAATTCAGAGGCACTGCTCGTACAGGTAAATCTCAGGTAGTTGTCGCAGGTGTTGATCCACACGAGGAATTCATCCAGGGATTCCTGGTTCCCTTCCCAGATAACCAGGATGTCGTCGATATAGCGACGCCACATGCTGATGTTGGCTGCATAGGGATTGTTCACAGATTGTATGTGTGTTTTTTCAAAATGGGCTACATAAAGACCAGCTATGCTGGGAGCGAAAACGCTCCCCATGCTCGTCCCATTGGTCTGCAGGTACAGCTTGCCCTCGTACTCGAAGTAGTTGTCTTTTAATGCAAGGGTGGCACATTCCATTATGAAGCTACGTGGAGTGTGATGGTTCCAAACAGTACCCATTAGGACTTCCTCCAGTACTTCCAGTGTTGCGTCCTGCGGTAGGCTAGTGTATAGACTCTCAATGTCTAGTCCGACAAGGAGTTGGGTTTCTGGGTTGTAGTTGATCTCTTTAATCACATTGAGGAGATGTTTGGTGTCCTTAATGTATGATGGCGTTAGTTGGACTAGAGGGTTTAGGAAGAAATCGCAGAAGCGTGACAGGGGCTCTAGGAGTGATTGGATTCCTGACACAATTGGTCTTCCCGGTGGTGGGGTTACCCCTTTGTGTACTTTAGGTAGCGTGTAGAAATATGGGGTTTTGGCATTTTTGCTGCACAAGTAGTCCGCCTCCTGTTTAGAGATGTGTTCAGCATCACGGGCATTTTTTACCACGGTCAGTATCCTCTTACCTAACTCTTCGGTAGGGTCCTTCTTGAGTAGTCTGTAGTTCCTGGTGTCGCTTAGGAGTCCTGAGGAAAGCCTGTTTTAAATTAAGAAAGGCCAGGCTGAAACATGTAGACCACATAGGACACTGGAGGTCATAATCCATACTCCACCGTGTCCGTCTGCCTTTTAATATGCCAACAGAGACCCAGTTAATTAAAATATTGTTTTTACCCTCGGGTGCTGGGATTTCCTGTATGGCTTTTTAATCTTCACCTTCACACTCACCACACTGCACACTCAGTAAGTATACCAGCTCCGCAGTAATCTGGCGTTGAAGCACACCCGGGGCACGCTAGGTGCCACTGTGGTGGGCCCGATGATGAAGCATGCCACCAACTAGGTTGGTGGGTGAGGGCTTTTCAAAAAACCTACTGGTTTTCCTTGGCATACGTACTCCATTGAGTCTTTCCTGTAAAAAACCTAGCTAGTCCTTCTTGATTTTTGATATATAAAAGTGGGGATTTGGACTAGCTTACCTAGTCCTCCCTCTCTCCTTTGATTCAGTGATAAGTCCAAATATACACGGTCATAAATAATGCAACAAGGTTAAAGTAGCGAAGTACATAATACCAATTTGCAGATAGCACAAGAATTCCATGCAATCATTTAGTCCATGAGGCTTTATGGTATTCAGAAAAGGGATCCAATGGTTTTCTCTTTGGAGTAACCTGTTGTTATTGTCCACTCCCTCTTTTCTCTCCATGACTTCAAGGACAAGAAATTTAATTTAGCAGATGTTGAGTTGTTTGTCTATGAAGTGGGCCGCCACCAATGATTTTAGATTCTTAGTATATATGCTGCTTCTCTGTTCCAAAACACGAATACGCATTTTCCTCTCAGTTTTGCCTGCATAGCTAAAGCCACATGGGCATTTCACCAGATAAATCACGTTAGAGGTATTTGCACTTGTGGCACACTTGTATCTATTTAGGATTCACCATGCCATGGAAGCTCCAGTTCAAGATGGTGCCCCATTCTGTATATATGTTGTTTACTACATCGCACCACGTGATAAACTGATGTCACTACACAGAAGTTTCCATCCACCCACTCAGGCGCTCTTTTACTTGACGAATGCCGGCTGTGTCCTAAACACATCGCCGGCCACAGAACTTTGTAAACGATCGCTTGCGGGATCACTATCTTTGTAAGTCAATTTTTAGCATCGAACTCCTGTGCTTTTTGTCTGCGGGAGCTCTTTATATTGCTATGTGATTTTGATTTGCCTTATAGGCAGCTGTATATTTGTTGAATGAGACTCGTTTATGATTTCTCATCTTGGTAACGTGAGTCGTATTTCTGGCTTTATACTTCAGTTTTCACTCTCTGGTGAAAAAGCTGTCCGCACTTCATGCGTTTGCAGGAACTTAACACATTTTTACCACTTTTTACTTTTATCACTTACACCGACTGTCGGTTCGTCTTTCTCTTCAAAGCTCAATCGTTTTCCAGTACACTCTTTCTGTTAATCACCGCATCGTTTGTGGTTTCCATGTTTACATGGTTTCACATGGGCTTACTTAGTTCAAAATGTACCCTTTTTTTGCGACTTCACTCTTTACTATATTGGGAAATAAGGTCATATATGTTTTTACTTCATGATACACCCATAGGGGTACATTCTTCATGTAAGTTCTGTTTCTTGTTTTCATTACAGATGTTTTCCCCTGACGAAGGGCACAGGGACGCCCGAAAGGCATCGGGATTGATGTGATAATATGTACTTGAAGTCTCCCTTCAACAATCACGATATTTGATATGAATGAATATCATCTGCTGATGTAAATAAACATCAACACCAGAACAGAACTTTTTTTTTTAGGGCTATTTATTTGTGTTTAAATCTTTATCCATTTTGATTTAGGTCATCATAGTTGTGCACAGGGGGACATCTCCTAATTAGGAGATGCTACTTGGTCATACTTACCCACATTTCGCCAAAAGGACTGCATTGAAGGACACTGCCAGAACATATGCACCTCATTCACGTTGTTCTCATCATATTTTGGGTACCTCTTTGTCGCTCCATTCCCCATCTTCGACAATTTCCATGGCGTCTAGTATGCCTTATGGACACTAAAAAGGTGGTTTCTCTTTAAAGGTGCAACTTTCACATATGGCCACAAAAGAGACATAGATACTTGTTCTAAGGTTTCGAGTTCTTCGCCCGGCAGGTCCTTCTTCCAGATCTCTGTGAATGGGTTCTGTGCGTCCTCAATTATCAACCAATACCATGCAGCTACTCTTTCCGCGTTGTGGGCCTTGTGCAGATCCCATTCACCAAATTCCCTCCTATCTCCTACCCTATCGATTTTATCCAACTCGAACTCTGATAATATTTAAACTTTGATACTGAGTTCTTTGAAACTGCAGGCATACGGTCTTTGCTTCGGGGGCCCGCTGCGGGCCCCCAGGGTGAATGGGGGGATGTGGGGTGCACATGGGGGGTACCTATGGTACCCCCCTGCGTTTCAAAATACAACATGGCAGGCACCGCGCAGTGCCTGTCATGTTATGCTTTGAAACGCACAACATGCATTTTTAGCATTGCGGCGGGCGGTGCTTTCAGCACCGCTCGCCGCAATCTTAAAAATGAGGGATGCACCCGCCACTGTGATGGGTGCATCCTAATTCGAGGCACGGGACCTCCGCCCCTGTGGCAGACGGTCCCGTGCTCCGACAGGATGGCGGACGAACTTTGTCCGTCCGCTATCCTAATTGACCCCAATATATGTTGAGCACTATGTCCGGGGTGTCATGTGATCAAGGCTGCTGCTACGCAGCCAAAACGTGTCATGCTAGCATTTGAGAAAAGAATAAAGCACTAAAATTTTAATTGGAAAGCGCACTACTGTGGTCTGTACCTGAAGGTTTCGGAGATTCCGCGATTTCAGGACCTACGGTAATATATATATATATATATATATATAAAATTCAACAAGTTGCCCTTGAGAGATGCTGCTCACGTCGGAGTAAATGCACACCACTTCACAGGCGATAGCAGGATTAGCAGTCTGCACCCTTCCCAAATGCCATACGTGTTTCGAGCTAATTGTAGCTCTTGTTCACTGGCTGCTTGACGACAGGAAACACCAATGTAAGAACTAATCACTTTTATTTAATTGAGAGTCCCCGCCCCAGTGGGCGCATGGCATGATGGTTCAGGTAGTTCCAAAGTTATAGCCACACCGAGACTTTGCAGTTCTTTAACCAAGTGGATGGTATTCCTGCCCCAAGTTAATAAATCTTCCTTGTAAGGTGAGCGGCATGCACGCACTGCCTTTCCTCTGTCAATGTCGCTGTGAGCGAGGCCCCCTTCGTCCATACCTTGCGCTCGTGGTTTCCAAACGCACTGGATCCGCCCTCAGGCGTCGGAGCATCTCGCGGCCGGACCAGCCGCCATAAACAAAATTCAACAAGTTGCCCTTGAGAGATGCTGCTCACGTCGGAGTAAATGCACACCACTTCACAGGCGATAGCAGGATTAGCAGTCTGCACCCTTCCCAAATGCCATACGCGTTTCGAGCTAATTGTAGCTCTTGTTCACTGGCTGCTTGACGACAGGAAACACCAATGTAAGAACTAATCACTTTTATTTAATTGAGAGTCCCCGCCCCAGTGGGCGCGTGGCATGATGGTTCAGGTAGTTCCAAAGTTATAGCCACACCGAGACTTTGCAGTTCTTTAACCAAGTGGATGGTATTCCTGCCCCAAGTTAATAAATCTTCCTTGTAAGGTGAGCGGCATGCACGCACTGCCTTTCCTCTGTCAATGTCGCTGTGAGCGAGGCCCCCTTCGTCCATACCTTGCGCTCGTGGTTTCCAAACGCACTGGATCCGCCCTCAGGCGTCGGAGCATCTCGCGGCCGGACCAGCCGCCAGAAACAAAATTCAACAAGTTGCCCTTGAGAGATGCTGCTCACGTCGGAGTAAATGCACACCACTTCACAGGCGATAGCAGGATTAGCAGTCTGCACCCTTCCCAAATGCCATACGCGTTTCGAGCTAATTGTCTCGGTGTGGCTATAACTTTGGAACTACCTGAACCATCATGCCACGCGCCCACTGGGTCGGGGACTCTCAATTAAATAAAAGTGATTCGTTCTTACATTGGTGTTTCCTGTCGTCAAGCAGCCAGTGAACAAGAGCTACAATTAGCTCGAAACGCGTATGGCATTTGGGAAGGGTGCAGACTGCTAATCCTGCTATCGCCTGTGAAGTGGTGTGCATTTACTCCGACGTGAGCAGCATCTCTCAAGGGCAACTTGTTGAATTTTGTTTATGGCGGCTGGTCCGGCCGCGAGATGCTCCGACGCCTGAGGGCGGATCCAGTGCGTTTGGAAACCACGAGCGCAAGGTATGGACGAAGGGGGCCTCGCTCACAGCGACATTGACAGAGGAAAGGCAGTGCGTGCATGCCGCTCACCTTACAAGGAAGATTTATTAACTTGGGGCAGGAATACCATCCACTTGGTTAAAGAACTGCAAAGTCTCGGTGTGGCTATAACTTTGGAACTACCTGAACCATCATGCCACGCGCCCACTGGGGCGGGGACTCTCAATTAAATAAAAGTGATTAGTTCTTACATTGGTGTTTCCTGTCGTCAAGCAGCCAGTGAACAAGAGCTACAATTAGCTCGAAACGCGTATGGCATTTAGGAAGGGTGCAGACTGCTAATCCTGCTATCGCCTGTGAAGTGGTGTGCATTTACTCCGACGTGAGCAGCATCTCTCAAGGGCAACTTGTTGAATTTTATATATATATATATATATATATATATATATATATATATAGTCGAAACGCATCATCGTAGCTGCCAGGAATAAATTTCACCTGCTGAAAATCAACCTTGTGGGCTTGTTCGATATCCTTTTCGCCAGATTTCTCTTGTGGGAATATATATATATATATATATATATATATATATATATATATATATATATATATATATATATATGTTTTATATTTAATGTTATGTTAAACCTGAATACAAATCAAAAACAAATATTATTTTATAATCCAAATGCTTTGGTATGGTAATCATTTTTTTAAACTTAAAAACAAATGTATTTTTCACAGACATAATTGCCTGAGTTTAAAATAATTAAATATATCGTACATAATAAGTAAATGTAGTTAATTAAGTAATTCCTTAAAAAATATTTTCTATTTATTTTAATATATTTACACTATATACATTATTTAATTTTTTTAAATATTAATAGTGCTATAGCATTTTTGTTATGTTGTTCTATTTTTAAAATAATTAAAAACACATATAGAATACATTTACATTAACATTTAACATATAAATATTTCTGGACTTTTTATGTTTAATAAACTTTTTACATTTTCCTTATACTTTACCATAGGGAGACTTTGGCCTGGGGGTGGAGCTCTCTGCATACACATGACAAGTTAGTAGTAGTAACTTTATACTCTTAACTTAATTTAGAATTAAATGTTGACTTACATTAACTATATTAAATTAAATAAAAATATTTTCAAAGATTTTTTTTATCCTATGTAAAGTAAAATGTTTGTATTTACTTACTGTGTATTTAACAATTTAAGATTAAATTAAATTTACATATACATATATTTTTAAGTCAAAATAAATAAATGTATTTTAATAATATTTGCTATTGAATTCTATTTTACATTCTCCATTACTTTCGATTAGAAATTGTTGCATAACTAGTGGTTGCCCATGTGTGATACAGGACTTACTCTAGAGCCATTTTGCACTCGTAAATTTTGCTCCACCCTTTTTTTTGGGGGGGTGGCGGTGTAGTAAATTTACACTTGAAAATGGCAAGTAGTAATAAGTCATAAGTTTACTATAAATTGTTAGGCTAGATTTACACTTGTATATCTAATCATGTGTAAATTCACCTTTATGAATAGCCCCTAAACATTGCCTAGTCTTAATTTCAACTCATGCCACTGTTGTCCACCACCCTACACTTCAAGTCTCTTTATCTAACTTTTGCAGATTTTTTTATTTTTTATTCCTGCTTTCTCCCTTTGTCACTGTTTTCCTGTTTTTCTCTTCTTCCTTCTTCTTGTTTTTTGCCATTCTCTTTTACTCAGTGTCCAAGTCAAATGATGAAAAATCAGTCTAGGTTACCAAAAAGAGTGCTAATGCCCACCACCTAAACCCACAAATTAAGCACGGATGCATCCTTACTTTTGGAGCCCAAAATTAGTGCTAATTATAATTGCAGCCACCCCTTGTCCTGCTCTTAAAATTTGGTCTGTAGTCAGTGTAGGGGTAGGGTGTTTGCTGAGCATGGGATAATGGAATTTAAGAGGTTGGGCTCTACTGATGCTCTAAATAATGAGGTGCAATGCAGTTTATCTAGTCCACCAATGCCACTGCCAATGAAGAGGGTAGCAAGTGCTTCTGGGGAGCCTTGCAGGAATATATCAATACAAGTTTGTTATGTTTCTTGCCAGTTTTTGCTGGCTCTTTGCTCTATGCTGACAGTGCCATGTCAATTGTGTCAATTGTGTAAATTGTTTACTGACCAGATGGGTATGTCCTCACTATACAGATGATAAATATCTAAGTCTGACCTGCTAATGTATGTGCAGATTGTAGGGCTATCCTCCATTTAAATCCATTTGATGAGCGCTTTTTTGCAAAGGGCTCATTAGGAGGGAGCATAGGGGTGGCCCCTTGGACTTACTTTGTAATGGAGCGTTTTCAGAGACTGACTATTCTCTATCCATACAACCTGTGCCATTTCAAAAAGCACAGAGTTTATGGTGTTTGTACAGAACAGTGCAGTATTGTGCCAATAAAGCATACGCAACTTCCACTATCTTTCCTTTTCTCAATACCACAGTGCAAAATGAGAAGCTCAACAGAGCTTAATCTGTCAATTCAAGTATACTATGGGGCAGATTTACAATTACTGGCGCATCCCTGCATATCGGCAAGGATGTGCCAGTAATTGTGCGCCGCAGTTCCGCCACCCATGATGCGCCCCATTTACAATGCGGCGTACCATGGGGCAAAAACGGCACAGATGCGTCACGCATCTGTGCCGTAAAAAAGCGACGCATTGCTGGATTTGCGTCGCAAGCGCAACGCAGCTCCAGCAATGATCAGGGGTGCCCTAGGTGTACAATGCTGCGTCAATCCTTACGCCTGCTTCAAGCAGGTGCAGGGTTTTGACGCAGCATGGACCCAAAAGTGACTGAGTGAAATCTTGTAGGTTTCACTCAGCCACTTTTGGGAGGCGTTCCTCCGCAGAAACGCATCCCCCTGCGATGGTACGCCTCTTCTGGAGCAGGGCTTTACAACGTGACGCATCTGGGAGATGCGTCACGTTGTAAATACCCCGCACCATGGTGCATCTTTTGCGCCGCCACTGCGTCACAAAAGTGATGCAACGGCGGCGTAAAAGCGGCGCAAGGGGCCTTTAAATCTGCCCCTATGATTTTCTTCAAAGTGTCTTAATAAAATTATGTGGGCGAATAACTGATACCGCAGGTTTTGGTTGTGAACCAGTGCAGCATTATTGCATCAATATTAGGCCCATATGTCTGAAGGATAAACTGGTTAAACCACATATTTTACTTAGTTTCGAATCACGAATTATAATTCTGAATCGTGTGTTTCTTTAACCCATAATATTTCAAAAAGCTTTGGCTAGGAAAAGTTATAGGAGGGAAAACCGTTGGGTCTGTGCTTTATATCCACAATACGGACAGTGTTATCAAAAGTACACAACAGGCATGTGTACCAACTTTTTGGACTCTGGAGTGCTTTGGTATTACAGAATGGGCCATAGATACCTGTGCAGCCCTTTCAGTAACACAGATCTTGCTCATGTGCATGTAGAGCTGGTACAATCTCAAGGGCAACTTCCGTTATATATTCATGGGGATGTGTCACCGTGCAAGTGCGGGGAAACTTACTGTGCCGTATTAGAGACGTGGGCAAAAATGCAAACAGCTGTCAGGACCGCAATGACTGTATGCTGCAAAGCGTTGCACTCAATGCAACCCCAAAGTGCAATCCTTTGAAGAGGAAGGGGAGTCCTATGGACCCCGTAAATGCCTCCCTGTTATTCAGTACACCCATCTGCATGTGGGGGGGCGTTCTCTTTCCCCTTTTGAAGTCTACGATTGGTTGTTGCCTGCAAAGTGAAAGGTGACTACCAGTTTCAGTTTGTGGCTGTGCTGGGAGCAGCAGATTCATTGTGATATGGTGTAGTGATCCGTTCTCCTCTTAGCTCCCAGTTAAAGTTCACGGCCGGACTGGGAACAGCAACCAGCCCTTGCAGACTGCTGCTCGACCGCCCTGGGATCAGGGGCTGAGGAATGTGCTAGTGAGAAGCACCGCTCCCGCTTTTGTTACAAGCGGCCGATATTGCTGCACTGCTGCAAAACCAGCCCCCAGTAACAAAACTAGCCCCCACAGGTACAGAACCGGCCCCCACCCCTCCGGCCTTCCAGGGAAACGCCAGGTGCCCACTATGGCCAGTCCGGCCCTGTTAAAGATGCTCTGAGCAGCAGACCATGTTTGTAATCCGGATTCAGGTACAAACTTCACTTTACAACCGAATTAGGGTAACCAGAGCAGTCTGATTGAGGCATTTTGTGCTTTTTTAATATACACAAGACTCGAAGATTATGTTGACAGTACTAATTATATTAATATGGTGCTATTTTCTTCTATGTGCTCCGTAGTGTGAATTGGAAAAAAACCTAGAAAGATTTACCATTTGAAGGTACAAAATCATCAGTCTATTTTCTACGAATGTTAAGGCTGTGTTAATTATAGAACTTCTCAGACAGCAGAAATGCCATGACATTTTCAGCACTGCCAGCGGCCGCTAATGGGACATCTATCACTCTTTCCAGTCAGAGCTGAAATCGATGAAGAGCCATTTTTCACTTGACATTGAAAACAGACAGCAATTAACACTCTTTGCTTGTAGCCAGAGATGCAGGCTAGGAAATCTGTGCTTCCTCCCAGAACTTTAGGAAATGCAAATTACATTTATCCTAACAACTCTGCTTTCCAAAGATATTTTAACATCCGCAAGACAGGTTTCTAGCTTATAATTCATCCGTGTTGCTCAAAGAAAGTAATATGTGCTGTGGTGCCTCCTCAACAGTGTTTTTCGAAGCAGCCCCCTCCCCCACGGAGCTATCACATAATGCCCCAAGCCTGCCATTTACTACAGTTAGCAGTGTTCAGGAAAGAACCAATCACGTTTTCATGAACATTGCCAGCCTGCAGGTCAGCCCTCTCATGCTCCCCAGTCTTCTGATGACAGCCGGATGGGGCTAAGAGGGCTGAGGCATGATCCATCCACAGCTGTTTAAAAACACTGCACTCTGTGGGCAAATGTCTGATTTCTCATGTCTGAGGGACGTAATTTAACTTTCGTCCCCGGGCACAGGTCAATAGGTCATTTTATTTAGCAGACATGGTGCACATGCCTCAGTTAGTTCGGCATATCTGTTTCAATAGAGCTGTCAGGGTGTATATCAGCGCATCTCTGTGCCCAACAAAAGGTCAAAAAGAGCAGCATCCTGTGCCAGCTTCTGTAAGGGATGTAATGGAGGAGTCACCAGCAGCGGAATCTCAAACGGTGCTGGGGCCACTTATGTGTGAGTGAGCATGCGAATGAGGACAGGGTCCCACAGTTTCTCACTTCAGGCAATGGGGGTTGACTTTATCCTATACGGATTCTTGGCTGAACACCTACATACATGCTAGGTACACTCAGGTACATCTAGTTAGGGTAGCATCGTAGGAGTACACATTTTATTATCAAAGACCTTCTATTGCAGGCGGCGCCATATGTTAGGGTTCTAAAAAATCTTGCTTCGATATGAAGGCAAAAGGCGGAGGAGTCTAGGAAACTGGAGAATAGGACAATTCATTGGCTCCAATATTTATTTATAGGCATTGTCATATCTTTTAATTATGTTTTACTGACCAGATGGGTGCCTTGCATTGGTAAATCATCCAAACACTGTGAGGGGAGGGGAGCGGTATCATTCAAATTGTGACAAAGATCTATGTTATTCAATATATTTTTTTTTTTACAAGACACCTGTGTGTCAAATTGTTTCCTTAATGTATCAGATTAAATATTGCTGCACTAAAATTCACCTAACTTCCTTAGATTACATGAATTTACTTATGGTTAATAATGCCTGTAATTCAGACACATTACACTCCATAAGGCGTTCTATGAATTTGATAAAACCAGTTATTTTGAATCGTTTACTATATAATTCAGTCCCTGTTCATGCCCAGCATGAACTATATCAGAGAATAAAATTACTTTCCTAGAATGTGGCGGGCATTGCGTCCAAAATGAAGAATAGAGAATAGTTTGACTTTGTGAAATTGTTAGATAGTCTGCTGTTCCAGGAAACCTGGGCTTGTGGTCGACCTAATATTGATGGTTACTCCACTTTTTTGCTCTAATAAAACTACAAGCAGGCTTATAACTTGACTCTCCCTTTTATTTGAATACCATGACCATATTTATCTTTTATTTTTTTATGAAAATGCAGGAAATTACTGTCTTTTGCGTGTTGTACCAAGGATTTTTGCCTTTACTGTTTTTTGCTGGCTGTATGTAGAGCCTTGTGCAAGTGGTATATTGCCTGCACTCCCTCATTCAAAATAATGAAATAGGCATACTCCTAATTGACATACTTAACTTACCTGTAAGTCCCTAGGATCTAGTACTAAGTGTACCCAGAGCCTGAAGTTATGTGCCGCTAGTGGTCTGCAGCACCCATTGTGTCATCCACCACAGTGTCATTCACTACAGTGGCAGTGTAATCATGACTGAAGGCCTGTCATTGTAGCCGAAGCTTGCAGTTTTAAACTGCAAATTTCACCTGTCAAAATAACCCCATTTGACAGATCGAACCCTTCTTATTAAACAATAATAAGTCACCCTTAAGAAGACATAAATGCTCATAAGGCAGGGGTCATGGTATTTAAATGTCGGACATGTAGAAATATAGGGTTATATATCCCCTTACAACCAAAAAACTAAAGTTATTTTCACTCTAGCAAGGCTGGCTGTTCCATAGGAAAGCATTGGGATGTAATATTACATTTAATAATATTACCTCTGGCTAAGAAACAGCTACAAAGTTGATTGTTTTTGGAATATTTCAATTAGTTTTACAATGAAATCAAAATTAACCAAATTTCTTGACTTTAACTGGACACATCTTTTATCACACTTTAGATATGGAGGGTAAGTTGCTCTCAATGGTCTGTGGCTGAGGATCCCTTTCCCACCAATTTGAGCCACCCTTTTATGTAATCTCTGATTTCATATTCAAGTATTTCCTCATAACCATTGCCCAGCCTTTTGACAAGTCCGACCTCACTTTCTTTGTTGTAGTTCAGCCCTTTCTCTGTACTCTCACCAATGGTACTGGACTATATTGAATATTTGCAGGCATCCCCTTACTTTGTAGACTGATTCTCTTCCTTGCTCACACCAGTCCAGGTTCTGGGCTCATTTATCTATTGAGGAGACATTTCCACTACCCCACAATTCTACTGTTATATTCCATATAGGTACCCCAATATAGGCTCGGGTAACATCCCAACCTTTCATCTATATTCATCCCTACATTACATAAATAACAGGATGCTAGGACTGACCCTTTACCTAATTACAGTACTGCACACAGAATGTGGGGGTATCCCTGAACAAATAGCCTCATACATTATGCATGAGGACCAGTGGATTCTTGGAAACTCAGCAGGACTACCATCTCCTGTATAATAACTATGTACAAGGTTCAATCCTAACGTCATCCTAAGTCCGACAGTGGCACAGCAAGGTAGAACCCCTGGGGATACCTTTGGGTATTTAAACATCACATCTTGCTGAGATAGACAGAGGAGATCAGGACTTCTATGCCGACACACTGACACGAGATGCTGAAGTCCCCTGGATGCAGATACTCCAGCTCGCAGTGGTCTCACATCCCTTGCGGGGTGTCCAACCCAAAACCAGGACATTGTCCCACAGTTTCTTACTTCAGGTAATGGGGGTTGATTTTATCCTAGAGGGATTCTTGGCTTAACCCCTACATACATGCTAGGTACACTCAGGAACATCGAGTTATGGTAGCATCATAGGAGTACGCATTTTAATATCAAGTATTTATGTTCTTACCTGTATTTATGAACATAGCAAAATGGTAGAACTCTACCACCCTTTTACTTTCCTAGTGCTTCCAATCATATATATGTGTTACTGTCTAATGAGTCTTTTAGCACACCTATGTGCCCTAGAATAACGACTGTTCGATAAATACTTATTGAAAAGGTCCCTACTGTTTATTCTGTGTATCTCTTTGAGACTAAGTGAGCATGAGTGACTGAGCGAAGAGTAGTACACTGTTTCTATGGTCCTGAGGGATCAGGGTTGTCATGTTTGATGGTTGCCAAGAATTATTCTCTCCTTGGTAAGAGGGGTTTCTAGTGGCACTGTGAGCTAGCTGGTACACAGGCCAACACACCCGGTGGGGGTGTCTATAATCAGTCCGACACCAATCGTGCGGTGTATGTTATCGAAACGCTCAGATCCTGTATAGGTTTTATAGGAACTACATGACACTAATAAGTCACACTTCGCAACCATCAGGGCAGTATTAGAGAACAAAACATTATATTTAGGCAATGATTTATCCTTCCACGTTCTCAGAAGTGCCAACTGTGGTGTAATCTCCATCTCTATCCCGAGAACAAGCATGACATTTTCTGACAGACACCCACAAAATGGTCGTAGTCCTGGATGGTCCGGCAGGTTACTACATTAACCACTTGGATGCTAAGGCATGCCGATCATGCCCATTGACTTTCCATTGAAATCAATGGAAACTCCATGACGAGTTACCCTTGTCATTAGCGCTGAAGGGGTTAAGGATCCTCACTGTGCACATCTCAGCAGGCATCCATAATTATCTACCCTCCCTATTCATCACAGGTGGGTTCTAGTGAGGTAAGCCTCATGTAAGATTTTTAGCTTTACTAGCTGGAAACTCACTCTAATAGCTATCTCTCTCGGGTACCTGCATGAGTCAGTCCAATAATCTTCATCAAGGATACCCAGATTGATTTTCTGCTTCTTTGAGAGAGTTGACAGTGAGCCCAGCCTATTTTTTTAACTTTCTTATATGTTTGGAAAATGGTTTGTGTGTGCAGTGGGGTCACCAAGATTCTATGTTGAAAGGCAGATTCCTCCTTGACTTTATCCTGGTAGTGAGCATACTTAGAAAGGGCATGTTTCAGATAGATGTATTTAAACTGTTGCATTGCAGATAGTACGAATTATTGCTGCAGGTCCTTAAAAAACAAGAAACCTTATGGCCGCCACACATCCCCAAATCTAGAAATCCCCAACAGATATCATTTTTGAACGCCATCCAGCTCTGATAACTCTGCCACTATCACTGAGTCCAGGAAAGGTGTTTTAAGTGTGTCTTTCCTCCCAAACTAGCGCCTTTGTGGCCCTTCTCCTTATTTTAATAACTGTTGCTACAGGAAGAGACCTCTCATCCACTCTGTCTCATCCATATCTTTCCCTTGGGCATCCTCTTCCTCACATGGGCTCTCTATCTACCTGTAGCAAGGGTTCCCATTGGTCTGCAAATGCTCATTTATGAATCATCTGTAATTGGATTGCACAATGGTACATTCTAAGGTCTGGTAGTCCAATCTCACCCCCATACTGATCTCTCTTTAGTGGTTTCAAAGCTATTTTAGAGGATTCCCCCTTCAAAAACAACAAACAAGTAACAGTGCATATTTTCTGGGAGATACCATCTGTGAAGTCAAAAGCTGTATTTTGCAGGGTGTACAGACATTTTGGCAACATAATTATTTAAAAATGGACAGCCTTCCCGAAAAGTGAGAGAAGAAATTTCTGCTAGTGCTCCACATCAGCTTTGTAGCCATCTAATATAATTTCAAGATTACAGTGTATAAATGCCTTTGTGCCCTTCATAAACTATATCCTCAGGTATCTAAATCTGTACTCAGCCCACTGCAGCAATCCCTCCTCCCAGTCCAATGGAGGCTTCCACAGAGCGAGGGGAAACCTAACTAATTTTTGCCAGTTTATGTGTATCCCTGCATACCTCACAAAGATATTGAGCATTTCCAGGATCCTCAGAATGTACTGGCGTGGGTCTACTAAATGAAGAAGTAGAATATCAGAATATTCTCAATCAGGGTACCTCCTAAGACCTCGGAGTAAGCATCACATTTGACCCAGCAAGCGAGAGGTTCCATTGCTAGCATGAATACAGCGGATACAATGGACAAATTCTCTGGAGAGGATCTCATTGACCCTGACCCTTGCCACTGGTACTGTGTAAAGCAGCTGGATCCACATTTGGACGTCTGGGCCCAAGCCCATTTTACAGAGGACTGCCATAAGCTAGGGCTATTCATGGGAATCAAAAGTCTTTTTGGCATCCAGAGCCAGGAGTCCCCATAACACACAAAGGTTTCCTGCCCTACCTGGACTCCCAGAAGATGTTGGAGATTGTGCCTAGATGAGTGAAGTGGCATGAATTTTGGTTTATCTGGATGTATTCATTTATCTATCACTTGGAAGAGGTGGCTTGTCAACATTTTGGCCAGTCTTTTCGTCTTGGTATTAAACAGGGCTATCTGCCTGTGTGAGGAGCATTTGTCTGGGGGCTTGCTCGGTTAATAAATAAACACTATGCAAGTTCTTAAGTCCAGGGTTAGCCTTGCTTTCCGTTTTTGCACAGAACATACGTGTTTGTGGTTCCCTCATTTTGCCCTCCATGCATTAAAAAACGTCTGTGATAAAATCATTAGAAGGAGGTATTTTCCTTCTATTCATTTTTCTGATATCCTCTGTTATTTCCTCTAATTATATTAGCATATGTATAGGCTACCCTGTTTTAGGGTAAACCCTTTAATAACTGGTAAAACCCCACCAAAATGGAACAGCCCTGCTTAGGGTGCACATATAAACACAGATAAACACCTGCACAACCACAAACTAAAATGCCATTCAAAGAAAGAAAAGTGAGAGAGAGAGTCATGTTTATTTCTTCCTAAAGGGGCCAACACAATAGAACTTTGCTAGACAAGGTATCAGAAAGAAAGACTGGTCTACAAATATTCTGCTTGTGTTTTGTTAGTTAGGGATGTCACCAAAAAAGATGCTTATTCATTTGGTTTCTCCATTTCTGTGTGCCTGGATTAAAAGTACAGGGTTTAAACACATATTTTGGGTCTGTGCAAATTATTTTATACACTCTAGAGAATCTAGGAATATTTAAAATAATATTTGATATTTTGGAACTGTTTAATTAATTCACGGATAGGTGAAATGGCAACTTCATAAGACTCTGTGCAAGATGTAATATCACATTCAACTACAGACGCAGCTACCTTTTCTAATACATAGACTTGATAGCAGGTCAGCTGCCAAACGCCCCAGGATTTAAACATTTAATGCTCTGTGTATTGACAGGTATCTCTGAGAAGAGTGCTGGTCCCATGCACAAGTGATAGTGATCAGAACATGACGGAAGACTTTCCACATACCAACAAAATGTTTAGCTGCAAGGTGTCCCATTGTTATGTGTAGTACCTTCAGCTAAGAACTAACTTTAAGAAAAACATTTGCCATGGTGACATGTCCTAGTTATGAATGTCCACACAACAGGAGCACCACCATAACATAGTGAGGTAAAGAGTGCAGAAAAGCAATGGGAAGCAAACTTTAGGCTACACATTTCAAGTGCCTTAAAATGCACAGATACATATTAATGTGGTTTAATTCAAAATTTTGAAGGTTTACCAAACTACTATTCTGTTGAGTGTTGACCACCCCTACAAAGTTATATTATTGAATAAGGAGCATATGAATGACCCCCAACTCTGTCCGGCAATTTGTTTAGTAAAACGTTTGAATATAGCATGTTTCCTTTTTCAATCCATTTATAGTCCTGTAAACCAGATAGAGGGCCTGATTTAGATATTGGCAGATCACAAAAGTGACCGATATCCCGTATGGCTATGTATAAATCCATCACTGTTGTGATGGAGTAATACCTTCGTCAAGATCTAACTCAGGACCAGAGTCCTGACAAATGGAGTGTGGTAAGTAATGAGATGTTTGATAAGGTAATGAGATCTGAGTTGGCGTGACAGTGCAATACATAGACTCTCACTGCTTAAAACTGTCTACAATGGGACGACACAGCATACCCTGCATTACTTATCCTTTAAATAAATAGGTATTTGTAAGTGTATAAACACTGAAAATACAATTTTAATATTTTAGCACATATAATAATATGATAAGCACAGATTTCAAAAGGTTGAGATACACCACTGAAGTCCACACAAACAAACCACTGAAAAAAGGACAGCCTATATATGTATAGTGTATTTTCGGGACAGGGCCAGTGTACGAAGTTCCCTATCAAAAGTTTCAAGTTCCTCCATGGAATACACCAATCAGGTGGCCTGATTCTCAATGGAAAACTTACACTTTATAGTAAGTTGCCAAATATTTAATACTCCAAACTATGTGCAGAATTTTATAACTCCGCAATCTCTATACCTATGTGTGTGGAGCTCTATGTGAGACTGCATAGTTGGGGCAGTAAACTACTGAAGTGAGTCTTCTTGACCTCCAAGTTCTGTCCCCTATGTGCTTGGACACTGGGCTGTATCAAAGTGTACTACTCATAACATTTATTGAAACCAGAGACTTAAAACCTTTTTGGTTTCAAAGAACTCCATAGGACCGGGACCAAAATGTCAAGCCAATCCTACAAAGCTGATTTGACTCTGGGCTGAAGATTCTGGTTGCTCCTGAGAAAAGCTTTTCCACAGCAGCAAATCTGAATCAGCTCAGAGCATCGCTAAGAAGGTAAATGGCCTTGTGGAGCCCAGTTGGCCAGCAGCTGGCAGCTATTCACAGCTGGATGAACCCGAGCTACAAAAATGTCACCAAGTACTACTGTACAAATCTTCACAGAGCAAAGACTTCAAACGTATCTGGCAAGCAAGGGACATTTTCTGGGTATTAAATTATATTCCTCCCACTCTGGGTTTCGCTCAAAAAGTCACTGACTTCTGGGCCCTTCCTCAACAGCTATCTGTTGTCATGGAGCCCTCCCATATCACAGCCAGATGCCGTACCCTGCAGAGGATTATGGACTTTAAAATGAGAGTTAAGGAAAGAAAAGCTGCCATAAGGACCAGCAATGGAGTGACCTTTGAATTTCTAATGTATCTTAAGATCAGTGTCTTTTCTGTAAAGTTATGAATGATTCCCATTTTAATTCTGATTATCACATTCTATATATAATAGTCTACCTGCCAAGCTCCTGCACCAGATGGTATCCCTATAGATCCCTTTCAGAACAATAGAGGTCTTTAGCGCCCCATTTTTCATAACATAATGAATGCAGTCAGCAATTCAATTTCACCCAAAACTTGCTCCCAGTATTTAAGAAGGGGAACAGGGAAGACCTGAAGTATTATTGCCCCATCTCCTTGATTGACTGTACCATGAAAATTGATATTATCAAGGAAACATTATTTGGATGAAAGAGAAATATGTCCTGGTCGAGAAACAATATAGCTTTAGACTAGGTTTAAGACCCAATGACCAGTGTCTCAACGTACATCTTTGATGAATGAATACACTGTGGCGCCTTTTGGAGAATTACACCTGACTCTTATTGACCTAAGCTCCACCTTTGACTGCATCAACAACAGGCCAAAGCTCTGGTCTATTCTCATGTACATGGACATGAATGAAGATATTCTTAACTTTTTAAAGCAACTTCATCTGGAACTATCTGCTACAGTCTGATATGGAGCAAATGGAGAATGCACAGATAATCTAAAATTGTTCAAAGGGGATCGACATGGCTGCGCATTCGCACCACCTCCTTTTATACTTTGTGCAAATGGTTTGGGAAACATCTGGTCGATCTCAAGCAGGGCACTTAAAAAATTAGCAATGAAAATATACCTGTCCTCCTTAATGCATACCATGATGTTCTAATGCCAGGGATCCCTCGTTCAGCTTCACAGATAAGGAGACACAGCACCCTTATCGTTTTCAGCCAAAGGTACCTCAAGGTCTGCATTAACTGTCTAGGTATGGTTGATTTCTTTTTAACAAAAAACATGAGAACTGTTTTTGCAAAATTTGAAAAAGCATGGGCACATCTGTTCCCATACATCCCACCCACTTTGACATCTGTTTACATGCAGATGTCCTTTAAGATGAATGGAGGGCGGGGATGAGACCAGCAAGATTGAATTCGGAAGCAGAGCCCTGATAGCTTGGACCTCTGGCCAAGTTTTGGCCACGAAGAAGCAGGCAAGAAACAAGAACTGTGTATACCATCAAAGGGATGGCCCAAATGTGAGGCACTATGTGGGATCTTAATGTAGAGAGGCAATTTTCTCAGAGTAATGGCCTGAGGGACAGGGTGAGATTAGAGGGCTTGTTTTTTGTTTTAAAGGGCCATTGTTATCATTAGTGCAGCAGGTTCAGTGGCACTGGAGCCAGGAGGGTTAGGGGCCACTGAACCCCATTTAGGAAAGTTTTACTACCAAAAAGGGGGCCCTTTTAAATTGCTGTGATTGGGGTTCAGGTCATGCAGTGCATGGAACAGGGCCCAAGTAACAGGGACAAGATGTGGGACATTTATTCCTTTTGCTTTTTTTGTTACACAAAGTGGCAAACAACCTGCTTTGGGCATCAGCCTAGGAGTCATGGCCCACTGGAGTGGAGGAGGAAATAGGGTTGTTGGTATAATTGAAGCTAGGTGCAATAGCATTGGGCCCATGATTGATTGATTCATTGATTGAACAGGTAGGAGCTATGTTCTTTTTCTGAAAGGGACATAGGATCTACTTCAAGATTAATGTGATGATCAGGCATGGAGGGGAAAGAGCCACAGGGGACTGCTTTCTACTCAGAGCTTCTGCCACCTTTAAACACCAGGTGCAGTTGCACTGGCAACCAGTGTAGTGTAGTTCCTATACTCCCAATAGGCTCTGCGCATTGGAATATTATAAACAGCAGTGTAGACGTAGGACTGAGGTCAACTAGGTCTCTACTGACTATATTAGACTTAATTAGTTTTGCCAGCTAGCTCAGAGGTCACTAGAAACTTTCTCGAATGTTCAGGAAAGAGTTAACTCTCCTGATTTAGACAAGAAGGGATTAGCTTCTGACCACCGCATAAACATGACAACTTTGCTCCCTCAGAATAAAGAGTGTATCTCTAGAGTCGTGTGAAAACAATAGACAACTATTTCACTCAGTCAATCGTGCGTACTTAGTTTCACCAGAGTGAAGAGAAATAGAGAGACGGGCGTTTTCAATAAAAGGTGTTATTTATTGAGCATGCAAGAGAAATGAATTGCCACAATTGCAATACTTATCATGAAGTAAAGTGCGAACAGTAAAAGGAGTATTATGAAATAATACTGTAAAAGCATTGATATGGTTTCTTAGCCATATTATACTTTAAAACGGATAAAATATATACATACATAAAAATATTGACTAACGTACTCAACTGGTGCTTCTAAGACACGCCCACCCCGGTGTACCTGACCTAAGCCTAATACGTGGGAAGGAGTAAGTAAGTTGCAGTTTAAGTTAAGTTTGGTTTTTGCCAAGGATATGAATCAAGAATTCTCTTAAGGGTTTAGTCAGCTCCATACCTTGGTAATAGAATGTAGGAGGTCTTGTATCTCTCTCTCAGGACTCAATATCCCAGCAACCCGCAAGGGTGACTGAAAACACCGGAGCTGGATTTTCTCGGCTGGAGAAAAAGACAGCGTCTCTCTCAGTGCGTCAAAAGGGAGGGGCGGCTTCCTTCGGCTCTCGCATCAGCTGGGCTTCCGGGCGAGTAGATGGCCGCTCTGCTCCAAACCACCGTGTGTTTGCTTAAGGCAACGTTGGTATATTCATACTTGAAAGGTGCCGGGTTTGACGTAAGGTTGGACATAAGACGTCACTAAGAACTAACAGTTCTTTTTGGACTCCAGGAGTTCTTGTGCAAATCAAAACAAAAGCAGGGGGAATTCCCGGGCTGATGGAGGCTTGGTTTTTTTAAAGAACGCGTTGTACTTTCTAGGAGTCTAGGGGAGTAGCCTTGCCGTATTTGGACTGCATGGGCTATTACTAAATATGGATATGATTCTTATGCCTTTATAAGGATATTATTTATTATAACCACATAAGGGCATAAATCGGGAATATCGAATTAGGGTCCTAGATAGAAACACAACACCAGGAGTATAAGGCACTCACATCACCCCTATTGGGAGCAGTTTGTTTGGCCAGATTCTGTTTTTGTTTTATGCATTTCATCTTTTATACATCTTTATAATATGGATTATGAGCTATAGAAAAAGAACCTATTAAATGGTCTGATAAGCCATACCACTGGATTCAGCCTTGCCCCTCTCGCTGTCCTAATACTTGTCATAAAGTTTGGAGGATAGCCAATTTCAAACTCTTTTGGTCAGAGGGCTCAGACAAAAAGAGCCATAAGACGTATAGGTTAGGCATTCACAAATCAAGAAACTGTCTACAGTCCCAAGGGGTGGTATAACATTTTTGCCCAAACTTTGGGCAACAAAGTAACAAAGAGTTTAATTTAATTTTTTTATAATAAATGTATCTCTAAAGTTAGTTACGGTACAAGTATTTAGGCATATCCAAATGTTTCTAGTCTACAGATTGTACAAAACAGTCTTTGCAAGAAGTTATTGAGCCTCGCACCAGGGACATCCAGTTTTGTTGGTTGTGAGGAATTGGGTCTCCAATATTTGGCAAGGACATTTGTACGTCTCCCTTAGTATTGTGCATCTTGATTTTGAGTAGCTCAGGCACAGAATGTAATCAGATCATCTGGGACTGTCTGAATCTTAATGATATCACCAGAATTCCATGGATCAAGTATATTGGAAAACTATTAAAAGAATTAGGTAGACCAGATTTATTAACACATCTGTAAAAAGGATAAACATTAGGTAAAATATTAACTGGATTTGTATTTTACTCTAGAACAGGGATTTCCAACATTTTTTGTTGTAAGAGCTACTTATGTTCAATGAAACTCATTGAGAGCTACTAATAATATTAGTGTTTCAACAGTGACCACATCAGACAAAAATACATTAGTAGCCACAATATACAAGATTACAACCAGCGATCAGGCTTTTTTGCCAGCAGTAATGTAAAAAAACATTTGGGGCATGGTTACGATATTGGCCTTCTGGCCACCGGACTGCTTTTGCCACGGTCGGTAGAACTCTGCCAAGCCTGTGGCATCCTGACCACCATATTATGAGTATGCTGCTTGGCTGGCGGTGTTGTGTCAGTGGTGCTATGGCAGCTGCATGCTTCAGGTCATAAAAGGAGCCTGAACAATTTGCCACTGCTGCGGCAGTGCCACTCATGTGCCGAAGCACTGTATACCATGCACCATGCTGTTCATGGCACACAGTGCAAGTGCAACAGTGCAAGCAGAGGGAGCATAACATGTGCCCCCATGCACAACCCCACATAGGTAAATTCACCCAAGGGCCCTGTTTGGGGCGCCTTCCCTGCCTTTCTGCTGACCTTTTTTATGGTGAGGTTCCCGCATGAAAAGGTCAGCAGAAAGGCTGGTTGTGATCAGCATGGCGGGGTCGGCATCAGCACCACCTCTATTGATCACTGCCTTTCCTTCCACCTATCTAAAGGTAATATGGGAGGTACCCTTCTTTTGGAAAAGGGATGGGGTATGAGAGAACACAAAGAACAAACTTCCTTCCCTTTCCCTTCTATTACAGGTGGGAAAGATCGGTATCTTCCAAACCACGGTTCTATACAACATATCTCAAAAAAGGAACTGGTACAGGATATAGTCTTGCCAGGTTACCAAATTTACGTAGCTCTTTCTATACAGTGCTTCTCAGGTAAAAACAAAACAAGTACAAAGGAATGTACTATTTGCCTATTTTATTTGTCAATAGATTAATATTAGAATCATGATTAACACAATACATTAAAAAGAATTCATCATCACTTTTATTAAAAAAAATTTGTACACTTTAAATGGTATGATTAAAAAATATTTGAAAAAAGACTGTTGATGTGGCGTTTTGGTGTTCAAAATGATCGTCACCTTCTTCAGGACATCAATTTTAAGAGTTTAAAAACATTTGAGTTGGTACTATCGTGAGCCTTAATCAATGGGCTGCAAATGTCAATTAGATCCTTCAGTACATTCAGGATAAAACTATAGTTCAGTACTTTTAAATGATTTCATCTTTTGAACCGCTATCTTATTTCATTACAGATTTCTTGCTTGTGTCATCATTCAAATCTGACGTGCTTGATATTTTATAGTATCTTGGTGCAAGACTGGCTCTGATAGTTCTTATGCAACTTTTCCTCTTTCTTTCCTCTCTTGAGCTCACAGAGGAAGGTTCTTATCTTGTCCTTTCTTCCACTTTAAGTTAAGAGTTCTGAAAAGAAACACATTTTTGTCACAAATATGCACTGCCAATTTTGGTATACATTTATTCATTCAACTAAGGAAAAGCTTTTACATTTAGTGGGCTGGGCTGCACCTAGGAGAGCTACTTATAGGTGGCTGGAGAAGAACTAGAGCAACAAAAGATTTTATAACCTCACTCCTTTAGTAGCAAAAACTAGATCTGCGTTGGAAACCTATTTGACACTGACTTCTCTATCTCATGATCAAGGTTTGCCCACATTTAGCAAACCCCATGTTGGCCAGGACCTTTGGCTGTGCATGGAAGGAGGTTGACAGCAGTACCTGGCCTGCAGCCAGGCCCAGTGGCCAACCCCTCAAAGGCAGCCAACCCAACTCTGCGCGGGGCCTTCATCTGTGTGTGGTGTGAGTTGGCTGCAGGGCCAGGTCAGTGGCCAGGGCCTGCTGCCAATTACTCAAAGGTAGCCAACCCCACGCCGTGAACAGCCTTTGGTGATGTGGCATAGGGTTGACCTTTGAGCGCCAGGGACCCCATCCCCTGGGGACCAAAACATATATATACTAAGGAGAAAGGGGCATGCAGCCCTCTCCCCAAGTCTTAATCGACCCGTGCACCCCTTCCCCCGGGGCAAAATTCAACAAAATATGGCGAAGGGGCCTGCACTGTCCCCTTCACCAATCCTTAATATGCCATGGGACCCCTTCCT
This sequence comes from Lissotriton helveticus, assembly GCF_964261635.1. Taxonomy (NCBI): domain Eukaryota; kingdom Metazoa; phylum Chordata; class Amphibia; order Caudata; family Salamandridae; genus Lissotriton; species Lissotriton helveticus. The sequence goes on from NC_136070.1 coordinate 406,884,952, forward strand.
ACAGGGCCAAATGCTAAGAGGAGGAGGTATGTGGTGCCCTACATGTGTCTTTTCAGGCCCTGGGGACCCAATCCCTTCGGGCTTAAGCAAATAAAATAGGGTAGGGGGCCAAATGGCACCACTTCTCAAGCCTTATTGGGCCTTGGTAGCAAATACAATTAAACAGTGGACCGGTTGTGTGGCCTCTCCCTGAACCTTTTTGGGCACCAGGGACCCCATTCCCTGGGGCTGAGTAATTCATATAGTGAGGGAGGCACACAGCACTCCTCCTTAAGTCTTTTTAGGGCCCTTGGACCCCATCTTCCAGGGCCTCTCTTTAAAATAGGTGGGTGCTCTAGTACCCACCAGGGGCACCCACCAACTAACACATTGGGGGCTGCAGAGAAAGGCCCTGAACCCCAGTAGCCAGCTCCCTACATGGTGCGGAAGCCAGCATGGTTCACTCCTTGAGGGAGCAGGTATTTATCCTACTCCCTGCGGATGGCAGCAACATGTGTTCTATTTTCCTGCCTGCTTAAGTGTAAGCAGGGAATCAGAAGACAAGTTTGCCTCCGCTGACGGGAACATTTTTAAATCTCCTGCCCACATGAAGCAGACATAGGGCCTGATTTAGATCATGAGTGGACTCCCATCATCCCTCTGTGGCGGCATTTACAAGTACTTCGTCAAGCTGACGTATTCCTGTCCACCCTATTTAGATCTGGGCTGGCTGAGTGTTTTCCATCACGTACGCGGCTCACCTTCATTGACGCGGCTGACCCCTCTACTGGCTAACATTACTCTGTTGTCATCAGGTTGACATGATTATGATGAATTTAGAGTTCTCAGTTGTGCTGTTGTTGTTCTAGCAATGGATTCCTGATGGAGGGATTCCGTCGCAGGCTGCGATCAACATACACAAACTATTCCTGTGACTTTTTTATGGATGCTAGCATCACACACCTGATGTGCTTTGGCTCATTTTTTTCATCTGCATGCAACAGTATAAAACACACTCCATTTCAGACCATGATCCTTTACCATTCCACTGCAGCAGAAAAGTGTTCAACAGAACTTTTTCAGTGAAGTCAGTTTTTTTGCCTTCTGTTTCTTGTTAATTTTTCCTGTTTCCGTTTATTTTCTTGTGGTGTATTACATGTATTTAAGTGTATTACTTGATAATGGCAGGGAGGAGAAATCCTGTCTTACTGAGGGAGAATTGTCCGTCATGGTGGATGAAATTATTAGAGTAGAGCCACAATGGGTTTGAGTCCAAGTGCAAAATACAACTATAGCTCAGAAAAAAAAGCAAATGTGGGCCAGTATAGTTGACAGAGTGAATGTTGTAGCAAGCAACCTGCACACACAGGAGGAAATTAGGGAGAGGTGGAACGAACTACGAGGGACAGTGTGTTTCCTGGCCTCCATGCGTCACTTGGAGGCCCAGAGGACTAGTGGTGGTGCTCCCAGCCCCCCTAAAAACAATGTCCCTGGGAGGACAAGGTCTCGCAGATCCTTCACCCTGAAGGCTTGACAGAAATTGCTGGTGAAGTGGAGACTGGTAAGTTAGGCTTTTATTTGTGGCACTAAATATAAATGTTGTTTTTGTTTTTAATTTAGCTGATGCTAATGTGTTTTGCATATAAGCATCACGTCCACCACCACAACCACTACCACACTCACAGGCACCACAAGCACCATCAAACCCAGAAACCAGCCCACACCCACAACCAATATCACATCCACAACCATCACAACACCCTAACCAGGACCACATCCTCAAGCACCGCAGCCACCACCACACTCATGAGCACCACAACCACACTCCACCACACAAAACACAAACACAAAAACACATCTACACACAAATGAGCACAAGCCAAAACCAAACTCACACACTCACCAGAATATCAAACACCAGCCAAAACAACACATCCAAACATACACAACAAACACCAGATTCACATGCAACTGCCAAACAAAGAGACACAAGCACATCACCAACTCCAGCTCCCTCTATCTCCAAAAGACAATCCTCTAACACCCCTCCTTCCAAATTCACCTCTTATCTGTCCTTGACCCCTACAACACCTAAACCCAACCCTGCCAAGAAAAATTCTTGAGGGGCCTGCTTTATGCCCAATAGATGCCGCTTCCTGAGGAGTTTACCCTTTGGACTATGTTTAGGAGGCAAGCTATGGGCAACAAAGCCACAAGGTGTTGTTGCAGAAAATCCACCCTTTTTTCTTATTTTGTTTATTGAAAAAAAGTTTATGTGAGAATTTCCTATTTTTGTATTGAAAAAAAATTAATAAGAGAATTATCTCAATTATAAATAAAAAAAGTGTACAAAGTTTGTCCCAACATTATTATTAATTTACAATTTATTGATTATTCAAAATGTTAATGATGAAAATGTGAAATACATATTCTTACTTACATTTATTAAAGAAAATACACAATACTTTTTAAATGAGGTTTGTAGAGTAAAAATTAACTGACATTAACATTTTGATGAAAGCATTCATCATGATAATGAACACTTACACCAAAAAACTATTGAACTTTTTATTTTTAAGTGTTATATTGTGCAGTAATTGCATTAGAAAAGGTAAAGAAATAATTCAAAAATAAATGTAAAATCAATGTTAGCTCTAAACTTAAAATATTTATTTATTTAGTTATTTAACATTTCCCTGTGTCTAGTTTTTTCTGCCTTTTATTATTATCAATTTTTAAGGTGTAAAGCATGTGTTTATTTTTTAACTTACTTAGTTGAAATAAAAACACCTTTATTAACCCCTTCGCTGCTAGGCCTTTTCACTGGGGCTGAAATCAGAATTTTCTCAGCTTTTAGGAAATGACAGTCTTTTGTCAGAGAACCAACATTTTTCACACAGTTTTGGCATTTTTCTGGGACATAGCCTATTTTTGCTATTTTTAGTGCTTTCAACCTCCTTCCAGTTAATGGTAGAAATGAGTTTGAAAGCAATAATGGATCCTGGAAAGCTATAAATTTAAAAAAAGTAGACAAAATTCTGAATTCAGAAAGGGGTCATTTGTCTAAATCCATGAAGATTTCTTAATAGAAACTAACAGTTAAATATTGGAAAAATTGAAAATTAGTTGAAAAAAACAGCCTTTTGTCTCAACGTTTTCACCTGTAACTTCTTGTAATTTTGTCAGCTCTTTGAAAGCAATTTACCGTTACGTCCGTTAGACCTTCCTGGTTGTGGGGATATACAGGACTTGTAGTTTCACCAAGAATCCGACGAACCCAGAGCCAAAAACTGAGCAGCAACTTGCAATGGTATTTTATTATGTACCGGGCGTAGAGCAATTATTCTGTGAAAATGTATACATGGAAAAATCGGTATGAAAGACACCTATGTATTTCTGAATTGGGTACAAATTAAAGAGTTTAGAAACAGTATATATTTCCACATTTTCAACACTGGGAATACTCATACTAGCCTGAGAATTCTTGGTCATTTTTCAAAATTATTGTTTCTTTTACACAATGTCTTTCATTTTGAAGGGAGAAATGCATGAAAACTCAATAGGTAATAACAGTTGATTTACAAATCTGAATTACCCGAAGTCTCCTGATAAAAACGGTACCTCACTTTGTTGGTTGGCCTTGTGCCTGCGACAGGAAACGGGGCATAATGCAACGTGGTCATACCTCAATTTCGCAGTTAAAAATTGACCCTTTTTTGGCAAAGTGCCTATGTGTAGTTTTTGCACACTAGCTCTGTCGGCACCCAGAAAAACCTAGCAAACCTATACATTTTTAAAAAGTAGACACCCTCAGAAATCCATAATGGGGTGACTTGACTGCTTCCCACCAGGTTCTGTTACCCAGAATTCCTTGCAAACCTAAAAAAGTGTACAAAAAAACAAATTTTCCCCGTATTTCTGTGGTGGAAAGTTCTGGAATCTGCGTGGATCCACAAATTTCCTTCCATCCTGCGTTCCCCGAAGTCTTCCGAGAAAAATGGTACCCCACTTGTGTGGGTCGGCCTAGTGCCTGCGACAAGAAACGGCGCAAAACGCAACATGGTCACACCTCAATTTCGCAGGGACAAATGACCATGTTTTGGCAAAGTGACTAGCTGTAGTTTTTTTACCCTAGCTCTGTCGTCACCTAGGGAAACCTAGCAAACCTATACATTTTTGAAAAGTAGACACCCAGGAGAACTCAGGATGGGGTGACTCGACTGCCTCCCACCAGGTTCTGCTACCCAGAATCCCTTGCAAAGCTAACAAATTGGCAAAAAAATGCATTTTCCTCACATTTCTGTGGTGGAAAGTTCTGGAATCTGCGTGGATGAACAGATTTCCACCCACCCTGCTTTCCCCAAAGTCTTCTGCAAAAAATGGTACCTCACTTGCATGGGTCTGCCTAGTGCCTGCATCAGGAAACGGCGCAAAACACAACAGGGTCGCACCTCAATTACGCTGTGAAAAATGGGCCTTTTTTGGCAATGTGCCTACCTGTCATTTTTTAACCCTAGCTCTGCCGGCACCTAGGGAAACCCAGCAAACTTATACATTTTTAAAAACTAGACACCCAGGGAAATTTAGGATGGGGTGACTTGACTGCCTCCCACCAGGGTCTGTTACCCAGAATCCCTTGCAAAGCTAAAAAATTGACAAAAAAATGCATTTTCCTCACATTTCTGTGGTGAAAGTTCTGGAATCTGCATGGATCAACCAATTTCCACCCACCCCGCGTTTCCTAAAGTCTTCTGAGAAAAATGGTACCTCACTTGCGTGGGTCTGCATAGTGCCTGTGCCAGGAAATGGCGCAAAACGCAACATGGTCGAACCTCAATTTCGCAGTGAAAAATGAGTTTTTTTTGGCAAAGGGCCTACCTGTCGTTTCTGAACCCTAGCTCTGCCGGCACCTAGGGGAACCTAGCAAACCTATACATGTCTAAAAACTAGACACCCAGGGGAATTCAGGATGGGGTGACTAGACTGCCTCCCACAAGGTTCTGTTACCCAGAATCCCTTGCAAAACTAAAAAATTGACCAAAAAATGCATTTTCCTTACATTTCTGTGGTGGAAAGTTCTAGAATCTGCGTGGATCAACAAATGTCTACCCACCCCACGTCCCCCAAAGTCTTCTGAGAAAAATGGTACCTCACTTGCGTGGGTCTGCCTAGTGCCTGCCTCAGGAAATGGCACAAAACGTAACGTGGTCGTACCTCAATTTCGCAGTGAAAAATGGGCCTTTTTTGCAAAGTGCCTACCTGTCGTTTTTTAACCCTAGCTCTGCCGGCACCTAGGGAAACCTAGCAAACCTATACATTTTTTAAAACTAGACACCCAGGGAAATTCAGGATGGTGTGACTCGACTGCCTCCCACCAGGGTCTGTTACCCAGAATCCCTTGCAAAGCTAAACAATTGACAAAAAAAAGCATTTTCCTCACATTTCTGTGGTAGAAAGTTCTGGAATCTGCGTGGATCAACAAATTTCCACCCACACTGCGTTCCCCTACGTCTTCTGAGAAAAATGGTACCTCACTTGCGTGGGTCTGCCTAGTGCCTGCATCAGGAAACGGCGAAAAACGCAACATGGTCGCACCTCAATTTGGCAGTGAAAAATGGTCCTTTTTTGGCACAGTGCCTACCTGTCGTTTTTTAACCCTAGCTCTGCCGGCACCTAGGACAATCTAGCAAACCTATACATTTTTGAAAAGTAGACACCCAGCGGAATTCAGGATGGGGTGACTCGACTGCCACACACCAGGTTCTGTTATCCAGAATCCCTTGCAAACCTAAAAAATTGGGGAAAAAATGCATTTTCTTCACATTTCTGTGGTGGAAAGTTCTGGAATCTGCGTGGATCTACAAATTTCCACCAACCCTATGTTCCCCCAGGTCTCCCCAAAAAAGTGGTACCTCACTTGCGTGGGTGGCTCAAGGACCCACAACAGCAAGGGCCCAAAACCTAATGAGGCGACATCAAAATTGCCCATCACAAAGCAACTTGGTTTTTCAAGGGGGTTCCCATGTGTGTTTGGCTCTGGCTCGGTGGCCATCTAGGGAAACATACATAACCCACACATTTCTGGAAACTAGACACCCGGGGGAGTCCAGTGAGGTATGGCTTGCTTGGGTCCCTCATCATTCTCCTACCCAGAATCCACTGCAAAGCTCAAATTTTGCTAAAAAATTCACTTTTTTCTCCGATTTCTGTGTGGTAAAGTTGTGGAATCTGCGTGGGTCCTTAAATTTCCTCCCACCCAGCGTTCCCCCGGTCTCCCGATAAAAATGGTACCTCACTTGCGTGGGTAGGCATAGTTGCTGCAACTGGAAAAGGCCCAAATCACACGGTGGAGACTTAAAAATTACCTATAGCAAAACGACCTAATTTTTTTGGGGGGGGGGCACCTGAGTTTTTTGCCCCATGCTCGGCGACCATCTTGGGAAACTACCAAACCCAAACAGTTCTAAAAACTAGACACCCCGGGGAGTCCAGCGACAGGAAAAGGCCCATATCGTATGGTGGAGACTTACAAATTACCTATAGCAAACCTACCTCATTTTTGAGGGGGGGCCCCTGAGTTTTTGGCCCGGGGCTCGGCGGCCATCTTGGGAAACTACCAAACCCAAACAGTTCTGAAAACTAGACACCAGGGGAAGTCCAGCGAGGTATGGCATGCGTGGGTCGCCGAACGTATTCCTACCCAGAATTCCCTGCAAACCTTAAAATTAGGTTAAAAAACACTTTTCCATGCATTTTTGCTTGGGATCCCCGTGCCGGCACAATTGTCACCCAGCGTTCCCCTTGTTCTCCCGAGTAAAATGATACCTCACTTGTGTGGGTGGGCCAAAGGCCTGTGATTAGGATGACCCCAAAACAGTAGAGTTCTTGTGCTTTCTTGTAAATACCGAACGCTACCATTTTTTTAAAATACATTTTTGCCCTGTTCTGCTTTGGCCCACTCACACAAGTGACTTATCATTTAAGTACAAATGGTGGCCTCCGTTGAACAGTCTTCTAGCAAGATCCCACACAATTTTCTCTGACACTCCAAAAGTGGACGGACAACCAGGGGGGTCAATAGTGGAATCTCTACCAGTGTACACACGAAAATTAAAAACATACCCTGTCTTACTCTCAGACAACATATACAGTTTAATTACATAGCGTGCCCTCTTGCGAGGGATGTACTGCCTAAAAACCAAAGACCCTTGAACAAAACCAAAGACTCATCAATAGATATTTCTTTCCCAGGAATGTAAATCTCTGAAAATCGATCAACAAAGTGATCAAGAACAGGCCTAATCTCAAAAAGACGGTCACAGTCAGGGTGACTACGTGGCAACGCCAAAGAATTATCCACAAAATGCAACATGCGCAGCAAAAGTAAATACAGATCACGAGTCATAACAGCTGGAAATATGGCTGTTGCCATCAAGGGACTGGTAGACCAATATGAAGCCAGGTTCGGCTTCTTTAACAAACCCATCAATAAAGTCTTATCCCAAAAACTTCTTCAGCTCTTCCAGATTTGTGGGAGTCCACAGTGTAGCTCTAGAGTGGGGCCTAAGTTTGTCACTGTTGACCCTCAAAAACTGTTCAGCATACAAATTAGTCTGCTCAACAATCTCACCCAAAAACACATCATCCATGAATAACTGAAAATACTGTACAGGCAAAAGGTTTTCACAATCCACTCTGCACCCTGCATCACCGCTAAAGGCAGGCAACACCGGCTGCACCATGTTAGGATCAACCCAGAGTCCAACACTTCCAGTAGGAAGACTAGCAGCCTCAGGCTGCAATCCAGATGCCTCTTGCGCCATCGGCACAGCAGTATCCTCCTCCTAAACAGGCCCTTCATCTGCACTGAGAGTACCTTCATCATCCGATGGTTCCATGTGGAGAGAAAACTCACTGCCAGAATCTTCCCCTCCCTCCTCTCCCTCAGACGCACTGTCAGTGTCATAATCCGGCTCAGAGGAAGACTCATAATTACTAATAAAAGTAACTTGTCACACAAGTCAACAACAACAATCACTATGTAAAATAAACAATGAACAAAATTCACCTTTATCAAAAATACCTATACACTGCAAAACAAAACCACTCACTTGCCTGAAGCAGCTAAACTCACCTCCACATACTCTGCACAGACACAGTATGGATCAGCAATATCCCACAAAAAAAAAGAGAAAACAAAAATACACAGAAGACAATGCAAAACACATCACAAAGAATTTCATGCTCAAAACAGTAACTAAATGCCACTATGACACCACTTACAAAAAAAAATTACATACATTGCAATATTACTCATTTGGAGTACATACAACAAAAATAATTTTTCTTACCTAAAAAATGCAACTACACAAAACTGCAGAACAACCACTGTTGAAAACGCAAACAGGAAGCAAAAGCTTTACACTAGATTTAAAAAGAAGAAAAAAAAAGTAGAATCACATAATTAAAAAAATGCACCAGTCACCTGCAAAGCTAAGGGGTAGGTGGGCCTAACAGTATAAAATCAAAAGGGAAGCAACCCTTGCCCATGAGGCCACCCCCACCAAAACTAAAATTTTAAAAAACTCTGTTGTCTGGTGGCTTCTACCCCCCTTGGGGACAAATGGGACTAAACACATTCTGCTACTCTACCACTCAAAGAGGCAGTAAAGGCCACAATCATCCTCCTATAAAGGGGGAATGACCCATGTCCTAGGGGCGGATCCCCAACATAAAAATAAACCCTGGTGCCCTAGTGATCCATCAAAAAACCAGCAAAACTGCCCTTCAAGGCAACACCAAAAGGGGGATGATGGACGGAGCCCTTGAGCAAATATAACACTCACCCCCAGTTAACTGATCTTGGTTTAATCCATCATCATTATTTAGCTCAATTCACCAACCCAGGTTAGACATGGACAAATGCAAATCAGACTGACCCTTTGCGCTTTGATTGCCCTAAGTTGGCAGACGTGGGTCCCTTGCTCACTTTGCCACTGGACTCAAGCTAACCAGGCTGATAACGGCTGATTAGCCAGTAACCAGTCCCTTTATGGTTGTTTCCGGGCCAGGTAAGATATGGCTAGGCATTTCGGGCTGGACTGCTCCCATGAGGCATATGGTCAGACTAATTTACATATGGCCATGTCTGAACTGGGGTGCTGCAGTGAGCTACAACCTAACATCATGGATATACCAAAATGGCAAGGCAAAATATTTGTGCCAAAAAAGGTTAGTGACCTTTGCCCAAGGGGACACTCCCCACTACATTTACACAATTGGCACAGTGTGTCAAACAAATTATTGCAACTTTTATTTTGCCCCCACAAGGGGGGCAAACAAAGCTAAAAGGATGGCCCCCAAAACATAAACAAGCTAACCTGGCTGATAACGGCTGATTAGCCTGTAACCAGTCCCATTATGGTTCTTTCCGGGCCAGGTAAGATATGGCTTGGCAGTTCGGGCTGGACTGCTCCCATGAGGCGTAGGGTCAGACTAATTTGCATATGGCCATGTCTGAACTGGGGTGCTGCAGTGAGCTACAACCTAACATCATGGATATACCAAAATGGCAAGGCAAAATATTTGTGCCAAAAAAGGTTAGTGACCTTTGCCCAAGGGGACACTCCCCTCTACATCTACACAATTGGCACAGTGTGTCAAACAAATTATTACAACTTTTATTTTGCCCCCCCAAGGGGGGCAAACAAAGCTAAAAGGATGGCCCCCAAAACATAAACAAAAAAAGTGGGCATCCAAAAATGGCCCCCAAGGGGAGTGACCCTTGTCCAAGGGGCTACTCCCCAACACATCCCTAAATTTAAAATAAATTTGCCCCCAAGAGGGAAGCGACCCTATTCTTAGATGGTCGCTCCACTACACAAAAGAAATGTGGGCTACCTAAAATGGCCCCCAAGGGGAGTGACCCATGCTGAAGGGACCACTCCCCAGCACATCCTTTATATTTTCCAAAAATTTGCCAAAGGCTTACGAAATGCCCCCTAAAGGGGAGTGACCCTTGCTTAAGGGGTCGCTCCCCAAAACTAAATAAATAATTTTTTAGAAGACCTAAAATGGCCCCCGTGAGAGTGGCCCTTGCCCAAGGGCCCACTCTCCAAAACAATGCCTGATTTTATAAATTTATTTCAATAAATAAATAAAGTTGTGCCCCCTCTTTAAGTTGTGGCCAACAACTTAAAAAATATGCCCCCTAAAGGGGAGCGACCCTTGCCCAAGGGGCCGCTCCCCAAACCAACAAACTTTGCCAATTTACAAAAAAAAATAAAGATCCCTGGTGTCTAGTGGGCATTCCTGCTGCACGATCGCACGATCGGGCGGCAGGAATGCTCTAAAGAGGAATCGAGGGATAGGAAAACCCTTTCCTTTCCCCCAATGCCTCTTTAGTTTAAATCCCCCCGACCCAGCCCCCAAACTTACCTGTTTCTCCTCCGACGCGCAGGAAGCAAATGGCTTCCCTGCGCGTCGGAAAAGAAAGGGAACCTTTAATGACGTCAGTGCACCTCGCACGCTGACGTTATTGATGACCCGGGTGGGGGGAGGCAGGGGAACGTCTTCCCCTGCCTTCCCCGCAGAAACGAAGGAGATTGGGCACCCGATGGGGGAGCGCTGGCCCTCCCCCCGTGGGTGGGGCTCATGACGAGCTGAGCTCGTCATGAGCACCCGAGCACTGTATGCCATGACGAGCTCAGCTCGTCATGAGCATACAAGGGGTTAAGTAAAATTGACATTTTACAATGGGAGGATGGGTATATAATGATGGTACTGGATATTACCGGCCTTTATACTTCGATAAGACATCAGGACGGCTTGGTAGCCATGAAATACTTTCTTGAAAAAAGACCACTAAAGTACACTCAGCACAGTTACATGGTGTTGGAATTTGTTGAATTTTGTTTGTGTAACAAAATTTTTCTTTTCAAAAAACAACTCTACAGGCAAACCTCTCGGACAGTGATGGGCACCTGCTTCGTCCCCAGTATGCGAACTTGTTCGTTGGCTGGTGGGAGGAGCAGGTGGCCTGGAGCTCGACCAATCAGGAGTGGATTAAACACATCGTAAGATGGTACCAATTCATCGATGATTTATTCATTGTATGGAACGGGCCATTAGAGATGGCTAAGGAATATATCAAGATTTTGAACACCAATACGGTCAATCTTGAATTCTCTGGAGAAGTAAGTTCTACATCAGTAATTATTTAGATCTTAACAACTATGTAGAAAATGGCTATTTAAAGACCAGACTTTTCCGCAAAGTAACTGCGGGGAATTTGGTCCTACAGGCATCCAGTAGTCACCCAACTAACCTGGTGAGAAGTATCCCCTATGGAGAACTCCTCAGAATTAAGAGGAATTGTTCTGATGACAGTGAGTTTCGTAGGGCTGCTAGAGAAAGCATGCAACGCTTTCTAGTAAGAGGATATAGCCAAGAGACTCTGAACAAAGCTTATGGAAAGGTTAATGTGTTAAAAAGAAAGGATCTGTTGAAAGACAAGATTACATCTACGAGTGATTCTAACATTAGCGAGTGTAAATTTCGTCTCATCACCACTTTTTCAAGTGATGCAAGGAGTTTAAAAAGGATTATGAATAAGAGCTGGCACATATTGAGGACTGATGAGGTGATAGGAGAGGATCTTCCCCCCCAATCCCCTCATCACATTCAAGAAAGCAAGATCACTAAAGAATGAACTGGTACGTACTTACCCTGCACCCACATTACCAACAGGATTGGGATCTATGCAAGGATTTTTCCCATGTGGAAAATGCAAAGCCTGCAGGGCCTGCAAACGTATCTTGTCCTATGATATCCCGAGTGCAGGCATCTGGAAACATATAACCAAATTCATGACATGTGGGACACCTTATGTGGTTTACTGTCTCGTATGCCCGTGCGGCTTACGATATGTCAGCAGCACCATCCATCCTGCCAAAATCAGAGTCCTTGAGCACATGAGAGCGATAGCTAAGGGCGATAAGGCATATCCAGTCGCAAGACACTTTGATAAAAAACATCAACGGGATAGGGATGTTTTAGCCTACTTCTGTATAGACCATGTTCTGGACAATCCTAGGGGTGGAGACAGGATTGTCTGGTCTATTTCACGAAACGAAATAGACCGTTTCTTAAGAAACCTCCGACAGGCGTCGATACCATCCAGATGCCTGATGGAGGTATACAGGCTGCCTACATCAAGAGAGATGAGGAGATAGCTATCCTGCCACTCACAGTTCTTAATCTTATTGACAAAATCTCTGCTGTCCTTTAGGTACGAGGGTATACCCTCCACAAAAGGGCGCAGAAAAAAGTCTATATACTTCGAGGTGTTCTCGAGGAGGGATCCCATTGAGGAAACAATTGGCCTACCTGGGGGCCTGACTGCATCCTTATGCAGTTTGGGCAGGAGATATAACACTGCCACTTTAGGGTTTCTGTTCAACAGAAAAGAATACTCATTCCATTCTAACAGGCCCTCACTATGCCATTCCTTCAACATATTGTGGTACATGATATTAGTTCTTTCGATCTTTTCAATGGATGATACCTCATAACATTCAGCAACGTTAAGTTGGCGCATACCCTCCTCAATGTAGCTGTTAACATCCATTACCACAACATTCCCCCCTTTATCCGATTGACGGATAACAATTGAGGGATCATCCTCCAAAGTCTTTACCGCCAAACGTTCATGTTTGCTCAAATTGTCACACGCCCAGTCTTTCTTTCTGGCCAACTTTTTCAGATCAATGGATATTCACTTAGACACATCATTATGAATAGTTGACCATGCCAAGATGGCCGCTGTGTTTTACTTTATGCACATTGTCCTTTGTTTATGTTCATACACGATGGTTTGAAAACTTTATTTAAATGTTTATTTCACTAACATTACTCACCCGTGACCAAGGCGAGTTGTCGCTGAAACGCGTTGGGGGTTAGTTCCATGAACTGTGTTCCATGCTGGAATAAAGAATTTATACCCATGAACTTTACTGGATGGTATAATTGAATGGTGAATATACTCTGGATTTCGAGTGCATTTTCACGCTTGTGAGCGTGTGGTGAAACGCTATACATACAGGGTGCCTTTGACCCTGGTGTGCACCGCAGTACGAGGGTCCCGGTTTTTCAAAGGATGTGAACGCTTTATATATCTATATATATATATATATATATATATATATATATATATATATATTACCTACTGGCGGTCGCCAGTAGGTATATATAGTTAGGATTTTTTCTCTATGGGATTTTTGAAAATTCTATGTCGAATAACTTTGGCGTTTGAGGACGGAATTGGCTGAAAGTATCAGGAAAATGGAACATTTTGCTGCTGAGCAGCCCCTGAAAATTTGGGGGGGGTTTCGTCAAGGGAGGGCTGAGAAAAAAGGGGGGTCCCAAAACGCGTTTTTCCCATTCATTTTTCCATAGGGCGGTTGGACTCACTTTTAGCTCGAACGGCTGAATGGATTTCCACGAAACTTGGCAAAATTGTAGATATTGTTTGCCCGATGTGCCTTTGCTAGGTCTCAATATATGTGCTCCAGTGGATTTTGATAAATTAACGTTCAAAAAAATATATATATCTGTAACAGCGCTCCGGTTAGCGCCCCGGTTCGCGTACCTGACGCGTAACGGAACTTCGCGAAGCAAAGCTGATTGGCTCTCCGGTGTCTGTCAACATTCTAAACAGTCCGGAGCGGCCGTCATCTTGTCTCTCGGTAGGATCGAGAGACAAGAGGAGGCCAAAACAAAGGGGGAAATGACCATAAGGGGGCATAGTAGATCCTCCCTGACCCCCTAGGTTTGATGTGGAGGCTTTAAAAGGGCCCCGCGGGGCAAAAAAAAAAATTATTTCGTTTTTTTTGCGTGGGGAGCGCCCGGTACGCGCACCGGGAAGCAGTCCGGGGAGCGTACTATGAGGAAAAAAGAATGGTAGACTTTTCAAATATTGTATGTTTATTGATTGTTCGTTTTTTTAATTTTTTTATTTAAGTAGCAATATAAATGTATTTTTGTGATTGTTTTTCAAAATTTAATAGTACGTCTAACATTTGACTGTCCGAAATGTCGTCATTTTCAGTGAACATAACTTGGAACATTTGAGTGTCTGAAATGTCCTCATTTTGAAGGAGGAAATCTACAGATTGTACACATTGTAGTAGTTCATGGTCCCGTGATTCATCCATGAATTCAATGTCATTTGGTTCAATGTTTTCTTGATTGGTCTCTGCAAGGACAATTTCAAATGACACTTTTTGTTCTCCTTCCATTTTGCCTGAAATTTGCATAAACAAATATATATATCAGTCGAGATAGGGCACTGTTGGGATTAATTTTAGATAGGTAGTTTTTAACAGTGAATTTATCTTTGGGCAGTGTATGGTATCAGACTGGAAGTAGAAATATAAAAAAGTGCATGTGATGAAACCTAAGTAAATTCATAATTATACAAGACAAGCCTAAATCCATCCATAACTATAACAGAGAAGTCTATGTAAATCTATAAATATTACAGAGGGATAGTATATAACTATCAGAAAAAGTTTTCCATATTAACTTAAAGTGCACAATATACTTCAGTTTTCAAAATAACATCTTACCTTTTAAAAACAAGTTTAAGTTGTCAGTGAAAATGCTCTTGCAATGTACTTCAGGAAGTAGTAGTCAAAATGGCTGTGTTTCTCTCTCTTTCTTTATATATATTCAGGTACATAACCAATCAAATGTCAGGTAAAAAAAGTAGAAAATGAAAGTAACATTTTAATTGGTTGTCAATTCCAACACTTCAGATGTGTTTTGTGAAGTAATTTACCTCAGGGTATTTAGAGAGGTCTACAGGCTAAATGGCTAAATGGAATTCTAATCAAATTTGTGAAAATGGTAGGGATTGGTATGTAGTATGAGCTAATCTATATTTGGTGAAAGTGTCTCCAGTGGTTTTTCTGCGAATTACTTTCCCACCTTTTTTAAGCGAGCGCTTCCCGGTGCGCGCTCCGGTACGCGAACCTGCAGCGTTACGGGAGTCCTCCATTTTGTGTTTCGGTAGAATTGAGATGCAAGATGGAGGGCAAATAATGTTCAGAATGGTTAGAAGGGGGCACGGTAGACGTATCCTGACCCCCTAGGTTTTCTGAGGGTGGCTTCCTCAGGCCCATATGTGCGAAAAAAAACCATTTTTTTTCAAATTTTCGCGCGGTTAGCGTCCGGTGCGCCTACCGGGTAGCACTCCGGAAAGCGTAAATTGTGAAAATTAGTAAAAAAAAAGTTACATTTAAAATTTGTTTATAGTGATCATAGTTAGGGTAGCTCTGGGGAGAGCTTTTGGGTCTGTGGTAGATTTAGGTACTTATAAGTAGGTACCAATACATAGTCTTAAATTCAGGATGAAAACTCTGTTCCCCTCATCTGAGAAGTGAACTCCATCTTCTCTGTAGATATCTTGCATGTAGTAACACAAGTTATTGTTGTAGATGGAGCCCATTCCATGGTCTCTCATGTAAGCTGAAACAGACTTATTTACATGCTTCCTCGATTTCTCAATTTGTGGACAAAATTCGTTTGACCACCTCCATTTCTGTCATTGGCATATATTTGAATATAGCAAGGCAGTTTGAAGAAATAGTGCCATCAATTGCTCAAAGGTGTCCTTTAAAAGCATTTCCAGACCTACCCCAGTCAAAGTGCCCAAGTCATTTCCTCCACAGTGCACAATTAACAGGTCAGGTTTTGGCAAATGCAAAAAGGTTTTCACCAATGGTATCAATTGGTGACATCTTAATCCTCTGTGGCCAATCCAATTGATTTCCACATTTTGTAAATTGAGGTTGTGTAAATTTCTGTTATCAGCATACCTTTGAGCCCAGTGGATGTAACTATGTCCAACAATCCAGACAGAAAACATGGTGAGAGGAGGTTCTGCTGCAGTCAGATGAAGTGTGGGAATGAAATGGCAGTTGAAATAGTAGGAGTATGTAATGAAAAAAACTGTGGAGTTTCTGTGATAATGATTAAGTAGCAGTGATTGGTGGATTTTGATTGCTGAAAACAGAAAGTTAGGGTGCATGGATGAGTTATTTGAAAGATGTAATTTGAATGGTCAAGAAAAAATCATTTTATGAAAGATTGGACTGGATACGCAGGTGTACTGAGAGTTCAGAGTTCAATTGAAACATTGTTGTGTGAACTTGTAAACATGAGAGGTCTTTCAGGAGGTGGTTGCTATGGAAAAAAGGCAGAAAGGGCAGAGGGGGAAAGGGTGTTGATTTGAAAAAAGTGAGGGAAGAGTTTTGATTGGGTGACATGAGAGATCTGTGTGATGAATTACAGCATTTCTGTGCCATTGTTGGTTGCAGCCTCTGGAGTGCATACCCTTTGCTCTGCTAAAGAAAAATTGGTGTGTGTCTGAGACTGTTTTGAAACTCAAAAAGTATTTGCTAAGGTGAGAAAAGATTCATTTAATTTAGATAGAGAATAGTATGCTTTAGGGATAAATTTATGAAGAAAGTTGTGTATTTAAAATGTTGCTTTGTGTCAAGTGTTTTACAAATAGATTTAGTTTCTTTGAGTTTCATAGCCATGTTAAAAGTGACGCAAAAGTGGTGGAAGGGCCTTAAAAATACGCTTTCATGTGTGTTAGGACATTTTAAGTCACTTCCCCATGAATGTGGGTAAATAAGTGATTTACTTGATGTGTTTAAAAACGTTTTTTGAAATCAATTAGGTTTCTTGATATGTACTGCTAGAGTTTCATAGGCTGCTTGAGGCATTTTTACAAGGCCTTTGAGTCACTTTGATGCTATTTTCCCCATTTTAATTTAAGACATTTCCCCGTGGTGCAAAGTCCTTGTAAATACGCCCCCATGTGTGCTTGGCAAATTTAGACTTTGTTTCTTTGAGTTACATAGCCATGTTAAAAGTGACGCAAAAGTGGTGGAAGGGCCTTAAAAATACACTTTCATGTGTGTTAGGACATTTTAAGTCACTTCCCCATGAATGTGGGTAAATAAGTGATTTACTTGATGTGTTTAAAAACGTTTTTTGAAATCAATTAGGTTTCTTGATATGTACTGCTAGAGTTTCATAGGCTGCTTGAAGCATATTTACAAGGCCTTTGAGTCACTTTGATGTTATTTTCCCCATTTTAATTTAAGACATTTCCCCGTGGTGCAAAGTCCTTGTAAATACGCCCCCATGTGTGCTTGGCAAATTTAGACTTTGTTTCTTTGAGTTACATAGCCATGTTAAAAGTGATGCAAAAATGGTGCAAGGGCCTTAAAAATACGCTTTCATGTGTGTTAGGGCATTTTAAGTCACTACCCCACGAATGAGGGTGAATAAATAGTTTACTTCATGCGTTTAAAAACGTTTCTTGAAGTCAATTAGGTTTCTTGAAATGTACTGCTAGAGTTTCATAGGCTGCTTGGGGCATATTTACAAGGCCTTTGAGTCACTTTGACGTTATCTTCCCCATTTTAATTTAAGTCATTTCCCTGTGGTGCAAGGTCCTTGTAAATACGCCCCCATGTGTGCTTGGCAAATTTAAGTACTGACAGGGTGTGCTTCTACATAGGAGCTGTGTTGTGTTTTCAAATTATGAGCAGAAAATCGTTTTTAAAAAAAAAGAAATGCTTTATTGTGAGTAATGTACATTGCTCTTTTGCAAACAGTCCTCATCTTCTGCGTACTCTTGGATATGCTAGACTACATCTGCACAATGAGATACCTAAGCTGAGGAAACACAGGTGATGTGATTGTGAATTGAGCATAAATATTTGCACGTTTTTCAATTACATCACCTGTGTTTTCTAACATTACGAATCACATTGTGCAGATGAGGTTTAGGTCTGTCCAGGGAGACAGAGGAGGTCTGGCCTTTGTTCAAGAGTGCAGTGGATATGACTCACTTCATTGGTAGGCCTGCACATGTATTATCTCCTCTGTACTCTTCAACAAGCCTAAATTTCATCTGCAACCCTGAGTAGGCCTCACCTCAAACAAACCTCTGGATAGGCCACACCTTATCGTCATCCTGAATCAATCATTTAAAATGTTAGGGGCAAATTTAAGATGGCCTTGCGCCTCTTTTGCGCCGCTGTTGCGTCACTTTTGTGACGCAGCAGTGGTGCAAAAGATGCACCATGTTGCAAGATAGGCCTCACTTCATCTGCAACAAGATACCGTCACTTTAAACTGTATACATTTAGGACTGTGTAGGGGGCATGGAGAAGCTGAATCTTCTGTAAGTGTCAAAATTGTTGCATACAGTGCTCACCTTCTGCGTACTCTTTGATATGCTAGACTACATTTGCACAATGAGATACCTAAGCAAAGGAAACACAAGTGATGTGATTGTGAAATGAGCAAAAAAAATTGCACGTTTTTCAATTACATCACCTGTGTTTCCTAACATTACGAATCACATTGTGCAGATCAGGTTTAGGCCTGTTCAGGGAGACAGAGGAGGTCTGGCCTTTGTTAAAGAGTGCAGTGGACATGACTCACTTCATTGGTAGGCATGCACATGTATTATCTCCTCTGTACTCTTCAACAAGCCTAAATTTCATCTGTAACCCTGAGTAGGCCTCACGTCAAACAAACCCCTGGATAGGCCACATCTTATCGGCATCCTGAACCAATCATTTAAAATGTTAGGGGCAGATTTATGATGGCCGTGTACACTTCTTGAAGTCAATTAGGTTTCTTGATATGTACTGCTAGAGTTTCATAGGCTGCTTTAGGCATATTTACAAGGCCTTTGAGTCACTTTGATGTTATTTTCCCCATTTTAATTTAAGTCATTTCCCTGTGGTGCAAGGTCCTTGTAAATACGCCCCCATGTGTGCTTGGCAAATTTAAGTACTGACAGGGTGTGCTTCTACATAGGAGCTGTGTTGTGTTTTCAAATTATGAGCAGAAAATCGTTTTTAAAAAAAAAAAATGCTTTATTGTGAGTAATGTACATTGCTCTGTTGCATACAGTCCTCATCTTCTGCGTACTCTTGGATATGCTAGACTACATCTGCACAATGAGATACCTAAGCTGAGGAAACACAGGTGATGTGATTGTGAATTGAGCATAAATATTTGCACGTTTTTCAATTACATCACCTGTGTTTTCTAACATTACGAATCACATTGTGCAGATGAGGTTTAGGTCTGTCCAGGGAGACAGAGGAGGTCTGGCCTTTGTTCAAAAGTGCAGTGGATATGACTCACTTCATTGGTAGGCCTGCAAATGTATTATCTCCTCTGTACTCTTTAACAAGCCTAAATTTAATCTGCAACCCTGAGTAGGCCTCACCTCAAACAAACCTCTGGATAGGCCACACCTTATCGTCATCCTGAATCAATCATTTAAAATGTTAGGGGCAAATTTATGATGGCCGTGCGCCTCTTTTGCGCCGCTGTTGTGTCACTTTTGTGACGCAGCAGTGGTGCAAAAGATGCACCATGTTGCAAGATAGGCCTCACTTCATCTGCAACAAGATACCGTCACTTTAAACTGTATACATTTAGGACTGTGTAGGGGGCATGGAGAAGCTTAATCTTCTGTAAGTGTCAAAATTGTTGCATACAGTGCTCACCTTCTGCGTACTCTTTGATATTCTAGACTACATCTGCACAATGAGATACCTAAGCAAAGGAAACACAAGTGATGTGATTGTGAAATGAGCAAAAAAAATTGCACGTTTTTCAATTACATCATCCTTTGTTTCCTAACATTACGAATCACATTGTGGAGATCAGGTTTAGGCCTGTCCAGGGAGACAGAGGAGGTCTGACCTTTGTTAAAGAATGCAGTAGACATGACTCACTTCATTGGTAGGCATGCACATGTATTATCTCCTCTGTACTCTTCAAAACGCCTAAATTGAATCTGTAACTCTGAGTAGGCCTCACCTCAAACAAATCTCTGGATAGGCCACACCTTATCGGCATCCTGAAACAATCATTTAAAATGTTAGGGGCAGTTTTATGATGGCCGTGCGCCTCTTTTGCGCCGCCGTTGCGTCACTTTTGTGACGCAGCAGCAGTGCAAAAGATGCACCATGTTGCAAGATAGGCCTCACTTCATCTGCAAGAAGATACCGTCAGTTTAAAATGTATATATTTAGGACTGTGTAGGGGACATGGAGAAGCAGAGGCTTCTGTAAGTGTCAAAGTTGTTGCATACAGTGCTCACCTTCTGCGTAGTCTTTCATATGCTAGACTACATCTGCACAATGATATACCTAAGCAAAGGAAACACAAGTGATGTGATTGTGGAATGAGCAAAAAAAATTGCACGTTTTTCAATTACATCATCCTTTGTTTCCTAACATTACGAATCACATTGTGGAGATCAGGTTTAGGCCTGTCCAGGGAGACAGAGGAGGTCTGGCCTTTGTTAAAGAATGCAGTAGACATGACTCACTTCATTGGTAGGCATGCACATGTATTATCTCCTCTGTACTCTTCAAAACGCCTAAATTGAATCTGTAACTCTGAGTAGGCCTCACCTCAAACAAATCTCTGGATAGGCCACACCTTATCGGCATCCTGAAACAATCATTTAAAATGTTAGGGGCAGTTTTATGATGGCCGTGCGCCTCTTTTGCGCCGCCGTTGCGTCACTTTTGTGACGCAGCAGCAGTGCAAAAGATGCACCATGTTGCAAGATAGGCCTCACTTCATCTGCAAGAAGATACCGTCAGTTTAAAATGTATATATTTAGGACTGTGTAGGGGGCATGGAGAAGCAGAGGCTTCTGTAAGTGTCAAAGTTGTTGCATACAGTGCTCACCTTCTGCGTAGTCTTTCATATGCTAGACTACATCTGCACAATGATATACCTAAGCAAAGGAAACACAAGTGATGTGATTGTGGAATGAGCAAAAAAAATTGAAAGTTTTTCAATTACATTACCTGTGTTTCCTAACATTATGAATCACATTGTGTAGATGCCTCACTCAGTCTGTATCTGACACTCTTTCCTTCACTTCCTCTGTCTCCTCTCTCCCTCACTCTCTTTTCGTAATTCACCCTTTCCTTATATAGTTTACCTTACTCACTTTCTTTTAGTAGCTTACACAACTTCAATTTAGTTTTCTCTTCTATCCTTCTTTTCTGTCACTGAAAGTATCTTCTTTTTTTTCTCTTAGTAATTTACTCTATTTCAATTTCTTTTTGTCTCTGACTGTCTATCACCGTTTCTTTCTCTTTTTTTTCTGCATGTTTATCTCTAACTTTATTTCTTTGTAAAATTGGATGATTGTCAATCTTTTCCCTTGTCTTTTCTAATTTTTAATTACATGTTTTAATATTTTTCAAATTTTTGTTCTTTCTTTCACAGATTGAAAGTATAAAAATAACAAGTGACTAAGTTAACGACAATTATAAGGTAAATGTTTTGTACTCTTTTCGTTACATTTCTATCACATTTAACTTCTATTAGTTCCACTGCTTCATTTCTTTAACCCTCAGTTTCCTGCCTTTGCTACTTCCCTCATTCCTTTCTCTATTACTTACTTACTCTACTCCTTCCACTCCTTTTCTCAGTCCCTCTGTTCTCATAGTTCCTCACTCCTGTTCACTCACTCCGTCTCTATTACTCTCACTGTCTCTGACTGATCACTCTTTCACTACTTGTTCATTATGCTTTCTCCCTGTAGTTCAAGCACACTAAGGGGCATATTATCAACACAGGCGATAAAATTATCGCTGCTTTTATCGGCAGAAAACTGCCGCAAAAGCGGCTTTAGCAGCAGTTTTCTGCCGCAAAAGCGGCTTTAGCGGCAGTTTTCTGCCGATAAAAGCAGCGATAATTTTATCGCCTGTGTTGATAATATGCCCCTATGTTATTTACATTTCTTTGCTGTTTCAATCATTCCTTTTCTGTCACTTCTTCTTTTCTGCTTTCTGTTTTTTCTCTCTGTTATTCCACATGTTTAAACCTTAGTCACTATCATACATCTTGTTTTATTCCTATTTACTTTTGCTCACTGTTTTCTTAACACTTTCCCTCAGGATTGTTCTTTTAGTCCGGTTCTATCCCTACCTCTCATTCCACATCCTTTACTATTTTTCTTCTTATTTTGAACATTCACTCACATTCTCTAAGAAACTCTTGTTTATTATTCTTCTACTCTCCTTTTTTTCTTTCACTTCCTTATCTATTTTGTTTTTCACAATTATACCCTCTTCCATCTTTTCTTTGGTAAATAGATCTATTAAACAGTATCTCTGTGTTACTCCCTCTAGCTGTCTTTCTTTTAACATTACTCTCTGTTTCCTTCCCTTATACTTACTCTTCTTTTTTTTTTTTTAATTTTTTTTCTGGTTCGCTTCCGGTTCGCGTTCCGGCGCGCGAACCGGGAAGCGAATCAAAAGAAATAGAGATTGCCAGAGTGCTAAACATTCTAGCAATTTTTTATAAAGGGGAGGTAGTTCTGAAAAGAACTTTTTAAAAAATTATTTTTGTTGTTTTATATTTTTTTTATTATTTTTCTGAACATTTTTTTACTTTTTTTGTATTTTTTGAACGATTTTATATTTCTTTTGTTTTTTTGGGGGGGGAGAAACGAAAATGATTCATTATAAAGGGCTCAACAGGAGCAACAACAAAAAAAGATATTTTATTTTCTGGGGCGTTTTGGACAATTATGATTGTCGATAGCTCTGTTGATTAAAGTGATGCTACTTTCCCTGTAGCAAATCAATTGGCCGCAATCAACGCACACTTGTTTCACACTACCAAACTTCATCTGTATATTTGGGACCGTCTCCCTCGCCTCTGGTCCCGTCACTGCCTCTACATTTGATGTTCTGGCCACAGGAGGGGGGTTATCCTGCAGGTCACGTACCTGCGCAGCACTATAATTATTAGGGTGCCACCTCTGCATATGGCGATGCATGGTGTAATTGCCATAGCTATATTTCTTATTTGTCCCTCTGGACAGATCTTTTTTGCAGATAAGGCAAGTAACATAGCGGTCAATTACTTTGTTTTGGCCCTGGGGAAATGAATAAAATTGCCAGATGAAATCTTCCTTTACATGGGAAATTCTTAGCTCCTCAGGCAAAAACTGTCTCTCCCCTTGCGTCTCTTCCTCTTCTTCCTCTTCTTCCTCCTCTTGCTGAAGGATAACCTGAGGAGGTGGTCCTCTCTTCCTAGGAGGTGGTGGTGGTGGTGGTGGGGGTGCACCAGCTGCAGCTACAAGACTTGCCATTTCTAAGTAATCGAAAAAGGTCTTCCTCTCACAAAGTTGAAAGTCAGAGTGAGGAAACAAGGAGGGATTTTCATCATTTGGGAAAAAAATAGTTCTAAACCAATGAAAACTGTTATTTTTAGGTCACATTACCTAGCCTTACATCATTAGGAAACCAAAAGTGAAATGAACCAATGAAAAGTTTTAATAACAAGTCACATGACCTGTTACGCTTACGTTACGCGCTGCGCGCCGCGCCCCGGATCGCTTCCGGAGAGCTGCGCTTCGCGCCTCGGTTTGCGCTCCGGAGCACTTCCGGGTGCGCTAACGCGGCGCGTCATAAGACGCATTACGCGAGAACGGCATACGTCGCGCTTACGCGACGCGTCACGATGTTGTTTTCTAATGCGGCAGTTGCGCAAACGGAACGTTTACCGGTTCGCGGACCGGGTCGCGGCACCAAATTGAGCTAACGGGAAGCTACCCGGTTCGCGGACCGGGAGCGAAACAAAAAAAATAATAAAAAAAAATACATAAAAAAATTGTATTACAAACATATAAAATATATTTTTCGAATTAAAGAAGAATACATTTTAAAGCTTTTGATATTTGCTATTAAAAAAACATTGAAATGTACTGAAAAAACCATAGGTTATAGACCATATATAGTTAGGAATTAGCATTTACAAAACCTTGAATATTCACTGAAAAAACCATAGGTTATAGACCATATATAGTTAGGAATTAGCATTTACAAAACCTTATTTTACTCACACAAAACCATTGAAATTCGCATATATAGTTAGTTGCACTAACTATATATCGCGCACCCGCAATCCACTGCTGATCATGTCACATATTACATCATTCATGACATGGTCAGTGACATCACTGATTACATCACTGATGACATCTCAAATGACATCACTGATGACATCTCAAATGACATATATATATGCGGTATGTAGACGTCCAAAAAATCAGCAAATCAGCCAAACAGACGAAGCGAGACCCAGGAATTGGTGCAAATTATTCATTAGTTAGCCCAACACCAAACTGCCATGACGCGTTTCGGCTTAACGAAGCCTTGATCACATGACACCGTCATGGGGGCTGGCATACCGTTTTTAAAGTGCAAGATGCCGTTACGTAATAGACATAGTAAAGTTACTATCACAATTAACACATAATGCGTTTAAAAGAACTCTCAAGTAGAGGTAAAGTATAATTCATTTCTACATTTATATTAATATATAAATATATAGCAGCCTCTAGGTGATATTGCACATGTTTAGGTAAAAGTACAATGGAAATTCAGAATAATAATAAAACATATAAATACATAAAATGTTTTAAAATATAAATATTCCTATTCATTGCCAATGAACAACCTAAAACATCCTGCCGATTTTATTGAGTGTACTACTAACCCAACCGTATGCCTAATACCAGCAACAGGGGCACTGAGTACCTGTATTGTGTAGCCAGTACCAAGAACTATCTCTTTCATTGGTATCGAAAATGGCTATCATATATATATATGTTGCCCAGTTGTGGTCGCCACTGGGTAGTTTTATACTTAGGATCCTGTTTCTATAGAAAATACCATTATTGTGCTGCTAATAACTTCAGCGTCATTTGACAATACTCTATGAAAGTTTCCATAAAAGTGCTACTTTTTGACTAGCTTGAGCATGGCCATTTTTGTGGTGATCCATCTAGTGGGGGTATGGAGACATGGGAGGCTCCATACTGCGTTTTCCTCATTCTTTTTTCCTTATGTACTTTAGACACTTCTACAGTCCAAATTGATGAACCGATTTACACAAAATTCGGCAGAAATCTATGCCTTAGCCAAGAATGAGTGACTTTTGTGTTTGGGTATAAATCCTTCAGTCGTTTTGGAGAAATTAAGGCTAAAAGAATGTGTCTATTCCATGCATCATAGGATCTATGTAGACAACAGATCTCAGCTTGAGATCCGATCGGCAGCCACCACCTAAACCAGGAAGTGGTGGCAGCCATCTTAGGACTCAGAACTAAAAAAAGACAAAGAAAAGACATAAGGGGACAAGGCAAGGTTACCCTGATCCCTTAGACCTGGTACTCTGGAACCAAAGGGACCCCGGCTGGGGCCAAACAATTTTTTTAGTAAATCTTGCTGCAAATTCACAACTGATTTGTCATAAAATACATTTTTAAAACACCTGTGCTTTTTTATTTGAAAACCCTTGGTGCTCTAGGTTCCAGGGGACAGCGCATATATTACTTGAGAGAAGGGGGTATGAGTCTGCCCTTCCTGAGTCTAATAAGGCCTCAGGGAGGGGACATGCATCCACCCTTCCCAAGCCAAATAAGAACCTGGGGACCCTATCTCTAGGGACTGACATGCTTAAAGAAAGGGGTGGGGGTTGTATGGCCCACCTCCCTAAGCCTAGAAAGGCTCTGGGTACCCCATCCCCTGAGACCTAGTAAATGCAAGAAGGAATGGGGGAGCAAACCCCCATCAGCCTAATTAGGCCCTGGAGACCCTATCTCCGGTGCCAAAATATAACAAAAGGGGATTGAGCTGCACAGCCCCTCTTCACTGAACCGTTAACAGCTCTGACGACCCCACCATTTGGGGCTGGCTCACTCACTGTGTCCCAGGGAGCCTGACCCAGGAAACATTAGTTTCCCTGCCTGCACCAGCGTGGGCAGGGAAACTTGTGTTTGCTCCCGTCTGGTGGAGCATTTTAAAATCTCCCGCCAACAGGAACAAACCTATGGGCCTGATTTAGATATTGGTGTATCTGTTCCCACTGTCACATTTCCGTTGGGTTATCTGTCCACCTACTAGGCGGTCCGCCCACTCATTTTAGATTTTGGCGGGTCTATGGACAATAGTCAAGTGCGAGTCCTGCCATCTCCGCCAGATTTTTCTTCCTGCATGTATGTGTTGTATGGCCATTAGGGTCATTGTCGACATTGCAAAGTTAGCATGAGATCTGTTGCTATGATGCTGCTTTTGCGCACGATATTACATGACTTTGTTTTGCAAGACTCTGTTTATGCCTTTCACATGAGAACTGTCTGCTTTTTGCGTTCTCTGCTAGTGACTGGAGTTTAGTCTGAACATAATGTGCAAGGTCGATAAACAATGCCCCTTGTTTTTCTGTTCTGGTCCCTAGCACCTAGACAAAACATGCTAATACAGCTGCACTGCTGGAAAATCGTGCTTTGATATTGCAGGGATGCATGTTGTTCACACACACTTGCAGAGGGACATTTACAGGGGGAAGAGCTATGCTGTTCCTATGATGTCAACCTTCCATCTAGGCACTAAGGTATAGGGTCGGCTGACAAAGCCCAGAGATCTACCTTTACATAAAAAAACTTAACGTTACCAAGGGGAGGGTGGTTAGGCCTTATAGTCCTTTTTCCATTGTCTGTATATGATGACATACCCCCATTATACTATACGGAACTGTAACAATGCTAACTGTTTTAGGTGTATGCTTTTCGCTGCTGGTAGTGGCCCGTATACTGCATTACAGAGCACAATAGTTAAAATAAACATTTTGAAATATAACAGTGATTGACAATTCTTATTGAGGAAAAGTACGAGTGAGGGAGCGAAATGGTATGTCTTGCTACCAAGATTCCTGAGAGAGTCAGGAGTGTTGTGTTCTGGGTTGTCTAATAATTTCTAGCTTCATGATTATGTAGGAGAACGAATGAGACACTATAGCTTGTAGGTTTTGGGATTGTGGGTACTAAGGTGGTAGGAAGGTACAGCCTCTATACACCGATGTCCTGTTTTCCTGTGCATAGTTGTGTGTATGTGCAGAATCCCTGCAACAGATGGTGTCATAGGCAAAAGCGGCTATCAGTGGAAGTTCAGCCAATATTTCTGCTGAGCCAATTACGATGTGCCTTCCCGTCAACATAGCTGTTGCAGTTAAACCTCCACATCAGAGTTTGCGGTTTCGAAGGGATATACGTTAGGAATTTATCTTTTTTCCTTTTTTCACTTCCCTTTCCGTCATGAACCCGATCATCCAAATCCTTCCTTTGCTTCTGCTACTTGACGAAGGCAAATCAACCCCTTTGTCGGCAGAATTTTAAGTAAGCTTAATTTGTACTTGGTTTTTTAATTGCCTGCTCACATTTTCTCTGGACTTGTGCATTTTTAAAGCAATATTTTCTCATTTTTAATGCAAATGTGTGTCATTTTGTCATTTAAGGAATTTAATGAAACACATCTGCATTAATGTTTTCTTTTTTTTCAAGCGTCCATAATGGTAGTGGACATAAACCAAACTTTGCGATACAAAAGGGGATGATGGACGGAGCGTTTGAGCAAATCAAAAACTCACCCCCAGTCAACTGATCTGGGTTTAATCCATCACCATTCTTTAGCCCACTCAGCCACCCCATTTCAGACATGGCTATATGCAAATCAGTCTGACCCTGTGCCTCATGGGAACAGTACAGCCCGAACTGCCAAGCCATGTCATCCCTGGACCGGAAACAAGCATCCTGGGACCGGTTTCGGATTCATAATCCTCATCAGCCAGGCTATCTTGAATCCAGTGGCCAAGTGAGCAAGGGACTCCCGTCTGAGCATACCCTGCCACACTTAGGGCGAACAAACATAAACCAAACTTTGACATTAATCAAAATTCATGATATGTTCATAGGGGTGTGTTTAATTATTTTTTGTAAACTTAACAGATTTTTCGTGTCCCTGATGTACGACTGTAGGACCTTCACATGGGGCAACTTAAAAAGTCAATAAAGATTGACATATGTTCAGTAAGACTTCCTTGCGATGCCACAATGGGTCTTCCTGGCGGTGCAAATCTGTTC
Source organism: Lissotriton helveticus (assembly GCF_964261635.1). Taxonomy (NCBI): domain Eukaryota; kingdom Metazoa; phylum Chordata; class Amphibia; order Caudata; family Salamandridae; genus Lissotriton; species Lissotriton helveticus. The sequence goes on from NC_136070.1 coordinate 406,912,994, forward strand.
TTATGCACCTTGGGTAGATGATATAATGCTGAAATAGTTGGATTAAGACGTCTCAGAAATAGAAACTCGTCCTTTTCGAGTAGTCCTTTCTTGTGCCATTTAGATATAGATGAAAATAGTTGTCAGTGCTTTCACGATATTCATCAGCCTTAATAGGAATATAGGTGTCTTTGCTGTTTAATTGTCGTAAGGCCTCCCCCTCATAATTAACCGTTTGAAGGACAATATTCCCACCTTTATCAGACGGCTTGTACTATCCCTTCATCCATGCTCAAAGTCTTAAGAGCCATTTGCTGTTTCAAGGAAAAGTTGTTTCCTTTATTCTTGCCATTATTCACAAATTTCTGTTTCCGTCTTTGTTTTTCAAGATCCTTTATGACAGACTCGGCGAAGATATCTATCGCATAAACTGCCATTTGCGGAAGAAATTGAGATACTGGCTTAAAGGGAGTAGGGCCACCACTTTGTTCAATGCCTGTTATAGACAATTGTTGGGATTTGCTGATCGACAATAAGGCATCGTCTGAGGTCTCTGTTCTTAATTCTTCCAAGACCATAATTGCCTCAAGGTCCTTACTAGCCATGGTGTCGGTTTCTAGAGTTAAACCTCCTGTTTTCATACTTTTGCTCGTTTTAGGTTTAGATTTGAAGTATTTGTGCAATTTCAGCTTCCGTGTAAATTTAAAAACATCAATCCGTGTTTGGGTAATTTCCATGCCCCTTTGTGGACAGAATGTAAGTCCCAACTTTAATACTGACTCCTCAGTTTTTGTAAGTTTCTTATCCGTCAGATTGATGATAGTTAGATTATCCGTGGGCATTATCGTTTCTTGTTGTACACCTTCTTGCTCCGTGTAGCCGGGGGTGAGTAGTCATTTCTTGCGGCTCCCCTGCACCCACCACATCTTCCTCTTCCTCCCCATTCTGGGGGTCATCCTCTGTTTCCCTTCTGATATGATTGCCTCATCAGTTTGAACTCCTCGCGAAAAGGAGTGCGAATCAGGCCCGATCTTAGGGTACTGCATGCATCGTCTTCGGAGGATTCATTTCCAGTGACCTCCGATTCCGAGGTAATAGGTATTTCCAAAGAAGGTTGTACTGAAGCTTTTCCGCTCAACAGTTCTTTTCTTGGATTATCATATTTCTTTGAGAATGTCAATACCCTCCCCTGGGCATAATCATTCTCATCATGGTCAAATTTGCTTTGTTTGCGCAATTTGATTTTCTCTTCATAGGCTTTGAAGCGTTCTTTCATTTGATCTTTGAATTCTGTAATCTTGCATTGGTCTTCCTCCTTCTTAAGTAGTTCTTCCAACTCTTCTATATTGTGGATCGCTTTGTCACGGTCACTCCATGCAAACTTGACCAGATTACGTAACATGCCCTTACTCCATACTGCCGTATGCTTCGCCCATTCATCAAGTAATATGGGATCAGGCGATTCATAGGCCGGTATTGTATAAATCCTGAGGCCTCTAGGTATCCTGTTCACCTCGATATAGTTTTGGAACAATGTCCCTTCCCACCACTTTCTAATCTTGCGCTCGTACAGCCGTTCGAGTGCTACGCATTTTGCATTTAGATTTGATTGGGTGGGTCCACCTCGCTCCCTCTGTGACTCCCCTCTCTGTTCTGTATTTTTAAACATGTTGGAGGCTGCCTCCCGGCGCTCCGTTTCACAGAACATGATGTGATGCTTCGTGGAAAAATGCCGTGATTTATAACCATGGGCGTAAAATCCGCTCCGCTCGCGGATTTTTCGGATTTTCGGCAAACTCGCAATCCGCGAACTCTCGCGAATTTGTCGAAAATCCGTGAATCCGCTCGCGGCGGATTTTTTGCTTGGTTGCGGCGCGCGGCGTGGTGCACGGCGTTCACTTTCCGTCATTAAGCGTTTGCCGAGTTGTTTTTCTCGATCATATTTTGCGAGTGCCGCGCCATTTTGGATCTTGCTGCGTGATCCCGCGGGAGTTTGGCGCCCGCGAATACGTAATCGCGGCTTGCCACCTTGCACAGCACACCTCGCGAGAGTTCGCAATTGCGAACACGTAGTTGCGGCGGAAAGGAACAATCTCGCACTCGCGAAATAGAGATTTTGCAATTCTGCACAAGAAATCCACCAGCAAACAGGATAAACCTTCAGAAAATGATGATTTTTATCAGAATCACTCCTCAGGTTGACATTTGCATGGCCTTTTTTTTTGCAAGGAGTCCATTTTTTTGGGGGGGGAGGGAAGGAAGTGCCCCACAGTCTCCAACTTCCTGTTCCTGTCCAGCAGGCTCCTCCCAGTGCTTTGTCCATCTCCTGGTCACTTTCATTTGGATCTGGAGCTGGAAGGATTACTTTTTGTGGGTGCTGCTGGATATTTGGATTTGAGGCCTTTTTGACTTTCTTTGGATCACTTTTGGATTAGAAATCAACTTTCACAAGTAAGTTTGTTTGGGGCATTACAGTTGCTGCAACTACAATTTTTGAACTTTTTCAGAAAAATTAAATAAATTATATTGTGGGTAGCCACAGTATCCAGTAGGACCAGGGTTGGTTATGGGTGCATGATACAACTGTTTTGTTGAATTTAAACACCATTGAGGCCATGGATGGGCTGGGATTGTGCTGATTTTTGTTGTTTTTTTGGGGCTGCTGGTGGGGCCCTTTGCCCAGGGGTGGTGAGTGTTGCATGGGCCTAGTCTTTCTGTGGGGTGTCTTCTTGAATTTAAACATCATTGAGGCCATGGATGGGCTGGGATTGTGCTTATTTTATTGTTTTTGTCGTTTTTTGGGGGCTGCTGGTGTGGCCTTTTGCCCAGGGGTGGTGGTGCATGGACTGAGTGTGCCTGTGGTGTGGTCTCACTCTCTTTAATGTAAACATCATGGATGGCATTGGATTGTGGTGATTTCTGGCTGTTTTTCTGTTTTTTGGGGGTGTACTGTTGATGTGGACTGGCCATGTGGGTGGTGGTGGTGGCCATCTTGAGTGCTGGCTGGTACAAGCAACATGTGCTTGGGGTGCAAGGGGCCATTTTGAAGAGAGGCAGTGTCTGAGGCCTGCACTTATTTTGCCTACTTTTCATCCATTATGCCCAGGGGTAGTGAGTGTTGCATGGGCCTAGTGTTTCTGAGGGGTGTCTTCTTGAATTTAAACACCATTGAGGCCATGGATGGGCTGGGATTGTGCTGATTTTATTGTTTTTTGTCGTTTTTTTGGGGCTGCTGGTGGGGCCCTTTGCCCAGGGGTGGTGAGTGTTGCATGGGCCTAGTCTTTCTGTGGGGTGTCCTCTTGAATTTAAACACCATTGAGGCCATGGATGGGCTGGGATTATGCTGTTTTTTGTTGTTTTTGTCTTTTTTGGGGGGCTGCTGGTGTGGCCTTTTGCCTAGGGGTAGTGGTGCATGGACTGAGTGTGCCTGTGGGGTCTCACTCTCTTTAATGCAAACATCCTGGATGGCATTGGATTGTGGTGATTTTTTGCTGTTTTTCTGTTTTTTTGGGGTGTACTGTTGATGTGGACTGGCTTGGGGTGTAAGGGGCCATTTTGAAGAGAGGCAGTGTCTGAGGCCTGCACTTATTTTGCCTACTTTTCATCCATTATGCCCAGGGGTAGTGAGTGTTGCATGGGCCTAGTCTTTCTGTGGGGTGTCTTCTTGAATTTAAATACCATTGAGGCCATGGATGGGCTGGGATTGTGCTGAATTTTGTCGTTTTTGTCGTTTTTTGGGGCTGCTGGTGGGGCCCTTTGACCAGGGGTGGTGAGTGTTGCATGGGCCTAGTCTTTCTGTGGGGTGTCCTCTTGAAGTTAAACACCATTGAGGCCATGGATGGGCTGGGATTGTGCTGTTTTTTGTGCTTTTTATCGTTTTTTTGGGGCTGCTGGTGTGGCCTTTTGCCAAGGGGTAGTGATGCATGGACTGAGTGTGCCTGTGGGGTCTCACTCTCTTTAATGTAAACATCCTGGATGGCATTGGATTGTGGTGATTTTTGGCTGTTTTTCTGTTTTTTTGGGGTGTACTGTTGATGTGGACTGGCTTGGGGTGTAAGGGGCCATTTTGAAGAGAGGCAGTGTCTGAGGCCTGCACTTATTTTGCCTACTTTTCATCCATTATGCCCAGGGGTAGTGAGTGTTGCATACTTGCATGGCCCTAGTCTTTCTGTGGGGTGTCTTCAATGTAAACATCATGGATGGCATGGGATTGTGCAGATTTTTCTGTGTTTTGTCGATTTTTTGGGGTGTATAACTGAACTGATGTTCCTCTGTCTTCCATTGCTTTTAGGTGCACAAGACTCAAGAGAACCACCAGTGCCAGGAAGAAGTCCTGCAGCGGTGTGTGTGTGCAGCATAACGTCACGCGACGTCACGTCTGGACACAGACAACTCTGCAACTGGTGCAACTGCTGCCTGCTGTTCTGACCTGCTCTGAAGAAGATGGCCCCAAAAAAAGTTACCCGTAGCTCCTCTAGCAAGAAAGGTGCCAGTAAGGAGCAGAAGAAGCAAGTTACCAAGGAGACTGGTGTGCCGGCCGCCCCTTTTTTTGGGAGTAAAAAAAAAAGTATGCCTGCAGCAGCAGCGGGATCTGCTGGGGACCAAGCTGGGAGCAGCACCCCCGCTCCATTGGGCTCAGTGCCACCACCACCACCACGCCAACTTAAGTCCAAGCCCTTGAGTGCTGCAGAGGCAGCCAGTATAGTTGTTCAATCACCATCGACCAGTGATGTTGGCTCATCGCAAGAAAGCAGCAGCAATGTCCCTGAATCAACACAGGTTGTTGTAGCTCATCTGACGAGTGTTGAACAACCACAGCCGCAACAACTATCACATGTGCAAGTACAAGCCCAAGTACATGTGGAAGGAGAGGCAGCGCAAGGAGATGCGCAAGCAGAGGTGCATGGAGGGTCACAAGTGCCAACAATAGTTGTTCCTCCCGAAGTAGGGGCACATCAGGAAATCGACAATCAAGGCGAGGTATCATTTGAGGAAGACACTCCTCCTGATGATCATTCATTGTCTTCCACACCCCTAGCAAGGAAGAGATCAAGGGTGGTGTCTACATCTTCTTCAAGCACACCTCCTTCTGATGATACGGATCAAAATTGGGAACCAGCACCACTGCCGTCTGAGAGTGAGGCACACCATGATCTGACAAAGGTAGTTAAGCGTAAAAGGAAGCTCGTCCAAAGTCTCAGAGTTATGGAGTGTGATGATGAGGCTCAGCAAGAAGTGGCGGATACTGCTGCTGATGAAGACTCTGACAACGATGACCCAGTCATCATAAAGGTAACTGCAGCCCCAGCGGGCATGCAGCAAACAGACATTTTGACCCTAGCCCGAAAAGCTGCTGAGCGTGATGATGATGATGTTGTCGACGAGGAGGCAGTGGAAACACCACCACAATCATTGGAGTTAAGTAGTACACCAACTCGTACCGCTTCCATATTTCTTTCTGGCAAGAAGGGACCTCCATCCACCTCGACCTTAATTAGTGGCGGTGAAAGTGCACAACGTACAAAAGTTGGGCAATCCAGATCCTCCACTTCATCTGGCATTAGCAGCATGACCACCACCACCAGTATCGCCACCTCCTCCAGGCCCCACAGACACTTCAAGTCACCAGTTTGGGACTTCTTTACTGTTTGCCCAAAAAGGGAAAAGTTCGCCATTTGTACCCTTTGTAAGGTTGCAGTTAGTCGTGGTAAGTCAGGTACCAACTATGGTACCGGAGGCCAGAGAGGTCATCTTAAGAGACAGCACACTGTCCAATGGTTTGCGCACCTAAAGGCGATCAAGGAAGCCCGAATTGGAAGTCAAGAAAACGTTGATGTTTCATCTGATGATGACGAGGAGGAAGAAGACGTGTCAAACACTTCACTTACACCCAGTACCCCTGTCAGCAGCACACCCCATGAGAGGCACACTAAGAGTGTTGGAGCGAGTGAGACACCAACGCGCAAAAGTTCACCAGCGAGCATAATTGCGTCAACGAAGTCATTATCATCCCGTAAATGCTTGGTCCAGGGCAACATTAGAACCATGTTTTCTTCAGACGCGCCATATGAACGCAACTACCCGTCTGTATAACACTAAGCTGGCTAAAATGCTAGCTGTGGACCTTCTCCCTTTTTCTTTTGTAGAAGCCGTAGGTTTTCTAGAATTAGTGGCAACGCTCTGCCCTAAATGGAAGGTTCCTAGCCGGTTCTATTTTGCCAGAGTTGCGGTTCCAGCACTACATGAAGATGTGCTGGAGGCGATTGGGGCAGCTTTGCAGAAGAGTGCTGTTCACACTATACATCTGACAACAGACATGTGGACCAGTGGCGCAGGCGCTGATTACATGTGCATCACTGCACACTGGGTCTCTTTTTCAGGTGTTAAAGTAAAGCTAAACGCAGGTGTTGACCCGGACCAAGTTTTTAAAGCTGCTCGGAAACATGCAACACTAGCCATGTTTGGCTTGGAGAAAAGTCACACAGCACAAAACATTTTGGACGAGTTTAACAAAAAGGTCTTTCACTGGCTGTCCCCCAAAAAACGCCGGATTGGTTATGTTTCCACGGATAATGGCGCCAATGTAGTTAAGGCCATGGTGCTGGGTGACTATTTCAGAGTGCCGTGTTTGGCGCACTGTATCAACCTGGTAGTTCAAAAATTCTTGAGTGATAGAGACAGTACAGCGTTCGAGGTAATGGCCACCTGCCGCAAAATGTGCAACCATTTCAGCCATTCTTTTAAGGCCCGGAAGCATCTGAGGAGGCTGCTACTTGAACGTCGAATGCCAGTGAAAGCACTCATCCAGGAGGTGGCAACACGTTGGAACTCAACCTTCTACATGCTTGAGCGTCTGTATGAGCAGTATACGGTACTCGATCACTATTTCTTAACAGAGGGTACAGCTCAGATGGACCTGCGGATGAGTGCGGCGCAATGGGACACAGTTAAAAGCCTGACAGACATGCTTTATCCTTTTGAGTTCTTCACGCGTGCAGTCAGCCAGGAGGACTGTAATTTGGGAAAAGCTATCCCATTGTTGTGCATGCTGGAGCACCAACTGAAGGCGGTGTCTTCTGAGTTTGAAAAAGATGCCAAAAAAAAGACCCTTTTATTTTGTCGGAGAAATTATTAGAGCGCCTACGTGGTGATGAACGTCTTAAAAAGATCAACTCAGAACTGGATTACGCCCAATGAAGAAAGACTCAGCACTTTTGGAGGTGTTCTACTTCTTTGCGGGTGAGTTGACGGCTCTGGGCCCATTGCTGTGAAGCTCTAATAACGGATAAAAGTGTTTTGGACCAAATATGACGCGGAAATTTCTTGCCGTTTTTGCTGACTTGCTTGCCTTTGAGGTGCTCTTTGGCGGGGTTCCGGGTGTTTGTGGGTGAGTTTTGGGGTCTGGGAGCACTGCTGCGACAGTCTAATCTTGATTGCATTTGCTTTTCAGGAAATCCGTGGGGGAAAACAGGAGTTATGATGATGACCTAGCTGCACAGCGCGTTTGGACCGAAGGCCGAGAGATATTGTAAGTATGAGATTTTGCTTTTTGGCTGTTTGGGGGTGTTGTCGTGTGCTTTTTGGCGGGTGGGTTGGCGGGTCTCTTGGGGCATTCCTGTGAAGGTCTAATAACGGATAGAAGTGTTTAGGACAAAATCCATAAGAAAAACCTTTTGGCACTTTTTGTAACTTAGGGTTCGTTAGGGTTAGCTAACTATTATTTTGGCCATACTTATTTATCCTTAAAAAGGTGACTCAGACAGAGTACGCAATTTCAACAATATTGTACTGTCTTAGGGAAATCAAAGTGTGACTTTTTGCACCACACAGCGTACATACCTTATATTTATTTATCAGTGGTATTGTAATAGCACTTCCTGTTTTACGTTCAATAATTACAGGCCGGGTTTCAGTCAACATCCGCCAGGCAGGCAGTGGACAGGGTGTCTTCTGTCAGTGGTCACCAACATTGATGGACGAAGCATCAGCTGGAATGGAGGAGTGCCGCTAATAAGAGGTATTGTTTGCTGCATGCAACTTACTTACCAAATTCAACAGGACAACTCCAACAACATACAGAATACAGATACAGTATCCATTGTTTTCTTCTATGAGTGTGACTGCATGTGGTTAGCTTTAGTTTGTACCCAAAGATTTCTTTATCTTCAATTATTGTTTGTCCATGCTGTGCTTTTTTTTTCTTCTCTCAACAAAACCTACCCAAAAAGAAACCCCCATTCCCATCCATTTTCCAAACCCTAACCCTCTTCCCCCGGGCTGTGTGGTTTTGCTTGATGACCGACTAAATGACATCAATAATTCCACACACTTGCTGGGGAGGATAAGGTCATAGCAACAGGCTGGTGAAGGAATACGAGGATATATTCTAGCCTTACTCAGCTTCAGTACTATTTCTTGTAGTAGTAGGAGCCAATGTCAAGTAAATTCAACGCAAGTACTAGTTATACTTGCAATACTTTACCATTTGTTAGGCTACATTGTGGCACTGTTCTAGTGTACTGTCACCTGCTATATTCTCGATTGTGCCGTAACCGTTGTAATGCTACAGTAAGGACAAACCAGGTTTCGTTTTATTTTTTTCCATAGGCATGCAACTGCCACTGTGTCACACCACTAGTACCACCGCAATGAGGAAATTTCATCCGCCCAGGATTGCCAACCGTAATACCCATTTCACGTGGAGCCAGCCCTGGGCCTAGCCCTAATTTCTAACACAAATTACAGGTAAGATAAGCGTTTGGTGGGAGGTAGTATAATGGAGTATTAGGACTAGACGAGAGATTGACGGTAGTACTACTAAAGTCCTAGGACTCTTCAGGAAAACAAACTTACTGTTACACCCCCACCCACCAGACTGAAAAGCAGTAAAAAACAGGTATGGTCAGATAAAGTTTAAAAAAGTATATTTATGTAGCCCTAACAAAATAATCTCCCTCAAGACCCTCCCTAACCCCAACGATTGTCTTTGAAAAGTCCCAAAAAGCACCCAACTCCCAAATCCCACCCCCCAAAAGTCTCTAAAAAAAGGGCAAGGGACACTCCACTACTGGAGGGTGCTGGTGAATTTTGCGGCCAGGGCATCATACTCCTTGGGGAGGGTGGCATGCTCGAAGCGGAGGCCCTCCACCAAGTTCTTGTACCTATGGACCTCCTGCTCCAGGTAGGACATTCTCACTCCTAGGCGGCGCTGGCGTGCCTTGCAGCTCCTGTGGGGGGCAGCTGGTCTTTTTGCTGCTTGGCGGTGGCGGTTGGCTTTGTTAGCCCGGCTCCGTACCGCTGGAGCACTGCGCTGGCTGGCAGCCCGTGGGTTCACGGAGGAGGATGCAGCTGTCCCAGTCGAGGATGTTGTGGTTGCACCGGTCGACTGCGTGTCCTCCGACTCCTCCAGGGCCACCAGCCGCCGATATTCCACGACAGTGGCATCCAGCCTCCGTTGCCGGGCCATTCGAGCCTGCTCCCTCCGTGATGTCGATTTGGAAGGAGCAACTATATGAAGAAAGAAATACATAGTCTGTAACCATTGCTCCTTAACATTAATAACACAAAGTGATTGAGCCGAAAGTTGTGTCACAGTACAAGTAGCAAATTGAAAGCACAGTACATAACTATTGAGGACAGTATCTATCTAACCTCCCACTTCTGCATCCTTGCTCTAACATTAGTGGTAGTTTAATGAACAAATTCTACGACCACTATGGACTTCCATTACAGTCGACTATGACAGTACACCAGTTTTATTCTTCTTCTTCTCTCTTGTTTCGGAAAATTGGTACGTTATCTTATGCAAGCCGGCAGAATGCCAGTGCAGTGAACTTGCACCCGAGAAAAACAGACGCACACCATGATGAGTGAGACAGACTTGCGTTACTGTACCGGTCCAGTACATGCAGGTGGTGAAGCTATTACTTTTCTATTACGGGTGGCACTGAGAATACTCTGTTACAAGGGCTACTGCTTAATTAATTTACCTTTCACCCTACAGTGCAAATAAGTACTAGAAAAGGAAAATGAAGAAGCTAAATAATTAGATTATCTATCACTTCACATGGGATGTATTTGATGACATATGGGATGACTTTAGGTGCTTTGCTTATTATTGAGTGAACAGTGATACACCCACACATGAATGACGTACTACTACTAAACTAAAGTTATTAAGAGAAGTACGGAGTGTCCACCGTAATAACCGGATATATGCTGTGCTTGCAGTTGCAATACAAACTATTGCTACTATTCATGGTAGTATTGGACAAATTTACAATTTCTTTTCCTTGCCTTCCCTACACTGGAACGGACGTGCGGGTGCGGTGTTACATGCTCTTCAAGGTAACACTTAGTTCATCCAGTGACCATCTACTCTCTCTAGATACACATGTGCTATCTAAGAGTCAGATAATACCATGCTCCAGGCATCCATCCATTCAAAGTATATGCACACATACAGTATGTTTCACCCACCCAGGCTGTTGTCCTTCCACCCATCCTTGCTTCATCATTGACCCAGCCATGCACCATACCATATTCTTTCCTTCCCAGCCACCTCGGGGGCCAAGCAAACACATATCATTCTTCTTTGCCAGCCATCATAACATTTCTCGTCCTTCCACACTTACTTACACCCTTCTTTCGCTTTTCGAATATATAGCTTACCTGTGCCCGCCACCACCGTGTCAACCCTCACAGGCACATTGGTGTTGTCCAGCACTCGCACCGCCTCCTCCCCAGAAGAGTTGTCCTCCTCATCCACCACCTCCGCGCTGGCCCCGCCACCAGATGTTCCACCTACAAAGTAAATTTTTAGAATGTTAGAATACACCACTCACTACTGTATAATATTTGGTCGAGGAGGAATAAAGAAAGTTAAAAAAAACGAAATACAATGTAATAATTTGTAACTGTATACTCTACAGTAAAAATGTCCCTTTTTTCAGGGAAGGCTGTTGTCTTGCTGCACTTTTTGTCACAACTGATGAATGCTTGCTTTTTATTTTTAACACACAACACTTTTTCTCCTAACAGAAGCTTGACTTCTAAGAACACGATCAGGGTCAAGCTCAAGTTCAAACCAGGAGAGAGCTCAGCTCGACCACAAGAAATGTGTCCAATTAATCGTTAGCACTAAGCACTTTTCCATTTTCAGTTAAACGTTTACTTTTATGACAAAGTTGATTTTAATAAATGTGTTTAGTTTTAATAAAGCTTTTAAACTTAAATAGACTCTGTGGTTTTTGGTCCTCCAGACTAGAGTGGATGAGCTAAAGGTTTTGGAATTTTTGCAAGCATGAGTGCCTCTGACACTTCTTGACTGTGAGTCCGCACTCTTGCCCTGCGTAGGATAATCTAATGATCATTGGGGATCAATTATCGGTGACTTAGGGAGCTAAATGACTCTGTCACACTATCTAGTCAGTAAGGAGATTGGGGGTTCTTCAAAGTCTGATATCACTGAGGTATGTGGAAAGAAAGTCTACCTGCGCCTATTATAATTGATAAACAATGCACTATTTAGTGTTCATAGTTCGGTTTGTGCAGATCTGTCCCTGCAACAGTGGTAGAATGGATTGTCCTTCTATCCAAAACAAAAGTAAAGTAGTATCTTATTCTTTCTTGGTGGTCATTCACCTTTTTATTGTTGGCAATTGTCAAAGCATAAACATTTAGAAGACTTGAAAAGACATTATGGACAATCCTAGAGGACTGCACTCAGTGCATAGAGCTATTGCTGACTAGAATGGGAGTCCAATGGAATTGCCAAATGTGCAATCTTAGTTAGCTACACAGACAGACTAATAAGAATAATCTAGTAATACCACAGGGAGTCATAGTCGAGGCAGGATAAGAATTTAGATCCAGTCTACAAGAAGATCAAAGACGATTTAGAAAAAATCGAATGAGGAACGCTAGGAAAAAATAGGTACTCTTTATTAAAATTAAAACTTACTGGGGCCAGCAAAGGAGCCCTCGCCTGCCCGATCCTGGCCTGCATCCTCCTGAACAGCACCCTCCTCCTGTGTCCTCTTGCCCTTGGGGGGAGCTGATGTACAACATGAAAGAAAGAAAGACCAGAAAACATGGATGAGATTTGTCAACCAAATCAAACATTTCAAAAGAACTATAACAAAATATTTTTGAGAAATAGCAAATAGATAGACAACTATTCCACGGGATATATTGACCTATCTCATGTGGTATACTACGTTATTCGTATTGCCTGATTTGCGGACCGTTGACTTTCAAAGTTCCTATGTAACTCAATAAACAGACTACTAAAAAGGTTTGCCTAGGCCTGGCAGGCAGCAGTCCGCAGCACGCAAAGTGACAGACAAAGTCCATCCTGCTTGCAGATCAGTGAATACTCAAACTATCAATCCACCGACCACCACCACTATTTCTTCTTATAGCCATGTGTCTAAAGGAAGGACTGGACTTCAGTCTGTTGGGGCTGATTTAGAAGTCCCTTGCGGCTCATTTTCCTCCATTGTTGCGTGACTTTTGTGACGCAGCGGCAGAACAAAAGAGTTGCCATGGTGCGACGTATATATTAAAAAAAACGCATATGGGAGATGCATCACGTTGTAAAGCCCTGCGCCATCAGGGGGCGTTCCGGCGCAAGGGAGGGCGTTCCTGCGCAGGAACGAATCCTAAAAGTGGGTGAGGGAAATCTACAAGATGTCAATCAGTCACTTTTAGGACAATGATGCGTGACTCAAACCCTGCGCCTGCTTGAAGCCGACGTACGGCTTGATGCAGCATTGGGGAGATAGGGCACCCCAGAGCATTGCTGGAGCTGCGCCATCGTTGGCACGCAACTCCAGCAATGCGCCGCCTTTACGGCACAGATGCGTAAGGCTTCTGTGACGTTTTGGGCCAATGGGTGGTGGTGGCATGGCGCACAATTACTGCTGCATCCCTGCTACTTTGCAGGGATGCGCCGGTAATTGAAAATATGACCCTTAGTGTCTAGCATTACGCAGTTCTTATCTTTACACTACACTCATACATAATTTCTCAGGCCAATGAAATGAACACAAAATACAAAACAAATAAGCATAGTAGCAAGCAAGGCTACTGAGAAGGAGAGCAGTGCACCTGAAATGCATAGAAGATTTTGAAATATAATTTACCTACAATGTAATCGGCAGCATTATTGCTCTTGGTAAAGAACAAAGATTTGCAAATAACAGAGCCGGATAAAACAGAGTAGTGATGAATAGCTACTACTATTCACCAAGCCCGGGGACCTTTACGCCGAGCGCATCCAGCAAGTCCCGTTCCCGGTCCATGACATCCGTCCAGCGGTGGGTGGCCTGGTTATAGGTGCGCCGGACCCCAGAGAGCTTAAACATGGCCCGGCACACCTTCTCCCACCGCTTCCGGCGCTCCCGGATGCCATAGCCGGTTGCAATCTTGCCGCCTCCCAGGATGGTCTTGGGGAGGCGGCGCTGGACGTAGAAGATTAGTGCGGCCACCTCCTCCGCGCTAAAGATCTCCCATGGCACCACTTGCTCCCCCCTCAAACGCCTGCACGGGAGCCGGGCACGGGGTGCGGGACCCTTCCCCTTCTCAGGGTGCTTCCCGGCTCCCTTTACCATGGTCTGGGCAGAAATAAAGTTAAATGATAAAGAAGAAATAGAATAGTGAGGAAGAAAAGAAAAGAGTTTAAAAAAGCAGTTTAAAATTAACTAAAAGTAGCAGAAAACACAAAAATATAGAGCTAGAAAAATAGAGGGATAGATAATAAGTAAAATAGATTAAATAAACTTCAAACAAGCAAAGGATGGCAGAGATTCAGAGAGGATACAGAAAGCATGCCCAGAACCATAACAATGAATGAGAAACAAGATGGCCGCGCCCATTCACGACCGCGTGGGTAAGTTCGCGCGAGATTTTCCTCGCGATCACGTGCGAAATTGTACTAGCGAGCAGCACACTTTGCGAGATTACACATAGCGGCCGGAAACGGAATTACGTCACGCAAACAAGATGGCCGCGCCCGTGTACGACCGCGTGGGTAAGTTCGCAAACGTATCACTACAAGCGCCTTGCGAACATGCAAAAAATCACGCGAACATACACGCCGCACACAAAAAATTTATGTATTCGCACGCATTCGCGGCTTCCGAAATCGATCTCGCACGCATTCGCGCCCCGCGAATAGCGCGAAATTGCAGAAAAACGATTTTTGCTAAACTGAAAGCAATCACCAGGTGCAAAAGTTCAAACTTAACATTAGTAACCATTCACTCTAGTGCTTCCTGAGGGGCCCCTCCAGAGTTCAGTTGCCTATTTGCAACTATTGTATGACCCTGCTATGACCCAAACAGCAGGCTCATAGAATAGCTACAAGTAGACCATAAAGGTCCTGTGAAAAAAAATAGCACTGCAACAGAAAGCAAATTACAGATAAGGAAGGAAGCAGGTGCCAGCCAGACTGAAAGTTTCAAAATTACTGACACATTAATCACCCCCAAATTAATTCATGGCAGTTGAAGAAGGGCAGGTGTGCTTGCTTTCACTGCAACAGAAAGCAAATTACAGATAAGGAAGGAAGCAGGTGCCAGCCAGACTGGAAGTTTCAAAATTACTGACACATTAATCAACACCAAATTAATTCATGGCAGTTGAAGCAGGGCAGGTGTGGTTGCTTTTTTTCACCCCCATAATATACAGTGATAAACAAACCTAATGGGTGGCAGTGAGGATGTACCAGAGGGTGGCATGGGTGTACCAGAGGGTGGCAGTGGTGAAACAGAGGGTGCTGTGAACCTGTGATGATAAACCAGACGTAGAAACAACATAGTCGCGGCCGTTGCGAGCCGAAAAGTAAGTTCGCAATTGCGAAATGGTCCACAAATCCTCGCGAACGCGCGCCAACACAAAAAACGTAAAAATCCGCAAATCCGCGAGAGTTTGCGTATTTTTGCGGATTGCGAATCCGTAAATACGCAAATTCGCGTACGCGAGATCCGCTAGATCCGCCCATGCTTAGTGATTTAATCAACGCTCATATGTCCCTTTGCCTTGCTCAAGTCTACGGAAATAGTAAGAACCGCCGGCCAGCGTCTTACCCGGACTTCCACGCTCCTCCACACACTGGAATCCAGCAGTCCCCAGCGTTACTAAACATATGTTAATCTTTATTGACTTTTTTCTGTTGCCCCATGTGAAGGTCCTATAGTCGTACATCAGGGACACGAAAGATCTGTTAAGTAAAATTGACCTTTTACAATGGGAGGATGGGTATATAATGATGGTACTGGATATTACCAGCCTTTATACTTCGATAAGACATCAGGACGGCTTGGTAGCTATGAAATACTTTCTTGAAAAAAGACCACTAAAGTACACTCAGCACAGTTACATGCTGTTGGAATTTGTTGAATTTTGTTTATGTAACAACATTTTTCTTTTCAAAAAACAACTGTACAGTCAAACTTCTGGGACAGCGATGGGCACCTGCTTCGCCCCCAGCTACGCGAACTTGTTCGTTGGCTGGTGGGAGGAGCAGGTGGCCTGGAGCTCGACCAAACAGGAGTGGACTAAACACATCGTAAGATGGTACCGTTTCATCGATGATTTATTCATCGTATTGAACGGGCCATTAGAGATGGCTAAGGAATATATCAAGATTTTGAACACCAATACGGTCAATCTTGAATTCTCTGGAGAAGTAAGTTCTACATCAGTAAATTATTTAGATCTTAACATCTATGTAGAAAATGACTATTTAAAGACCAGACTTTTCCGCAAAGTAACTAATTGAATTCGGTCCTACAGGCATCCAGTAGTCACCCAACTAACCTGGTGAGAAGTATCCCCTATGGGGAACTCCTCAGAATTAAGAGGAATTGTTCTGATGCCAGTGAGTTTCATAGGGCTGCTACAGAAAGCATGCAAAACTTTCTAGTAAGAGGATATAGCCAAGAGACCCTGAACAAAGCTAATGGAAAGGTTAATGTGTTTAAAAGAAAGGATCTGTTGAAAGACAGGATTACATCTACGAGTGACTCTAACATTAGCGAGGGTATATTTCGTCTCATCATCACTTTCTCGAGTGATGCAGGGAGTTTAAAAAGGATTATGAATATGAGCTGGCACATATTGAGGACTAATGAGGTGATAGGAGGGGATCATCCCCCCAATCCCCTCATCACATTCAAGAAAGCAAGATCACTAAAGAATGAACTGGTACGTACTTACCCTGCACCCAAATTACCAACAGGATGGGGATCTATGCAAGGATTTTTCCCATGTTGAAAATGCAAAGCTTGCAGGGCCAGTAAACGTATCTTGTCCTATGATATCCCGAGTGCAGGCATCCGGAAACATATAACCAAATTCATGACTTGTGGGACACCTTATGTGGTTTACTGTCTCGTATGCCCGTGCGGCTTACGATATGTCGGCAGCACGATCCATCCTGCCAAAATCAGAGTTCTTGAGCACATGAGAGCGATAGCTAAGGGCGATGAGGCATTTCCAGCCGCAAGACACTTTGATAAAAAACATCAACGGTATAGGAATGTTTTAGCCTACTTCTGTTTAGACCATGTTCTGGACAATCCCAGGGGTGGAGACAGGATTGTTAGACCTAGGAGATTAGAGTCACGCTATATAATCGATCTGCGTACTAAAACACTGCATGGTTTTAACAGGAGTGAAGAACTGACAATACATCTGGGGGAATAAGAGGACTCTTTGGTCCTTAAATGTGTCTGTATCCTCCTAATGACTGAATTGAATTGAAATGTCAATAATGTCTAAATGAACTGAAGAGTTATTGATATGTATGTTTTAATTTTGTGGAATCTGCCCCTGTAATGTGTCTTCCTCTACTTTGAATTCTCTATTTATTCTTTTTTCCTCTCCTATCCTTTCTATACTTCAATTTTATTTCATTTCAATGGTATCATTGTTGGAATGTGTCCTATTTGATATATTTGTGATGATTTGCATTATTTGTTGAAGAGGATCTAATCATTCAGTATTTATTTAATCAAAGACATATGCCCATCCAGGGCTTGATTGATTTACGTGAACATAAAAAGAGGACTAACATATATCTATATGGTACCTCTAAACCAGTGCCATCTTTAAATAGCACACTGGTGAGCTTTCTAATGCTAAATTTATACGATAATCAATTCCATAATACATTGAAAATCCTAATCAAGCCCTAAATGGGCAATCATTATTATGTTCACGTAAATCAATCAAGCCTGACGGTCGCCAGTAGGTAGTTACAGTTAGGACCTAGCTTCCATAGGAAATCTGCAACATTCTATCGGGAAAAACGTTGGCACCGGTTGAGGAATTTGGGTGTAATTTTCAAAAATTTAGGCCAGCTCCACTCCGCTTCTTCCCTGGAAGTTTCGGGGGGATTCGTCATGCGGGGGCCCGAGAAAAACGGGGGGGTCCCAAAACGTGTTTTCCCCATGTTAATTTCCATAGGACGAATAGACAAGGCTACAGCCCGAACCGCTGAATGGAATTACACCAAACTTTGCAAAATTGTAGGGACTGGTACGCAGAAGTGCCTTTTCTATATTTGGTGAAAATTGCTCCAGTGGTTTTTACGAAAATTAACTTCAAAAACACATATATATCTATATGCGCGCTTCGAGCGCTTACCGGTGCGCGTACCGGTGAGCGCAACGGGCGCGCCATGGGAGTGCGCGAGCGGAAAGCTGATTGCTCTCAGGTGTCTGTCAACATTCTAAACAGTCCGAAGAGTCCGCCATCTTGTGTCTCTGTAGAATCGAGACACAAGAGGTGAAAAAAAAGGGGGAAATGATTAAAAGGTGGCAGGGTAGGTACCCCCTGACCCCCTAGGTTTTCTGAGGGGGGCCTAGAAGGGCCCTGAAGGGCAAAAAAACATTTTTTTATTTTTATTTTCGCGGGGTAAGCGCTGGGTGCGTTCCCATGTACGCTTCCGGTACGCGTACCCTGAGCGCACCAAGGGGTAAAACAGTGAAAAAAATTAGAGTAAATAAATAATTTAGAGTGCTTAGAGGTAGGGTAGCTCTGAAAAGAGCTGTTGTGTTATTTGGGTGATTTAAGTACCTAGAAGTAGGTACTGTGCAGAGTCTAAAATTCAAGAGAAAGACTCTGATCCCCTAATTTGAGAAATGTATACCGACTCCTCTGTAGATTTCTTGCCTGTTGTAATGCAAGTTATTGTGGTATATGAAACCCATACCTTAGTCTCTCAGGAAAGCAGAAACAGATCCTTTTGGGACCCCCTGATAAGGCCTGGGGGGTCAGGGGCTCTCTACCCTGCCCCCTCTTCACATTCTCAACTATTACATGTCACTCTCTTCTGTAACTACACTAAATGGCGGCGAGAGGGTGCATCAGAGACAGACAGAGAGAGAAAAGAGGCAGGAGATGAAGAAGAGATGTCAAATACACATTGGAGAAAATATAGTGGGAGAAGGGAAGTAACTATGAGTAAACTTACTATGTAACATAAAAATGTTGCAGTCTATACTATAAGTCTTACTTTATACTACAATCACTTCGCTATTACCTCATAAATTACAAATAAATATGAATAATGTCTCAAACAATTTTTCATTTCTAAATATACATTTATTCTTCTGAATTTTCATAATTTAAAAGAACTATTAACATGTCTTCATCAGGAATTTCCTCTTCAATCACATCATCAGGAATCTCCTCATCAAAAGTCTGCAAAGTTGATTCCTGGAACTCTATGGTCTCCAAACATTCAATAAATTCGCCGTCAAGAGACTGATCAAAAAAATCCCTCATGTCATCTCCTCCAACAGTAACTTCTTCATTACTGGTACTGTCAATAAGTGGGACATTTAAAATGTCCATAAAAGTAGTGGAAAAATCAAAAGAAATTTCGACGGTCTCTGTATTGTGATCCATTTTATTTTGAAATTTCTTGCTGTAAATTGCAGAAAAAAATAATCACTTTCATTTATCGTTTTTAGTAATACATAATATAAAACTAGCTTTATCAAGTATTTAGTTCTTTTAAATTAATATGCACAAATTTTATCAAATACTTTATATAACTATATCATTAGAGTTAAGTCACTGTAGAGGTCAAGTTGACAAAGGTACTTCAGAGTTTTTAACAGTGAAGTTATCTTTGGGTAGTGTATAGTATCAGGCAGTAACTAGAAATATAAAGCACTGCATGTGATGAAGCCTAACTCAATCCATAACTATAACAGAAGGACAGTAAATAACTAACAGGAAACATTTTTCCAATTAACTGAAAGTGTACAACGTAGTTCCCCTTACAAATTAACAACTCACCTTTTAGAAAGCAGGAAAACAGTTAGTACTGTGTAAATCTCACACCAGAAAATGAACACAAAAAATTCCTCACACGTGTACCTCAGACAGTACTATGACAAAATGGCCGTGTTTCCCTCTCATTTTTTATTATATACATAACCAATCAAACTTCATCACACACAAATTCATAACCAAAGTAACATTTTAATTGGTTCTTAATTTCAACACTTTCAAATGTGTTTTGCCCAATGCAATTTTCTATAGGACATTTAGACACGGCTACAGCCCGAATGGCTGAACATAATTACACCAAACTTGACAAAATTGTAGGGCCTGGTACTCAGAAGTGCCTTTTCTATATTTGGTGAAAATTGCTACAGTGGTTTTTACGAAAAGTAACTTTAAAAACACATATATATCTATATGCGCGCTTCGAGCGCTTACCGGTACGCGTACCGGGGAGCGCACCCGGCGCGCCACGGGAGTGCGCGAGTGAAAAGCTGATTGGCTCTCGGGTGTCTGTCAACATTCCAAACAGTCCGGAGAGCCCGCCATTTTGTGTCTCGGTAGAATCGAGACACAAGAGGTGAAAATAAAAAGGGGGAAATGTTTAAAAGGGGGCAGGGTAGACACCCCCTGACCCCCTAGGTTTTCTGAGGGAGGCCTAGAAGGACCCTGAAGGGCAAAAAAACTATTATTTTTTTTAAATGTTTGCGGGGTAAGCGATGGGTGTGTTCCCATGTACGCCTCCAGGTACGCGTACCCTGAGCGCACCACGGGGAAAAACAGTGAAAAAAATTAGAGCAAAATAACAATTTTGAGTGGTTAGAGGTAGGGTAGCTCTGAAAAGAGCTATTGTGTTATGTGGGTGTTTTTTGTACCTACAAGTAGGTACCGATGCAGAGTCTAAAATTCAAGAGGAAGACTCTATTCCCCTCATCTGTAAAATGTACACCATCTCTCCTATAGATGTCTTGCATGTTGTAACGCAAGTTGTTGAGGTATATAGAACCCATACCATAGTCTCTGAGGAAGGCATATAATTCCTTATTTCATACAGACACGCAGTATGATCCTTGTCAAAAATGTTAAAGCCATACTTTTTACCATAAAACATTTACCAGAGTGAGATGAGACTCACGCAAACAGACAAATGACACACACAAAGAGAGAGATGGGGCAGGCACAGAGTGAAATGACACACAGGCACAGAGTGAGGTGAGACACAGGCACAGAGTACCCTTTAAGCTTAGAGATGCAAACTGTGAGCAGACACAGGTGATAATATTGAAAAATGTGAAAATATGATTCCTTATTTCATACAGACACTCAGTGTGATCCTTGTCAAAAATGTTAAAGCCATACTTTTTACCATAAAACATTTACCAGAGTGAGATGAGACACACGGAAACAGACAAATGACACACACAAAGAGAGAGAGATGGGGCAGGCACAGAGTGAGATGACACACAGGCACAGAGTGAGGTGAGACACAGGCACAGAGTACCCTTTAAGCTTAGAGATGCAAACTGTGAGCAGACACAGGTGACATTATTGAAAAATGTGAAAATATAATTCCTTATTTCATACAGACACTTAGGGGCCTATTATGATTGCGGAATTTCCGCATCCTCCGGGTCGGCGGATGCCACCGCCGGGCCGGAGGATGCAGAAAAACCGCAGCGGACCCACCAAAGACCCACCGCCACATTAGGATGGCTGGTGGGTCCTGGTTTCCGTCCGCCGCTTTTCCGGCACGGTTGGCTTACAACCGCGGCGGAAAAGCTCTAATATGGTGGCGGTGTCTCTCAGACACCGTCCGCCATATTAGGATTGCTGCCAAGATATGCTTTTCCGCGGCGGGTTTACCGCCCTTGAAAAGCATACAGGTCTTCACTGCAGGGGCCTGTTGCGGGCCCCCTAGGTGAAGGGGGTTGGGGGGTACCTATGGTACCCCCCTGTATTTGTATGCAGAAAGCGACAGGCACCGCGCGGTGCCTGCCACTTTCTACATACTAATGCAATGCGTGCATTTTTAACATTGCTGCGGGTGCAGCTTGAAGCTGCACCCGCCGCAATGTTAAAAATAGAGGATGTGACCGCCAGGGTGGCGGTCACATCCTAATAGCACAGGAGGGAACGCCGCAGCCCATGCGGACGTTCCCTCATCCTCGGTGATCGCGGACGGACTCAAGTCCGTCCGCGATGATAATCGGCCCCTAAGTGTGATCCTTGTAAAAAAATAAATACAGCCATACATTTTACCAAATGACACACACAAAGAGAGAGATGGGGCACGCACAGAGTGAGATGACACACAGGCACAGAGTGAGGTGAGACACAGGCACAAAGTACTCTTTAACCTTAGGGATGCAAACTGTGAGCAGACACAGGTGACATTATTGACAAATGTGAAAATATAATTCCTTATTTCATACAGACACTCAGTGTGATCCTTGTCAAAAATGTTAAAGCCATACTTTTTACCATAAAACATTTACCAGAGTGAGATGAGACACACGCAAACAGACAAATGACACACACAAAGAGAGAGATGGGGCAGGCACAGAGTGAGATGATACATAGGCACAGAGTTGGATGAGACACAGGCTCAGAGTGAGATGAGACACAGGCACAGAGTGAGATGAGACACAGGCATAGAGTGAGACGAGACACGCAAAGAGAGAAATGACACACACAAAGGGAGAGATGGGGCAGGCGCAGACTGAGATGAGACACAGTCACAGAGTGAGATGAGACACAGGCACAGAGTGAGATGAGACACAGGCACAGAGTGACATGAGACACAGGCACAGAGTGAGATGGTGCAGGCAGATAGTGGGATTAATAATGAAACTGTACTGCACTGTTGCTGTGACACAGTTGCTTAGGTATAAACTTACTTATGTTGTAAACTAGTGTTTATATCGTTTACTCATTGTAATTGCTATGTAGTATGTTTGTAGTGGTCTATATGTTATTTTTTCTTTATCACAGATTGTAAACATCTATAGAAAGATAAAAGAATATGCCCACGAAGGAAAAATGACAACAAAAAATATATAAACATGATTTATGGTCCAAGAAAACACAAATAGAAGATTCATCCAAAACACATTCTTCAGTAAAAAAAAAAGAATGCTCCTGGTAAGCAAACAAATTAGTTTTTAAGGAAATTAATGAAATGTAAAAAAAAAAAAGATGTTCTTTCAAAGAAAGAAAAATCAACTGTAAATACAAAGAAAAAACTGTGCCCCTCAAAAAATGTTAGACCTGTAGAAGGAGATGATATTCTCTATAGCAATAGACAAAGAAATCAATTTATTGACATTCGTAGACGAATGTTTTATAACTGAATTGTTTTAAATTTATTAAAAAATGTAAAGATGTATCAAAAGAAGAGTGCTTTTTACAAGAAAAAAAGCACAGTGAAGATTGTGGATAAGACATTTAAAGTGAAAAACTAAATTATATGGTTTACTAATCAATAGAATTCGTACACTAGATAAGGTAATCAATGTTTTCAAATCAAAATGTAAGTGAAAAAGAGTAATTAATCGGACTAATTTTTGTGATGTTTTTTCTGGAGAATGGAAGCATAGTTCAAGTTGTGAGCCATTTTTTATTGAAGAAAGTTACTTTCAGGATTATATTTTGTTGCATGCAGTTGACACCAGTGGTCGAGCATATGAGGTGAAGGACAGTTGTCCGGTTGAAAAAGAATTTTTTTTGCCTAGAAATGCAGAAGAGGTGTTAGCTGATGAAGTTTTAGGGAGATGTACTAAGGCTCCAGTGTATACTTGGAGTTGTAGTAGTATTTGTAGTGTGCGACAGTATTCAATTGATTTGTTTCTCAATTTCTTACGGACATATACTAAGAAAAGTCTAAAACAAAAGATGAAGATTTTGCAAGAGTTAGATCCTTGTAGAGTGAGAGAAAAAACAGGTTTGCATGGGCATTCAGTGGCTTGTCTTTCAAGAAAAGTATGTCAGAGTGTTTTTCACCATTTTAGGATGTTAGCAGTGCATCATAATAAAGTGAGGAAATTAGTGAGAAGGTTGTATTATGCAAAAAGTCCAGCACTTAAGCTAGAACAGTTAAACAGTGCTCTTTTGCATGTAACTGAATTAGATGTGAAGAACATTTGTGAGGAAATTGAGTTTTGTTACTTTGGTGAAAAAGAGGACAGTGCAGAAACTGATACAGTAATAGAAGGTAATGTGGAAGAGAATGTACAGATTTCAAGTACAGAAAAATTTGAACATGAAATTACAAAGTTTAAGGTCAATTCAAGTGAAAGGCCTAATTTTTCTTGTGTGTGTTGTCGACGAACTCATTATAAGAATCAGAGTAGATTAGTCGATTTATATGTAAAAAGTGAAATGGAAAATAATGATGAGTGGAAGGATTTTGAAACTTATTTTTTGGAAGAAAATTGTTTTGATTTGGGTTCTGATCAACGTATTTGTAAATATTGTTATACTAAATTAAATGAAAACAGAATGCCTGCTAGAGATGTTCATAATAATCTGGAGTTGGTAGACATTCCTTCTGATTTTATGGATTTAAATACCTATGAGTCTATTCTGATTCAATGTGTGCATCCTTTTCAGGCTATTGTTCTCATGGGGCCTAAGACAGGAAAATTGCGTCCTTCAGATTTACAGAGAGGATTAAAGGGAAGAGTTGTTCATTTGCCTGTAGATTTTAAGAAAAATATTGATACAATTGGTGTAGAAAAAGTAGAAGAGGAACCTCTGGTTATTCTAGTTAATGGTGTTCGAACAAAGAGTAAAAAAATTCTGGCAAGAATTAGTGGATGTTAGGAAAGTCAAAAAGGCAACGTTGTATTTGGTAAAAAATAATCACTACTACAAAAATGTATATGTTGGAGAAGAGGAAACAACTGTAGAAGAGGACAGTGATTTCTCAGCTGGGCAAATTGAAAAAGTTGATGTCTCTAGAAGTGAGGAGATTTATGAACATTATAGTATTCATCCTTTGTATTCCAAAGAAGTAATGGGGAATGCTATTGACTTGTTTCAAATGAAAGAAGCAAAAGGAAGTCCCATTAGTGTATGGGAAGAAAGTTTGGAAGCTTGTTGTTTTCCACAGTTATTTCCAACAGGTCAAGGTGGACGATATGATGACCGACCTGTTCAAATTCCTGCATCTGAATACCGGACTTTAAGATTATATGCAGAAGATCCAAGGTTTCGTCAATGCATTCCATATTTGTTTCATCTACTGTTTGAGAGAGACTTGTCTGGACTTTCTTATGCAGTGAACCATATACTGAAAAGTGGAGTACATCTGCAAAATGTTTCGGCAAGGGACTTTATGGATAAAGTCAAACTGCAAGACAGTATTTTGGAATCTCGCCTAATTAATCTCATGGCATGTCAGCGTGGTACTAACGAGTATTGGTACTGTCGTCATGGGGAATTGAAATGTATGCTAAGAAACTTAGGAACTCCTACATGGTTCCTCACTCTTAGCTGTGCTGGGTATGCTTGGGAAGACTTACTTCAATTTCTACGAGAGGCAAATGCAAACATTGAAAATATTGAATACAAGACACCTGGAGAACTGTGCTCTTTGGATCCAGTTAATGTATGCAGGTATTTCAATCATAGGTTTGAAGCTATGATGTCTTTTATCACAGACAAAAAAAATCCTCCGCTTGGAGAGGTTTTGGATTTCTTTTGGAGAAAGGAGTATCAAGCAAGAGGTGCTCCTCACATACATGTGCTGCTATGAATTAAAGATGCACCCACATTTGGAACAGATTCGGATGAGAAAGTGATGAGTTTCATTGAACAGTATTCTACATGTGCTGTTCCGAAAAGTACAGAAGAAAACAATTTAAGACATCAAGTTTTACGCTTTCAAACCCATCGTTGTGGAAAATACTGTTGTCGAAAATACAAATCCAAGTACAAGTTCTACACAAAATGTCGTTTTGCATTTCCACGTCCAGTAACATCGAAAGGAAGAGTGAACAATTTTATGTCTTCTCTGCGACATACTGTGACAAGAAAAACACCGAAAAATACATACAACCTAAGAAGAAATGAAGAGTCCAAATACATAAATGACTACAACCCAGTCATTTTGTCCATGTGGAATGCTAACATTGATATTCAATATGTTGCTGACAACTCTATTGCTGTGGCTCGATATGTGACGTCTTACATCACAAAATCAGAAAAGACGGAACTGAAGGAAATGTGGGAGGAAATTTCACATGAAAAGAGTCTAAGTAAGAAATTATACAGTTACAGTCTAAAGATGTTGTCGCATCGAGAAATTCGAGCATATGAATGTTCTGATCGGTTATCATCAGCAAGTCTATATGCCAAATCTAGAACAATCATTTGGGTGAGTCTAGGTCTTGCTGCAACACGAAACCGAGTTTTGAAATCTGTATTTGGCGGAGAAAGAACCAAACAGTACAGATATTTTGAAGACAAACATGTTGGATACATACTATCCAAATAGAAGTAGTCATCTTGAGAACGTTTGTCTCTATGAAGTTCTGCAAACCTATACTTTTAAGAGGAACATCACAGAAGATATCAATAAAGGTGTATATGCTTTAAATGGATGTGAAGGATGTCTGGTGAAACAAAGAAAAGGCCATTTGATTAATCATCGAAAATTGAGTTGTGAATCTCCTACCAAGAGGGGATTTTACTATTTAGCTCTTTTGCAACTCTTTAAGCCATGGCGTACAGAAGAGGAACTAGTTGGAGATTTTCTCAGTTATGAAGATTCGTTCAATGCAACCAAGGATACCATAGAATGTCCTGTTTTTTTAAATTATCTGCAAATGTTGAACGAGGAAATACAGCAAGAAGCTACAATTGCAGCAGAGATTTCTAGAGACAGTTCTCAAGACAGTCAGAGTTCTGCTTCATTGAGTCAGGATCCACTAGGAGGACCAATTATCCGAAATGAAGCTGCCACTGCCATGGATGAAGTGGAAAGAGCCATGGAACAAGCTCAGGA
Organism: Lissotriton helveticus; assembly: GCF_964261635.1. Taxonomy (NCBI): domain Eukaryota; kingdom Metazoa; phylum Chordata; class Amphibia; order Caudata; family Salamandridae; genus Lissotriton; species Lissotriton helveticus. Next base: position 406,939,281 of record NC_136070.1, read on the forward strand.
GGATGTAGTTAACTTAGAAGATTTGGAAAAAGAACTAAACGTTGAGCAGAGACAAATATATGACGAAGTCACAGAACAGATTGAGCATGGTTTATGTCATGAGAAAAAAGAGTGCTCATGTACATCATTTATACCAGTCCGACTGTACGTGAGTGGAGAACCAGGACCTGGAAAAAGTTTTCTGATTAAAGCAATTGCAACTTATCTGCAGAAAAGAACTGAGTCATCACTTTCTTGTGTTGTTACCGCTCCAACTGGGTTGGCAGCACATAACATTAAAGGGATTACTTTACATCGTTTATTGATGCTGCCAGTAGAGCATGATAATAAATTACAATACCACAAGCTATCTGGAGAAGCTTGTTGTGAAGTTTCAAGAGTCCTAAAGAAAATGAAACTTCTTATCATTGATGAGGTAAGCATTGTATCAAATGTAATGCTTGCTTTTGTGCATTTAAGAATGCAAGAAATTCTTAAAACAGATGTGTTATTTGGAGGCAAACACATCATTGTTTTTGGAGATCTACTTCAGCTAACTCCAGTGAAAGGACAACCAGTGTTTAAAATGCTCACGCATGAAGATACCAGGAAGTGCTTAGGAAGCATTGGAAATGTTAACATATGGTTAAATTTCAAATATGCAGAACTGCTTCAAAATATGCGACAGGCAAAGGATGAAGATTATAAAAATATTCTACAAGATGTAAGAATTGGAAAAGTAAGTGAGCATGGCAAAGAAGCTTTACATGCACGATAATTTCAAATTTGTTTCCAAACGAAAACATTCTCCCAGAGAATATTTTTAAGAACGTTCCTGAAAACAAATCTGTCATATGTTTGATGCCAACTCTGCAAGAATGTTCAATCTTCAACAACAAAATGTTAAAGTTGCAAAATCAAGAGATTGTGAAACTGGAAGCTATTGATAAAATAGAGCATGAAGGAGCAACTATTATTTTGTCAGAAAAGTGGAAATCAAAATTGGATTCTTTAGAGAAGACACTATCTAAAACTACTCGTTTGAAAAAGACTCTTTATGCATCTTTAAATTGTCGTATAATTTTACAATGGAATTTACATGTGGAAAGAGGTTTAGTAAATGGAGCAATGGGTCATCTTGTTGATTTTGTGAATCACCGAAATAGAGATGGAATCGAATTTATAAAAATTAAATTTGATGGCATTGAAGAAGTACAACAAATCAGTCATTGTTCTGCTCGTTTTGTGCTTGTGAAAGATTTATATGTCGGCCGAAAACAGTTTCCTGTTTCTTTGGCATATGCGGTGACTATTCATAAATCTCAAGGTTTAAGTGTAGATAGTGCTTTGGTGAATATTGGAAGTTCTGTCATCAAGGAGGGTATGGCATATGTTGCTTTATTTCGAGTCAGAACTTTATCTGGATTGTACTTGATTGATTTTGATGAGACACAGATTAGTGCAGATCTAAATTGTGTAAAAGAATATAATAGGTTAAGAAGAGAGTATGCTCCAAATTTACCTCAATATCTTCTATTTGAAAAGCGTGTAGTAGGCCGAAAAAGGAGAAATGAGAACAATTGTAGTGAAGTTGTAGCAAAAAGAAAAAAAGTAGATGAACAGGTAATTGTAAGCAGAAAGGAAAAGGATTCAGTTAAAGATGTTGTTGGATTTCAGTTTGAAAACAGTTCTGGTGTCAACTGCTGTGCTAATGTAGTGGTTAATGTTTTTTTTCTCCAAACTGTACAAGAACAAATTGTTGAAAATCGTGATCAAAGATTTTGTTGTTTGTTGAATTCTGTGTTTGAGAAATGTAGCAGTGATAGAACAAAAATACAAAGTGTTTCTGAAATTCAAAATGTTTTAGACATATGTTCTGGTCTAAATCAATTTTCACAGAATATTCAGCAAGATTGTCAGGAAGTTCTAATGTATATGCTTGTTGTATTGCAAGATGAAGGTATAGATGTAGAAAATCTTTTTGGCCTTTCTTATAAATGGCAGCATAACTGTGACAGTTGTTCCTTTTCAAGTACTACTACAATAGACACTGAAAGATTTATATATTTGACTTTACCAGACTGCAAATCAGTGTCTTTTATTAATCTAGTTAGAGAAGCAAATCAAAACATGGTCTGTACACAATGTAAATCTGCGATGCTATCAACATTATTTATACAAAGATATATGTAATTTTAATGTTCCAACGATGTAGACCTGATGGAACTAAATTGACAACTTTAATTAAAAATTTTGTGGCTTCTCAATTATCAATTTCAGGAAGAACATTTGCAACTGCAGCAATTATTTACCATGATGGTCCTTCGACAACATTAGGACATTACACAGCTTATTTAAAATGTCAAAACGGCTGGACTAATTGTAATGATACTCAATTGACTTTCAAACAACGTTTGCCTTCTGACTTACAAAATTCTTACCTAGTGTTCTTACAACCGAAATTTTAGGAAAGGTAATTGTCCTATGAAGATTGGACCAGTTAATAAAACTTAGTTTGCTGTTCAAAATTACTTTGTGAGTGAGAGTGATCAAGATAATAAAATACTTGTAGTTGTCATAGAGGTAGTGTAAGTGTATCACATAGTGAGTGATATCAGTATTATAGGAAATGATGATCATGACTGAGCCACAGCTGGAAATATAACTATTGTTATATGATGTAAAAGATGTTTGAGCTTTTCTTTCAAAAACTCGGGTAAATGGAAGTTTAACAGTACTATTGAGTAATTTCCAAAGAAAAGGACTTTCCATATACTATTTGGCCTCGTGGAAAAGTAAGTGGATCAGAAATGAGTTAAGATATGTTTTTTCTAAGTTTTACATTATTTATTGAAGCATTGTATGGGTATTTTAAACACAACCTTTTTGATTGTGGTTTTTTTTGCCCGCTGTCATGTGATGAGTAGTATTGAACTCACTATTTTAAGTGAAATTCAATATATTCTGAGAACAGCAAAAAGAAACCATATAACATGTTGTACAAGTTATTTTGTATTTTGTATTATGAAATATATATTATACTCCCCTTGTCTCACGCTTATTCACCTTTTTCCACCCTCTATCATCCCTCTTAACTCACCCTCACTGCCCTTCTCTCACCCTACCTCACCCCTGTTTCCTTTCTCCACTTCCCTCACTACCCCTGATTCCCCATTCCTTCACTGCCCTTTCCCTCTCTCCCATCCACCACTTTCCAGCTGTCAGTCACTCTACTTCACTCCCCTTCCCCTTCTTTCCTTCCTTTGCTCCCTCAGTAATTCCCCTTCCCTTACTCACTTTACTCCACTTCACTCACTCCTTCTATCACTCCCTCTGACCTCCCACATCCTCACTCCCCTCCCTCACTCTCTCACTCTTAGCCTCACTCTCTCCGTCCTCTCACTCTCTCACTCCTCTTCCGTCATGCTCACTCCCTATAACTCACCCACACTCCCTCACTTACCTTTCTTTGCTCCCTTACTCAGTCCTTTTCTCTCACTCTTTCCTTCACTACCTCTATGTCCTCACTCCCTCAGTCCCCTTGTCTTACACTCACTCGCCTTTATCCACCCTCTATCACTCCTCTTTCCTCAACCTCACTGCCCTTCTCTAACCCTCCCTCACCCCTGTTCCCTTACTCCACTTCCCTCACTTATCTTCATTCCCCATCCTTAACTGCCCTTCTTCTCACTCTGCTACCGCAGTCACCTTTTCACAGTCCCTCTGCTTCACTCCCATTCCCTTCTTTCCTTCCTATGCTCCCTCAGTCATGCTCCTTCCCTTACGCAACTTACTCCACTTTACTCACTCCTTCTCTCACTCCCTCTGTCCTTTCACTTCCTCACTCCTCTTCTCTCACTCCTTCTCTGTTACCCTCACTCCCTCTGTCCCCTCACTCTCTCACGCCCCTTTACTCACCCTTACTCACCTTCCATCCCTCATTGTTGTGAATGCACCCTCACTCACTCCCCCTTCCCTGTCACTTACTCCCCTTTCCTTACTCCCCTTTCTTCCTTTAGTTTTGATAACTCACATTCCTTTAGTATCTTACTCACCTTCAGTTCATTTCTCTTTCCCTCTCTTCCTCTCTATCACTGAATCTATCTGCTTCATTATCCTCTTAGTAATTTGTTCTCCCTCTAATTCTTTTTCCCTCTCTCTGTCCTTCACCATTCCTTCGTTTCCCTTTCTGTGTGCTTCACTCCTACTTTATCTCTTACTACCCTTTTATGACTTTTAATCTCCTGCCTTGTCTCTTGTATTTTGAAATATATATTATAAATATGATAACTTACTTTTTTTTCTCTTCCACAGATATTACATTTAGTAAAAATATGTAATTAAGTTTACATTACTTATAAGGTAAGTTTGACAAAAAAAATGTACTTTCTCATCACTCTTTTCCTTAACCTCACTACTCTTCTCTCACCCACCCACACCCCCGTTCCCTTACTCCGCTTCCCTCACTTATTCTAAATCCCCATGTTTACTCCCCTTTCCCTCACTCCCCTCCCACACTCACCTTCTTTCAGACCCCCTGCTTTACTTACATTCCCCTCTCTTCCCTTCCTTCGCTCCTTCACTCTATCCCCTTCCCTTACCCACTTTACTCCATTTCACTTACTCCTTTTCTCTCTCCCTCTGTCCTCTCCCTTCCTCACTCCCCTTCCCTCACTCCCTCTCTCTTAGCCTTACTCTCATCATCCCTTCACTCTCTCACTCCTCTTCCATCACGCTCACTCCCTATAACTCACCCACACTCCCTCACTTACCTTTCTTTGCTCCCTTACTAAGTCCTTTTCTCTCACTCTTTCCTTCACTACCTCTATGTCCTCACTCCCTCAGTCCCCTTGTCTTACACTCACTCGCCTTTATCCACCCTCTATCATCTCTCTTTCCTCAACCTCACTGCCCTTCTATCACCCTCCCTCACCCCTGTTCCCTTACTCCGGTTCCCTCACTTATCCTCATTCCCTATCCTTAACTCCCCTTCCCCTCACTCTGCTCCCGCAGTCACCTTTTCCCAGTCACTCTGCTTCACTCCCCTTCCCCTTCTTTCCTTCCTTTGCTCCCTCAGTCATTCCCCTTCCCTCACTCACCTTACTCCCCTTTAGTCACTCCTTCTCTCACTCCCTCTGTCCTCTCACTTCCTCACTCCTCTTCCCTCACTCCCTCTCTGTTACCCTCACTCCCATTGTCCCCTCACTCTCTTATGTCCCTACACTCACCCTCACTCACCTTCCATCCCTCATTGTCGTGAATCCACCCTCAATCACTCCCCCTTCCCTGTCACTCACTACCCTTTCCTTACTCCCCTTTCCTCCTTTAGTTTTCCTAACCCACATTCCTTTAGTATCTTACTCACCTTCACGTCATTTCTCTCTCCTTCTCTTCCTCTCCGTCACTGAATGTATCCGTCTCATTATCCTCTTAGTAATTTGCGCTCCCTCTATTTCTTTTTCACTCTCTCTGTCCTTCACCATTCCTTTGTTTCCCTTTCTGTGTCCTTCACTCCTACTTTTTTTCTTAGTACCCTTTTATGAATTTTAATCTCCTGCCTTGTCTCATGAAATATATATTATAAATATTATAACTTACTTTTTTTTCTCTTCCACAGATATTAAATTTAGTAAAAATATGTAATTAAGTTTAAATTACTTATAAGGTAAGTTTGACAAACAAAATGTACTTTCTCATCACTCTTTTCCTTAACCTCACTACTCTTCTCTCACCCACCCACACCCCCGTTCCCTTACTCCGCTTCCCTCACGTATTCTCAATCCCCATGTTTACTCCCCTTTCCCTCACTCCCCTCCCACACTCATCTTCTTTCAGTCCCCCTGCTTTACTTCCCTTCCCCTATCTTCCCTTCCTTCGCTCCCTCACTTATTCCCCTTCCCTTACTCACCTTACTCCACGTCACTCACTCCTTCTCTCACTCCCTCTGTCCTCTCACTTCCTCACTCCCCTTCCCTCACTCTCTCTCTTAGCCTCATTCTCTCCGTCCTCTCACTCTCACACTACTCTTCCGTCACGCTCACTCCCTATAACTCAGCCACACTCCCTCACTTACCTTTCTTTGCTTCCTCACTCAGTCCCTTTCTGTCACTCCTTCCTTCACTCCCTCTATCCCCTCACTCCCTCACTCCCCTTGTCTTACCCTCACTTACTTTTATCCACCCTCTTTCACACCTCTTTACTCACGCTCTCTGCCCTTCTCTCACCCTCCCTCACCCCCGTTCCCTTACTTCAGTTTCCTCACTACCCCTTATTCCCCATCCTTCTCTCCCCTTCCCTTTACTTCCATCCCCCACTCATCTTCTCTCAGTACCTATGCTTCAGTCCTCTTCCCCTCTATTTCCTTCCTTCGCTCACTCACTCATTCCCCTTGCCTCACTCACTTTACTCCACTTCACTCACTCCTTACTTCACTCCCTCTGTCTCCTCACTCCCCTTCACTCCCCTTCACTCACTCTCACTCACCTTCCATCCCTCATTGTCGCGAATGCACCCTCACTCACTCCCCCTTCTCTCTCACTCACTCCCCTTTCCTTACTCCCCTTTCCTCATTTAGTTTTGCTAACTCACATTCCTTTAGTATCTTACTCACCTTCAGTTCATTTCTCTCTCCCTCTCTTCCTCTCTGTCACTAAATCCATGCACCTCATTATCCTCTTAGTAATTTGCTAACCCTCTATTTCTTTTTCCCTCTCTCTGTCCTTCAGCATTCCTTTGTTTCGCTTTCTGTGTCCTTCACTCCTACTTTATCTCTTAGTACCCTTTTTTTACTTTTAATCTCCTGCCTTGTCTCTTGTATTTTGAAATATATATTATAAAAATTATACGTTTTTTTTTCCTCTTCCACAGATATTAAATTTAGCAAAAATATGTAATTAAGTTTACATTACTTATAAGGTAAGTTTGACAAACAAAATTTAGCTTCTCATCTCTCTTTTCCTTAACCTCACTACTCTTCTCTCACCCTCCTTCACCCCGTTCCCTTACTCCACTTCCCTCATTTATTCTCATTCCCCATGTTTACTCCCCTTTCCCTCACTCCCCTCCCACACTCAACTTTTTTCAGTCCCCCTGCTTTACTTCCCTTCCACTCTTTTCCCTTCCTTCGCTCCCTCACTCATTCCCCTTCCCTCACTCACCTTACTCAACTTCACTCACTCGTTCTCTCACTCTCTCTGTCCTCTCACTTCCTCACCCCTTCCCTCACTCCCTCTCTCTAAGCTTTACTCTCTCCATCCCTTCACTCCCTCACTCCTCTTCCATCACGCTCACTCCCTATAACTCACCCACACTCCCTCACTTACCTTTCTTTGCTCCCTTACTCAGTCCTTTTCTCTCACTCTTTCCTTCACTACCTCTATGTCCTCACTCCCTCAGTCTCCTTGTCTTACCCTCACTCACTTTTATCCACCCACTTTCACCCCTCTTTACTCACGCTCACTGCCCTTCTCTCACCCTCCCTCACCCTCATTCCCTTACTCCGATTCCCTCACTATCCCTCATTCCCCATCCTTCACTCCCCTTCCCTTTACTTTCATCCCCCACTCACCTTCTCTCAGTACCTTTGCTTCAGTCCTCTTCCCCTCTATTCCCTTCCTTCGCTCCCTCACTCATTCCCCTTCCCTAACTCATCTTACTCCACTTCACTCACTCCTGTCACTTCCTCTGTCCTCTCACATCCTCACTCTCCTTCCCTCACTCCCTCTCTCTTAGCCTCACTCCCTCTGTCCCCTCACTCTCTCAGTCCCCTTTCCTCATGCTTACTCCCTTTAACTCACCTACACTCCCTCACTTACCTTTCTATGCTCCCTCACTCAGTCCCCTTCTCTCACTATTTCCTTCACTCCCTCTGTCACCTCACTCCCACACTCCCCTTATATCACGCTCACTTGCCTTTATCCTCTCTCTATCATCCCTCTTTCCTCAAGCTCACTGCTCTTCTCTTACCCTTCCTCACCCCGTTCCTTTCCTCCGCTTTCCTCACCTTCTTTCAGTCCCCCTGCTTCTCTTCCCCTCTCTTCTCTTCCTTCGCTCCCTCACTCATTCCCCTTCCCTCACTCATCATACTCCACTTCACTCACTGCCTCTCTCACTCCCTCTGTCCTGTCACATCCTCATTCTCCTTCATCAATTCACCCTCACTCACTCCCCTTCTGTCATTTGTTCCTTCAGTCTGTTTCTCCAGATTTATGCAGATATTGCTGGTTTGTTTTTGGTATGAGCTTTATCAGCACATGGACAGCAAATTGTAAATATGAAATTGAAAGACTGCAGTGTCCCTACAAATAATGAAACAATATAGAAAACGGAATTGCAGGCATGAACAAAACAAAATAATATGCAAAAAAATTACTTTCCAAATTTATTCTGGACATTATCAAGACTATGTAGTGATGCTGTTGTCTTGAAAAGGCGGGTAAAGTCTTTTGGTTACGCCCAATCATCATGATGGCTCATTTGTGAACAAGACTCAACTGGAGCCAAAATGCACCAGGACTGTGTTCACTAAAGCACCTGTTACCTTTCAAAGTCCGGTGTGTGGCGTTCTTCTTTGTTTGAGGATAAGAAAGACAGAATTGGATAATTGTGGGGTGCTCTGTCCCCCAACACAGAGGCTTCTCTGTTGAGGCTGTGGGCTCATTGTCAGAGAAAAGTGTGATCAGTAGCGGCCCGTGGAGGGAGTTCCATGGGGCCGAAAGGCGGGGTGGGGGAGGGGCGGGTTGGGGGGTAGTAAACATCAAAATATGGATGATCGGAGGTAAGTAAACAATTAAATAAATGAAATGAATTTTGCGATGCAGCACGCGCTACGAAATTCGTTTTATTTATTTATTTGTTTACTTACCTCCGATCATCCATATTCCGGTGTCTACTACCCCCCACCCTGCCCCTCCCGGCCCCGCCTTTCCCCCGATGGAACTCCCTCCACAGGCCGCTACTAAGTGTGGTGGATTGTTAAGGAGCGAGCCCGACCCGCCTACAGTACACACCAAAGTTAAAGGTACGGAAATGCTACAACCTGTTAAATGGAAGTGAAGCACGGCAAATGAATGTTTTCCTTTGTGAAGGAATTTGTAGAAATACAGGCACTGCAGGAGACAAACAGTATAATGGTATCAAGGCATTTTTTTATGAGCTTCATCAGCACAGGGGAAGCAAATTGTAAATATGAAATTGAAAGTCCACACTGTCGCCACAAATAATGAAACAATATGGAAAATGGAATTGCAGGCATGAACAAAACAAAATAATATGCGATAAAATTACTTTCCAAATGCCTTCTAGACATAAAAGGATATCAATACAATGCTGTGGTCTTGAAAGGGCAAATAAAATCTTTTAGTTACGCCCCAATCGTCAAGATGGCTCAACTGTGAACCAGGCTCAAATGGAGCCGAAATGCATCATGACTGAATATTTCAAAGCAAGCTGCCATTCTGGTGTGTGTTCATTAAAGCACCTGTTACCTTTCAAAGCCCGGTGTGTGGAGCTTTTCTTTGTATGAGGATAAGGAAGACAGCATTGGATAAATAAAAACATATATATATATATATATTACCTACTGGCGGTCGCCAGTAGGTATATATAGTTAGGATTTTTTCTCTATGGGTTTTTTGAAAATTCTATGTCTAATAACTTTGGCGTTTGTGGACGGAATTGGCTGAAATTTTCAGGAAAATGGCACATTTTGTTTCTGAGCAGCCCTTGAAAATTTGGGGGGGGGTTCGTCAAGGGGGGGCTGAGAAAAAAGGGGGGTCCCAAAACGTGTTTTTAACATTGAGTTTTCCATAGGGCGGTTGGCCTCACTTTTAGCCCGAACGGCTGAATGGATTTGCACGAAACTTGCAAAATTGTAGGGACTGGTAGCCCGATGTGCCTTTTGTAGGTCTCAATATATGTGCTCCAGTGGATTTTGAGAAATTAACGTTTAAAAAAAGATATATATCTGTGACAGCGGACCGGGCAGCGCTCTGGTTCGCGGACTTTTCGCGCAACGGAGCTTTGTGAAGCGAAGCTGATTGGTTCTCCGGCGTCTGTCAACATTCCAAACAGTCCGTAGCGGCCGCCATCTTGTCTCTCGGTAGGATCGAGAGACAAGAGGAGGTCAAAACAAAGGGGGAAATAACTATAAGGGGGCATAGTAGATCCTCGCTGACCCCCTAGGTTTGATGTGGAGGTTTTAAAAGGGCCCCGCGGGGCAGAAAAACAACAAAATAATAATAATCGAACGGCTGAATGGATTTGCACGAAACTTGGCAAAATATTAGGGACTGGTAGCCCGATGTGCCTTTGCTAGGTCTCAATATATGTGCTCCAGTGGATTTTGAGAAATTAACGTTCAAAAAAAGATATATATCTGTAACAGCGCTCCGCTTCGCGTACTTTTCGCGTTACGGAGCTTTGCGAAGCTGATTGGTTCTCCGGCGTCTGTCAACATTCCAAACAGTCCGTAGCGGCCGCCATCTTGTCCCTCGGTAGGATTGAGAGACAAGAGGAGGCCAAAGCGAAGGGGGAAATGACCATAAGGGGGCATAGTAGATCCTTCCTGACCTCTTAGGTTTGATGTACCATTTTGCCAAGTTTGGTGTAATTCCGTTCAGCCATTCAGGCTGTAGACGTATGTAAATGTCCTATGGAAAATTGCATGGGGAAAACACATTTGAAAGTGTTGAAATTTAGAATCAATTAAAATGTTACTTTGGTTTTGTATTTGTGTGTGATGAAAGTTAATTGGTTATGTATATATGTCAAATGAGAGGAAACCACAGCCATTTTGTGATACTACTGTCTGAGGTACATTTGTGAGGAATTTTTGGTGGTGAATTTCTGGTGTTTGATTTACACAGTACTAACACTTCTGCTACTTTTAAAAAGGTGAGTTGTTAATTTGTAAGGGGAACTATGTTGTACACTTGAAGATAATTTGAAAAATGTTTTCTGTTATTTATTTGCAGTCCTTCTGTTATACCAAATACTTGATAAAGTTAGTTTTATATTATGTATTACTAAAAACGATAAATGAAAGTGATTATTTTTTTCTGCAATTTACAGCAAGCAATTTCAAAATAAAATGGCTCACAATGAAGAGACCGTGGCAATTTCTTTTGAATTGTCCAACACATTGATTGAAATTGAGAGCACCAATAATGAAATATTGTCACAAGGAGGACATGACTTGTATGATTCCATTAGATTGATTGAAATGGACAGCACCAAGAATGAAATATTGTCACAAGGAGATGACTTGAATGATTCCACTACATTGATTGAAATTGAGAGCACCAATAATGAAATATTGTCACAAGGAGGAGATGGCTTGTATGATTCCATTAGATTGATTGAAATGGACAGCACCAATAATGAAATATTGTCACAAGGAGGAGATGACTTGAATGATTCCACTACATTGATTGAAATTGAGAGCACCAATAATGAAATATTGTCACGAGGAGATGACTTGAATGATTCCACTACATTGATTGAAATTGACAGCACCAATAATGAAATATTGTCACAAGGAGGAGATGACTTGAATGATTTTTTTGATCAATCTCTTGATGGCGAATTTATCGAGTGTTTGGAGACCATAGAGTTACAAGAATCATCATTGGAGACTTTTAATGAGGACATTGCTGATGAGGACATGTTACTAGTTCTTTCAAATTTAGAAAATTCTGAAGAATAAATTTATATTTAGAATTCAAAAATTGTTTGAGACATTATTCATTTTTATTTTTAATTTATGAGGTTGTAGCGAAGTGATTGTAGTATAAAATGAGACTTATAGTATAGAGTGCAACATTTTTATGTTACATGGTAAGTTTACTCATATTTACTTCCCTTCTGCCACTATATTATCTCCAATGTGTATTTGACATGTCTTCTTCATCTCCGGCCTCCTTTCTCTCACTGTGTGTCTCCGATGCATCTTATCGCTGCTATTTTGTGTAATTACAGAAGAGAGTAAAATAAAATAGTTCGGAACGTGAAAAGGGGGCAAAGTAGAGTACTCCTCACCCCCTAGGCCTTTTTAGGCGGTCCCAAAAGGATCAGTTTCTGCTTTCCTGAGAGATTATGGTATGAGTTCCATATACCACAATAACTTGCATTACAACATGCAAGATATCTATCTCCTATTACCAACTTTTGGAGATATTCGCGCTAAGCGCGAATATCTCCAAAAAGTAACACCTGCCCTGAGCAGTTCTTAGCCATGTTATCCAATGGGAGGTGGATAACATGGCTAAGAGCATTAGCTCGGTAATGCATGAATATCGCTGAGTTTTTAGCGATATTCATGCATTGCGGCCGTTTATTATCGCATTTGCGATAAACCTTGATAATAGTAAGGTTTATCTTCGATAATTTCTGACGATGCTTAGTGGTAAAAAATTGGTTGGTAAGCATCGTTAGCGATAAATATCGCTTAACTTTGGTAATATGCCCCAACGTCTGTTAACGTTCGATTCGAAGGAAATGAGGAAGTGTTGAAAAACATTGTCTGCGCCATCTTGCCTTTTTTGAAATGCCACACTTTTGTCGTGCACGGCAGCCATTTTAGATGTCTTGACCAGACCCACTCTCTGCACGCTGTCGATTCGTAGCATGGCTCCTCACCCACGCAAGCATCTTCCCTAGGCACTGGTCACCACCGCTCTCTGTCTTATGCATGGGCAATAAACCTCCCCCCATCTGCGCTGCTCTTCCCTGAGAATCACACTCTGTGCCCGCCCGACACCTCCCTTTCGCCCTATTCACTACCGCACCCTCTGACACTCCTCTTTCTCTGTGTCCGATTGTCCAGGCTATCAGCTAGCCCTGCAGATGTAGTTTATGGCCCCAGCTGTAAAGAATCACCCCTCTTCAAAGGAGTTATAGTAGATCAAGGCCCACACCCGATGAGATCCGTCACACCACACGTGTTCCTACTATCTGAAAACCAGCCTGTATTGTGATTGGGGAGGGGACCGAGCCTGAAGCGGAAGATTCCAGGAATGACTCTTTGTACATCAAAGTTTTAACAATTATGTGTCACATTAAAAATATATAGCACTCCAACAAAGTAGTAGGAATATAAAACTTTAATAACATATAAATATATACAACAAAACAAAAACAGTAAAAACATTTAAACAACGAAGAGACCGTGGCAATTTCTTTTTAATTATCCAATAGATTTATTGAAATTGACAGCACCAATAATGAAATATTCTTGTCAGTAGCGGTCTGTTGTGCGAATAGTTCCAAGGCAGCAGAACGCGCTGAAATCTAGATGGCACGAAAGTGATGTCTAGTAAGTTGCCGCCCAGCAAAAAACGGCGTGGGGCGCCGCGGGGGTGAGTGAGTCCAGTAGGCACCACAGCTATTCTTACCGGCATTGCAGAATTACTGCTGGGGACAATGCCTGTGCTGTAGCAGGGTCACAGCAGAAACAAAAAGGATTCTGTTGAAGATGTTGTTGGTTTTCAATTTGAAAACAGTTCTGGTGTCAACTGCTATGCTAATGTAGTGGTTAATGTTTTGTTTTCTCTAGAAAATGTAAAAGAGGGGGAGGCAGTCCAAAGTTCCGTTAAAAGGGCAAGGGAAAGGATCGGTGGTTTGAACTATCAGTCAAAAAGGGGAGGGGGTGCAATAATTTTTCCTACCGGGTCACACTGTGCTTTCACCGGAAGTGAGGTCTGCAGGATGCTAGTAATTCAAAGTGAGGCTGGCGCCAGCATGGGAGCGCCGACGTCCCGCGGATACAGTTTCGTCACTCCACGGGCGATCATGGCAGTCATTCCCCATCGGGGGTCGGAGACTCCCGCGGCTCCTCTAGAATCTTAAAGGTCGTGGAGGACTACGGTGGTGGAGTCAACCAGTGACCGGGCCATTTCTTTATGCTGGGCCCGCTCTTGCCAGGTCGACCGCCATTTTGAGAGTTCGGCAGCTACCGGCGATCGCGGGGTCACATGAGCGGACGGGCTCCACCCTGCCGGGCGAGACGTTGCAGCATGGCCACAGTGGAAGAACCGTTTTCCGGGCGCCTGGAGCGCTGAGGGTGCAGCTGGGAAGTCTCCACCTGGGGAGGCGGGAGAGGCCTGTTCGCACCGTCTCTCCCTCCCAGTGCACCCCACGGCGTCTCGCTTGAGATTTGTTATGGCCGGACCAGGCGATGAGGACGAGGGGGGGGTCGGAGGCATGTGCAAGACATCCCCCCCCAGTGTTGTCGCAGCCATTATAAAAGAAAGAAGTGTCCCGTCCGTCTTCGGGCCGGGCTTCCGGTGGATGTCGGCCGGACGCCCCTGGCTCTGGCCCCATGAACGGGTTTCTTGGTTTATCGGCTGCAGCCGGATCCCGTCGGCCTCGGCCCCCCGACCGTTGGTGGTCGGACCGGAAGAGCATGTGGCGGGACTACCTGCAACTCTCAAGGGCCACCGCGGCCGGACTGGGAGAGAGAGGGGAGGGTCGAGGAGACATTCCCCCCCCCTGCAACTGTTCAGCGTTGTAAAGGCAATCCCCTGGCCGGGTCCCGCTGGCCTCGGCCTCTCCTTCGGCTACACCCTACGTTAGGATCTCCTGGCCGAGGCGTGGCAGCAGGACCTGCCTTATATGGGCTGCTCCCGGCTGGGCGTAGCCGGAACCCTGCCCCACCTTGGAAGTTTCCAGAGTGGGGGTGGATGTTCTACTGACTTGCATTTTCCCTAGTCTATCGATTTTTTTGGCGTGGCAGGCGGTGGGACAGCGAGGGGTGATTTGGTTTCTCTTACTGTTTTTCTGGTCTCTCACCACTGGCATATTTTAACGTTTTCTTGTTTCTAGGACATTAATAGGTTTTATCATTACGTTATGTTATCGTTTCTTTGTTCGTTGTTTAATAAAAGTTCATGTTCATCAGTGGCCTACTGATTTTCGTTTTCCTATTTTTTTCTTTCCAGGTTGTTTCATGGTAAAGTTTCTGTTAACAGGATACAGTGATCACTTCGTTATTATTGCATATGTCCTTTTCACTAGGGGTGCTCTCTGGTCGGGCCAGATGACGTATCTCTAGTAAATGGTCCGGGTGAAAAAGGTGCATCAATCAGTGGGGAGTAGATAGGCATGACAGATTACAACGGGGGAGAACGGTCCGCATTACGTACCCTTTCACTACTTGCAAAGATTTTCCTACGTTTATTTGCAAACAGGGAATACCTCCAAAAAGAACTAATTCCCAAACAGTCAATGTTCGGACAATCAATCAATCAATGAGGAATGAAATAGGTACGACGTGTTAAAGGCTTGCGTTACCTACCCTTCACTATCTGCAAAGGGAGATAGAATATTCCTATTCTTCCTCGTTTGCAGGTAGAGAAGATCCTTAAGAGAATTAACTTCGAACAATTCAATGCTCGATTGAAACAATCAACAAGGGGTACTGTGAACACAAATGAACGCCGCTTATATACATACGCATTGCTATTTTCAACAGGTTGTTCCTAATGTTTCTATTTTAGCGAGGTCAAAAGAGATCCCATTAGTGGCCTACTGATTTTGCTCGATTCCTTTTGTTTTTTTACACGATTTTTCGCTATCTGCAAAGACTAAACAGAGTATTGCGACTCTGTGCTTGTTTGTAAATAGAGAATGAACCAAAGAGAACAATCAATCAAATGGAGAGAGAAGCAGGCACGACGGATTACAAAGGGGGCAAAGGGCTGCGTTAACTACCCTTCACTATCTGCAAAGAGAGAGTACTCCTAATAGAAATGAGGGGTGGGGGGCAGCAATCAAAGCAGATCAGTGTGCATAAACACGAAAATGTTTTTACTTACCACGTACTTGACATTCGACAGCTTATGATATTTGCTATTAAAAAACCATTGAAATTCACTGAAAAAACCATAGGTTATAGACCATATATAGTTAGGAATTAGCATTTACAAAACCTTGAAAATTCACTGAAAAAACCATAGGTTATAGACCATATATAGTTAGGAATTAGCATTTACAAAACCTTGAAAATTCACTGAAAAAACCATAGGTTATAGACCATATATAGTTAGGAATTAGCATTTACAAAACCTTATTTTACTCACACAAAACCATTGAAATTCCATATATAGTTAGTTGCACTAACTATATATCGCGCACCCGCAATCCACTGCTGATGATGTCACATATTACATCATTCATGACATGGTCAGTGACATCACTGATGACATCACTGATGACATCTCAAATGACATCACTGATGACATCTCACTTGACATCAATGATCACATCACTGATGATATCATTCATGTGATAATACAATGCATCTCCTCACACTCTAATATAACCTCTATTACACCCAGTGTTAAATAGAGAGTATAATTTTGGAAACCATTGACACACCAATACTAGTTACTACATACGCACTCACTGATTCCTATGTCTACACACACATTCACTCATACAATCATTCATACATACAATCACTCATCTTTACAACACTATCATATGCACTCATACACCTATACAGACACTCACACTCTGCCACTCATCCATGGAGTTACTCACACACCTAGTCAGTCCTGAAAAGAATCAATCACACTTCCATTTTCTCATCTATACAGTTAAACACAGAACACCTTACATTTTTTAAACATATACTAACACATACTTACTCTCTTATAGAATCACTGATACAAGTACACATTGATCTGCACAGAGTCACACACCTCCCAGCCAGCCATACACACACTCAGTCTCCCATACAAATACTTGTGCAACCAATCAATAACCCATATAGCTACTTATATAGCTACTGATCAACACATGCAGCAGCTTGCACAACAACAGACATACTGATGCACACTTTCAGACAGTTTAGTCACTAACCCGTGCATTCAGTAAGACGCATTTAATCACTCACTCATACAGTCAATCACGCACCTACTAAAACCTTCATTCAGACACTTATACATCCACTCATTCTTCAATATGTAAAACATATTTAAACTTTACAGAAACACATAATCACTGGATGTTGTCATCAGTGATGTCATCAGTGATGTCACTGACCATGTCATGAATGATGTAATATGTGACATCATCAGCAGTGGATTGCGGGTGCGCGATATATAGTTAGTGCAACTAACTATATATGGAATTTAAATGGTTTTGTGTGAGTAAAATAAGGTTTTGTAAATGCTAATTCCTAACTATATATGGTCTATAACCTATGGTTTTTTCAGTGAATATATATATATATATATATATATATATATATAGATATAGATATATATAGATATAGATATATATTACCTACTGGCGGTCGCCAGTAGGTATATATAGTTAGGATTTTTTCTATATGGGTTTTTTGAAAATTCTATGTCTAATAACTTTGGCGTTTGTGGACGGAATTGGCTGAAATTTTCAGGAAAATGGCACATTTTGTTTCTGAGCAGCCCCTGAAAATTGGGGGGGGGTTCGTCCAGGGGGGGTCGAGAAAAAAGGGGGGTCCCAAAACGTGTTTTTAACATTGAGTTTTCCATAGGGCGGTTGGCCTCACTTTTAGCCCGAACGGCTGAATGGATTTGCACGAAACTTGGCAAAATTGTAGGGACTGGTAGCCCGATGTGCCTTTTGTAGGTCTCAATATATGTGCTACAGTGGATTTTGAGAAATTAACGTTTAAAAAAAGATATATATCTGTAACAGCGGACCGGGCAGCACTCCAGGACGCGTACTTTTCGCGCAACGGAGCTTTGTGAAGCGAAGCTGATTGGTTCTCCGGCGTCTGTCAACATTCCAAACAGTCCGTAGCGGCCGCCATCTTGTCTCTCGGTAGGATCGAGAGACAAGAGGAGGCCAAAGCGAAGGGGCAAATGACCATAAGGGGGAATAGTAGATCCTCGCTGACCCCCTAGGTTTGATGTGGAGGTTTTAAAAGGGCCCCGCGGGGCAAAAAAAATAATAATAATAATAATCCAACGGCTGAATGGATTTGCACGAAACTTGGTAAAATATTAGGGACTGGTAGCCCGATGTGCCTTTGCTAGGTCTCAATATATGTGCTTCAGTGCATTTTGAGAAATTAACGTTCAAAAACAAGATATATATCTGTAACAGCGCTCCGCTTCGCGGAGATAAAATTATATCTGTATTACCTAGCTGTTGCTAACACCAGTTAGCGACGGCTAGTAGGAGATAGCGACCATCTTGGGCCCCACTTTGCATGTGAGTGATATTTATCACTAATGACATGCAAAGTGGGCATGCCAAGATGTTAGCGACTGGAAACAGTCGCTAACATCGCTATCTCCTATTATCAACTTTTGGAAATATTCGAGATAAGCGCGAATATCTCCAAAAAGTAACAGCTGCCCTGAGCAGTTCTTAGCCATGTTATCCAATGGGAGGTGGATAACATGGCTAAGAGCATTAGCTCGGTAATGCATGAATATCGCTGAGTTTTCAGCGATATTAATGCATTGCGGTCGTTTTTTATCGTATTTGCGATAAACCTTGATAATAGCAAGGTTTATCTGCGATAATTTCTGACGGTAAAAAAATCTTTGCAATGCATCGTTAGGGATAAATATCGCTTAACTTTGGTAATATGCCCCAACGTCTGTTAACGTTCGATTCGAAGGAAATCAGGAAGTGTTGAAAAACATTGTCTGCGCCATCTTGTCTTTTTTCAAATGCCACACTTTTGTCGTGCACGGCAGCCATTTTAGATGCCTTGACCAGACCCACTCTGTGCACGCTGTCGATCCTTAGCATGGCTCCCCACCCTCGCAAGCATCTCACCCAGGCAGTGGTCACCCCCGCTCTCTGTCTTATGCATGGGTAATAAACCTCCCCCCATCTGCGCTGCTCTTCCCTGAGAATCACACCCTGTGCCCGCCCGACACCTCCCTTTCGCCCTATTCACTACCGCACCCTCTGACACTCCTTTTCCTCTGTGTCCGATTGTCCAGGCCGGTCCTAGGCTATCAGCTAGCCCTGCAGATGTAGTTTATGGCCACAGCTGTAAAGAATCACCCCTCTTCAAAGGAGTTATAGTAGATCAAGGCCCACACTCGATGAGATCCGTCACAGCAGAAGCGTTGCTATTATCTGAAAACCATCCTGTATTGTGATTGGGGAGGGGACCGAGCGTGAAGCGGAAGATTCCAGGGATGACTCTTTGTACATCAAAGTTTTTACAATTATGTGTCACATTAAAAATATATAGCACTCCGACAAAGTAGTAAGATTATAAAACTTTAATAATTTATAAATATATACAAGAAAACAAAAATAGTAATAACATATAAACATTTTTAGGGAAAAACAACGAAGTAGCGGTCGGCTGTGCGAATAGTCCCAACGCAGCACAACGTCCAGATTTCCGGCGTGGGGCGTCGCGGGGGGTGGGTCATCAGTAGCAAACTGTTGTGCGAATAGTTCCAAGGCAGCAGAACGCGCCGAAATCTAGATGACACGAAAGTGATGTCTAGTAAGTTGCCACCCAGCAAATAACGGCGTGGGGCGTCGCGGGGGGTGGCTCATCAGTAGCAAACTGTTGTGCGAATAGTTCCAAGGCAGCAGAACGATGGCACCAAGGTGATGTCCAGTAAGTTGCCGCACTGGTTTTGGTATCCTACAATGCTGCTCCGAATAACGGCGTGGGGCGCCCCGGGGGAGGCGGCGTGAACGGGCCTCTCCAGGTGGAGTGTCATCTGTTGTAGTGGGGCGCCCCTTTACCGTTTCAGTTGCCATTCCGTCCGTTTTTGGTCCACTGTGTCAAAAGCCGCAATTCAGCTGAGTTGCGCCCACTCTTGCGGTGCAGCGATAGGCGGCTGTCACAGGACTCTCAAAATGGCGGCAGGCTCTTTCCTTTTTGGGCCTGGTCCACTGAAAAGGCCCTGGGACACCTTGGAAATCGGACGCTTGTCTGCTAGGTCTTGGACCCCATTCTCGAAAGCGTCCCCTCCGCCTTGAGAATTCATCAAAAGTTTTGGGGGCCCCGACTCCTGCAGGCTTCTGGTGGGGAGCGGCTGCCATGATTGCTCGCGGAATGACCACGACGGAGCTACGAGATGGTGGTGCTCTCATGCTGACGCCAGTTTAGTCTGAAACATCCAGAAACAAGGTGGGGCTTTCATCGTTTGGGAAAAAAAAAAAGTTTTCATCTAATGAAAAGTGTTGTTTTTAGGTCATATGATCAAGCCTTCCATCATTAGGAAACCAAAAGTAAAATGAACCAATGAAAAGTTTTATAAACAAGTCACATGACCTGTTATGCGGCATAGGGTATAAAATGCGGAGAAAATACGTTGGCACGTGAGGCGGCGTCAGTAGCGGACCGATGTGCGAATAGGCCGAAGGCAATACAACGCGCCAAGATCCGGATGGCACCGAGGTGGTGTCCAGCAAGTTGCAGCACTGGTGTGGCCATCCTACAATGCTGAAAGTCGGCGTGGGGCGCCCCGTTGGCCTGTGAGTTTGCGTCAGTAGCGGACCGATGTGCGAATAGGCCGAAGGCAGCACAACGCGCCAAGATCCGGATGGCACCGAGGTGGTATCTAGTAAGTTGCCGCACTGGTGTGGCCATCCAACAATGCTGAAAGTCGGCGTGGGGCGCCCCGTTGGCCTGTGAGATGGCGTCAGTAGGGGACCGATGTGCGAATAGGCCGAAGGCAGCACAACGCGCCAAGATCCGGATGGCACCGAGGTGGTGTCTAGTAAGTTGTCGCACTTCTGTGGCCATCCTACAATGTTGAAAGTCGGCGTGGGGCGCCCCGTTGGCCTGTGAGATGGCGTCAGTAGCGGACCGATGTGCGAATGGGGCCAAAGGCAGCACAACAATATTTTCTGACTGACACCACAAGGCGCTGAGATGCCAAGATCCGGATGGCACCGAGGTGATGTCTAAGTTGCGGACTGATGTGCGAATGGGGCCAAAGGCAGCGTAACAATATTTTTTGTATGGAAGATACCACTAGGCGTTGAGATGCCAAGATTCGGATGGCACCGAGGTGATGTCTAGCAAGTTGCTGTACTGGTGTGGTCATCCTACAATGCTGAAACTCGGCGTGGGTCGCCCCATTAGCCTGTGAGATGGCGTCAGTAGCGGACCGATGTGCGAATAGGCCGAAGGCAGCACAACGCGCCAAGATCCGGATGTCACCGTGGTGGTTTCATAGTTGAGAGGCACTTCATCTGCAGTGGGGCGCCGAGATCCGGATGGCACCGAGGTGATGTCTAGCAAGTTGCTGTACTGGTGTGGTCATTCTACAATGCTGAAAGTCGGCGTGGGGCGCCCCATTAGCCTGTGAGATGGCGTCAGTAGCGGACTGATGTGCGAATGGGGCCAAAGGCAGCGCAACAATATTTTCTGAAGAGAAGACACCAAAAGGTGCTGACATTCCAAGATCCGGATGGCACCGAGGTGGTGTCTAGCAAGCTATGCAGTTGAGTTGTGTGCGCACTTGCGGCGAATAGGTCGAAGGCAGCATAACAATGTTTTTTGAATAGAAGACACCACAAGGCGTTGAGATTCGGTTACCACCGAGGTGATGTCTAGCAAGTTGCCGCACTGGTGTGGCCATCCTACCATACTGCTCCGAATAACGGCGTGGGGTGCCCGAAGGGGGGGGGAGCCGGCGTGAATGGGCCTTCCTAGGTGGAGGCTCGTCTGCTGTAGTGGGGCGCCCCTTTACCGTTTCAGTTGCCATTCAGCTGAGTTTCGGCTGCTCTTGATGCTACAGCGACAGGCGGCTGCAAGAGGACTCTCAAAATGGCGGCCTGTTCTTTGGATTTGGGCCTGGTCCACTAAAATGGCCCTGGGACACCTTAGAACTCGGACGCTCGATTTTTTTTTCCTTTCCTGTACATGCAAAAAAAGGTAAATGCCCGGTACGTTACACGCTTCATCTGCCACAATGAACTCTCCAGAGGAACCTAAAAAAAATATAGTTGTGGTAACTATACCATGCATCGTCATATGGAGAGGTGGCACCAATTAATTATAGTGCTGCATAAAAGAGAGATTTGGAGGAGAACCCCTGACCTGCTAGTACATTCATCAAAGAAGTGGCACTGAGAGCTTCAGAGGCAAGGGAAACGGTCCCAAATATTTAGAAGAACTTTGGAAAGATTAAAATGACATGTTTAGATTGTGGCAAATTAATTTCATGTGGACAGATGAGTGTTACTCTAATAAATACAGCATATGAACATCATCATAGTCGATGGTTGGTAGAGACATTTTGACTATATCCTGGACCTGCCCGTCCTCGCCCAAAATGGCGCCGGAATAAATGGGACTCGTAACTCCTTGTTGTGTACTGGTTGCAGAACCTTGAAATCACGAGATACGTATGCAGTTTTGAAGCACATGGCGGGCGGGGACGAGAATTGATTGACTATTTCGACATCCCTATTGATATTAAGTTCTGATGTGTTATTGATTACTGTACTGTTGAAAGTTCGAATTAACGTCACCCATGGTACTTGCCCGCAAATGTATATCTAGATAATTTTATTGTAACTGGCCCTGTCGTATTTTAATTATAAAATGTACGTCCACCGATTCCGTAACTGTTAGACACCTTAGTTCTTGCAACCTAATGGCCCGCCCGTTACGTTCCTCTACAGTGTAAATGTGTATTCATCATATACGATTACAGTTTGCTCTGTGGCAGGCCCACGTGGTTATAGGCTCGTATTTGTATAATGAAATTTTCACAATAAAGGTTTTTAAAAGAAAACATGGTAGTAGTATATACATTGGTAAAGTTTTTAATAATAGTTACTGTTTTAGAATCATTAAAAGGCAAGTGAAATAAAGCAGACCAATTACATGAAGGGTAAAAGGTATAATACGAAGGAACGCAGTAAAGATAAATGGTCAAGGGCTGTTGTGTTTTCTATTCCTGCAACATAAAGTGATCGATAAGAATCTCATATTCAGGCGTATCGGCGACTAAGACAGCAGGTCGACCCTCTTTTGCTCAACGGCTCCGTCACGGGACGAAGAAACGCTCTTTTTCTCGAAAAAAGAATATATTTTACTTGCAGGACAGTTGTAAAATTTCCGGGAAAGTACATTAGCCTGGAACATTATAACATATATTTAAGAAAAAATAATGTTCGGAAGTAATGAAAAGCGTAATTTTTAGGTCATATGACCAAGCCTTTCATCATTACAATAAGAAAAGTAAAATGAACCAATGAAAAGTTTTATTAACAAGTCACATGACTTGTTATGCTTACGTTACGCGCTGCGCGCCCCGGATGACTTCCGGATGCGCTAACGCGGCGCGTCATATGACGCATTACGCGACAACGCAGGTACAGAATATAGTCAAAATGTCTCCACCAACCAGCGGTCGGAACACAACCCCTTTCAGCAGGCTAAATAGTTCTGTTAAATGACAACAGAAGGGACAGGCAACAAGAACCATCAGTCAAAGAGGGGAGGGCTAGTTCTTCTCTACCGGGTTACATTGGGGCGCTACCGGAACTGATCGAATTGGTAGTCTACAGTGTTTCTGGATGTTTCAGACTGAAGCTGGGGTTAGCATGAGAGCAGCACCATTTCGTAGCTCCGTCGTGGTCATTCCGCAACCAATCATGGCAGCCGTTCTTTATCGTTATTTGACATTTGTCATTTGACATCAATGACCACATCACTGATGATATCATTCATGTGACAATACAATGCATCTCCTCACATTTTAATATAACCTCTGTTTCACCCAGTGTTAAATACAGAGTATAATTTTTGAAACCATTGACACACCAATACTAGTTACTACATACGTACTCACTGATTCCTACGTCTACACACACATTCACTCATTCACCCATACAATCATTCATACATACAATCACTCATCTTTACAACACTATCATATGCACTCATACACCTATACAGACACTCACACTCTGCCACTCATCCATGGAGTTACTCACACACCTAGTCAGTCCTGTAAAGAATCAATCACACTTCCATTTTCTTGTCTATACAGTTAAACATAGAGCACCTTACATTTTCAAACATATACTAACACATACTTACTTTCTTATACAATCATTGATACAAGTACACATTGATCTGCACAGAGTCGAACACCTCCCAGCCAGCCACACACACACTCAGTCTCCCATACAAATACTTGGACAATCAATCAATAACCCATATAGTTAATCATATAGCTACTGATCAACACATGCAGCAGTTTACAGAACAACAGACATAATGATGCACAAATTAAGACAGTTTAGTCACTAACCCATGCACTCAGTGAGACACATTTAATCACTCACTCCTACATTCAGTTATGCACCTACTAAATCCTTCGTCCAGACAGTTATACATCTACTCATTCTTCAATATGTAAAACATATTTAAACTTTACAGAAACACACAGTCACTGGATGATGTCATCAGTGATGTCATCAGTGATGTCATTTGAGATGTCATCAGTGATGTCATCAGTGATGTCACTGACCATGTCATGAATGATGTAATATGTGACATCATCAGCAGTGGATTGCGGGTGCGCGATATATAGTTAGTGCAACTAACTATATATGGAATTTCAATGGTTTTGTGTGAGTAAAATAAGGTTTTTTAAATGCTAATTCCTAACTATATATGGTCTATAACCTATGGTTTTTTCAGTGAATATATATATATATATATACAACGGGAGAAACAACGCCCAGAAACCGCCAAGCAGGGAGGGCTGATGAAGCAAGATCCCTATTCTGTGAAACAGAGAACACAACCCACATCGCCATCCGACAAAGGCCTCAAACAGATGATATTCCAATACGAGAAACTTCTCAAAAAAGAGATCAATCGCTGGTGGGAAGTAACTTCTCTGGAAAACTATATCGAGGTGGGCAGAGTCCCGAGAGGACTACGTATTTTAATCACACCGACTTACCAAAATCCCCACCCCAAGCTCCTGGAAGATTGGTCTGGGCTCATGGCAGGAACCTGTAAAAAAATGCTGGGTCTTTTATCGAAGTACGCAGCCGCAGAGGTTGAACAAGTCATCAAGGACATTGAGAAACTCAAGGAGGACCTTGACAAACATGATGCGAAAGAAGAAATAAAAAAAGCACTTGAACGTATGGACAAATATGAAGACAAAATAAAACAGAAAAAGAAAAGGAAGTTCTTACGTGACAAACAGGATTATGCCAGTGGGAGGATCCTGACCTTTGGCAAAAAATATGACGGCGCGATTAAACAATTCAAGCAGCTAGGGGCAACAAAGCAGCACCAAGAAACAACGATCTCTGAGTCCGGATCTGAGACCTGGTCGGATGTGGAAGAACAAACAGACCACAGTGGCAGGAATTCTCTAACCTTCAAACATCTAGAAGAGTACCATTTTTTACAATCGGAAATGACATTACGTGCAAGACCACCAGAACAAGCATACGTAAGGGGAAAAGGCGCAAGCATAAGAGGAAAGCAACGAGGAGGGGAGGAAGGAAGCACAAAAGCAGCAACGTCACATGGGAGGACAACACAACAAACCAAACGACAATGATGGGTGAGCCTAATCTGACTATTGTGAACCTTTCCTCTCATGACTTAACTTTGGCAGAGAAATCGGTATTGGAACTGGGCCTTTCCTTTTTCCCCGTGGCCAATTTCGATTACAGCCAGACCCGAATTGATGTCTTCCTTTTAGTGCGTAAATTGAAGCTTATGAAAATGTTCATGCTAAAAAAGAAGCGGGCTCTGAGGGCAGGGGAAGTTGGCTGGAGTACACAGGTGTCCAAAATACTAACTATACAAGATGTGGAAAGTATGGCATGTGCGAATGAACTATGTGGTGAGCAGATTGAGGGTTTGAATGATTCAGAAATGCTTGAGCGTATGGGACTACAACTGGGGGGGGAGCAACTCCACAAACTTTAGGCCCAAATCTACATTTAACCCTATAACACCGCATGACAGCCTTGACACTTTCCATGATGTGGTAATTAGGGTATGTAACGTTTACAACGCAACTTTTACAACGCACTACCATTACAACGAAACTTTTACAACGCAAAAACTATTACAACACATACATTTACAACGCATGTTTTTACAACGCAGATACTTTTACAACGCATACCATTACAACGTAAGTATTGGTAAGTATATAATTATATTTAAAATGTTATATGTTTGGTATTTTGGGTAAAGGGGTATTTTTAGGGTTCAGGGTCAGTTTTGGGTTTTTGGGTAAAGGGGTATTTTTAGGGTTCAGGGTCAGTTTTGGGTTTTTGGTTAAAGGGGTATTTTTAGGGTTCAGGGTCAGTTTTGGGTTTTTGGGTAAAGGGTTATTTTTAGGGTTCAGGGTCAATTTTGGGTTTTTGGGTAAAAGGGAATTTTTAGGGTTCAGGGTCAGTTTTGGGTTTTTTGGGTAAAGGGGTATTTTTAGGGTTCAGGGTCATTTTTGGGTTTTTGGGTAAAGGGGTATTTTTAGGGTTCAGGGTCAGTTTTGGGTTTTTGGGTAAATGGGTATTTTTAGGGTTCAGGGTCAGTTTTGAGTTTTTGGGTAAAGGGGTATTTTTAGGGTTCAGGGTCAGTTTTGGGTTTTTGGGTAAAGGGGTATTTTTAGGGTTCAGGGTCAGTTTTGGGTTTTTGGGTAAAGGGGTATTTTTAGGGTTCAGGGTCAGTTTTTAGTTTTTGGGTAAAGGGGTATTTTTAGGGTTCAGGGTCAGTTTTGGGGTTTTGGGTAAAAGGGTATTTTTAGGGTTCAGGGTCAGTTTTGGGTTTTTGGGTAAAGGGGTATTTTTAGGGTTCAGGGTCAGTTTTGGGTTTTTGGGTAAAGGGGTATTTTTAGGGTTCAGGGTCAGTTTTTAGTTTTTGGGTAAAGGGGTATTTTTAGGGTTCAGGGTCAGTTTTGGGTTTTGGGGTAAAAGGGTATTTTTAGGGTTCAGGGTCATTTTTGGGTTTTTGGGTAAAGGGGTATTTTTAGGGTTAAGGGTCAGTTTTGGGTATTTGGGGTACAGGGTAAAAAAAATAAAAAAATTAAAATAAATTAATTAAATGAAATTAAATGAAATTAAATTATATTATTTTACTTATATTACATTAAAAAAATAATTATATACTTACCAATACTTACGTTGTAATGGTATGCATTGTAAAAGTATATGCGTTGTAAAAAATTGCGTTGTAAATGTATGCGTTGTAATAGTCTTTGCGTTGTAAAAATTTTGTTGTAAAGGTAGGCGTTGTAAAAGTATGCGTTATAACATCATACATCCGGTAATTAGGGATTTGCTACGTCTGTGGGAGAGCAGCAAGAATAAACATGCCCACAACCTGACACTTGAGCAAAGGACAGCCTTAAGCACCCTCAATACAAATCCTGGATTGGTTATAAAACCTTCAGACAAAGGGGGTAATGTGGTCCTTTGGGACATTAACATGTACAGACTGGAAGCAAACAAACAATTGGTACTCTCTGGCAACTAGAGAAAGTCCAACAAGGAGGAATATGTCATTAGCATTACCAATTACTATGAAAAACTACAGATGTGGAGGGAGGGAGACCTACTGGCTGAAGCTGAGTATAGGTTTCTATACATCAAACACCCAGTGTCACCTTGTTTTTACATGTTGCCCAAGGTGCACACAGATGACAAAAAAACCCTGGCAGGCCCATCATGTCTGCAAACGGCAGCCTTCTTGAGAACACCTCTATCTTTCTGGACACTTTTCTCTTTCCCTATGTCCTTAACCTTCCTTCTTACTGCAGAGACAGCACTGACTTCATCAACAAGATCGAGGGTATCATTTGGGAAGACAATTTCTGGCTTGTGACTATAGATGTAGTTTCCCTCCACACATGCATTAAACACTCTGATGACATCAATGCTTGTAAACATTTCCTAAGGGATAGATCCATCTTCCTGTACAAACAAACTGACATGTTATTGGAAATGTTGGAATACTGCTTGCTTAATAACTATTTTCTTTTTGATGACAGGTGGTTTAAACAGGAGGTGGGGACAGCGATGGGAAGTTGTTTTGCGCCCAGTTACGCGTGTATGTTGATTGGATGGTGGGAGTAGCAAGTTTTATGGACATCATTGAGAATGGGACAGTACACACTAGCTTGCACAGAAAACCCACTGCAGGGAACAGTATTTTACACGCCAAGAGTCACCATCCCACAAGCCTCAAAAATAGTATTCCGTTTGGGGAATTTCTGAGAGCTAAGCGTAACTGTAACACTCAGGCAGTGTTTGAAAAAGAGCAGATAACTATGACTGAAAGATTCAGGGCAAGGGGTTATCCGGACCAGGTACTACTGGTCGCCATAGAGAAAGCTAAAACAAGAGACAGAGGGAAACAAACAGGGAAGACTACTGGTATTGATGAGTGTAACAATGTCAGAATGATCACCACATTCAATGTGGAAGCAGGCAGGATACGCGAGACACTCAAACGCAACTGGCACATTGTGAAGAATGACCCTGTCATATGGAGCACAGTTAGCAAACAGCCACAAATAACCTACAGAAAGGCACACTCGCTTAAAGACATGCTGGTTAGAGGTTACTTGGGGGCTCCCAAGAAACTAACATGGCTACAGAAACAAAGGGACTTTTTTAAGTGTGGGCAATGCAAGCCATGCGGGACCAGCAAGAATGTGAAATCATATCCCTTACCCACAGGGAAAACTGAGCCCATCAGGAAATTCATGAACTGTAACACTGATTTTTGTGTCTATGCTATTGTATGCTCGTGTGGTAAGTTCTATATAGGGAGCACAACTTTCCCCATTAAAAAACGCATCCTTGAACGCATGAGGGCAATCAAGAATGGTGATGTTAATTATGCTACAGCGCGACACTGGTTGTGCTACCACAACAAAGATGTTAACTGTTTCTCGTTTTTTGCATTTACAGAGTACCGGCTAGCCAGAGAGGGGGTGATAGAGTGAAACAGCTGCGCACTCTAGAATCACAATATATCATCCGCCCCGACTCTAATAACCCCTTTGGTCTGAATGAAGATGAGGAGTTACACGTCCATATCGGATAAATACTCAATGTTTGTGCCTGTTCTGCCTTGTTTTGATTCTGGACTTCCTGCTGCTGTGATCGCTGATTTCGTTGGCCATACTGTAACACGGGAGAGGGCTCTCTACCCCGGTGTAACAGATAGCACTTTGAAATTTCACATGATAGCATAAAGTTTACCCCTCTACAGGATCCCCCTGTATACTTACTGGAATCTCATACTTATGTCTCAATTTCAATAGTCTAGTGAAACCCGACCCAGAGGCTCCTACATCCTGTACATAGTCCTTGGTTACTTTGTTCCGCAAATTTATTTACATTTTTTGCACTTCACACCTCCACTCACCACTATGTCCCTCTTAGCAGAACTATATACATGGTTGTAAATAGTTTCATAGGGGCCACTTTTTGCACAATCCATGCATTGGTTACGAGGGCTTTTCCAATGCCACAACACCCCTTACTAACACCTGTTTTTATATTTACCCTTTGCAAACCGGATAGGACATGAAATGTATATAATTCACACCTTTGTATTTTGTTTTGTAAATACTTGTATTTGCTCATACAGGAGTATATTATGTGAGGTGATAATCTATTATGTTTTATGAGCATTACTCCACTCACAACCACCTGGCCCAAATTGTCCTCTGTCCTGTTCGCTATATTTCTTTCCGAGCAAGCATGCAAGAGGCCACTTCGCCTAAACTCTCTTTCCCCAGATTGTTCGATTCCTGACCAGGATTTCTCCTGCATCTCATATGTGTTAAAGCAGGAGATATATTATTTTGTGAGCACATGATTTTGTATGACAATATATGAAATAACACCATGATTTGGTTTGTCACTTTTTTTAATGATTTGCTTGAAGGGAAAAACAGACTCTGCATGTTGTACTTAACCTGCAATTTAGTAACTGGGCAAAACGATTGTCTGTTTTCAAGCTTCTTTGTTGCTCTCTCGGACATTGGTCCTTCCTTAATTTCTATCACTGTGCACTTTAAAATGGTGGTTTTGAATGTATGCATTTGGCTAGTGAAAAAGACCGTCTGGTCGAAACGCGTCGCCAATAAAGAATTTACTTTGAAACACGGACCCTTGAGTGCGAGTCTTCTGTCATCCTGGTGAACAATACCGGGAGAACTTTCGTGAATATATCTCTATATATATATATATATATCTATATCTATCTATATATATATTCACTGAAAAAACCATAGGTTATAGACCATATATAGTTAGGAATTAGCATTTAAAAAACCTTATTTTACTCACACAAAACCATTGAAATTCCATATATAGTTAGTTGCACTAACTATATATCGCGCACCCGCAATCCACTGCTGATCATGTCACATATTACATCATTCATGACATGGTCAGTGACATCACTGATGACATCACTGATGACATCTCAAATGACATCACTGATGACATCACTGATGACAACATCCAGTGACTGTATGTTTCTGTAAAGTTAAAATATGTCTTACATATTGAAGAATGAGTGGATGTATAAGTGTCTGGATGAAGGATTTAGTAGGTGCGTGACTGACTGTATGAGTGAGTGATTAAATGTGTCTCACTGAATGCATGGGTTAGTGACTAAACTGTCTTAATTTGTGCATCATTATGTCTGTTGTTCTGTAAACTGCTGCATGTGTTGATCATTAGCTATACGAGAGGCTATATGTGTTATTAATTGGTTGCCCAAGTATTTCTATGGGAGATTGAGTTTGTGTGGGGGTGGCTGGAAGGTGTGTGACTCTATGCATAGATGTGTGAGCAGTTTATTCACTAGGTGTATGAGTTCAAGAGTGCATGTGGAAACAGCTACATGGGCAGTTGACTGTGTGCATGAGTGTATTGATGAGTGAATGGATATCTCAATGCTACATGTCATAGTAAGTACATATGTAAAACACAGTACATGTGAGAGTTGGCATATATAAATAACTGTGCATGAGAGCCACTGAATGAGTGAGTGGTTGTATCGATCATTGTGAACTTGTATCAGGGATTGTATAAGAGAGTAAATATGTGTTAGTATATGTTTCAATAAGTAAGGTGTGTTTAACTGGAGGTGAGATTGTTTCTTTGCATGACTGACTGGGTGTGTGAGTAACTCCATGGATGAGTGGCAGTGTGTGAGTGTCTGTATACACTGAGTGTATCTAAGGTTATATTAGAGTCTGAAGAGGTTTATCGTATTAGCACAAGAATGATGTCAAATGAGATGTCATCAGTGATGTCATCAGTGATGTCATTTGAGATGTCATCAGTGATGTCATCAGTGATGTCACTGACCATGTCATGAATGATGTAATATGTGACATCATCAGCAGTGGATTGCGGGTGCGCGATATATAGTTAGTGCAACTAACTATATATGGAATTTCAATGGTTTTGTGTGAGTAAAATAAGGTTTTTTAAATGCTAATTCCTAACTATACATGGTCTATAACCTATGGTTTTTTCAGTGAATTTTCAAGGTTTTGTAAATGCTAATTCCTAACTATATATGGTCTATAACCTATGTTTTTTTCAGTGAATTTCAATGGTTTTTTAATAGCAAATATCATAAGCTGTCGAATGTCAAGTACGTGGTAAGTGAAAACATTTACGTGTTTATGCACACTGATCTGCTTTGAATGGTGCCCCCCCCTCATTTCTATTAGGAGTACTCTCTCTTTGCACATAGTGAAGGGTAGTTAACCCAGGCCTTTGCCCCCGTTGTAATACGTCGTGCCTGCTTCTCTCTCCATTTGATTGATTGTTATCCAAGTATTTACTGTTTTAGAATTGGTTCTCTTTGGTTCATTCTCTATTTACAAACAAACACAGAGTCGCAATACTCTGTTTAGTCTTTGCAGGTAACGAAAAATCGTGTAAAAAAAAAGAAAAGGAATCGAGCAAAATCAGTAGGCCACTAATGGGATCTCTTTTTGACCTCGCTAAAATAGAAACATTAGGAACAACCCCTCATGACAAATACAAAACTAGTGAAATGAACTGAACTCCACACAATGATGGCTGCAAAACAGCTCGGCTCCGCCACCCACCCCGCCCAAAATAACGATAAAGAGCGGCTGCCATGATTGGTTGCGGAATGGCCACGACGGAGCTATGAAATGGTGCTGCTCTCATGCTAACCCCAGCTTCAGTCTGAAACATCCAGAAACACTGTAGACTACCAATTCGATCAGTTCCGGTAGCGCCCCAATGTAACCCGGTAGAAAAGAACTAGCCCTCCCCTCTTTGACTAATGGTTCTTGTTGCCTGTCCCTTCTGTTGTCATTTAACAGAACTATTTAGCCTGCTGAAAGGGGTTGTGTTCCGACCGCTGGTTGGTGGAGACATTTTGACTATATTCTGGACCTGCGTTGTCGCGTAATGTGTCATATGACGCGCCGCGTTAGCGCATCCGGAAGTCATCCGGGGCGCGCAGCGCATAACGTAAGCATAACAAGTCATGTGACTTGTTAATAAAACTTTTCATTGGTTCATTTTACTTTTCTTATTCTAATGATGAAAGGCTTGGTCATATGACCTAAAAATTACGCTTTTTATTACTTCCGAACATTATTTTTTCTTAAATATATGTTATAATGTTCCAGGCTAATGTACTTTCCCGGAAAATTTACAACTGTCCTGCAAGTAAAATATATTCTTTTTTCGAGAAAAAGAGCGTTTCTTCGTCCCATGACGGAGCCGTTGAGCAAAAGAGGGTCGACCTGCTGTCTTAGTCGCCGATACGCCTGAATATGAGATTCTTATCGATCACTTTATGTTGCAGGAATAGAAAACACAACAGCCCTTGACCATTTATCTTTACTGCGTTCCTTCGTATTATACCTTTTACCCTTCATGTAATTGGTCTGCTTTATTTCACTTGCCTTTTAATGATTCTAAAACAGTGACTATTATTAAAAACTTTACCAATGTATATACTACTACCATGTTTTCTTTTAAAAACCTTTATTGTGAAAATTTCATTATACAAATACGAGCCTATAACCACGTGGGCCGGCCACGGAGCAAACTGTAATCGTATATGATGAGTAGACATTTACACTGTAGAGGAACGTAACGGGCGGGCCATTAGGTTGCAAGAACTAAGGTGTCTAACAGTTACGGAATCGGTGGACGTACATTTTATAATTAAAATACGACAGGGCCAGTTACAATAAAATTATCTAGATATACATTTGCGGGCAAGTACCATGGGTGACGTTAATTCGAACTTTCAATAGTACAGTAATCAATAACACATCAGAACTTAATATCAATAGGGATGTCGAAATATTCAATCAATTCTCGTCCCCGCCCGCCATGTGCTTCAAAACTGCATACGTATCTCGTGATTTCAAGGTTCTGCAACCAGTACACAACAAGGAGTTACGTGTCCCATTTATTCCGGCGCCATTTTGGGCGAGGACGGGCAGGTCCAGGATATAGTCAAAATGTCTCTACCAACCATCGACTATGATGATGTTCATATGCTGTATTTATTAGAGTAACACTCATCTGTCCACATGAAATTAATTTGGCACAATCTAAACATGTCATTTTAATCTTTCCAAAGTTCTTCTAAATATTTGAGACCGTTTCCCTTGCCTCTGATGCTGTCAGTGCCACTTCTTTGATGAATGTACTAGCAGGTCAGGGGTTCTCCTCCAAATCTCTCTTTTATGCAGCACTATAATTAATTGGTGCCACCTCTCCATATGACGATGCATGGTATAGTTACCATAACTATATTTTTTTTCGGTTCCTCTGGAGAGTTCATCGTGGCCGATGTAGCGTGTAACGTACCGGGCATTTACCTTTTTTTGCATGTACAGGAAAGGAAAAAAAAAACGAGCGTCCGAGTTCTAAGGTGTCCCAGGGCCATTTTAGTGGACCAGGCCCAAATCCAAAGAACAGGCCGCCATTTTGAGAGTCCTGTTGCAGCCGCCTGTCGCTGTAGCATCAAGAGCGGCCAAAACTCAGCTGAATGGCAACTGAAACGGTAAAGGGGCGCCCCACTACAGCAGACGAGCCTCCACCTAGGAAGGCCCGTTCACGCCACCCCCCCCCCCCCCTTCGGGCACCCCACGCCGTTATTCGGAGCAGTATTGTAGGATGGCCACACCAGTGCGGCAACTTGCTAGACATCACCTCGGTGGTAACCGAATCTCAGCGCCTTTTGGTGTCTTCTCTTCAGAAAATATTGTTGCGCTGCCTTTGGCCCCATTCGCACATCGGTCCGCTACTGACGCCATCTCACAGGCTAATGGGGCGCCCCACGCCGAGTTTCAGCATTGTAGGATGACCACACCAGTACAGCAACTTGCTAGACACCACCTCGGTGCCATCCGGATTTTGGCATCTCAACGCCTAGTGGTGTCTTCTATTCGGAAAATATTGTTGCGCTGCCTTTGGCCCCATTCGCACATCGGTCCACTACTGACACCATCTCACAGGCCAACAGGACGCCCCACGCCGACTTTTACCATTGTAGGATGGCCACACCAGTGCCACAACTTGATAGACACCACCTCGGTGCCATCCGGATCTTGGCATCTCAGCGCCTTGTGGTGTCTTTTATTCAGAAAACATTGTTGCGCTGCCTTTGGCCCCATTCGCACATCGGTCCGCTACTGACGCCATCTCACAGGCCAACGGGGCGCCCCACGCCGACTTTCAACATTGTAGGATGGCCACACCAGTGCACCTTACTAGACACCACCTCGGTGCCATCCGGATCTTGGCGCGTTGTGCTGCCTTCGGCCTATTCGCACATTGGTCCGCTACTGACGCCATCTCACAGGCTAATGGGGCGCCCCACGCCGAGTTTCAGCATTGTAGGATGACCACACCAGTACAGCAACTTGCTAGACATCACCTCGGTGCCATCCGGATCTCGGCGCCCCACTGCAGATGAAGTGCCTCTCAACTATGAAACCACCACGGTGACATCCGGATCTTGGCGCGTTGTGCTGCCTTCGGCCTATTCGCACATCGGTCCGCTACTGACGCCATCTCACAGGCTAATGGGGCGCCCCACGCCGAGTTTCAGCATTGTAGGATGACCACACCAGTACAGCAACTTGCTAGACATCACCTCGGTGCCATCCGGATCTTGGCATCTCAACGCCTAGTGGTATCTTCCATACAGAAAATATTGTTGCGCTGCCTTTGGCCCCATTCGCACATCGGTCCGCAACTGACACCATCTCACAGGCCAACAGGGCGCCCCACGCCGACTTTTACCATTGTAGGATGGCCACACCAGTACAGCAACTTGCTAGACATCACCTCGGTGCCATCCGGATCTTGGCATCTCAGCGCCTTGTGGTGTCAGTCAGAAAATATTGTTGCGCTGCCTTTGGCCCCATTCGCACATCAGTCCGCTACTGACACCATCTCACAGGCCAACAGGGTGCCCCACGCCGACTTTTACCATTGTAGGATGGCCACACCAGTGCCACAACTTGCTAGACACCACCTCGGTGCCATCCGGATCTTGGCATCTCAGCGCCTTGTGGTGTCTTCTATTCCGAAAATATTGTTGCGCTGCCTTTGGCCCCATTCGCACATCGGTCCGCTACTGACGCCATCTCACAGGCCAACGGGGCGCCCCACGCCGACTTTCAACATTGTAGGATGGCCACACCAGTGCGGCAACTTACTAGACACCACCTCGGTGCCATCCGGATCTTGGCACGTTGTGCTGCCTTCGGCTATTCGCACATCGGTCCGCTACTGGCGCAAACTCACAGGCCAACGGGGCGCCCCACGCCGACTTTCAGCATTGTAGGATGGCCACACCAGTGCTGCAACTTGATGGACACCACCTCCGTGCCATCCGGATCTTGGCGCGTTGTGTTGCCTTCGGCCTATTCGCACATCGGTCCGCTACTGACGCCGCCTCACGTGCCAACGTATTTTCTCCGCATTTTATACCCTATGCCGCATAACAGGTCATGTGACTTGTTTATAAAACTTTTCATTGGTTCATTTTACTTTTGGTTTCCTAATGATGGAAGGCTTGATCATATGACCTAAAAACAACACTTTTCATTGGATGAAAACTTTTTTTTTTTCCCAAACGATGAAAGCCCCACCTTGTTTCTGGATGTTTCAGACTGAAGCTGGCGTCAGCATGAGAGCACCACCATCTCGTAGCTCCGTCGTGGTCATTCCGCGAGCAATCATGGCAGCCTCTCCCCACCAGAAGCCTACAGGAGTCGGGGGCCCCCAAAACTTTTGATGAATCCTCAAGGCGGAGGGGACGCTTTCGAGAATGGGGTCCAAGACCTAGCAGACAAGCGTCCGATTTCCAAGGTGTCCCAGGGCCATTTCAGTGGACCAGGCCCAAAAAGGAAACAGCCTGCCGCCATTTTGAGAGTCCTGTGACAGCCGCCTATCGCTACACCGCAAGAGTGGGCGCAACTCAGCTGAATTGCGGCTTTTGACACAGTGGACCAAAAACGGACAGAATGGCAACTGAAACGGTAAAGGGGTGCCCCACTACAACAGATGAGACTCCACCTGGAGAGGCCCGTTCACGCCGCCTCCCCCGGGGCGCCCCACGCCGTTATTCGGAGCAGCATTGTAGGATACCAAAACCAGTGCGGCAACTTACTGGACATCACCTTGGTGCCATCGTTCTGCTGCCTTGGAACTATTCGCACAACAGTTTGCTACTGATGACCCACCCCCCCGCCAGAAATCTGGACGTTGTGCTGCGTTGGGACTATTCGCACAGCCGACTGCTACTTCGTTGTTTTTCCCTAAAAATGTTTATATGTTATTACTGTTTTTGTTTTCTTGTATATATTGATAAGTTATTAAAGTTTTATAATCTTACTACTTTGTCGGAGTGCTATATATTTTTAATGTGACACATAATTGTAAAAACTTTGATGTACAAAGAGTCATCCCTGGAATCTTCCGCTTCAGGCTCGGTCCCCTCCCCAATCACAATACAGGATGGTTTTCAGATAATAGGAACGCGTCTGCTGTGACGGATCTCATCGAGTGTGGGCCTTGATCTACTATAACTCCTTTGAAGAGGGGTGATTCTTTACAGCTGGGGCCATAAACTACATCTGCAGGGCTAGCTGATACCCTAGGACCGGCCTGGACAATCGGACACAGAGGAAAAGGAGTGTCAGAGGGTGCGGTAGTGAATAGGGCGAAAGGGAGGTGTCGGGCGGGCACAGGGTGTGATTCTCAGGGAAGAGCAGCGCAGATGGAGGGAGATTTATTACCCATGCATAAGACAGAGAGCGGGGGTGACCACTGCCTGGGGGAGATGCTTGCGAGGGTGGGGAGCCATGCTAAGGATCGACAGCGTGCACAGAGTGGGTCTGGTCAAGGCATCTAAAATGACTGCCGTGCACGACAAAAGTGTGGCATTTGAAAAAAGACAAGATGGCGCAGACAATGTTTTTCAACACTTCCTGATTTCCTTCGAATCGAACGTTAACAGACGTTGGGGCATATTACCAAAGTTAAGCGATATTTATCCCTAACGATGCTTAGCAACGATTTTTTTACCGCTAAGCATCGTCAGAAATTATCGCAGATAAACCTTGCTATTATCAAGGTTTATCGCAAATACGATAAAAAACGACCGCAATGCATTAATATCGCTGAAAACTCAGCGATATTCATGCATTACCGAGCTAATGCTCTTAGCCATGTTATCCACCTCCCATTGGATAACATGGCTAAGAACTGCTCAGGGCAGGTGCTAGCTTTTGGAGATATTCGCGCTTATCGCGAATATTTCCAAAAGTTGATAATAGGAGATAGCGATGTTAGCGACTGTTTCCAGTCGCTAACATCTTGGCATGCCCACTTTGCATGTCATTAGTGATAAATATCACTCACATGCAAAGTGGGGCCCAAGATGGTCGCTATCTCCTACTAGCCGTCGCTAACTGGTGTTAGCAACAGCTAGGTAATACAGATATAATTTTATCTCCGCGAAGCGGAGCGCTGTTACAGATATATATCTTGTTTTTGAACGTTAATTTCTCAAAATCCACTGAAGCACATATATTGAGACCTAGCAAAGGCACATCGAGCTACCAGTCCCTACAATTTTGCCAAGTTTCGTGCAAATCCATTCAGCCGTTCGATTATTATTATTATATATTTTTTTGCCCCGCGGGGCCCTTTTAAAACCTCCACATCAAACCTAAGAGGTCAAGGAGGATCTACTATGCCCCCTTATGGTCATTTGCCCCTTCGCTTTGGCCTCCTCTTGTCTCTCGATCCTACCGAGAGCCAAGATGGCGGCCGCTACGGACTGTTTGCAATGTTTACAGACGCCGGAGAACCAATCAGCTTCGCAAACCTCCGTTACGCGAAGCGGAGCGCTGTTACAGATATATATCTTTTTTTGAACGTTAATTTCTCAAAATCCACTGGAGCACATATATTGAGACCTAGCAAAGGCACATCGGGCTACCAGTCCCTAATATTTTACCAAGTTTCGTGCAAATCCATTCAGCCGTTCGATTATTATTATTATTTTTTTTTTTTGCCCCGCGGGGCCCTTTTAAAACCTCCACATCAAACCTAGGGGGTCAGCGAGGATCTACTATGCCCCCTTATGGTCATTTGCCCCTTCGCTTTGGCCTCCTCTTGTCTCTCGATCCTACCGAGAGACAAGATGGCGGCCGCTACGGACTGTTTGGAATGTTCACAGACGCCGGAGAACCAAT
The DNA here is from genome assembly GCF_964261635.1 of Lissotriton helveticus. Taxonomy (NCBI): domain Eukaryota; kingdom Metazoa; phylum Chordata; class Amphibia; order Caudata; family Salamandridae; genus Lissotriton; species Lissotriton helveticus. Next base: position 406,977,989 of record NC_136070.1, read on the forward strand.
CAGCTTCGCTTCACAAAGCTCCGTACCGCGAAAAGTCCGCGAACCGGAGCGCTGCCCGGTCCGCTGTTACAGATATATATCTTTTTTTGAACGTTAATTTCTCAAAATACTCTGGAGCACATATATTGAGACCTAGCAAAGGCACATCGGGCTACCAGTCCCTACAATTTTGCCAAGTTTCGTGCAAATCCATTCAGCCGTTCGGGCTAAAAGTGAGGCCAACCGCCCTATGGAAAACTCAATGTTAAAAACACGTTTTGGGACCCCCCTTTTTTCTCGGCCCCCCCTTGACGAACCCCCCCCAAATTTTCAAGGGCTGCTCAGAAACAAAATGTGCCATTTTCCTGAAAATTTCAGCCAATTCCGTCCACAAACGCCAAAGTTATTAGACATAGAATTTTCAAAAATCCCATAGAGAAAAAATCCTAACTATATATACCTACTGGCGACCGCCAGTAGGTAATATATATATATATATATATATATATTAAACGAAACCTTCCTCCAAAATTGAATGAAGCAGGAGCCCAGAGGGGACTAGAAAAACGGGCTTTATTAACAATTAGGCAGTCCCAGTGGCGGTAGATGCATTTCGCCGTCGTATACATATATATATATATATATTACCTACTGGTAGGTAGTTATAGTTAGGACCTAGTTTCCATAGGAAATCCGCAACATTCGATTGAGAATAACTTTGGCGCCGGTGGACGAATTTTTGCAAATTTCTCAAAGAAGATGGCCCGCTCCGCTCTGCTCCTTCCCTGAAAGTTTGGGGTGGAGTCGTCAAGCGGGGGCCGAGATAAAAGGGGGGTCCCAAAACGTGTTTTCTCCATGTTAATTTCCATAGGGCGGTTGGACTCACTTTTAGCCCGAACGGCTGAATGGATTCCCACCAAACTTGGCAAAATTGTAGGGACTGGTAGCCCGATGTGCCTTTGCTATGTCTTAAGATATGTGCTCCAGTGGATTTTGAGTAATTTAGGTTAAAAAAAATATATATCGGTAAGCGCGCCCCGGTAAGCGCACCGGGGCGCGTACCAGCGCGCAACGCGAGTTCGCGAGCGGAAAGCTGATTGGCTCTCATGTGTCTGTCAACATTCCAAACAGTCCGGAGCGGCCACCATCTTGTGTCTCGGTAGGATGGAGACACAAGAGGTGGCAAAAACAAAGGGGGAAATGACCAAAAGGGGGCAGGGTAGACCCCCCACTGACTCCCTAGAATTTCGCGGGGTGAGCGCCCGGTACGCGCACCGGGGAGCGTACCATGGGGAAAACCAAGTGAAACAGTAAAATATTAATATAAAGTGCTTAGAGGTAGGGTAGCTCTGAATAGAGTTGTTGTGTTGTGTGGGTGATTTAAGTACCAACATGTAGGTACCAATGCAGAGTCTTAAATTCAATGTACACCGTCTTTTCTGTAGATATCTTGCATGTTGTTACAGAAGTTATTGTGGTATATGGAATCCATACCATAGTCTGTCAGGAAAGCAGAAACAGATCCTTTAAGCACTCCCTGAGAAGGCCTAGGGGATCATGGGTAGTCTACCCTGCTCCCTTATGATGTTTTAAAATTGCACAGTATACTGTAAGTCTCACTTTATATTATAATCATTTTGGTACTACTTCATGAATTACATATAAAAATGAATAATGTCTCAAACTATTTTTAATTATTATATAAAAATGTATTGTTTAGAATTTTCATTGTTTAATAAAACTTCCAGCATCAGATGATCTGGAATCTCCTCAAAATTGCATGATTCAATATTTTGTAAACAGTCAATAAATTGTTGGTCCAGAGACTCATCCATAAAGTCCTCGTCAACAAAATCTTCTTGAATAATCTCCTCATCGGTAATTTCGAAAGAAATATTGATGTTTTCTTGTTTACCTTCCATTTTCTTGCTGTAAATTGCATAAAAAATAACTATATCAGTAGAGTTAGGGCACTGTTGGGTTTAAGTTCAGAGAGGTACTTCTGAGTTTTTAACAGTGAAGTTATCTTTGGGCAGTGTATGGTATCAGGCAGGAAGTAGAAATATAAAAAAGTGTATGTGATGAAGCCTAAGTAAATTCATAGTTATACCAGAGAAGCCTAACTCAATCCATAACTATAACAAAGAAGCCTATCTCAATCTATAACTATAACAAAGGGACAGTAAATAACTAACAGAAAACGTTTTTCTAAATTAACTTAAAGTGCACAACATAGTTCCCCTTACAAATTAACAACTTACCTTTCAGAAAGCAGTTGAAGTTTTCTGTGAAAATTCTTTAGAAATGTACCTCAGGTAATACTAGTCAAAATGGCCGTGTTTCCCTCTCATTTTTCATATATATTCATGTACATAACCAATCAAATGTCAGCACATAAAAATACAAAACGAAAGTAACATTTTAATTGGTTGTAAATTCTAATACTTTCATATGTGTTTTTGTCATGTCATTTACCTCAGGATATTTAGACAGGGCTACATCCCAAATGGCTCAATGGAATTCTACCAAATTTGGGAAAATGGTAGGGACTGGTATGTAGTAGGGCCTATTCTATATTTGGTGAAAGTCTCTGCAGTGGTTTTTATGTAAATTAACTTCCAAAATGTTTTGGGGAGCGCTTACCGGTGCGCGCCCCGGTACGCGCACCGGCAGCGCTACGGGAGTCCTCCATCTTGTGTTTCGGAAGAATTGAGACACACGATGGAGGATAAACAACGTTGGGAATGGGTAAAAGGGGGCACGGTAGACACTCAATGACCCCCTAGGTTTTCTGAGGGGGGCTTAGGAGGCCCATATAGGCCAACATTTTTATTTTTTTTATTTTCGCGGGGTGAGCGCCCGGTACGTGCACCGGGAAGCGTACCGGGGAGCGCACCAGAAAGCGTACAGGGGAGCTTACTTTGGTGAAAAACAGTGAAAAAAGTTAGAGTAAAGTAATCATTTTGAGTGATCAGAGGCAGGGTAGCCCTGAAAAGAGCTTTTGGGTTTTGTGGCTGATTTAGGTACCTACAAATAGGTTCCAATGCACAGTCTTAAATTTAGGAGGAATATTCTATTCCCCTCATCTGAGAAGTGCACACCATCTCCTCTGTAGATATCTTGCATGTTGTAACGCAAGTTATTGTTGTATATTGAACCCAATCCATTGTCTCTCATGTAAGCAGAAACAGATTTATTCACATGTTTCCGTGCTTTCTCAAATTGTGGACAAAATTGGTTGGACCACTTCCATTTCTGTCTTTGGCATATATTGGAATATACCAAGGCAGTTTGTGGAAAAAGTGTCATCAATTGCCCAAAGGTGTCCTTTAAAAGCATTTCCAAACCTACCCCAGTCAAAGTGCCTAGGTCATTTCCACCACAGTGCAAAATTATGTGGTCAGGGTGTGGCAGATGGTAAAAAGTTTTCACCAATGGTATCAATTGATGACATCTCAATCCTCTTTGGCCAATCCACTTGATGTCTACATTTGGTAAATCAAGGTTGTGAAAATTTCTGATAGCTGCATACCTTTGAGCCCAGTGGATGTAGCTATGTCCAATAATCCAGACAGAATACATGGTGAGAGGAGGTTCTGGTGCAGTCAGATGAAGTGTGGGAATGAAATGGCAGTTGGAACAGTAGGAGTTTGTAAAAAAAAAAACTGTGGAGTTTCAGTGCTCCTGAATCACAAGCAATGATTGGTGGATTCAGATAGTTGAAAACTGAAAGTTAGGGGGCATGGTTCTGTTCTGTGAAAGAAGTAATTTGTATGGTTAAGAAAAAGTCATTTAAAGAAACATTGCACCGGATAAGCTGGTGTATTGAGAGGTCAAACATCCTTGCCGAGTTCATTTGCAACATTGTAGAATAAACTTTTAACCCTGAGAGCTCAGTGAGGAGGGAGTTGCTATGGTAACAGGTAGAAAGGGCTGAGGGGGTGAAGGGTGTTGGTTTGAAAATAGAGAGAGAAGAGTTTTAATTGGTTAACATGAGGGATATGTGTGTAGAATTAGAGGTTTTCTGTGCCATTCATGGTTGCAGTGTCTGGAGTGCATACCTTTTGCACTGCTAAAGAAATATTGGTGTGTGCGTCTGACACTGTTCTCAATCTCCCAAAGCATTTGTAAAGGTGAGTAATGATTCATTTAATATAGATAGAGACTTGTATACTCTATGGAGAAGATTTGGAAGCAAAATGTGTTTTTTTAATGTTGCTTTGTGTCATGTTTTTTGATAATGCTTGGTAAAAAGTTTTTGCTGCATAGAGGAAATGTATTTTGTAAAATTGTGAAGTTTCAGTAGTGACATGGAATGCTTGTACATAGGACCGGTGCTGTGTTTCTTAAATGTGATGTGAAAAACGATTTTGGGGAAAATGAATGGAGTTTACATTTTTGAGAAGGAATAAATAGTGTCTACATGATTAAAGAAATATATTTGAAGCTTTCACAATGATGTCACCTGTGTTATCTCAGATTAGGAAGCACATTGAGCTTCTTTCTTGTTGGTTTGTGTCATGTTTTTTGATAATGCTTGGTATGAACATTTGCAAGATAGAGGATTTGTATTTTGTGAAATAGTGAGGTTTCAGTAGTGAAATTGAATGCTTGTACATAGGACCTGCGCTCTGTTTCTAAAATGTTATTTAAAAAACGATTTTGGGGCAAATCAATGGCTTTTATATTTTTGAGAAGGAATAAATAGTGTGTGCATGATTAAATAAATATATTTGAACCTTTCACAATCATGTCATCTGTCTTACCTCAGATTAGGAAGCAGATTGAGCTTCTTTCTTGTTGGTTTGTGTCATGTTTTTTGATAATGCTTGGTATCAACATTTGCAAGATAGAGGAATTGTATTTTGTGAAATAGTAAGGTTTCAGTAGTGAAATTGAATGCTAGTACATAGGTCCTGCGGTCTGCTTCTAAAATGTTATTTAAAAAACGATTTTGGGGCAAATCAATGGCTTTTACATTTTTGAGAAGGAATAAATAGGGGTCGATTCCGATCCGGTAAAATCCCCGTCCGTACGAATCGTATCCGGAGCCGTTTCCGTACGACTCGTACGGACGCCGTACGACCGGACGATTCCGATCCCGATCGGCCGACCTGGACGCGATTCGTGCGGTACACGTCGATTCGTACGGAAAAGCGCACGATCACCTACACTTTGTACTGCACGTACCCCCCATGATCGCAGGGGTACGCGCCGTACCCCTGCGATCATGCGGGGTACGTGCCGTACACCCAGCGTACATGGGGTACGTGCCGTACACCCACCGTACATGGGGTACGATGCGTACCCCATGTACGCTGGGTGTACGGCACGTACCCCGCATGATCGCAGGGGTACGCGCCGTACCCCTGCGATCATGGGGGGTACGTGCCATACCCGGGGGGGCGTTCCGTACCTGTTTCGGCGCAAACTGTGCGTTTACGACTGTTTTCAGCTCCCGTAGGAAAAGGGTCGTACGGTGCGTACCCGATACGAATCGTACTTGCTGGGTCGTAAAAACTAGCCGCGATGTCGCGTACAGCGGGTTCCGAGTGAGATTCGTACGGAGATTTGAGTCGTACGGAGTCCTGTATGACTCGTACGGAGTTCGGCACCTAGTACGGATCGTACTTCATCGTACGTACGGGACGTCTACGGATACGATTCGTACGGGGAAAAAACACCCCGTACGACGATTCGGAGCGCATTTTACCGGATCGGAATCGACACCATAGTGTCTGCATGACTAAATAAATATATTAGAACCTTTCACAATCATATCACCTGTGTTACCTCAGATTAGGAAGCAGATTGAGCTTCTTTCTTGTTGGTTTGTGTCATGTTTTTTGATAAAGCTTGGTATGAACATTTGCAAGATAGAGGAATTGTATTTTGTAAAATAGTAATGTTTCACTAGTGAAAATGAATGCTTGTACATAGGATCTGCGCACTGTTTCTTAAATGTTATTTAAAAAACGATTGTGGGGCAAATGAATGGCTTTTAAATTTTTTAGAAGGAAAAAATAGTGTCTGCATGATTAAATAAATAGATTTGAAGCTTTCACAATGATGTCACCTGTGTTACCTCAAATTAGTAAGCAGATTGAACTTTTTTCTTGTTGAGTTGTGTCATGGTTTTCGATAATGCTTGGTAGCAATGTTTGCAAGATAGAGGAATTGTATATTATAAAATAGTAATGTTTCACTAGTGAAATGGAATGCTTGTACATAGGATCTGCGCACTGTTTCTTAAATGTTACTTAAAAAACGATTTTGGGGCAAATGAATGGCTTTTACATTTTTGAGAAGGAATAAATAGTGTCTGCATGATTAAATAAATATATTTGAAGCTTTCACAATGATGTCACCTGTGTTACCTCAGATTAGGAAGCAGATTGAGCTTCTTTCTTGTTGGTTTGTGTAATGTTTTTAATGCTTGATAACAACATTTGCAAGGTAGAGGAATTGTATTTTGCAGAATAGTAATGTTTCACTAGTGAAATGGAATGCTTGTACATAGGACGAGCGCTCTGTTTCTTAAATGTTATTGGAAAAATGATTTTGGGGCAAATGAATAGCTTTTACATTTTTGAGAAGGAATATATAGTGTCTGCAAGATTAAATAGATATATTTGAACCATTCACAATCATGTCACCTGTGTTTCCTCAGATTAGGAAGTAGATTGTGCAGATGAGGTAAGGCATGTCCAGGGGTGCAGAGGAGGTGAGGCCTGTATCCAAGAGTGCAGTGGAGAGAACTCACCTCCTCTGACACTTGGACAAGCCTCACCTTCTCCGTGCCCCCTGGACAGGCCTCAATCTATTGGGTATAATAGATGGTAACAGGGTGCAGATGAGGTGAGGCCTGTCCAGGGGTGTAGATGAGGTAAGGCCTGTCCAGGGGTGCAGATGAGGTGAGGCCTGTTTAGGGTTGCAGATGAGGTGAGGCTTGTCCACGGGTGCAGAGGAGAAGAGGTCTGTGTTCAAGAGTGTAGTGGGAGAGAGGCCTGTCCAGGGTTGCAAAGGAGATGAGGCCTGTGTCTAAGAGTGCAGTGGGGGAGAGGCTTCATGAAGTCCATTCCACTGCCCTCTTAGACACAGGCCTCAACACCTCTGCTCCCCAGGACAGGCCTGACCTCATCTGTACTCCTGGTCAGGTCTCACCTCATCTGTATCCTGTTACTATCTTTTTTACCCAATATATTGAGGCCTGTCCAGGGGGCATGGAGGAGGTGAGGCTTGTATAGGGGTCAGAGGAGGTGAGTCCTGTCCACAGCACTCTTGGATACAAGACTTACCTCCTCTGCACCCCTGGACAGGCCTGACCTCATCTGCACAATCTGCTTACTAATCGAATGCTTGTACATAGGACGAGCGCTCTGTTTCTTGAATGTTATTGGAAAAACTATTTTGGGGCAAATGAATAGCTTTTACATTTTTGAGAAGGAATAAATAGTGTCTGCAAGATTAAATAGATATATTTGAACCTTTCACAATCATGTCACCTCTGTTTCTTCAGATTAGGAAGTAGATTATGCAGATGAGGTGAGGCATGTCCAGGGGTGCAGAGGAGGTGAGGCCTGTATCCAAGAGTGCAGTGGAGAGGACTCACCTCCTCTGACACTTGAACAACTCTCACCTCCTCCGTGCCCCCTGGACAGGCCTCAATCTATTGGGTATAATAGATGGTAACAGGGTGCAGATGAGGTGAGGCCTGTCTAGGTGTGTAGATGAGGTGAGGCCTGTGCAGGGGTGCAGATGAGGTGAGGCCTGGACCGGCCTTACCTCATCTGCACAATCTGTTTACTAATCTGAGGAAACACAGGTGACATGGTTGTGAAATGTACTAATATATTTTTTAATCATGCAGAAACTATCTAATCCTTGTCAATAATGTAAAACCAATTCATGTGCCCGAATTTTTTTTTTAAATAACATTTACAAAACAGAGCACAAGTCATATGTATAAGCATTTCATTACACTACTGAAACCTTATTCATTTAGAAAATACAATTCCTTTATGCACCAAAATTTCTTTACCAAGCATTATCAACAATGTATTAGTCTCTATTATATTCTCTTTCTGACTTACTCTATTTTTCCACCTGTCCCCTTCTAACACTATCTCTCTGACTTATTCTTTTTTACATCCTGACTCTGTGTTACACTCTCTTACACTCTCTCTTTGACTTACTTTCCCTTACACCCTGTCTCTAATTTATTCCCTCTCTCTCTTTTTTTACAGCAATTTGTAAGTCATACTTTCTCTTACATCTTCTTACTGATTTACTCCGTCTTACAACCTTTCTCTTTGTAACATTCTCTCCCAGACTTACTCCCTATTACACCTTTTGTCTGTTTTACACCCTTTCTCCCTCTTTCTAACTTTGTTATTCTCTTCCTCTCTTCCTATTACACCCTCTGTCTGACTTACTCCTTGTTACATCCTCTCTCTGATTTACTTTCTCTTACACCCTCTCTCAAACTTACTCTCTCTCTCTCCCTTTTACAGCCTCTCTCTGTTTTAGTTTCTTTTACATCCTCTCCCCTTCTAACACTCTATCTCTGTCTTACATCCTCTTACACCCTTTCCCTGTCTTCCACCCTGTTACAACCTTTTTCTGACTTACTCCCTTTCTCACTTTCTTTGACTTACTCCCTCTCCCTATTACATCTTTTCTCTGTCTTACAACATATTATACACTCTCTCTGTCTTACTCCTTCTCTATGTTTTACTCCCTCTACCTGTTTCTTTGTCTGACTCTCTCTGTGTATTTGTGTTACTCCCTCTAGCTCTTTTTCTCTGTCTTACTCATAGTTGCTGTGGTATAAACTTAGATATGTTGTAAACTAGTGTTTATATTGTTTGGTAATAGTGGTCTATAATGTGTTATTTTTTTTGTTTACCACAGATTGAAATCAAGATTTCAATAGTAAGGAAATATGCCCTCAAGTCAGAGGAGGAAAGATGCTAATACTTCAAAAAACAGCAAAAAAGCTCCTGGTAAGACAACTGAGTCTTTTTTTCAGAACATAGGTAGATCAAAAAAAATTTTAATGGAAATGTTAACATACAGAAGGAGAGAGCAAATTTGAAAAAGAAGGAGAGACCCCCAAAAATATTAATACTGGAGCAGGAGAGAACAGTATGTATAGGAATAGAAGGCAAAACCAATTTAGGGACATTCATAGACGAATGTTTCGCAATAGGGTAGTTTTAAATTTGTTAAAAAATATTAAGAAAGGTAAACAGAGAGCAGCTTATTACAAGAAAAAGAAAAGTGTAGAGAAGATTGTTGATAAGGCTTTTGAAGTTAAGAAAAAATTATTTATTTTAGTAATCAATAGAATTAGGATACTTAACAAGGCAATTGATGTTTTCAAATCAAACAGTAGATGCAAAAGAATAATTAATCGGACTAATTTTTGTAACGTTTTTTCTGGAGAATGGATGCATAGTTCAAGTTGTGAGCCATTTTTTAATGAGGAGAGTTATTTCCAGGAGAATGTTTTGCTGCATGCAGTTTTTAGCAGTGGTCGAGCATATGAGGTGAAAGACGGTTGTCCGATTGAAAAAGAGAAACTTGTGTCTAGAGGAGGTGTTAGCTGATGAAGTTTTAGGGAGACGTACTAAGGGTCCTGTTTACACTTGGAAGTGAAGTAGTATTTGTAGTGTGCGACAGGATTCAATCGATTTACTTCGTAATTTCTTACGGACATATAGTAAGAAAAGTCTAAAACAGAAAATAAAGATGTTGCAAGACTTAGATCCTTGCAGAGTGAGAGAAAACACAGGTTTGCATGGGCATTCACTGGCTTGTCTTTCTAGAAAAGTATGTCAGAGTGTTTTTCATCATTTTAGGATGTTAGCAGTGCATCATACTAAAATGAGGAAATTAGTGAGAATGTTGTATTATGCAAAAAGTCCAGCACTTAAGCTTAAACAGTTAAACAGTGCTCTTTTGCATGGAACTGAATTAGATGTGAAAAACATTTGTGAAGAAATTGAGTTAAGTTACTTTGGTGAAAAGGAGGGCAGTGTAGAAATTGACACAGTAATGGAAGGTAATGTGGAAGACAATGTACAGATTTCAAGTACAGAAAAGTTTGACCAGGAAATTTCCAAGTTTAAGGTGAATTCAAGTGAAAGGCCAAATTTTAGTTGTGTGTGTTGTCGACGAACTCATTATAAGCATCAGACTAGATTAGTTGATTTATATGTAAAAAGCGAAAAGGTAAATATTAATGAGTGGAAGGATTTTGCATCTTATTTGTTGGTAGAAAATTGTTTTGATTTGGGTTCCGATCAACGTATATGTAAATATTGTTATATAAATTAAATGAAAACAGAATGCCTGCTAGAGATGTTCATAATAATCTGGAGTTGGTAGACATTCCTTCTGAATTGATGGATTTAAATACCTATGAGTCTATTCTGATTCAATGTGTGCATCCTTTTCAGGCTATTGTTCGCATGAAGCCTAAGATAGGGAAATTGCCTCCTTCAGATTTACAGAGAGGATTAAAGGGAAGAGTTGTTTATTTGCCTCTAGATTTCATGAAAAATATTGATACAATTGGTGTAGAAAAAGTGGAAGAGGAACCTCTGGTTATTCTAGTTAATGGGGTCCCGACAAAGAGTAAGAAAATCTGGCAAGATTTAGTGGATGTTAGGAAGGTCAAAAAGGCAACGTTGTATTTGGTCAAAAACAATGAGTACTACAAACATGTATGTGTTGGAGCAGAGGAAACAGTTGCAGAAGAAGACAGTGATTGTTCAGCCGGCCAAATTGAAAAAGTTGATGTGTCTAGAAGTGAAGAAATATATGAACATTATACTGTTCATCCTTTGCATTCCAAAGAAGTAATGGGGAATGCAATTGACTTGTTTCCCAAATGAAAGCAGCAAAAGGAAGTCCCATTAGTGTATGGGAAGAAGGTTTGGAAGCTCGTTGTTTTCCACAGTTATATCCAACAGGTCAAGGTGGATGATATGATGATCAACCAGTTCAAATTCCAGCATCTGAATACCGGACTTTAAGATTATATGCTGAAGATCCAAGGTTTCGTTAATGCATTCCGTATTTGTTTCATCTACTGTATGAAAGTGACTTGTCTGGGCTTTCTTATGCAGTGAACCATATACTGAAAAGTGGACCACATCTGCAAAATGTTTCGGCGAGGGACTTCATGGAGAAAGTCAATCTGCAAGACAGTATTTTGGAATCTCAGCTAATCAATCTTATGGCATGTCAACGTGGTACAAACGAGTATTGGTTCCGTCGTCATGGAGAATTGAAATGTATGCTAAGAAACTTAGGAACTCCTACATGGTTCCTTACTCTTAGCTGTGCTGAGTATGCATGGGACGACTTACTTCAATTTCTACAAGAGGCAAACGCAAACATACAAAATATAGAATTCAAAACACCTGGAGAACTGTGTTCTTTGGATCCAGTGAATGTATGCAGATATTTCAACCGTAGATTTGAAGCTATGATGTCTTTTATTACCAACAAAGAAAATCCTCCCCTTGGAGAGGTTTTGGATTTCTTTTGGAGAAAGGAGTATCAAGCGAGAGGTGCTCCTCAGATACATATGTTGTTGTGGATTAAAGATGCACCCAAATTTGGAACAGATTCGGATGACACAGTGATGAGCTTCATTGAAGAGTATTCAACATGTGCTGTTCCGAAAACTACCGAAGAAAACAGTTTATGGCAACAAGTTTTACATTTTCAATCCCATCGTTGTGGAAAGTACTGTCGTCAACAATTCAGAAACAAGGACAAGTTCTACACAAAATGTCGTTTTGGGTTTCCACGACCAGCGATTTCTAAAGGAAGAGTAAATAATTTGATGTCTTCTCTGCGACATACTGTGACGAGGAAATCACAAAAAAACCATACAATTTAAAAAGAAACGAAGAGTCCAAGTACATCAACGACTACAACCCAGTGATTTTGTCCATGTGGAATGCTAACATGGATATTCAGTTTGTTGCTGACAACTCTATTGCTGTGGCTCGATATGTGACGTCTTACATCACAAAAAAAGAAAAGACAGAAGTGAAGGAAATGTGGGAGGACATTTCACATGAAAAAAGTATAAGTAAAAAATTATACAGTTTCAGTCTGAAGATGTTGTCGCATCGAGAAATTGGAGCATATGAATGTTCTGATCGGTTATCATCAGCAAGTCTCTATGCCAAATCTCGAACAATCATTTGGGCGAGTCTAGGTCTTGCTGCAACACGAAACCGAGTTTTGAAATCTGTACAAGAAATTGAGTATTTGGCGGAGAAAGAACCAGACAGTACAGATATTTTGAAGACAAACATGTTGGATACATACTATCCAAATAGAAGTAGTCATTTTGAGAACAGTTGTTTGTGTGAAGTTCTGCAAAACTATAGTTATATGAGGAACATCACAGAAGATATCAATAATGGAATATATGCTGTCATTGGGTGTGAAGGATGTCTAGTGAAGCAGAGAAAAGGCCATTTGATTAATCATCGAAAATTGAGTTGCGAATCTCCAGACAAAAGGGAATTTTACTATTTAGCTCTTTTGCAACTCTTTAAGCCATGGCGTACAGAAGAGGAACTACTTGGAGATTTTCTCTATTACGAAGATTCTTTTTGGATGCAACCAAGGATACAATAGAATGTCCTGTTTTTCCAAATTATCTGCAAATGTTGAACGAAGAAATAGAGCAAGAAGCCACAATTGCTGTAGAGATTGCTAGAGACAGTTCTCAAGACAGTCAGAGTTCTACTTCATTGAGTCAGGATGCACTAGGAGGACCAATTATCCAAAATGAAGCTGCCACTGCCATGGATGAGGTGGAAAGAGCTATGGAACAAGCTCAAGAGGATGTAGTTAACTTAGAAGATTTGGTGAAACAACTAAACGTTGAGCAGAAACAGATATATGACGAAGTCACAGAACAGGTTGAACATGGATTCAGTCATGAGAAAAAAGAGTGCTCATGTACATCATTTAAGCCTGTCCAACTGTAATTGAGTGGAGAAGTGGGAACTGGAAAAAGTTTTCTGATTAAAGCAATTGCAACTTATCTGCAGAAAAGGACTGAATCACCGCTGTCTTGTGTTGTTACCGCTCCAACTGGGCTGGCAGCACATAACATTAAAGGGATTACTTTACATCGTTTACTGATGCTACCAGTTGAGCATGATAATAAATTGCAATACCACAAGCTATCTGGAGATGCTTGTTCTGAAGTTTCCAGAGTCCTGAAGAAAATGAAACTTCTTATCATTGATGAAGCATGGTCTCAAATCTAATGCTTGCTTTTGTGCATTTGAGAATGCAAGAAATCCTTAGAACAGAGTATGATGTGTTATTTGGAGGGAAACACATTATTGTTTTTGGAGATCTTCTGCAGTTGACTCCAGTGAAAGGACAACCAGTGTCTAAAATGCTCACGCATGAAGATACCAGGAAGTGCCTAGGAAGCATTGGAAACGTTAATATATGGTTAAATTTCAAATATGCAGAACTACTTCAAAATATGCGACAGGCAAAGGATGAAGATTATTAAAATATTCTACAAGATGTAAGAATCGGAAAAGTAAGTGAGCATGGGAAAGAAGCATTACATGCACGATTAATTTCAAATTTGTATCCAAAGGAAAACATTCTTCCAGAGAATATTTTTAAGAAAATTACTGAAAACAGATCTGGGATATGTTTGATGCCAACTCTGCAAGAATGTTCCATCTTCAGCAACAAAATGTTAAAGTTAGAAAATAAAGAGATTGTGAAACTGGAAGCTATAGATAAAATAGAGCATATGGGAGCAACAATTATTTTATCAGAAAATTTAAAATCAAAATTGGATTCATTAGAGAAGAGTATATCTAAAACTGCTGGTTTTGAAAAGACTCTGAATGTGTGTTTAAATTGTCGTATCATTTTGAGAAGGAATTTAAATGTTGATAGAGGTCTGGTAAATGGATCAATGGGTCATGTTGTTGAATTTCTGAATTACAGAAATAGAGATGGAATTGAATTTTTAAAAATTAAATTTGATGGCATTGAGGAAGTACAACAAATCAGTCGTTGTTCTGCTAGATTTTTGCTTGTAAAAGACTTATATGTTCGCCGAAGACAGTTTCCTGTTTGTTTGGCATATGCGGTGACAATTCATAAATCTCAAGGTTTAAGTGTAGATAGTGCTTTGGTGAACATTGGAAGATCTGTGTTTAAAGAGGGTATGGCATATGTGGCATTATCACGAGTCAGAACTTTATCAGGATTGTACTTGGTTGAGAGTGATGAGACACAGATTTGTGCAGATCTACATTGTGTTAAAGAATACAATAGGTTAAGGAGAGAGTATGCTCCACATTTGCCTCAATATCCTCTTTTTGAAAAACGTGTGGTAGGCCGAAAAAGAAGAAAGGAGAATAATTGCAGTGAGGTAGTAGCAAAAAGACAAAAAGTAGATGAAACTGTAATTGTAAGCAGAAAGAAAAAGGATTCTGTTGAAGATGTTGTTGGATTTCAGTTTGAAAACAGTTCTGGTGTCAACTGCTATGCTAATGTAGTGGTTAATGTTGTTTTTTTTCTTCAAAATCTACAAGAACATATTGTTGAAAATCGGGATCAAACATTCTGCTGTTTATTGAATTCTGTGTTTGAGAAATGTAGCAGTGATAGAGCAAAAATAGAAAGTGTTTCAGAAATTCGAAATCTTTTAGACATATGTTCTGGTCAAAATCAATTTTCACAGAATATTCAGCAGGATTGTCAGGAATTTTTAATGTATATGTCTGGTGTATTGGAAGATGAAGGTGTAGATGTAGAAAATCTTTTTGGCCTTTCTTATCAATGGCAGCATGACTGTGACAATTGTAGTTTATCAAGTAGTACTAGAATAGACACTGAAAGATTTATATATTTGACTTTACCAGACTGCAAATCAGTGTCTTTTAATAATCTAGTTAAAGTAGCTGATCACAATATGGTGTGTACCCAATGTAAGTGTGCAATGCTGTCCACATTATTCATACAAACTTATGGTCAGTATGTCATTTTAATGTTCCAACGATGTAGACCTGATGGAACTAAATTGGCAACTTCTATTAAAAATTTCATGGCTTCTCAGTTATCAATTTCAGGAAGAACCTTTGCAACTGTAGCTATTATTTATCATGACAGTCCTTCAACAACATCAGGGCATTACACATGCTATTTAAAATGTCAAAAAGGGTGGCAGCTGTGTAATGATACTCATTTGACTTTCAAACAACGTTTGCCTTTTGACTTATAAAATTCATACCTAGTGTTTTTAGAACCAAAATTTAAGTAAAGGTAATTGGCCTATGAAGACGGGAGCAGTTAATAAAAGTTAGTTTGCTGTTTAAAATTATATTGTGAGTAAAAGTATGAATATTTAAACATTGTGAAAATGTTGTATGAGCTTTCCTTTCAGAATGTCGGGAAAACGGTAATTTCAGAGTTTGTTTTGAGTAATTTGAAAACATACTGATACATCTGACACTATTTAGCCTTAAGCAAAAGTGAAGGAATGAGCAAAGAGTCATGATTGAACACAAGGAGGAAATGAAACCATTGAAAAATATTTCAGATGTTCTTGGAGCTTTTTTTATAGAAAGTCGATGCAATGGAAGTTTTAGAGAACAGCAGAGTATTTTCCAACGAAAAGGATCTTCATGATATACTATTTGGCTTAAAAGAAAAGTAAGTGAATCAAATATTAGTGTACATATGTTAATTTTAAGTTTATATGTTTTTTTAAACACAATCTTTTAGATTGTGGTTTTTTTTTCCCGCTGTCATATGATGAGTAGTTTGAATTCACTGTTTTTAGTGAAATTCAATATATTCTGAGAACAGCAAAAATAAACTATCTAACATGTTGTACAAGTTATTCTATAGTTTGTATTGTGTAATTTAAATTGTATTCCCATTGTCTCACACTCACTTTCTTTTTTCCACCCTCTTTTAGCTCTCTTTACTCACTCAGACTGCCTTTCTCTCACTCTGTTTCACCCCCGTTCCTTTACTCCACTTCTTTCACAACCCCTCATTCCCATTTCAACTGTCTGCATCCCCTCTCTCCCTTGCACCACTTTTCAGCTTTCAGTCTCTCTGCTTTACTTCCCTTTTCCGTCTTTTCCTCTTTTGCTCTTTTAGTAATTCCTCTTTACTCACTCACCTCTTTTGTTGCACTCTGTCACTATAACTCACCCACTCTCCCTCACTTATCTTTCTTTGCTCCTTTCTTTTGTCCTCTTCTCTCTGTTTTACGTTCACTACCTCTATGTCCTCAGTCCCTCACTCTCCTTGTGTTATGCTCACTTGTGTTTATCTACCTTCTATCATTTCTCTTACAACAACTTCACTGCTCCTCTCTCATCGTTCTTCATCCCATTTCTTTTACTCTGGTTCCATTACTACCCCTCAATTCTTATTTTTCAGTGTCCTTCTCTTTACTTTCATCACCGAATCACATTCTCTCTGTTCCACTGCTTTAGTCCTCTTCTCCTCTCTTTCCTTCTTTGGCTCCCTTGTTCATTTTCCTTTCCTCACTCATTGTAATCCACTTCACTCAGTCCTTCCCTTAGTCCCTCTGTCTACTAACTTCCTCACTCCTTTTCCCTCAATCTTTCTATATTATCCTCACTCCCTTCATTCCTTCACTCTGTGACTCCCCCTCACTCACTCTTAGTCATCTTCCATTCCTCATTCTTGTAAATGCATCCTCAATCAGACTCCTTTCCCTCTCAGTCATTCCCTTTTTACTTACTCCTCTTTCGTGATTTAGTTTTGATAACTCACATTCTTTTAGTATCTTTCTTACCTTCAGTTCATTTCTCTCTTCTTCTCTTCCTCTCTGTCACTGAATGTATCTGCCTTACTCTTAGTAATTTTCTCTCTTTCTATTTCTTTTTCCCTCTTTTTGTCCTTCTACATTAGTTTATTTCCCTTTCTGTGTCCTTCACTCTTACTTTATTTCTTAGTACACTTTTATGATTTTTAACCTCTTGACCTGTCTCTTCTATTTTAAAATATATATTTTACTAATTATAACTTATTTTTTCTTCTCTCTTTCACAGATACAAAGTGTAGTACAAACATGTAATTAAATTTACATTAATTATATGGTAAGTGTGACTAAAAAAATGTAGTTTGTCATCATCCTTTGTTTTAACCTCACTACTGTTCTCTCATCCTACCTCACTCCTGTTTCCTTACTCTGCTTCCCTCACTTATTCTTATCCTCCATGTTTACTCCTCTTTCCCTAGCTCTCCTACCACATTCAACTTCTTTCAGTCCCCCTGCTTTACTTCCCTTACCCTCTGTTCCCTTTCTTCGCTCCCTCACTCATTCTCTTTCCCTTACTCAGTTACTCCACTCCTCTCACTCCTTCTCTCAGTCCGTCTGTCCTCACAATTCCTCACTCCCGTTCCCTCACTCAGTCTCTCTTACCCTCACTGTCTCTCTCCCCGCACTCTGTCACTACTCTTTCGTCATGCTCACTCCCTATAACTCAGCCACACTCCCTCACTTACCTTTCTTTGCTGCTTCACTCAGTGCCTTTCAGTCACTCCTTCCTTTACTCTCTCTCTCTCCTTTCTCTCTGTCACTCCCCATGTCTTACCCTTATTCACTTTTATCCACCCTCTCTCACCCCTCTTTACTTACAGTCACTGCTCTTTTCTAACCCTCCCTCACCGTTGTTCCTTTACTCCAGTTCCGTCACTACCCCTCTTTCCCCATCCTTTACTGTCCTTCCCTTTACTTTCAACACCCACTCACATTCTCCCAGTACCTCTGCTTTAGTCTTCTTCCTCTCTCTTCCCTTCTTTCGCTCACTTATTCATTTTCCTTTTCTCACTTACACCCTATTACACTTTCTCTCTGTCTTACTATCTAATACAAAGTCCCTCTGATTTGCTCCCTCTAGCTCTCTTTCTCTTAACATCACTCTCTCTGTGTCCTTCCCTCATGCTCACTCCTTTATTTTTTTTTTATTTTTTTTTTGGGTGCGCGCCCCGGTACGCGTACCGGTGCGCGTACCCTGGAGAGAAAAGAATGTCAGAGTTTTTTAAAAATTTAGTTTTTTTTATAAATTGGAGGTAGTTCTAAAAAGAACAGTTTTTTAAAATTCTTTTTGTTGTTTTAAATTTTTTTATTCTTTTTTTGAACATTTTTTTACTTTTTTTGGCTTTTATGAACAATTTTATATTTTTTTGGTATTTTTTATGGGGAGAAACAAAAAACAGGGAATTGTAAACGGCTCAACTGGAGCAAAAAAAAATCTGGAAAAATGTAAGGTGTCTTTGGGCACTTGTGGTTATCACCAGCATGGTTGATGAGTGTAATACTTTGCTCACCATAGGTAATTGTTTTTCCACAAAATATACAAACGATTTTTTATCCACCAAACTTGGTTTGGATGTTAGGGACACTCTCCCTTGTCTCTGGACCCGATGGAGTGGGTTCTTTGCTTGTTGAGGTTCTGGAAGATTGGGGAAGGTTTCTGGACAGTTCTCTCACCTCTGCCGCAGAATAGTTGTTAGGATGCCTGCGTTGCATGTGGCGAATCATGGTGTAATTACCAAAAGAATATTTTTTTGTAGGGTTCCCCCTGGAAAGTTCAGTGCCACAGATCAGACAAGTCACTTTTGCCGCATTGACTTTCTTGTGGCCTCTTGGGAATTTAAAAAACTCCCACACAATGTGCTCTCTTGGTTTATAAGGGGGATTGTCTTCAGGTAGGAAGTGATACAAAAGGGGATGATGGACCGAGCGTTTGAACAAATCAAACACTCAACCCCAGTCAACTGATCTGGGTTTAATCCATCACCATTCTTTAGTTCACTCAGCCACCCCAGTTCAGACATGGCTATATGCAAATCAGTCTGACCCTGTGCCTCATGGGAACAGTCCAGCCCGAACTGCCAAGCCATGTCTTCCCTGGACCGGAAACAAGCATCCTGGGACCGGTTTCGGATTCATAATCCTCATCAGCCAGGCTATCTTGAATCCAGTGGCCAAGTGAACAAGGGACTCACGTCTGAGCATACCCTGCCACGCTCAGGGCGAACAAAGCGATACAAAAGGGGATGATGGACGGAGCGTTTGAACAAATCAAACACTCACCCCCAGTCAACTGATCTGGGTTTAATCGATCACCATTCTTTAGTTCACTCAGCCACCCCAGTTCAGACATGGCTATATGCAAATCAGTCTGACCCTGTGCCTCATGGGAACAGTCCAACCCGAACTGCCAAGCCATGTCTTCCCTGGACCGGAAACAAGCATCCTGGGACCGGTTTCGGATTCATAATCCTCATCAGCCAGGCTATCTTGAATCCAGTGGCCAAGTGAACAAGGGACTCACGTCTGAGCATACCCTGCCACACTTAGGGCGAACAAAGCGATACAAAAGGGGATGATGGACGGAGCGTTTGAACAAATCAAACACTCACCCCCAGTCAACTGATCTGGGCTTAATCGATCACCATTCTTTAGTTCACTCAGCCACCCCAGTTCAGACATGGCTATATGCAAATCAGTCTGACCCTGTGCCTCATGGGAACAGTCCAGCCCGAACTGCCAAGCCATGTCTTCCCTGGACCGGAAACAAGCATCCTGGGACCGGTTTCGGATTCATAATCCTCATCAGCCAGGCTATCTTGAATCCAGTGGCCAAGTGAACAAGGGATTCACGTCTGAGCATACCCTGCCACACTTAGGGCGAACAAAGCGATACAAAAGGGGATGATGGACGGAGCGTTTGAACAAATCAAACACTCACCCCCAGTCAACTGATCTAGGTTTAATCCATCACCATTCTTTAGTTCACTCAGCCACCCCAGTTCAGACATGGCTATATGCAAATCCATCATCCCCTTTTGTATCACTTTGTTCGCCCTAAGTGTGGCAGGGTATACTCAGACGTGAGTCCCTTGTTCACTTGGCCACTGGATTCAAGATAGCCTGGCTGATGAGGATTATGAATCCGAAACCGGTCCCAGGATGCTTGTTTCCGGTCCAGGGATGACATGGCTTGGCAGTTCGGGCTGGACTGTTCCCATAAGGCACAGGGTCAGACTGATTTGCATATAGCCATGTCTGAACTGGGGTGGCTGAGTGAACTAAAGAATGGTGATGGATTAAACCCAGATCGGTTGACTGGGGGTGAGTGTTTGATTTGTTCAAACGCTCCGTCCATCATCCCCTTTTGTATCGCTTTGTTCGCCCTAAGTGTGGCAGGGTATACTCAGACATGAGTCCCTGGTTCACTTGGCCACTGGATTCAAGATAGCCTGGCTGATGAGGATTATGAATCCGAAACCGGTCCCAGGACGCTTGTTTCCGGTCCAGGGATGACATGGCTTGGCAGTTCGGGCTGGACTGTTCCCATAAGGCACAGGGTCAGACTAATTTGCATATAGGCATGTCTGAACTGGGGTGGCTGAGTGAACTAAAGAATGGTGATGGATTAAACCCAGATCGGTTGACTGGGGGTGAGTGTTTGATTTGTTCAAACGCTCCGTCCATCATCCCCTTTTGTATCGCTTTGTTCGCCCTAAGTGTGGCAGGGTATACTCAGACGTGAGTCCCTTGATCACTTGGCCACTGGATTCAAGATAGCCTGGCTGATGAGGATTATGAATCCGAAACCGGTCCCAGGATGCTTGTTTCCGGTCCAGGGATGACATGGCTTGGCAGTTCGGGCTGGACTGTTCCCATAAGGCACAGGGTCAGACAGATTTGCATATAGCCATGTCTGAACTGGGGTGGCTGAGTGAACTAAAGAATGGTGATGGATTAAACCCAGATCGGTTGACTGGGGGTGAGTGTTTGATTTGTTCAAACGCTCTGTCCATCATCCCCTTTTGTATCGCTTTGTTCGCCCTAAGTGTGGCAGGGTATACTCAGACGTGAGTCCCTTGTTCACTTGGCCACTGGATTCAAGATAGCCTGGCTGATGAGGATTATGAATCCGAAACCGGTCCCAGGACGCTTGTTTCCGGTCCAGGGATGACATGGCTTGGCAGTTCGGGCTGGACTGTTCCCATATGGCACAGGGTCAGACTGATTTGCATATAGCCATGTCTGAACTGGGGTGGCTGAGTGAACTAAAGAATGGTGATGGATTGAACCCAGATCGGGTGACTGGGGGTGAGTGTTTGATTTGTTCAAACGCTCCGTCCATCATCCCCTTTTGTATCGCTTTGTTCGCCCTAAGTGTGGCAGGGTATACTCAGACGTGAGTCCCTTGTTCACTTGGCCACTGGATTCAAGATAGCCTGGCTGATTAGGATTATGAATCCAAAACCGGTCCCAGGATGCTTGTTTCCGGTCCAGGGATGACATGGCTTGGCAGTTCAGGCTGGACTGTTCCCATAAGGCACAGGGTCAGACTGATTTGCATATAGCCATGTCTGAACTGGGGTGGCTGAGTGAACTAAAGAATGGGGATGGATTAAACCCAGATCGGTTGACTGGGGGTGAGTGTTTGATTTGTTCAAACGCTCCGTCCATCATCCCCTTCTGTATCGCTTTGTTCGCCCTAAGTGTGGCAGGGTATACTCAGACGTGAGTCCCTTGTTCACTTGGCCACTGGATTCAAGATAGCCTGGCTGATGAGGATTATGAATCCGAAACCGGTCCCAGGATGCTTGTTTCCGGTCCAGGGATGACATGGCTTGGCAGTTCGGGCTGGACTGTTCCCATAAGGCACAGGGTCAGACTGATTTGCATATAGCCATGTCTGAACTGGGGTGGCTGAGTGAACTAAAGAATGGTGATGGATTAAACCCAGATCGGTTGACTGGGGGTGAGTGTTTGATTTGTTCAAACGCTCCGTCCATCATCCCCTTTTGTATCGCTTTGTTCACCCTAAGTGTGGCAGGGTATACTCAGACGTGAGTCCCTTGTTCACTTGGCCACTGGATTCAAGATAGCCTGGCTGATGAGGATTATGAATCCGAAACCGGTCCAAGGATGCTTGTTTCCGGTCCAGGGATGACATTGCTTGGCAGTTCGGGCTGGACTGTTCCCATAAGGCACAGGGTCAGACTGATTTGCATATAGCCATGTCTGAACTGGGAAGGCTGAGTGAACTAAAGAATGGTGATGGATTAAACCCAGATCGGTTGACTGGAGGTGAGTGTTTGATTTGTTCAAACGCTCCGTCCATCATCCCCTTTTGTATCGCTTTGTTCGCCCTAAGTGTGGCAGGGTATACTCAGACGTGAGTCCCTTGTTCACTTGGCCACTGGATTCAAGATAGCCTGGCTGATGAGGATTATGAATCCGAAACCGGTCCCAGGATGCTTGTTTCCGGTCCAGGGATGACATGGCTTGGCAGTTCGGGCTGGACTGTTCACATAAGGCACAGGGTCAGACTGATTTGCATATAGCCATGTCTGAACTGGGGTGGCTGAGTGAACTAAAGAATGGTGATGGATTAAACCCAGATCGGTTGACTGGGGGTGAGTGTTTGATTTGTTCAAACGCTCTTTCCATCATCCCCTTTTGTATCGCTTTGTTCGCCCTAAGTGTGGCAGGGTATACTCAGACGTGAGTCCCTTGTTCACTTGGCCACTGGATTCAAGATAGCCTGGCTGATGAGGATTATGAATCCGAAACCGGTCCCAGGACGCTTGTTTCCGGTCCAGGGATGACATGGCTTGGCAGTTCGGGCTGGACTGTTCCCATATGGCACAGGGTCAGACTGATTTGCATATAGCCATGTCTGAACTGGGGTGGCTGAGTGAACTAAAGAATGGTGATGGATTGAACCCAGATCGGTTGACTGGGGGTGAGTGTTTGATTTGTTCAAACGCTCCGTCCATCATCCCCTTTTGTATCGCTTTGTTCGCCCTAAGTGTGGCAGGGTATACTCAGACGTGAGTCCCTTGTTCACTTGGCCACTGGATTCAAGATAGCCTGGCTGATGAGGATTATGAATCCGAAACAGGTCCCAGGATGCTTGTTTCCGGTCCAGGGATGACATGACTTGGCAGTTCGGGCTGGACTTTTCCCATAAGGCACAGGGTCAGACTGATTTGCATATAGCCATGTCTGAACTGGGGTGGCTGAGTGAACTAAAGAATGGTGATGGATTAAACCCAGATCGGTTGACTGGGGGTGAGTGTTTGATTTGTTCAAACGCTCCGTCCATCATCCCCTTTTGTATCGCTTTGTTCGCCCTAAGTGTGGCAGGGTATACTCAGACGTGAGTCCCTTGTTCACTTGGCCACTGGATTCAAGATAGCCTGGCTGATTAGGATTATGAATCCAAAACCGGTCCCAGGATGCTTGTTTCCGGTCCAGGGATGACATGGCTTGGCAGTTCGGGCTGGACTGTTCCCATAAGGCACAGGGTCAGACTGATTTGCATATAGCCATGTCTGAACTGGGGTGGCTGAGTGAACTAAAGAATGGGGATGGATTAAACCCAGATCGGTTGACTGGGGGTGAGTGTTTGATTTGTTCAAACGCTCCGTCCATCATCCCCTTCTGTATCGCTTTGTTCGCCCTAAGTGTGGCAGGGTATACTCAGACGTGAGTCCCTTGTTCACTTGGCCACTGGATTCAAGATAGCCTGGCTGATGAGGATTATGAATCCGAAACCGGTCCCAGGATGCTTGTTTCCGGTCCAGGGATGACATGGCTTGGCAGTTCGGGCTGGACTGTTCCCATAAGGCACAGGGTCAGACTGATTTGCATATAGCCATGTCTGAACTGGGGTGGCTGAGTGAACTAAAGAATGGTGATGGATTAAACCCAGATCGGTTGACTGGGGGTGAGTGTTTGATTTGTTCAAACGCTCCGTCCATCATCCCCTTTTGTATCGCTTTGTTCGCCCTAAGTGTGGCAGGGTATACTCAGACGTGAGTCCCTTGTTCACTTGGCCACTGGATTCAAGATAGCCTGGCTGATGAGGATTATGAATCCGAAACAGGTCCCAGGATGCTTGTTTCCGGTCCAGGGATGACATGACTTGGCAGTTCGGGCTGGACTTTTCCCATAAGGCACAGGGTCAGACTGATTTGCATATAGCCATGTCTGAACTGGGGTGGCTGAGTGAACTAAAGAATGGTGATGGATTAAACCCAGATCGGTTGACTGGGGGTGAGTGTTTGATTTGTTCAAACGCTCCGTCCATCATCCCCTTTTGTATCGCTTTGTTCGCCCTAAGTGTGGCAGGGTATACTCAGACGTGAGTCCCTTGTTCACTTGGCCACTGGATTCAAGATAGCCTGGCTGATGAGGATTATGAATCCGAAACCGGTCCAAGGATGCGTGTTTCCGGTCCAGGGATGACATTGCTTGGCAGTTCGGGCTGGACTGTTCCCATAAGGCACAGGGTCAGACTGATTTGCATATAGCCATGTCTGAACTGGGGTGGCTGAGTGAACTAAAGAATGGTGATGGATTAAACCCAGATCGGTTGACTGGAGGTGAGTGTTTGATTTGTTCAAACGCTCCGTCCATCATCCCCTTTTGTATCGCTTTGTTCGCCCTAAGTGTGGCAGGGTATACTCAGACGTGAGTCCCTTGTTCACTTGGCCACTGGATTCAAGATAGCCTGGCTGATGAGGATTATGAATCCGAAACCGGTCCCAGGATGCTTGTTTCCGGTCCAGGGATGACATGGCTTGGCAGTTCGGGCTGGACTGTTCACATAAGGCACAGGGTCAGACTGATTTGCATATAGCCATGTCTGAACTGGGGTGGCTGAGTGAACTAAAGAATGGTGATGGATTAAACACAGATCGGTTGACTGGGGGTGAGTGTTTGATTTGTTCAAACGCTGCGTCCATCATCCCCTTTTGTATCGCTTTGTTCGCCCTAAGTGTGGCAGGGTATACTCAGACGTGAGTCCCTTGTTCACTTGGCCACTGGATTCAAGATAGCCTGGCTGATGAGGATTATGAATCCGAAACCGGTCCCAGGATGCTTGTTTCCGGTCCAGGGATGACATGGCTTGGCAGTTCGGGCTGGACTGTTCCCATAAGGCACAGGGTCAGACTGATTTGCATATAGCCATGTCTGAACTGGGGTGGCTGAGTGAACTAAAGAATGGTGATGGATTAAACCCAGATCGGTTGACTGGGGGTGAGTGTTTGATTTGTTCAAACGCTCCGTCCATCATCCCCTTTTGTATCGCTTTGTTCGCCCTAAGTGTGGCAGGGTATACTCAGACGTGAGTCCCTTGTTCACTTGGCCACTGGATTCAAGATAGCCTGGCTGATTAGGATTATGAATCCAAAACCGGTCCCAGGATGCTTGTTTCCGGTCCAGGGATGACATGGCTTGGCAGTTCGGGCTGGACTGTTCCCATAAGGCACAGGGTCAGACTGATTTGCATATAGCCATGTCTGAACTGGGGTGGCTGAGTGAACTAAAGAATGGGGATGGATTAAACCCAGATCGGTTGACTGGGGGTGAGTGTTTGATTTGTTCAAACGCTCCGTCCATCATCCCCTTCTGTATCGCTTTGTTCGCCCTAAGTGTGGCAGGGTATACTCAGACGTGAGTCCCTTGTTCACTTGGCCACTGGATTCAAGATAGCCTGGCTGATGAGGATTATGAATCCGAAACCGGTCCCAGGATGCTTGTTTCCGGTCCAGGGATGACATGGCTTGGCAGTTCGGGCTGGACTGTTCCCATAAGGCACAGGGTCAGACTGATTTGCATATAGCCATGTCTGAACTGGGGTGGCTGAGTGAACTAAAGAATGGTGATGGATTAAACCCAGATCGGTTGACTGGGGGTGAGTGTTTGATTTGTTCAAACGCTCCGTCCATCATCCCCTTTTGTATCGCTTTGTTCGCCCTAAGTGTGGCAGGGTATACTCAGACGTGAGTCCCTTGTTCACTTGGCCACTGGATTCAAGATAGCCTGGCTGATGAGGATTATGAATCCGAAACAGGTCCCAGGATGCTTGTTTCCGGTCCAGGGATGACATGACTTGGCAGTTCGGGCTGGACTTTTCCCATAAGGCACAGGGTCAGACTGATTTGCATATAGCCATGTCTGAACTGGGGTGGCTGAGTGAACTAAAGAATGGTGATGGATTAAACCCAGATCGGTTGACTGGGGGTGAGTGTTTGATTTGTTCAAACGCTCCGTCCATCATCCCCTTTTGTATCGCTTTGTTCGCCCTAAGTGTGGCAGGGTATACTCAGACGTGAGTCCCTTGTTCACTTGGCCACTGGATTCAAGATAGCCTGGCTGATGAGGATTATGAATCCGAAACCGGTCCAAGGATGCGTGTTTCCGGTCCAGGGATGACATTGCTTGGCAGTTCGGGCTGGACTGTTCCCATAAGGCACAGGGTCAGACTGATTTGCATATAGCCATGTCTGAACTGGGGTGGCTGAGTGAACTAAAGAATGGTGATGGATTAAACCCAGATCGGTTGACTGGAGGTGAGTGTTTGATTTGTTCAAACGCTCCGTCCATCATCCCCTTTTGTATCGCTTTGTTCGCCCTAAGTGTGGCAGGGTATACTCAGACGTGAGTCCCTTGTTCACTTGGCCACTGGATTCAAGATAGCCTGGCTGATGAGGATTATGAATCCGAAACCGGTCCCAGGATGCTTGTTTCCGGTCCAGGGATGACATGGCTTGGCAGTTCGGGCTGGACTGTTCACATAAGGCACAGGGTCAGACTGATTTGCATATAGCCATGTCTGAACTGGGGTGGCTGAGTGAACTAAAGAATGGTGATGGATTAAACACAGATCGGTTGACTGGGGGTGAGTGTTTGATTTGTTCAAACGCTGCGTCCATCATCCCCTTTTGTATCGCTTTGTTCGCCCTAAGTGTGGCAGGGTATACTCAGACGTGAGTCCCTTGTTCACTTGGCCACTGGATTCAAGATAGCCTGGCTGATGAGGATTATGAATCCGAAACCGGTCCCAGGATGCTTGTTTCCGGTCCAGGGATGACATGGCTTGGCAGTTCGGGCTGGACTGTTCCCATAAGGCACAGGGTCAGACTGATTTGCATATAGCCATGTCTGAACTGGGGTGGCTGAGTGAACTAAAGAATGGTGATGGATTAAACCCAGATCGGTTGACTGGGGGTGAGTGTTTGATTTGTTCAAACGCTCCGTCCATCATCCCCTTTTGTATCGCTTTGTTCGCCCTAAGTGTGGCAGGGTATACTCAGACGTGAGTCCCTTGTTCACTTGGCCACTGGATTCAAGATAGCCTGGCTGATGAGGATTATGAATCCGAAACCGTTCCCAGGATGCTTGTTTCCGGTCCAGGGATGACATGGCTTGGCAGTTCGGGCTGGACTGTTCCCATAAGGCACAGGGTCAGACAGATTTGCATATAGCCATGTCTGAACTGGGGTGGCTGAGTGAACTAAAGAATGGTGATGTATTAAACCCAGATCGGTTGACTGGGGGTGAGTGTTTGATTTGTTCAAACGCTCCATCCATCATCCCCTTTTGTATCGCTTTGTTCGCCCTAAGTGTGGCAGGGTATACTCAGACGTGAGACCCTTGTTCACTTGGCCACTGGATTCAAGATAGCCTGGCTGATGAGGATTATGAATTTGAAACCGGTCCCAGGATTCTTGTTTCCGGTCCAGGGATGACATGGCTTGGCAGTTCGGGCTGGACTGTTCCCATAAGGCACAGGGTCAGACTGATTTGCATATAGCCATGTCTGAACTGGGGTGGCTGAGTGAACTAAAGAATGGTGATGGATTAAACCCAGATCGGTTGACTGGGGGTGAGTGTTTGATTTGTTCGAACGCTCCGTCCATCATCCCCTTTTGAATCGCTTTGTTCGCCCTAAGTGTGGCAGGGTATACTCAGACGTGAGTCCCTTGTTCACTTGGCCACTGGATTCAAGATAGCCTGGCTGATGAGGATTATGAATCCGAAACCGGTCCCAGGATGCTTGTTTCCGGTCCAGGGATGACATGGCTTGGCAGTTCGGGCTGGACTGTTCCCATAAGGCACAGGGTCAGACTGATTTGCATATAGCCATGTCTGAACTGGGGTGGCTGAGTGAACTAAAGAATGGTGACGTATTAAACCCAGATCGGTTGCCTGGGGGTGAGTGTTAGATTTGTTCAAACGCTCCGTCCATCATCCCCTTTTGTATCGCTTTGTTCGCCCTAAGTGTGGCAGGGTATACTCAGACGTGAGTCCCTTGTTCACTTGGCCACTGGATTCAAGATAGCCTGGCTGATGAGGATTATGAATCCGAAACCGGTCCCAGGATGCTTGTTTCCGGTCCAGGGATGACATGGCTTGGCAGTTCGGGCTGGGCTGTTCCCATAAGGCACAGGGTCAGACTGATTTTCATATAGCCATGTCTGAACTGGGGTGGCTGAGTGAACTAAAGAATGGTGATGGATTAAACCCAGATCGGTTGACTGGGGGTGAGTGTTTGATTTGTTCAAACGCTCCGTCCATCATCCCCTTTTGTATCGCTTTGTTCGCCCTAAGTGTGGCAGGGTATACTCAGACGTGAGTCCCTTGTTCACTTGGCCACTGGATTCAAGATAGCCTGGCTGATGAGGATTATGAATTTGAAACCGGTCCCAGGATGCTTGTTTCCGGTCCAGGGATGACATGGCTTGGCAGTTCGGGCTGGACTGTTCCCATAAGGCACAGGGTCAGACTGATTTGCATATAGCCATGTCTGAACTGGGGTGGCTGAGTGAACTAAAGAATGGTGATGGATTAAACCCAGATCGGTTGACTGGGGGTGAGTGTTTGATTTGTTCGAACGCTCCATCCATCATCCCCTTTTGTATCGCTTTGTTCGCCCTAAGTGTGGCAGGGTATACTCAGACGTGAGTCCCTTGTTCACTTGGCCACTGGATTCAAGATAGCCTGGCTGATGAGGATTATGAATCCGAAACCGGTCCCAGGATGCTTGTTTCCGGTCCAGGGATGACATGGCTTGGCAGTTCGGGCTGGACTGTTCCCATAAGGCACAGGGTCAGACTGATTTGCATATAGCCATGTCTGAACTGGGGTGGCTGAGTGAACTAAAGAATGGTGATGTATTAAACCCAGATCGGTTGCCTGGGGGTGAGTGTTAGATTTGTTCAAACGCTCCGTCCATCATCCCCTTTTGTATCGCTTTGTTCGCCCTAAGTGTGGCAGGGTATACTCAGACGTGAGTCCCTTGTTCACTTGGCCACTGGATTCAAGATAGCCTGGCTGATGAGGATTATGAATCCGAAACCGGTCCCAGGATGCTTGTTTCCGGTCCAGGGATGACATGGCTTGGCAGTTCGGGCTGGGCTGTTCCCATAAGGCACAGGGTCAGACTGATTTGCATATAGCCATGTCTGAACTGGGGTGGCTGAGTGAACTAAAGAATGGTGATGGATTAAACCCAGATCGGTTGACTGGGGGTGAGTGTTTGATTTGTTCAAACGCTCCGTCCATCATCCCCTTTTGTATCGCTTTGTTCACCCTAAGTGTGGCAGGGTATACTCAGACGTGAGTCCCTTGTTCACTTGGCCACTGGATTCAAGATAGCCTGGCTGATGAGGATTATGAATCCGAAACCGGTCCCAGGATGCTTGTTTCCGGTCCAGGGATGACATTGCTTGGCAGTTCGGGCTGGACTGTTCCCATAAGGCACAGGGTCAGACTGATTTGCATATAGCCATGTCTGAACTGGGGTGGCTGAGTGAACTAAAGAATGGTGATGGACGTTGCCTTTCACGATTTCGTGGATGAGCGACAGCCGGATTGGGTGCTTATCACGGAGACTTGGGCCTCCGATACCTCAGGACATGACCTGATTCTGGCCATTCCTGATGGTTATTCTCTTTATAGACAGGACAGATCCCTTCGCAGAGGAGGTGGCATTGCCATCCTTCTTAAATCCTCTCTTTATTGCTGCACTAAATCTCTATCGACGCCGTCAGATCGATTCGAAGCCCTATATTTTTGTATTACCCTCTCTCCATCAGCCTCTTTCACTGGTATTTTGATTTATAGGCCTCCCGGTCCCAGAGCTAGTTTCCCTTCTGAACTATTGACACTCTTGGAACCTTACTTTTGGAAAACGGCTTTCACTATTTTGGGTGACTTTAATTTTCACTTGGATGAGGTCTACTCAAAGGATACAATATCGCTGGTTGATTCTCTAGGTGCATGTGACCTAGCCCAACTTGGAGAAGTGTGGCTCACTGGTTAGAGGAGGCAGACCTGGAAGCAGAGGTCAGCCTGGGACCAGGGTTCAATTCCTGGCTCGGCGGGGTCTTGAGTCCTAAAATGTCCATGGACTCGACAATTCTCGCTCTGGTGCCTACTCGATTCATGGGTTCACACTCTGCGACTCTGGGCAATAGCTTGCTTAATCTCCACAACGGCCCCTCGCGGCGGGATGCCTGGCTTTCACCTTGCGGATACCCTGCCGGGGTTATCTCACAGGGGAATACCAGGACGGGTTCCCTAAGCAAGCGCTTAGAAACCGCTTGGTGATTTGCGCTATATAAATTCCTGTACATTTAACTTGTGAGTAGGCCCACCCATAAGGCTGGGCACATACTTGACGGAGTATTTTCCAACGACGTCAGGATTTCTACTGGCCCTCCGTTACCACTGGTTTGGTCTGATCACTGTGCCGTGCCATTAGAACTTTCCCTTCCTGCCCTAGGGATTATTAATATGGGAACTTCCCCATTTATCCTTAGGAGAAACCTCAGGACGATATCGGATGAGGCCCTTATCCCGCTTGTCTCCACCCCCGAATCTCTATCATCTAAAGACGTAGCGGTGGCAGCTCAACACCTGACGGATTCTATATCTAGGGCAGTGGAACAACTTGCTCCTCCTTCTCTGCGCTATGTCGCACGTCGAAAGCCTACAGCACCTTGGTTTACTGATCAGCTGCGTCTCATGAGACAGAGATGTAGGAGTGGTGAGAGAAATTGGAGGAAATCTTGGGACGCCAATGATCGGGAGGCTCACAAGTCCGCACTGCGGGAGTATAAACGGAGTGTAGTGATAGTGAAGCAGGACTATTTTTCCAACCTTACCAGCTCACTCTCCTCCTCCAGGGAGCTTTTTAAAATTGCTGACACCTTATGCTCCCTGCAACTCCCAGACCCCGTAGTCAGTTCGCAAGAACTCTGCGACAATATCTCTGACTTCTTCCACAATAAAATTCTTGGCATTCACTTATCCTTGGAAGCTCACTGTCATGACCTGGATCAAAGCGTATGTTCTGCTATTTCTAGTCTTGATTCCTTAGGTACAGTTCCCTCCTGCTTTCTTATGGATTTTCCATCTTTATCCCTGGAAGGACTGAACCTGTTGCTTGACAGGACTAAATCTGCTTCCCCTCTGGACCCCCTACCTCTGAAAAAACTTAAAGAGTGTAGGAATAGCCTTCTTCCTCCTATGCTTGAGGTAATGAACATGGCTATTACTCAGGGTTCCTTCCCTGCTGTGTGGAAAAAGGCGATTGTAAAACCGCTCCTCAAGAAGCCGTCCCTAGATCCGGCCTTATTGAAGAACTTTAGGCCTATCTCCCTCCTCCCTGCCCCTGCCAAGATGCTTGAGGCGCATCTGAATTTTCATCTGTCCTCCTTCCTTGAATCATCCAAATACCTTGACAACACGCAACATGGCTTCAGAAAGCACCACAGCACTGAGTCCGCTCTCACTTGTGTGGTCAATAACATCCGACTTAAAGTGGACTCAGGTCAAACCACGGTCCTGGTTTTGTTGGACCTCACGGCCGCGTTCGACACCCTCTCCCCCCGGCCATTCTGACATCCCGGCTTAGGGAAGTTGGTGTCAGGGGAACGGCCTTGAGTCTCCTCAACTCTTTCCTGTTGGACAGGGAGCAGAGAGTGATGCTGGGGAACCACCTCTCCCCTGCCAAGTCATTGCAGTGTGGGGTGCCTCAAGGGTCGGCTTTAAGTCCGACCCTATTCAACATCTATGTGGCTCCCTTGGCAAGACTAGTAAGATCGCAGGGGATGGAGGTGGTATCCTATGCAGATGACACTCAGATCATGGTGTCACTGGCTCACTCTTCTGTTAGGACATCTGCCGCCTGTTTCAGGGTATGCATGCAGTATGTGGCAGACTGGATGACTATAAATTCCCTGAAACTGAACGGCGAAAAGACAGAGGTGTTGATTTTTGGGAAGGACCAAGATGTTTGGTCAAGTGAGTGGTGGCCATCTTCTCTTGGCATCTGCCCCACCCCCTCCCAATCTGCCAGAAACCTTGGCGTAATTTTCGACACCTCGCTTTCCCTTTCCCTCCAAGTCAACAGGACCGTGGCCACTTGCTGGGGTGTGATTAGTATACTCAATAAAATCCGTGGGTATCTTTCCCTTCAGGCTCGTAAGCAGGTTGCAGTTGCCTTGGTAGGATCGAGATTGTATTATTGCAATTCCCTTATACGGAAGTCAATAAAAGCCTTTTGCATCGATTGCAGGTTGTGCAGAACGCTGCAGCTCGTTTTGTCTTGGCCCTTCCTAAAACCTCCTCTGCCACTGCAGCTAGGAAAGAACTCCACTGGCTACCGGTGCAGCACAGAATCTCTTTTAAAATTCTGTGCTTAGCCTACAGAGCTGTGACGGAAGGTTCCTCCAGTGCCATTGGCTCTCTCCTTACGCGCTACGTCCCTACAAGAGGCCTTCGGTCTGCAAGACTCTGTCAATTGGTGGTTCCGCGTTTCAAACTAGCCAGATGGGGAGCCAGAGCGTTTTCCGTGGTTGCCCCTCAGCTTTGGAATTCTATCCCTCTTGATATAAAAACCCTTCCCACAATTGAGCTATTTAAAAAAGCTCTTAAAACCTGTCTCTTTAAGAGGGCCTACCAATGAGAGCATGCTGCTGAGTGTTACTGTAGGGGGCTTAGCTGATATATTTGATTTAGGCGCCTTGACGCCCTTGGGGCTAAGTCTGCGCAAGATAAGATCCTTTTCATTCATTCATTAAACCCAGATCGGTTGACTGGGGGTGAGTGTTTGATTTGTTCAAACGCTCCGTCCATCATCCCCTTTTGTATCGCTTTGTTCGCCCTAAGTGTGGCAGGGTATACTCAGACGTGAGTCCCTTGTTCACTTGGCCACTGGATTCAAGATAGCCTGGCTGATGAGGATTATGAATCCGAAACCGGTCCCAGGATGCTTGTTTCCGGTCCAGGCATGACATGGCTTGGCAGTTCGGGCTGGACTGTTCCCATAAGGCACAGGGTCAGACTGATTTGCATATAGCCATGTCTGAACTGGGGTGGCTGAGTGAACTAAAGAATGGTGATGGATTAAACCCAGATCGGTTGACTGGGGGTGAGTGTTTGATTTGTTCAAACGCTGCGTCCATCATCCCCTTTTGTATCGCTTTGTTCGCCCTAAGTGTGGCAGGGTATACTCAGACGTGAGTCCCTTGTTCACTTGGCCACTGGATTCAAGATAGCCTGGCTGATGAGGATTATGAATCCGAAACCGGTCCCAGGACGCTTGTTTCCGGTCCAGGGATGACATGGCTTGGCAGTTTGGGCTGGACTGTTCCCATAAGGCACAGGGTCAGACTGATTTGCATATAGCCATGTCTGAACTGGGGTGGCTGAGTGAACTAAAGAATGGTGATGGATTGAACCCAGATCGGTTGACTGGGGGTGAGTGTTTGATTTGTTCAAACGCTCCGTCCATCATCCCCTTTTGTATCGCTTTGTTCGCCCTAAGTGTGGCAGGGTATACTCAGACGTGAGTCCCTTGTTCACTTGGCCACTGGATTCAAGATAGCCTGGCTGATGAGGATTATGAATCCGAAACAGGTCCCAGGATGCTTGTTTCCGGTCCAGGGATGACATGACTTGGCAGTTCGGGCTGGACTTTTCCCATAAGGCACAGGGTCAGACTGATTTGCATATAGCCATGTCTGAACTGGGGTGGCTGAGTGAACTAAAGAATGGGGATGGATTAAACCCAGATCGGTTGACTGGGGGTGAGTGTTTGATTTGTTCAAACGCTCCGTCCATCATCCCCTTCTGTATCGCTTTGTTCGCCCTAAGTGTGGCAGGGTATACTCAGACGTGAGTCCCTTGTTCACTTGGCCACTGGATTCAAGATAGCCTGGCTGATGAGGATTATGAATCCGAAACCGGTCCCAGGATGCTTGTTTCCGGTCCAGGGATGACATGGCTTGGCAGTTCGGGCTGGACTGTTCCCATAAGGCACAGGGTCAGACTGATTTGCATATAGCCATGTCTGAACTGGGGTGGCTGAGTGAACTAAAGAATGGTGATGGATTAAACCCAGATCGGTTGACTGGGGGTGAGTGTTTGATTTGTTCAAACGCTCCGTCCATCATCCCCTTTTGTATCGCTTTGTTCACCCTAAGTGTGGCAGGGTATACTCAGACGTGAGTCCCTTGTTCACTTGGCCACTGGATTCAAGATAGCCTGGCTGATGAGGATTATGAATCCGAAACCGGTCCCAGGATGCTAGTTTCCGGTCCAGGGATGACATTGCTTGGCAGTTCGGGCTGGACTGTTCCCATAAGGCACAGGGTCAGACTGATTTGCATATAGCCATGTCTGAACTGGGGTGGCTGAGTGAACTAAAGAATGGTGATGGATTAAACCCAGATCGGTTGACTGGGGGTGAGTGTTTGATTTGTTCAAACGCTCCGTCCATCATCCCCTTTTGTATCGCTTTGTTCGCCCTAAGTGTGGCAGGGTATACTCAGACGTGAGTCCCTTGTTCACTTGGCCACTGGATTCAAGATAGCCTGGCTGATGAGGATTATGAATCCGAAACCGGTCCCAGGATGCTTGTTTCCGGTCCAGGGATGACATGGCTTGGCAGTTCGGGCTGGACTGTTCCCATAAGGCACAGGGTCAGACTGATTTGCATATAGCCATGTCTGAACTGGGGTGGCTGAGTGAACTAAAGAATGGTGATGGATTAAACCCAGATCGGTTGACTGGGGGTGAGTGTTTGATTTGTTCAAACGCTGCGTCCATCATCCCCTTTTGTATCGCTTTGTTCGCCCTAAGTGTGGCAGGGTATACTCAGACGTGAGTCCCTTGTTCACTTGGCCACTGGATTCAAGATAGCCTGGCTGATGAGGATTATGAATCCGAAACCGGTCCCAGGACGCTTGTTTCCGGTCCAGGGATGACATGGCTTGGCAGTTTGGGCTGGACTGTTCCCATAAGGCACAGGGTCAGACTGATTTGTATATAGCCATGTCTGAACTGGGGTGGCTGAGTGAACTAAAGAATGGTGATGGATTGAACCCAGATCGGTTGACTGGGGGTGAGTGTTTGATTTGTTCAAACGCTCCGTCCATCATCCCCTTTTGTATCGCTTTGTTCGCCCTAAGTGTGGCAGGGTATACTCAGACGTGAGTCCCTTGTTCACTTTGCCACTGGATTCAAGATAGCCTGGCTGATGAGGATTATGAATCCGAAACAGGTCCCAGGATGCTTGTTTCCGGTCCAGGGATGACATGACTTGGCAATTCGGGCTGGACTTCAGTTTCAGTTTCATCAACTTTTATTCGATTTGTCAAATTGCAAACCATAAAAAGTACATTTGATACAAAGGGAAAAAACAATAAGAGCACAGAATGGTTAAATCGCTGTATAGTAAAACTTTTTTTTAAAAACAGTAGGAAAGTTTTTACAGGTTAGAAAAACATTGCTTTAGTTAGAGAGATTACGACGTGTTGATATTACTGCTTTGAGAAAAGTTGCTATGAGTTTGGCTTCATAAGGGGATTTCGAGGATTGTAAATAATAGAGTGCTGGGTAAGAATGTCTGTGTCCACTGGATCGGAGAATAGGAGTAATCCATGTTTTCCTTGCTAGTTTATAGTATTTGCAAAAAAGGACGACATGAATCGTTGATTGTAATGCGACTCCATCACAGGGGCATCTCGTCAGGTTGCGGGACCAGTTCTTCATTTCTGGGAATGAAACCAATCGGTAAAAAAGATCAAAGCGTAGTCTAGTAAGTAAAAACTTTTCATGATTCGATAAGAAATATGTCAAGTAGGGCTGGATAGTTTTTCCTGACTGAACCAAACAGATTTTTCCGTTTTGCGTTTTAATAATCTCAGTCTGATTTCGGAGTTCTCTCAGATGGCCCATACACATTTGCTTTAGTTGTTTCTTTGAAATGTCTTCGACTGAGGGTGGTTCGTGAAAATAGTGCTCACAGTCCAGATCTTTAAAGAAATTATGTATGTAATTAAGCCACGGGATTTTCCGCCAGTTTGTTAAACCGAGACAGTCAGTAATAAGGGAGCGGGTTAGATGGCTTTCGGTATTACACCATATACGATGCCACAATAAAATGGGCTGGCATCGGATGGTGTCGGTGATGTATTCCATACCGAGCTCCCGATGCGAGGCTAATATCGGGGAACTTTGGGGAAGGGCTAGGATGTATTTGATAAAAGCGTTTTCGGTAACCTGGAGCTGATCGATACATCCATATCCCCAGATTCCAGCTCCGTAGGTAGCCACACTGTGACATTTTGCGTAGTATATGGATAACAGCTCGGGTGGGGCTGGTTTACCTAGTTTCCTTGAGAAAGAAGTTAGTGCAGATGTTGCACGACGGAAATGGAGGTTTCTGGCTTCCACTGCCTTATGCCAGTTCATTGCGTCATCCACCAAGATGCCCAGATATGGATACACCGGGGTTCTTTCAAGGCTGTTGTTATCGATCGATATGGATTTGAGAGCTTTTGTTCTGGGGCCAATATTCATTGTAAACGTTTTTTTAATGTTAACTTTGAGGCCAAGTGAGTCCATAAATATTACGTATTTATTGAGCTGCCGTTGAAGTTGGTTTAAGGTCCGTGCTAAAATTACAGAGTCATCGGCATACAGGAGGGTAGGAATCGGGCGGTGATTTATCTGGGGCAGGTCCTGGCTCCCTTCCAGCATCGCCTGTTCAAGCCCGTTTGTGTAGAGGTTGAACAGGAAGGGAGCCAGTACACAGCCCTGCCTGACTCCTTTCGTTATTTGGAAGGGTCGTGACAATTCACCTCTGGTGCCAAATCGTACTCGAGCTTCTGCGTTGCTGTAAAGTTCCCTTAGGAAGGTTAATATCGGGGGTCCACTCCCAGGGCGGCTAGTATTTGCCAAAGCTTTGCATGTTGGACACAGTCAAAAGCCGCGCTTAGGTCTACATATACAAGGAAGATGTTGCCTCCTTTAGCGCGAGCATATTTTCCTACCAGGAGGACGAGGTTGAGTGCCTGTTCCACAGTCCCAAGCCCCTTCTGGAAACCGTACTGCAGGTCGGTTATGATGTTGTTCTCCCGGGCCCAAGATTGTAATCGGTCCAGGAGTAGTCGACCTGCAATCTTTCCCATGGAGTCCAGAAGGGAGATCGGTCTATAGCATGCAGGGTTGTTGCGGTCACCTTTTTTAAAAATGGGTAGTAGTATTGAGGTTGACCATGAATGAAAGAGACCAGATGACACTACTGCTGACATGACCCGTGTGATTATTTTTGACCAATAATCGACATCATGCAAGAACAGGTCCATTGGGACCCCATCGGGGCCAGGGGCTTTGCCAGTTTTTGAGGCCTTGATTGCCTTTATAGTTTCATTAAGGGTAAAACGTAGGTTAATCGGGTAGATGTTATTCTTCACCGGTTCAAGATCTTGTGTCTGGTTAATTGGTGCGGCGTCTATAGGTGTTCCAAAAAATTTTGTAAAATGGGAGACCCAATCCTCCTCGGTTATTGCCACATCAAGATGGTCAGGGTCACTGCTATTGGCCAAGAAGGGTGATCTTACGGTGTGCCAAAATGCAGTGCTATCTTTCCTTTGAGCACTGTCATGTACACGCAGCCAAAGTTCTTGCTTGATCTGTTTTTTTCGGTTTTTTCCGGGTAGAGTTATACATTTTCCTCAGTTGCGAGATATTTTGGGGGTCTCTCGGTTGCTTGCATAGAGCTTCTTTGAGGGATGTGAGTGCCTTCCGGCAGGCGGTGTCAAACCATCTCGTGGTTGGGAGTCTGGATTTGTTTCTTAAGTTGACAAATAACTCATCCTTTATTACTTCCTGAATGCTTAGGAAGGAGGTGACAATTGTTTCTGGTGGTGTCTTCAAGGTCATGCATTTGGCTAGCCAGTGGTGCGTTTTTCCAAGGATCCTCTGTGACATCTCTTCCGGATCAATCTTTGCCCATTTTATGGAGTACCCATTTAGTTTGTTCATGGATATCGAGTGTTGGTCGAGGGAACTAAGTTTTGCGGGGAATACACCCGGTTGTTCCAAGTGGATTACCACACTGAGTGAATAATGATCACTTATTGGGTTTGACCCAATTTCATAGTTAGTTAGTTGCCCTTTGTAAGAGTTTGAACCTATGATGTAGTCAATGGTTGTAGAGCAACCTCGCCCATGAAAAGTGGGTAAATAATCCTGCTGCGGATTGACTAGTTCGTTGACAAAGTCAAGGTCTAATGTAAAGAGGATTTCGTTTAACTTGTTGCCACATGGCGATTGCGTGAAGTGAGGGATGGGGTTTCCAAGTTCATTTTGAAGCCCACAGTTCCCGCTTTTATGCTTTGGGCACAGTGTGAGATTGAAATCGCCACCCTAAATGAAATAAATTGGGAATTTGTTATTGTCTTTTTGAAATGAAGTTAGAAATATGGCTATTTCGTCTAGATATGACCAGCATTCCAGAGTGCCTGAGTTATTGTAATAGTTTATGAGTATGTGATGGTTTCCTTTAAGTGCTGTTGACTGCGTAATTAGTATGATTTGGAAGATGGGTGACTCCTTTAATAGTTTCGCTCTAAGAGGGAGGGTGTTGGCTATATAGGTCGTGAGGCCCCCCTTTGGTCTGCCCATATTTCCAGGTACCGCTTGGGTGAAAAAAGTTTTGTAACCCGCTAGATGCAGTGGGGTTGTGCACCAAGTTTCTTGCAGGCACAGAATTTGATGTCGCTTTGCTGTGTCGAGCCACATAGGAGATGTGATTTTTGTGGTTAGGCCTGCGGTATTCCAGTATGCAATGGAAAAACTCAAGTTTGGAGGTGCCATGTGAGGAAGGTTTGTCGGGTTATTAGCAGCCTCTACTACTAATAGTTGTTGTGGTTTAACCCAGAGGGGTTCAACTGGAACTTTAGGGGCTACAACTAGCTGGTGGCACACTCCTGAAATCATGTCATCTTCTGGTGAGGGAATAATAGGGGTAGCTTTTTTTGAAATATTGAAAAACACGTTAGATGGATCATGGATCGTGTTGATAACTTTTTTGGGAATGCTAAGATGAGTGTTGAAAGGTTCTTGGGATGAATTTCCATGTTTATCAGGAGGGGACTCTGGGGGTGCTGAATGCTGCGTGAGGTTAGCTAGATGCGGTGTAGTAACTGATTTTGGATATCCTAGTTCGTCCCTGAGTGGTCAGTCGACCATCTCTAGACAGTCGAAACGGTTTTGCGTAGAGAGGCCCTGCCATCCTTCATAGGTTTGGTAGGGTCTTTCTTGCCAATAGTGCCTCGGCCGTTCTCTTGGCCTTTCTCTCGGGCCATTCCTACCTGTATGATCATATGTGTATTCCAACTGGTTCCATGGGTCTTGGTTCCAGGGCTCCTGGTTCCATTGTTCTTTAGGGAACTGGTGCCATGACCAGGGTGCGGTATTACGATGATGTTTTACTGGGGGGTAGAAAAAGGAAAGATGACACGCATCGATCCCTCCTTTTTTTTCGAGCAAGGGCCAAGCACAAATATAGTCCACTGCGGAGGGGTCTCTGCATGTCACTATAATGCAGTCTCCGCGGATTGATTTTGTTGTTTTGCCTATCCAGGCTACCCTGCGGGCTGTGGTAATCCCTCCAGATAGATGGGATTCAAGAGGTCTGTTAATGCTTAACCACTGCATTACCTTGTTTTTAAGTGACCATGCAGTTTCGGGTGTATCATCGGTTAATTCTGGTACACCTGTAAGGACTATCGTGTAGGGAGTGGCTTCTGGGGGCAAGTGAGCAGGGCGTCTAACTGTTAGTGGTTTTTTAGTGATGTTTTTGGGAGACAGCTGGGTGGCCGCTGATTTAAATAGGAGGGATGCAGGCTTTTTCCCCGGGGGGGCTCTACTGGTGTCTATATTTATCGCTGAACCTGGAGTATCCACAATAACTGGGACCGGGTTTTCCGTTTGTTGATTAGGTGCAGTCGGGATTTTGTTCTGCTGTATTTGGGGCGTTGTGAACGGTGGCTTGTGCTGTGTGGTGTTTTGGTTGTGACTTATGTGGACTGGGATGGTTGAATTTGAATGTTGAACTACTTTCTGTGGTTGTATTTGGAGTTGTTTTTTGGGTGGTTGCGAAGAATTCCGCTGACCCTTTATATCTATACGGGTGTTGGTATCGAGAAGGGTAGCAGAAATGATAGTTAGCTGAGCTTCTAGGTTCCTGATACTAAGTTGAATGGGCTTCAAATGTTGAAATAACAAATCTTTTAATGTGGTAAGAACTTGGGAAGTAACTTTACATGTTCGGCATTGGTTATCAGAGAATTCATTTGATATTGCCATGTGAGGTAGATTGGTCGCAGAAGGGAGTATTATACTTTGCGGCATTGTGGAATTTGAATGGATAATCGAATGATCTGGACACGGAGCCATGGTTACTGCTTTTTCGGCGGTTAGGTTTCGTTTTGGAATTGCTCCTTCCCTTTCGCCTTGTTGGAGGAGGTTAAGGTGTGTCTGGGCGTCCTCCTGGGTTTGACAAATCGCCAAGTCGGGGGTGGCTTCCAGGTCATCAGACATTAATGAAAGGTCAGACTCAGTCTGAGTTACGGAGAGGTTTACTATCAATGGTACTGTGTTTGTGTCTGGTGCTGTTAGAGTCACAGGGAGGGAACAGTTTTGTGAGTTAAGATGGATGGGAGAA
This sequence comes from Lissotriton helveticus, assembly GCF_964261635.1. Taxonomy (NCBI): domain Eukaryota; kingdom Metazoa; phylum Chordata; class Amphibia; order Caudata; family Salamandridae; genus Lissotriton; species Lissotriton helveticus. Next base: position 407,018,878 of record NC_136070.1, read on the forward strand.
GTAGCGTTTGCTATGGCGCCTAGAGAGGAACGCTTTGCATTCGCGTTCATAAGGTCTAGTGAGACTCTCTTTTCCATCAAGGCAATACTCTGATTTATTGCCTCGTGGGTCCGTGAGATAAAAAGGTCAATAGGGCCCGTTATTTGGGCTACCTCCTGAGCATTTTTGGATTTGGTCTTTGTGGTGCTCCTAGTTTTTGGTCGCATGGTGTTTGTCTGGCTGGGAGGTCTATAATGAAGGGGAGGTGGCCCGGTCCGGTCTCTATCGGGCACTAACGGGCAACAACGGGCCCGCCCTTGGCCCGGGCTTTGCCCCGGGCTTCAACCCGCGCGCGTCCCGCGATGCGCGTTACAGATCTTGCTTAAATCACTAAGAGGTAAAAGGGGGCGTGGCACTGGGAGGGGGCGCGGCGCCCACGGGAAGAGGAAACAGCTGGTGTTGATGACGCTGTACCTCGCAGTCCCGGGGCCGCGCCTCTCACCTCCTCTGCGGCCTCGCGTCTCCCTACTCTGGATCACGATGGGTTTTGAAATGAAGGCAACTCCTGTTGTAAAGGCAGGTCAGGGCTCAGTAACGCTGGCAAAACCTCTGCGGCGAGTGGCACCCGCGAAGCGGGGGCCGCAAGAGGTTAAGTACACCTTGTTGGGGGCGTGGCACTGGGAGGGGGCGCGGCGCCCACGGGAAGAGGAAACAGCTGGTGTTGATGACGCTGTACCTCGCAGTCCCGGGGCCGCGCCTCTCACCTCCTCTGCGGCCTCGCGTCTCCCTCCTCTGGATCACGATGGGTTTTGAAATGAAGACAACTCCTGTTGTAAAGGCAGGTCAGGGCTCAGTAACGCTGGCAAAACCTCTGCGGGCTGGACTTTTCCCATAAGGCACAGGGTCAGACTGATTTGCATATAGCCATGTCTGAACTGGGGTGGCTGAGTGAACTAAAGAATGGTGATGGATTAAACCCAGATCGGTTGACTGGGGGTGAGTGTTTGATTTGTTCAAACGCTCCGTCCATCATCCCCTTTTGTATCGCTTCAGGTAGGAAGTGCCTTCTCTCCTCCTCCTCTTCCTCCTCCTCCTCGTCTTCTTCACCACCAATGTGGTGTTGTGGTGGTCCTTGTGGTGGTGGTGGTGGTGGTGGTGCTGATGCTCCAGCTGCTGCTGCTACTGTAGCCAATTTTCAATGAATGGAAACAGGTCTTCCTCACTCAAAGAACAAAGTGAGAATGAAGAAAAAAGGTGGGGGCTTTCATCATTTGGAAAACAAAACTGTTCTGAACCAATGAAAAGTGTTATATTCAGGTCACATGACCCGACGAGCTTACGCTACGCGCCCGGGGAAGCCCGGGGATGACATCATCAGTGATGTCATCAGTGATGTCATTTGAGATGTCATCAGTGATGTCAGAAGTGATGTCACTGACCATGTCAATAGTGATGTAATATGTGACGTCATCAGCAGTGCATTGCACACGCAAGTTATAGTGAGTCCAACTAACTATAACGTGGGAATTTCAATGGTTTTATGCGAGTAAAATTTCCAGCTAACTATAACTGGTGTGAAACCTATGGTTTTTTCAGTGAATATATATATATATATATATATATCCACATGAATCCTTCCCAAGAATGAAAACGCGGAGGCCCAGCAGGTACAGGTAGGAGGCTTTAATGCGTCAATGTCTCATTAAGGGCGAATACATTTGGGCATAATAGCCTTCATCAGCGCCATGAGAAAACAAGGGGAAGGGAAAATGAGCACACCTTAGAATGTCCTGCCGCTGCTGGATTGGCGACGGCTGCTCCACCCCCAAAGGGCTCCGCCTGTTGTAGTCCTTACTGTGGGTACTTGGACTACTGGACCCAGAATACAGCAGTTCGATTCTTGGTCCAGCGGCGATGATAAATAACTGGATGAGCCACATCACAGGACGATGTGCCCCGTAGTCCCACATGTCCTCCTATTGTACACAATCAGAGCCGCCTTCCGTCCCTGACCACACAACCACTCTGTCCAGACGTCTTTTCAGTGGGGGCATGTGACAATGCAGCTAGCCCAGCGTGAGGATCGATGCCCTCCACACCGTGTCTCTTCGACCTGGATGCGGTGGTGGGTTAGCCGGGTCATTACCATGACATACAAAGAAGCCGGAGCGTTTGCCAGAAATCGGGTCTCCACTTTAATGTGCGGTGGCCACCCAACACGCCACTGGCAGGCGTGAATAATGTCCACATAAATCCTTCCCAAGAATGAAAAGGCGGAGGCCCAGCAGGTACAGGTAGGAGGCTTTAATGTGTCAATGTCTCATTAAGGGCGAATGCATTTCGGCATAATAGCCTTCATCAGCGCCATGAGAAACAAGGGAAAGGGAAAATGAGCACACCTTAGAATGTCCTGCCGCTGCTGGATTGGCGACGGCTGCTCCACCCCCAAAGGGCTCCGCCTGTTGTAGTCCTTACTGTGGGTACTTGGACTACTGGACCCAGAATACAGCAGTCCGATTCTTGGTCCAGCAGCGATGATAAAAAAACCGGATGAACCATATCACAGGACGATGTGCCCCGTAGTCCCACATGTCCTCCTGTTGTACACAATCAGAGGCGCCTTCCGTCCCTGACCGCACAACCACTCTGTCCAGGCGTCTTTTCAGCGGGGGCATGTGACAACGCAGCTATCCAAGCGTGAGGATCGATGCCCTCCACACCGCGTCTCTTCGACCTGGATGCGGTGGTGGGTTAGCCGGGTCATTACCATGACATACAAAGAAGCCGGAGCGTTTGCCAGAAATCGGGTCTCCACTTTAATGTGCGGGGGCCTCCCAACACGCCACTGGCAGGCGTGAATAATGTCCACATAAATCCTTCCCAAGAATGAAAAGGCGGAGGCCCAGCAGGTACAGGTAGGAGGCTTTAATGTGTCAATGTCTCATTAAGGGCGAATGCATTTCGGCATAATAGCCTTCATCAGCGCCATGAGAAAACAAGGGGAAGGGAAAATGAGCACACCTTAGAATGTCCTGCCGCTGCTGGATTGGCGACGGCTGCTCCAACCCCAAGGGGCGCTGCCTGTTGTAGTCCTCACTGTGGGTACTTGGACTACAGGACCCAAAATACAGCAGTCGATTCTTGGTCCAGCGGCGATGATAAATAACTGGATGAGCCACATCACAGGACGATGTGCCCCGTAGTCCCACATGTCCTCCTGTTGTACACAATCAGAGCCGCCTTCCGTCCCTGACCGCAGAACCACTCTGTCCAGGCGTCTTTTCAGTGGGGGCATGTGACAATGCAGCTAGCCCAGCGTGAGGATCGATGCCCTCCACACCGCGTCTCTTCGACCTGGATGCGGTCGTGGGTTAGCCGGGTCATTACCATGACATACAAAGAAGCCGGAGCGTTTGCCAGAAATCGGGTCTCCACTTTAATGTGCGGGGGCCTCCCAACACGCCACTGGCAGACGTGAATAATGTCCACATAAATCCTTCCCAAGAATGAAAAGGCCGAGGCCCAGCAGGTACAGGTAGGAGGCTTTAATGTGTCAATGTCTCATTAAGGGCGAATGCATTTCGGCATAATAGCATTCATCAGCGCCATGAGAAAACAAGGGGAATGGAAAATGAGCACATGTCCTGCCGCTGCTGGATTGGCGAAGGCTGCTCCACCCCCAAAGGGCTCTGCCTGTTGTATATACATATATATATATATATATATATATATATATTACCTACTGGCGGTCGCCAGTAGGTAGTTATAGTTAGGACTACTTTCCATAGGAAATCCGCAACATTCTATTTGGAATAACTTTGGCGCCAGTGGACGAATCTTCACGAATTTCTCCAAGAAAATGGCCTGCTCCACTCCGCTCCTTTCCTGAAAGTTTGGGGGTGATTTGTGAAGCAGGGGCCAAGAAAAAAGGGGGTCCCAAAACGTGTTTTCCCCATTCAATTTTCCATAGGACCTTTAACCAGGGCAACAGCCCGAACGGCTGAATGGAATTACACCAAATTTGGCAAAAATGTAGAGTTCTGTTCGCAGATCACGCTTTTTGTTGAATGGTGTAAATCCGTTCAGTAGTTCCTGAGAAAATCATAAGTAAAATCGTAAGTATATCTATAGGAGCTTACCGTACTCTGTACTGTACTCTGTACAGTACGCTTACCTTCTTGAGAATGGGCTGCATGCTGATTGGATGTCAACTGTCTGTCAACACTCCAAACCAGGAAGTGTTGGCAGCCATCTTGTGCCTCAGTAGAACCGAGGCATAAGAAAGCAGAAAACAAATGCGCAAAACACGCAAAGGGGGCAGGGTAGACACACCCTGACCCCCTAGGCCTGCTCAGGGGGTCCCACATGGACCCCCCAAGCCCCCCAAAAAATGGGTTTTTAAATCGTGGGGTACGAAGTACAGTACTCTGTACCTTTCCGAGCGCATACTGGAGGTTCCTGGTGGGCTAGTTGGCCCTCAGGGACCTCCAGTATGCAAGGGGAATTAGTTCCCCCTCTTCAAACGCCCCAGGGGGCTGCGTTGCAGAGAGGTGTAAAAAGGGTCGTGGCCTCATTACACCTCTCTGCAATGCTGCCCCCTGGCGCATACTTGAGGTTCCTGGTGGGCTAGTTGGCCCCCAGGGACCCCAGTATGCAAGGAGAATTAGTTCCCCCTGTGCAGACGTGCCAGGGGGCTGCGTTGCAGAGAGGTGTAAAAAGGGGCGTGGCCTCATTACACCTCTCTGCAATGCAGCCCCCTGGGGCATACTGGAGGTTCCTGGTGGGCTAGTTGGCCCCCAGGGACCCCCAGTATGCAAGGGGAGTTAGTTTCTCCTCTGCAAATGTGCCAGGGGGCTGCGTTGCAGAGAGTTGTCAAAAGGGGCGTGGTCTCATTACACCTCTCTGCAACGCAGTCCACTGGCGCATACTGGAAGTTCCTGGTGGGCTAGCTGGCCCCCAGGGACCCCCAGTATGCAAGGGGAATTAGTTCCCCCTCTGAAACACGCCAGGGGGCTGCGTTGCAGAGAGGTGTAATGAGGCTTCGCCCCTTTTTACACCTCTCTGCAACGCAGCCCCCTGGCGCATACTGGAGGTTCCTGGTGGGCTAGTTGGCCCCCATGGACCCCCAGTATGCAAGGGGACTTAATACCCCTAGATAGAACGCACTACGGGGCGTGTTTGCACAGTGGTGAAGGTAGGGGGCGGGGCTTGAGGTGATATGTGTGCAAAAATGCCCGGTGACGCATTTAAAGTTGGGAAATTAATTCCTCTTCAATCCAGAGGTCCCCTAGAGGCCAACTAGTCCAACAGGTACCTCCAGTAAGCGCCACGGAGCTGCGTTGCAGAGTGTTGTGAAAAGGGGACGTGCCCTTTGAACACCTCTCGCGGCTAGTTGGCTCACAAGAGACATCAGGATTGAGAAGGAATTAATTCCCCAAACTAAAACGCGCCACAGGGCGTGTTTGCACAAATGTCACCTCAGGCAACGCCCCCTTCCTTTACTATTGAGCGAAATATTCCTCTAAAATCAGCCGAACTATGAATTCCGATTTACTCACCTGTTATTAGGAGAGACCTCAGTGCTGCATCTTTCAGCCCACTACTGATCCTGAAAAGTAATTCTAACCATACTTACAGTAACTTGAATTTCCTGACATAGGCTAACATTGACTGGTTTCACTTGGAAATTCTTCTAAGTGTGGAGTTTTGGAACTTAAAAAAATTCCTCAAAAATCAGCTGAACCACGAATCCCGATTTACTCACCTGTTATCAGGCGAGACCTCAGTGCTGCATCTTTCAGCCCACTACTGATCCTGAAAAGTATTTCTAATCGTAGTTACAATAAGTTGAATTTCCTTTCATAGTCTAACATTGACTGGTTTCACTTGGAAATTTTTCTAAGTGTGGAATTTTGGAACTTAAAAAAATTCCTCAAAAATCAGCCGAACTACGAATTCCGATTTACTCACCTGTTATCTGGACAAACCTCAGTGCTGCATCTTTCAGCTCACTACTATTGAATGTCTTTCCATAGGATATCATTGCCTGCTATATAAAATATATATAAATTAAAAAAATATAAAATAAAAATAAAAATATGTTACAATTTCAATATTTTTAAAAACATTTTTTTCAATTTATATTAAAAATATGTAATGTAATTTAAAAAATAAAATATCTAAAAATAAATACTTTAAAACAATGTAGTAAATTAGTATAAACAAATATAACAATTAATACATTTAAAAATGATCATTTACAAAACCTTTGAAATTCACTGAAAAAACCATAGGTTTCAGCCACGTTATAGTTAGGAATTAGCATTTAAAGAACCTTAGAAATTCACTGAAAAAACCATAGGTATCAGCCACGTTATAGTTCGGAATTAGCATTTAAAAAACCTTAGAAATTCACTGAAAAAAACATGGGTTTCACACATGTTATAGTTAGCTGGATATTTCACTCATACAAAACCATTGTATTGAACCATGAAATTCCCCCGTTATAGTTAGTTCCGCTAACGATAACTCACGCGCCCACAATGCACTGCTGATTACGTCACATATCACATATTACATCACTCATGACATGGTCAGTGACATCACTCATGACATCACTGATGATAGTTTAATTCTGTACCGGGTTGTGGGTTTATAGGAGAATAGGGTGGGAAGTAATTTAATTATATTAAATTAAATATTCATTTTTAGAAATTACTAATTATTTTTAATTTAATTCTGCATTTTAGTTCTGTAGCGGGTTGTGGGTTTTTAGGGAAATAGGATGGGAAGTAATTTAACTGTAATTAATTAAATATTTGTATTTATTTATTGGTATTCATTTTGAATTTATTGTTAATTAATTTTTAATTGGTAATTAATTTTTATTAATTGATTAATTGATAATTATGTTAATTTTATTAATTTATTTTCCGTAGCGGGTTGTGGGTTTATAGGGGCATAGGGTGGAAAGTAATTTAATTGTAATTAAGTAAATCATTTTTATTTATTTATTGGTATTGATTTTTATTTTTTGTTTATTCATTTTTAATTGGTAATTACTTTGTATTAATTGGTAATTAATTTGTATTAATTGATTAATTGATAATTACGATAATTGTATTAATTTATTTCTGCAGCGGATTGTGGGTTTATGGGGAATAGTAATTTAATTGTAACTAATTACATATTAAAAATACTGTTTGTGTATTAATAATTAATTTACTGTTAATTATTAATTTGTATTAATTGTTATTAATAATTAGTTTTTGTAATTGAAAATTAATTAGTTGTTAATTAATTATGAATAGGTAATTAATTTTAATAACTAATATTTGTTTGTATTTCTAATTAATTAATTATTACATAATATTAAATTGGTAATTGATTTTAATTAATTTTTTATTAGGTATTGATATTTAATTTATTTGTATTCATTTATTGAATCATTACTTTCCCTACTGTAAAACTCACTAGAGTGGGAATAGTAATTTTTACCCCTAGGCTATCCAACGCTTTCCCTACTGTTGCACCCTCTGGTGTGGGAATAGTCATTTTTACCCCTATGCTATCCAACGCTTTCCCTACGGTTGCACTCTCTAGAGTGGGAATCATATTTTTTACCCTCCCGCTATCCAACGCTTTCCCTACTGTTGCACTCTCTGGAGTGGGAATATTAATTTTTACACTCCCGCTATCCAATGCTTTCCCTACTGTTGCACTCTCTGGAGTGGGAATAGTAATTTTTACCCATACGCTATCCAACACTTTCCCTACTGTTGCACTCTCTGGATTGGGAATAGTATTTTTTACCCCTACGCTATTGAACGTTTTCCCTACTGTTGCACTCTCTGGAGTGGGAATAGTAATTTTTACCCCTACGCTGTTATGTTATGTTATGTTAACAGTTTTTTGTAAAGCGCCGCGGACACCCAGGGGCTTCATGGTGCTGACCAACAGAACAGAACATCCTGGTGAAAAGAGGAGGGCCTAAGCTGATGAAAAGAGCCAGGTCTTAAGCTGTTTTCTAAATGACAGAAGGTCGGAGCAGGAACGCAACTCCAGAGGGAGAGAATTCCAAAGTCTGGATGCAAGAGTAGCGAACCTGCGTCCGCCTTGGCGTTGCAGTTTGAATATTGGCGTTACCAGAAGATGAAGATTGATAGAACGAAGGTTGCGGGAAGGGGTATACCTGGGCAAGAGAATGTTAATAAATTGAGGGCTACGGACGTGGAGGGATTTAAAGACCATACAAGCTGCTTTGAATTTTACTCGCTGGCCAAAAGGGAGCCAATGGAGTTGTTTTAGCAGAGGCCTAGCTGACTGCCAGCGGGGCTGCCGGTGGATCAGTCTGGCAGCCTGATTCTGAGCCAGTTGGAGACGTTTACCCAGATAGAGAGGGAGGCTCAGATAGATGGCATTGGCACAGTCCAGGTGGGACAGTACAAGCGCTATCACCACCTGGATCAGGGCCGGTTGGGTCAACATCCGGCTGATCTTCCTTATTCTGCATAGTTGGTAGAAGCAGGAAGATACCACCGAGCTCACCTGGGCCTTCGGTGAAAGCTCACTGTCGATGATTACTCCCAAGCTCTTGACTGAGGCGGAGGGGGTAGGCAGGAGGCCTAAATCAGGGGGCCAATAATGTGGGCCCCAGAATATTTTGCTATTACCGTTGAGGATGATTTCTGTTTTTCCCGGATTTAATTTTAAATGGTTCGAGTCCATCCAATGACAGAAGTGTAGCATGGTCTCTTGGAATTCCTTGACAGAATCGGTGGAACCATCCACAGTCAAAATAAGCTGTAGGTCATCCGCATAGTTAAATGTGGAGACCTTAAACTTCCTCAGAGATTGAATCAGAGGGACTAAATAAAGATTAAACAAGAGAGGCGATAGGGAGGACCCTTGAGGAACCCCACATGTAATTGGAAGTTTAGTGGCAGTGAAAGGAACCAGACAGACCGCTTGGGTGCGGTCACTGAGAAATGAGCTGACCCACCTGTGCGCTGGGCCCCGGATACAAGCTTGTGCGACACGGTCGAGCAAGATGGTCTGGTATGGTCGAACTCCGCAGACAAATCTAGTATCCAAAGCTTTCCCTACGGTTGCACTCTCTGGAGTGGAAATAGTAATTGTTACCCCTACACTATCCAACGCTTTCCCTACTGTTGCACTCTCTACAGTGGGAATAGTAATTTTGACCCCTACGCTATCCAACACTTTCCCTACTGTTGCACTCACTGGAGTGGTAATAGTAAATTTTACCCTCCCACTATCCTACGGTAAAAATAGTGTATATTTTTTATTAATATTACGTTAATATATATATATGTATTAAAAAATAACATTGTATGTTTTTTTTATAACTTAAATTAATTATTTAATCATTTTAAGGGTATTTAAGTATTTTTAAGTATTTTTCGTTAATTAAAATGATCTTTTCATTAATTTTAAATTACTTGTAAGACATTTAAAAAAATCGATATTTTGACTAACTATATTTTTTTTAACGATATTTATGATTTGATATGTTTGTACCTACCTGTTTGTAGATAGGACTTCAATATTTTTGCATTCTATACCTTGTCACTGATATTTTGGTAAGTCTATATTTTTTTAATCGATATTATGTCAGTTATCCGTTCATGATATATTGCTGGCAGCTGATATGCCTGCACAGTGTGAAAAAGGAACATTGTCATTGATTTCATTTATTGCAGCACACCATCACAAAGTTTCACGGAAGAAATTGCAGTATTGTAGATAGGTCACCTATTTAGGTCACCTCCTGTCTAAGGAGGGATGTGCACTTACACCACACCACATTCAAGCTATTTTAGACACACCAGTGCCCTGCACTCAGAAAGATGTCCGTGTATTCATTGCTCATACTTCTTTTTGTTGGCAGTGGATTTTAGGATTCTCACGCATTTTTAAACCTTTGTTGGCTCTTCTGACTAAAGACACTCCAATGCCCCTTCTGAATGCCAGAATGCTTTCCACCAGTTGCGTCAGACTCTCTGTTCTGCACCAGTATTAGGCATTCCAGACTACACTAAGGCTTTTACACTCTATGTGCACGAGAGAGATGGTTGCGCACTTTCACTTTTAGTACAGACACACGGTGACAAGCAGCGTCCTTGTGCATATTTCTTAACTGTTCTTGATCAAGTCGCTCGTGCATTGCCTGGGTGCTTCTGTTCTGTCGCAGTGGCAGCTGTGTCCATACATCAAAGTAAGGTGAGGGATAATCATGTCACATAGACTGTTGGTGTTAGTACTCCATGCAGTTGATGCCCTTTCGTATATAAACAAAGCATTTCGGAATACGTGCAACGTGAAAATAAACATAGAAAGTGTTCTCCAGGAACCATCGGCCAACTTAGAGTGAACCACACACGCATTATCTGTGTAAATGCATTATATTCTTATGTACACTTATATATTTCATAACAGTTCGTCTGAATTACAATTTATATTTTTAGGCAATAGAAGAGAGTCAAAATCAATTTCATATTAAACACTCCTCTTCAGTAACCGACATAATATTGTACATCCATAACTTGTCTCGTTACTCGCTATTCAATTTCATAGCTATTGTTGCGGCGGTGTGACAATGTTTGTATTAATACTTTCGTACTTATGTTGTAGCGCAACAACTGGTGTAATCAATAAACTGCTTATAAACATTTGATCTCTTCTTTTCTGCTCTCTAAATTCTTGTCAATTTCCAATATAAGAGGATTAGAGCAGGTATATAGTACCACATGATTATGTACAAAATAATAGTTTCTAACCATATCGTCATGGAAATATCACGTCTCCCCTTAAATTAACAGATAATCAATTAATCAAATGTTCTATACATATTTTCACCCCAGTGGGTGACAACTCATATTGTGTCTCCTGTACAAAAGTTACATGTAATAGAACCCAAGTGGGTTAAGGGGAAAGGAATAGTCTTAAACAAATACTCAAAAATCTATCACAAATTTAACCCTCGGTTGATCCATAGGTCAGATGAGTATTCCAAATCGCAGTGTACTAACTATATTCATAATTCATAATCATGTGATAAACATCATCTCCACGGGGTTCTTCCACCTGTATAGAAAAGGAAAAAGTAGGAAAAAATAAAAATGTTGTGACCAATAGCCATTGCCGATAAAGTTTCCACATATTTAATCTAGTGACACTAGTGCAGGTGAGTTAAAATCAATTAAAATCTCTTCAAAGTCATCGTATTCAAGACTATTTACAATGGTGATATTTTTCAGAATATCTAACTGGAAATTGGAGAGCATTGCAAAGAAAGAACAGAAGCCCCAAAGTTTTTTCATTTCAGAGTAGAAAGGCACAGATTCTAAGATTAATGGCATCCCAATAAAAACTTCATGCATGATAACACTGTACTTATTCTCCTAAATGCCAAGACAATACTTCCTCAGAATTTAATCCTCCATGGATCGTGGGGGCCCATTAGAATGTGGGGCGGATTGCCTCCGCCAGGCTGGCGGTGGCCACCGCCACCCTGGCGGAGGCAATCCGCCCGACATCCATGCCTGCATTCCCCCCGCCAGATTAGGATGGGGGTGGGGACAGCGGCGGATGAAAAGACCATCCGCCGCTTTACTGCCGCGGTCGCAAGGCGACCGCGGCGGTAATAGAATAATATGGTGGCGGTGTCCTATGGACACCGCCAGCCATATTACAATGTCCATAGTAAGGAGCCTTTCCGCGGCGGCAATGCCGCCACGGAAAGGCAGGCGGTGTTTGCTGTGGGGGGCCCCCTGCGGGGCCCCCAGGTGATGCCAGCTCAGGGGGAGGACAGGGGGGTACCTATGATACCCCCCACATTCGCATATGCAAAGCGGCAGGCACCGTGCGGTGCTTTCCGCTTTGCATATGCAAATGCGTTCTCTTATGTTTTGCATTGTGGTGGGCGGTGCAGAGAGCACCGCCCGCCACAATGCAAAACATGTAGGATGTGCCCACCACTGTGGCGGGCACATCCTATTTCTCCTTACGGGACCAAAGCCCTTATGGCGGCGGTCCCGATCTCCAATAGGGTGGGGGGCTGACAAAGTGTACCTTGACTCAAGTTGATGTAATTTACGAATTCTGTCACCCCCGCTCTTGGATGGAACAACTCTATCAATTCTCTCTTCTATTGCCTAAAAGTATAAATTGTCATCCAGGTGAACTGTTATGAAATATATAAGTGTACATAAGAACGTATTGCGTTTACACAGCTAATGCGTATGTGGTTCACCACTCTAACATGGCCCATAGTTTCTGGAGAACACTTTCTATGTTTATTTTCACGTTGCATGTCATTTGAAATGTTTTGTTTGTATACGAATGCATATGTCGGAACAAGTTACCCGTGAGCAGGGCGTTTTCACGCCGAAACGCGTAGGGTATTTTCATGGCTGATGCATAATAAATCATCTTGAAGCAAACCTGGATTGACGTTGACTATCTCATAAGGAGTACACACGTGCTGCATTGTGGCATGGTGAAGCGATTATATATATATATATATATATATATATGCAAATACAACCCCCAGCACTTCCAGACGGCGACCTGAAGAAACGGACTACCAGGACATTTGGATGGCAGATTTTGATTTTTTCACTTCCTCATTCCATGACTCGTTTTGGGCATCAAGTGCCCTTGATCACATGCAGAGTAAGCATGTTGTCATGTTTTTTATAAGTTTTTTTCTTTTCGCAAATGCAACACCACGTGATTAATGAGCAATGAAGAAATACTATTTTGTTTACATCGAGACATTTTTGCAATGCACTGCGATAATATTCACCAACAATGCTACATTTATATCAGGCACATTGTTTTTACGAGGCAACATATATCATGTATTTTATATAGCTAAAAAACATGAATGCTCGCATTTATAGATATTGTGTGATTTCGAATAAATAAATAAATATGTTCAATATTTAAAATTCAAATACATATGTATAAATAATTTAAAATATACATATTGCCCGACAATAATACATAACAATCCTAATTTCAAAAACCAATGTGCAAATTACGCAATGATCATATTTCTGCTTAAATGCTTATTAGTCAAGCAGAGCTTGGATGAATTAATATCTGCTAAATACAGTATTAAGTTTCCTTGAATTATAAAGTGCATAGTGCCATAGTATACATCATCTGTATATACATATATATTTAATAAAGTGTATTATGCATAAATGTACGTATATATATGTTATTTTAAAGTGCATTGTTGAGTTAACTTGCATATCCAAAAATATATATGCAGTGTTTATTAAAAAAAAGTAATATAAAAAGTGTCTAAACACAAGAGGCAAGTTATCTACACTCTAGTGGTTCCCGGTGGACAACGGACAAGTCTAGTACCATCACAGTCTTCATTTGCCCAACAAGCCTGTTGGGCAGATTGACTGTCAACATAATAATCAGGGTCGGACATGTCAAAAATGTATATTCAATATGTGTTAAAATATATCTAGGCTATCTCAATCTCCCTGGGTTAATATGTCCTAAAATAACACATATAAAAGCAAATCACAAAAAAGGCATAGATATATACGACTATAAAAAGGTCTGCATGTCCTCTGTATTGTTTAGACCGTTCGGGAATTTGCTATCCAGTTCTAAAATAAATCTTGTTTCTGTTTGTCTTAGCAATTTTTCCCGATTGCCACCTCTGCGAGGGGCCAATACAGAGTAAATGACAAAGTATGTTAAACAGTTGACGTCATTGTTGTGTGCTTCTTTAAAATGTTGAGCGACCGGATAGGCCGGATCACTATTGACAATTGCACGTAAATGTTGCAATATTCTCACGTGCACCAGCAGTTTAGTACTTCCCACGTACCTGAGTCCACAGATGCACGTGAGAACATAGATTGCGTGATCCGTTCGGCAGTTGTAATTGCCCTTGAACATTACCTCATTTTCTCTGAAAGGTGTCTTTTACCCTGTTGTGTTGACTCAAACTTGCTGCACGACATGGTATACATTTAAAGAAGCCTTGTCTGGGATTTATCAGACTCATATAGGGAAAGAGAAATTATTTTGATTTATGAACAAGGAAGTTCTCTTATCTGTCTAGTGATGTCCTTCACCACTCTTTTTCATGATGTTGAAGAAAAGAGTTGCAGAAGAATTCAACGTGTCCAATGCTGGAGTCGGCCTCTTCCTTTCCTCCTGTGATTGGAAAGAAAAAACATAGTTTACTCTCCTGGTTAGGGTTAAAAACAAAACTTCTCAGAAAATGTGCAGAATATCACAGACATCATGAAATAACAGTACACATGGAAAACATAATATTCACTGACTCTTCTGTGCAAATTACTTTAAAGTGACCCAGTGTAAGTGAATGCTCAGCTCTTCAACCTGGTTATGACCTCCACGGGTCTTGGTTTGTAGGTTTATTATATGCCAAGACTCCCTTTGTCTGAGGTGGAGTGTCCTATTCCTCACTCTGAAGTTCTGTTCAGTTTGCTCAATTGCAAAATATGTGAGCAGTGAGCTGTTTGATAGATGATATTTTTCAAAGTGCCTGGCTACTGGGTAGTGAGGGTCCTAGTTGTTAATGGCCCTCATGTGTTCCAACACCTGTTTCTTTACTGCTAGCATAGTACTCCCTATATACTGGAGTTTCCAGGGACACTCAAAAACGTACATTACAAAAGTTGATCTACAGGTGAGAAATTGATTTATCGTTTTTCCTTTGTCAGAGTGTGGTACTGTTTACACATGCGGCTATTGCGGCATGCCTTGCAATGCCCACAGGGGATTAATCCCTTCCTTCAGATTCAGGTATGTATGAAGGCGTTCATTGGTTATATCTCCCTTAAGCAACATATCTTTAAGATTTTTTCCCTTCCTGTATGTAATTTGCTGGCCTTTCGGCAAGTTTTCTGTAAGTGCAGGCTCACTGGCTAGAATATTCCAATTTTGGTTGAGGATTCTGGAGATTTTTATTGGATTCAGAGTTGTATGTCAGAATCTCTCTTAAACTGCTCTCTGGGGATTTTGCTGACCTTCTCCTTAGCCCTTTCCAAAACCCATCTGGGATAGCCCCTTTCCTTGAATCTTTTGATCATGGTTTCTTGTTCTACAAGGAATTCTCACTGGTTGCTGCAATTCCTCCTTGCTCTTAAAAGTTCCCCGAGAAGAGGAGCAGTTCATCCCTGCACACCGTAACAGGCACCTCAAGGTGTCTGCCACTGTGTGCAGGGATCAACAGGGGGCACTAGAGGTTCCCCCTAGGTTGCCATTCGGCAGCCTTGCACCCATGGGCGCCCTGCTTGGGGCCCCCAAAGACAGATTCCCAATGCTTTTCTGTGTCGGAAAGGCTGGCACAGAAAGGCAGTGGTAAACTGCCATCGTAATCCCTCAGCCGGAAAAAAACAGCCAAGGGATTACTGGGGGCTTCTCTGAGCCCGTCGGAGGCCATTCGGAATTCCGATTTGGATTCCCTTCTCAGACCCTCCAGCTTATCGCGATTTCGCGATTTGCAAAAAAATCGCGAAATCGGCGATCGCGGGAAATGCCGCGATATTTGCAAAAATCCCGCGAAATTTGGCGTTTCCGCCCGTTCGCCGTCTTTCCGCCCGTTTCCGCATAAAAGGAGGAGCGAGGCACCCATTTTTTCTCATTGCGGCGAAGAAGAGGATTGGGATATTGCGGGCGAGTGCGGCGAGGAGGTCAGGAGGTCGGCGGCCGAGCGAGGGAGAAGACGAAGACCAGACACACACGAAGATTCCAGGGCTCGGCAGAGCAGAACACAGGTACGTCCGTCCCGCTGGTGGGGGCCCGCACATAGGGGAGAGGGAGAGTGCTGCCCGGGCGGGAGGGTAGCAGTGGAGATGTGGCCGACCGGCCCCCGGCCAGGGCTGCGTGTAAGTCATCCAGGATCAACTCCCGTTTTCCGTCTTTATCATGTATTCCCCAGCGCACCGAGCCTTACAGCCAGCATGGAAATAACACTGCCGAGTCACATAAATTATGTGACTCGGCAGTGTTATTTCCATGCTGGCTGTAAGGCTCGGTGCGCTGGGGTTTGTTAAGGCCACCGAGTTATTTTCCATTGCAATTTACGTAACATATAAAGTGAAAGCCAGACAAAGTACATGTTTACTTTTTGTGTAAACGACTATGGCTTTCTATTTATCTTACTCTGTCTGTCCGAATTAACACTTGTACTCCCACGCTTTTGGCTATTCATCTTCTCTGCTCTGCAGTGTGTGTTACCATTCAGAATACTGTATATATTTATCTGTGCGCCTCGTTTTACATTACTTGTTACAGTTGTAGTCTTTGGCCTCATTTTTAGAAAAAACGATATGGCTTTGCTGCTGTTCTAAAGTGCTAGAAAGCCAACTAGTTTCTTTACTTTGTGAATGATTGATTCAATCATTCACAAAGTAAAGAAACTAGTTGGCTTTCTAGCACTTTACACAAAGGCAGAGAGACCGGGGGAAGCGAAATTACAGGCAGAAAGGCAGACTTTTTTAATGTTGCGCATTGTCACAATGTTTTATGTTTGATTGAAAGTTTGAGGGTGTAGGTTTCACAATTTGTGAAACCTACACCCTCAAACTTTCAATCAAACATAAAACATTAATAACCTGCTGCCAGTTCCTTACCATTTCTTTTAAAGTTACAATATAATTTCTGAATGCTTAATTTACAATATGCAATGATGCAGCGACTGCTTCTGCTGTTTCAGGGACTCGAATTGCTGGGGCACTTGACTTGTGAGTTTTGAAATGCGATTTTTATTGATGTTTTGTAATTGAATTATACAAAGAAGGATTGATGTATGCTGTTAATGAAATGACCCAAGAAAATGTCTGCCTATCCTTGTAAATTTAGCACACATTTCTTTGGAACACGAAAAGTATAAAACATTGTGATGTATGTCATTCCATTATAAAAAAAAATGGGTACCTAAAAAATGAAGGCATTTGTTCATGACAAAATAGAATAAACTCTAACAGTATACATAAACCCCAGATAGCTTGATTCCAGTGGCATGGAGAGCACGGAACTCACGTCTGAGCATACCCGTCCCACTCGCTCAGAGACCTGTCTCTGCCTCCAGCATGCCTAGTCTGAAACCTGTGGGGGCCCGCGGGCCCCGGGGGGCCGTACATTGTTTTGTTTATGCTTTTTGTCACAGGGTTGACCACAGATGAATGCACTATTATTTTAGCTGTGCAGATTTTATCTGCATTCTCCACCACTTGGAAAGTCTTGTCCTGAATCTTGCCCCTTTTTCATGATGTTTTACTTGCACAGTACTGATTTTTTTGTCCTGAATCTTGACCCTTTGTCATGCATTTTTACATGCACTGTACTGAATTTTTGTCCTGAATCTTGACCCTTTTTCATGATTTTTTACTTGCACTGTACTGATTTTTTTGTCCTGAATCTTGACCCTTTGTCATGCATTTTTACATGCACTGTACTGAATTTTTGTCCTGAATCTTGACCCTTTTTAATGATTTTTAACTTGCACTGAATTTTTGTCCTGAATCTTGACCCTTTGTCATGCATTTTTACATGCGCTGTACTTCAGTTTCAAGAGCCATTGGCCCAGCTGCCGCAGCGCACTGGTAAGTTTGGTGTCCTGGGCACCTGGTGAGTATCCTAACTCTTTACTTGTGTTCTTTTGCAGAGCATCACTGGGAAGAATCTGCTGTTGCAAGAGCCAGAATTGGGTCAGCTGCCGCAGTGCACTGGTAAGTTTGGGGTTGTAGGTACCTCGGGGGAATTTCTTATTTGTTTATTTTGGTTTGGGGCTATTGCTGTTTTCTCTGTGGGGAAAGGAACTGCAGTTTCAAGACTCATTGGCCCAGCTGCCGCAGTGCACTGGTAAGTTTGGGGTTGTGGGCACCAGGTGAGTTTCCTAACTCTTTACCTGGTTTCTTTTGCAGAGCATCACTGGGAAGGATCTGCTGTTGCAAGAGCCAGAATTGGGTCAGCTGCCGCAGCGCACTGGTAAGTTTGGGGTTGTGGGCACCTCGGGGGAATTTCATTGTTGTTTATTTTGGTTTGGGGCAATTGCTGTTTTCTCTGTGGGGCAAGGGGCTGCAGCTTCAAGACTCATTGGCCCAGCTGCCGCAGCGCACTGGTAAGTTTGGGGTTGTGGGCACCTGATGAGTTTCCTAACTCTTTAGTTGGTTTCTTTTGCAGAGCATCACTGGGAAGGATCTGCTGTTGCAAGAGCCAGAATTGGGTCAGCTGCCGCAGCGCACTGGTAAGTTTGGGGTTGTAGGTACCTCGGGGGAATTTCTTATTTGTTTATTTTGGTTTGGGGCTATTGCTGTTTTCTCTGTGGGGAAAGGAACTGCAGTTTCAAGACTCATTGGCCCAGCTGCCACAGCGCACTGGTAAGTTTGGGGTTGTGGGCACCAGGTGAGTTTCCTAACTCTTTACTTGGTTTCTTTTGCAGAGCATCACTGGGAAGGATCTGCTGTTGCAAGAGCCAGAATTGGGTCAGCTGCCGCAGCGCACTGGTAAGTTTGGGGTTGTAGGTACCTCGGGGGAATTTCTTATTTGTTTATTTTGGTTTGGGGCTATTGCTGTTTTCTCTGTGGGGAAAGGAACTGCAGTTTCAAGACTCATTGGCCCAGCTGCCACAGCGCACTGGTAAGTTTGGGGTTGTGGGCACCAGGTGAGTTTCCTAACTCTTTACTTGGTTTCTTTTGCAGAGCATCACTGGGAAGGATCTGCTGTTGCAAGAGCCAGAATTGGGTCAGCTGCCGCAGCGCACTGGTAAGTTTGGGGTTGTGGGCACCTCGGGGGAATTTCATCGTTGTTTATTTTGGGGCAATTCTTTCTCTTTCTTTGCACGTGGCTGACTGGACACGTTTTGGTCGAATTTGCACCACCCATGTAACCGTTGGCATGTTACATTTTAAATTTTCGGGCACTTACTTTGAGCTTTTCAACAATTGCTATGGCTTTTTCCCCCTGCGCTTTTCACACTGTCTGTTTGCTCAACACCGTTCGGGGACTGGCATTTACCATTGCAGTTATGGCCCAACACGTTTGTCACTTTACTTGTGCTTCAGGGTTGCATGCATTTCTTATCGTTGAGCACCGGCGCTTTCTGAACTTTCCTTTCAACAATTGCCTTTCCCCCCTTTGAGGTGTCTTTAGTAATACCAACTATCTTTGTAGGTGAGTTAACTGACTGCGCCACAACCGGGAGATCTTCTGTTTTACAAGGGAGCAACAAGCCACCACAAGAAAAGCAGAATGGAGAAGTTTATGCAGCCTGCAAAGGGTGTGAAGCACAGATCACATCTGCCCACCCAGATAACCGCAGCAGACCGGGCCAGAGACTACAGCAATGTGATGCACGCTGATGGTGGGGTGCTGTTTTGCAGTGTGTGCAATGTGGCGGTGGACCACATCCGGAAACACACTGTGGATATGCATGTGCGGTCCCAAAAACATTTGAAGCGCTGTTCAGATGATCCTGACCTTCAATCTTCGCCGAAACGTGCACCCCAGATGACAGTGAACTCGCTATTCACCAAGAGTACAGCTGCCGGTGCCGCAAACCACGAAATGATAACTGAGTGGGTTAATGTCTGCACCGCGTTGAACATTCCGCTCAGCAAAACCGACCACCCTGTGTTGCGCAAGTTCCTGCACGAGCGAGTACGGAATGGTGGAGCGATACCTGGGAGTCATCAGCTGCAAGAACGGTATCTCCCAGAGAGATATACAAGTGCCAAGAACGAGCTGAAAGAGCTATTGAAAGATCAGAAGATTAGCGTTATCTTTGACGAAACACCAGATGTCGAAGGGCGGTGTGTTTTGAATGTGCTAGTTGGAGTAGTCTCTCCGCAGGGTGCCCGTCAGATCCAAACCTACCTGGTGGACACAGTCTTCCTATCCCAGTGCAACCATGGGACTGTAGCGCAAGCTGTTGTAAAGGTGCTCACAGAGTACAGCATAGACTTCCAGAACGTTGTTTCCTTCAACACTGACAATGCGGCATACATGCTCAAGGCATTCAACACAGTGTTGAGGAATCTGTACCCAAACTCCATCCACATCACCTGCTTGGCACACATCATGAATCTTGTTGGAGAGTCATTTAGGAAGCCTTTTGTGGAGCTGAATGCTTTCCTGCTGTACTTCTCCCGCATCTTTTATATGGCTGGCAGCAGAAAGAGAAGGTACCTGCACCATCTTGCAGAGAACCATGGGATGAAGGCACGGGTGGCACCTGACCCTTGCAGTACCCGCTGGAATTCTTGGTTCGCCGCAGTCCAGTACCACTGCAAGCACTTTGAGGCCTATGCTGGGTTTGTGGAGTCAGAGATGCAACTCAGCAAGTCTCCCCCAGATTCCCTTGAAAATCTACAGAAGATTTTTAACACCGACCAAAGGGAGTGCATTAAAGTCCAATTGGACATTGTGGCAGAAAAATGCCAAAGCATTTTAAACCTGATGGAGCTATTCCAGAGTCAGACACCAGTGACCATGAAGGTATACGATTATTTGGAGGACCTCCACATGAACTTAACCAACAATTCAGTCCTCACTGTGGAGTCACTAGAGCCGTTTGTACAGACCACTGCAGGGGCAAAACTAAGCCTGGCACAGAAAAAAAAAATTACAGCCCAGCTTAATGAAGCTTTTGAACATTCACTAGAAAAGGTGGCCAAATACATGGGGGAGGCCCAGCCAGGCATACAATTCTTGAAACAAGTGCGCCTCTTCAACCCTGCGCGACTCAGCATCCTGCCTAATGAGAAGAGTGCCTATTCAGCAATCCCTGGTTTCAGCGAAGTTCCCGATCAGGAGCTTCGCCTCTACTTTGACAATGTAGGGCCAGAAGCAGTGCAGGCGTCTGTTTCTGGACTTATTGACACCGACCTCTTTTGGCGTGGGCTGGCTGACCGCCTTCCAGCTCTTTCCCAACTTGCAGCTGTGTATAAGGACTGCGTCACAAGCTCTGCAGATGCTGAAAGGAGCAACAGTATATACAAAATTATTCTCTCTTCCAGACGACGGTCCCTTTCAGAGCAATCAATCCGGGCATTATTGTTTCTACATTACAACCAGCAGCACAATACTGGTCTTCATTTGGAGTGCTCGGAAGAACTTACCGTACGTGGCCAAGACTAACATGCCTTTTAACTAAAACAAATGGGCTGAATTGTAAATAAACAAAATGTACATAGCTCCATGTTGTCAAATAACTCAAACAGTAAGATATCTGTGTTTGGTGTTGCAAAAACCACAAAATAAAATGCCGCTAAATGCCGCTAAATTTCCATTTTTGTGCCGCTAAATTTTCATTTTTGTGCCGCTAAATTTGCCAATCCATGCCCCTATATCCTGGGGGGTCTGCCTTCTGAACGAGCACATTGAAATGGCTTGATCGTAAATGAATCTGAACTGGCAATTCCAATGTAGGTCCAGTTAGGAATGGTTAGGAATGGTGTCAGCCATTGGTTGGAGCCATTCCCAACTGCATCAGAATGCTGCTCTATGTTGTTAATATAATTTAATTTCTATATGTGATAAATTGGTTGCATAATTATTGTTAATGTTTCTTAATATTGTTTGTAATTTCTTTCAAATGTAATGTAATAGGTATTTGCATGTTTAGTGCTGTACATTTATTATAATTGATATTTAATTTTAAATAATTAATAACTATTCAATTATTCCATTGATAATTAATTATATAAGTTGTGTAATTAATGTACTTTATTATTAATATTTTTGGTATAGGTTGTAGTTTTTGTAGGAGTGAAGGATGTGAAGGAAATTCAGTATATTAATTAATAATTAATGTTAATTGTTATTAATTTTTTGATTGATGATTAATTTTATCAATTGTGTAATATTTTTTTTAAGTGATATATCAGGTATGGGTTGTTGAATTTGTAAAGGCATATGATGGGAAGTTAATTAAATATAATTAATTCATTAATAATTAATTGCTATTAAATGTTTAATTAATACTTAATTATGACATTTTCTAATTAAGATATTTATTTTAATATATATTAGGGACGCGTTGTTGAGTTTGGAGCAATTAAAGGTCGGAACTCAATTGAATATAATTATTTTATCATTAGTTAAGGCTACTAGTTGCTTAATTGATAATTATGTAAAATTTGCAAATATCATAACTAAGATATATTTTGGGTGTGTATTGTTTATTTTGTAGAGATATAGGCTAGGAAGGTATTTAAGTAATAATAAATGCAAAAATAGTTATTTATTGCTTACAAAATGTACTACTTATATTGTGTGTTAACTGTTTATGCTTTTTATTTGTTAGCTGATATGATTGTGAAAATATAGTGTGGTATTGTTATTATATTATTACTATTTGTTTTAGTTTAAAATAGTTATTGAAAATTGAAATAAATATATCATTTTTTTTCTTTAAAAAATATATTTTATATGTAAATATTTATATTTGCTGTTATTTAGGGTAGTAGTTCAACTATTTTATTTGTTTGAAGTGAACTAGTCGCCCTCTACTGCACAGACTCAAGTGGGAATAGTACGTTTTACGTTCCCCCCAGCTATCCAACGCTTTCTCTACTGTTGCACAGAATAGAGTGGGAATAGTAAATTTGACCCCTCCTGAGTCCAACACTTTCCCTACTGTTGCATTGAGTGGAGTGGGAATAATAAAAGTTCCCCTCGCAATGCAAGACTTTCCGTACTGTTACAGTGATGGGAGTGGGAATAGTAATTAGTATCCCTCCTGAGCCCAAAGCTTTTCCTGCTGTTGCACTGACTGGAGTGGGAATAGTAGGTTTTACTCTTCCACAATCCAACACTTTCCCTACTCTTGCACCAAATGGAGTGGGAATAATAAATTGTTACCTGCCCCTCCGAGTCCAGCGCTTTCCCTACTGTTGCACCATGTGGAGTGGGAATAGTAGGTTTTACCCCTCCGCAATCCAAAACTTTCCAGCCAGTTGCAGTGAACGGAGTGGGAATAGAAATTTGATCCCCTTCTGAGTCCAATGCTTTCCCTACTGTTGCACTGACTGGAGTGGGAAAAGTAAATTTTACCCCTTTGCAATCCAAAACTTTCCTTACTGTTGCACAGACTGGAGTAAAAATAGTACATTGTACCCCTCCTGAGTCCAAAGCGTTCCCTACTGTTGCACTGACTGGAATGGGAATAGTAATTTGAACCCCTCCTGAGTACAACGCTTTCCCTATTATTGCTGAGATTGGATTGGGATTACCATATGTATTATTCCTACAATTTTATAATTTTGTTCATACTTACTTTATATGGTTGTTTTTTCTGTGTATTTAATAATATAATATTCTTATGTACTAATGTTTGTAATATGTAATATATTCTTAGTGAAATGTAATTTTTTCATATTGTTTACTTTATGAGGTGTAATTAAATAAGTATAACAATAATTTTAAATTATTTAAACAAATTTAGTTTACATTATATTACTGTTTAATGTTCATATATTTAGGCTACTGACGTTCTTACAGCAGTGAGGATGGTATTATGCTGACTGTGCTGCTGCAGCACTGCCAAGCATAATAATAATAATAATCCACAGTTTGTAAAGCGCACAATCACCCGTAAGGGTCTCTAGGTGCTGGGGGCCGTCGGGAAGATTAAGCAAGCTATTGCCCAGAGTCACAAGGTGCTTGGCTAATCTGCCGCAGGGTGCCGGGGATCGAACCGTGATTCCCAGATTCCAGAGTCAGTCGCCCTGGCCGCGGCGCCACACCTCTTCTATTACTAGTTTCCTCACCCCCACAGTTTTCATGGTGGTGTGACCATCCGAAATCTGGTGGGTGGTCACAGTATGGGTTTGGATCTCTTGGCACAGGGCACTGGAGTGGCTGCCTGCTACAAGACTGCCAAACTCATAATAAGGCCCATAATGTTTGCTATGTTTAACTATGCTTACATTAAAAAAAAAGATTGTCTCTATACAGGAAGATTTAGTGAGTACTCTTCTTCCTTTAGAATTTAAATCTTTTTTAAAAATCTTTAGTGGTAAGATTATTTTTAATAGAGACATTGAATTCTGTAATTCCAAAATGAGACTTGAGTTAATTGTAAGAACAAACACACCAAAAACTCCCCAAATATATGTATATTGGAATTTACAGCATGGACCCCGAAGACTTCTCACATTATGTGGCATGAATCTTCTACCTCTAAACGACCTAACGGCACACTGGTCCCCAAATCTGACTAATGGAAAAATCTGTAACCTCTGCAATCTGAGTGTTCAGACCTTGGATCATGTCTTGTTCGCATGTCCCGCATTGACCTCGAGCCGCCACCGTTGGCTACGACCAATGTTCTTACAAAATGGCATAAAAAATGTGACTTCAGCACGCGATTTTCTATTTTGTCCAAAAAATGAAGCAGTGTGTTTTAAACTCTTTAATTATTTTAAGGAGTTTATGTGTATATTTAAATCCTGTTTTCTGTGGCTGTCTGCACAAGAGGGAGATGCTGTGTTCTTTTTCCACCTTCCTTTCTGCTACTAGCTTAAAGTCTCAGATAAAGTGAGATACTGGACTGCGTTTACACAAGTATTGCTGCTACTGTATTGCTTTCTGGTCAGGATGGGATATGCTTTATGAATGCTGTTTGCTGCTAAAATCAAATAGGCTGCTGTGGATGAATTCTACATTTTATCTAGTATTTTAAATTGTTGATAAATATTGCCCCCTGATCACTTTAGTTCTTTTTCAGGATACATCTTGCCATTTTATTCCGTTAACTGTTTGTGGAATGAGTGCTGCTATATTTATATTTTCTTGTATTAATTCATATACATTTTATGTGGACCTCATTTGAGTTCCAAATCTTAATAAATATTTGAATTGAATTGATTGTCTTCGATATTAATGTATAATGATATTTTTGGGGATATTTTTGTTATATACATTGTAAGCATAGCATAACAATATTTTTGAGTTGTATATTTATGACACGACAATATTTGTGATTTTGATATTTTGTCAGTGAACTACTTTCTTTCATACCTAACTATACCTGTCATTTTAACCTTTTTTGCCAGGTAATTTCCAGAATCATTGTCAATATATGAAAAGAATACCTTTTGGTTTTATAAACAAGGTCATTGCAAAGTCTTTAAAAAAATATTTAAATAAAACATTTGTACCAAGATTGTATTAAATAAGTGAGACATAATGCAACCATAAGAACAACCACAAAAGATTCCTGCAATGTAAGCAAAATCTCCAGCTTCAGAATGCTTAAACAAATTATCAACTTTTCCCGGGGTCATATTATAGAGACCCCAGGATACATAGGATACATTTTTTAAGGAATTCTAGGGGGACTGCTATTTCCCTGCAGCCACCCACAACACTTCAAAATGCTCATGGTGCTCCTGGCCAGATAAGGGCACCACCATGCAAGAAAATATATTTAATTTAAATTAGCCCTCAAAGAGTATTATTAGGTACTCCTTGGTGGAGCGATACATATTAAATTAGCATTTCTTATGCTCATTTGTTATTCTATATACTATAAGTATTTTTACATTATTTTTGTCGGTATCCTGATCCCACTTGGGACACCCTCAATTTTTTAATATTGTTTTTTAGAGGCTGTGGGAGGAGCCCCAGGGCCCGCAGCCCTTTGCAGCTGTCCAGGGAGGAGCCGGACACTTTCATTCTTGGTGGGTGCCCAGTGCCCACCCATGTCTCCAATACACTGGAGGCTATAGGGGACCGCCCAGGGCCCCTGCCAGCATCTCTAGCAGAAGCAAGCTACTTCACTTATTGGTGGGTTCCCGTTGCCCACATGACTCCAATTTGTTGGGACCACAGGAGGGTCCCAGAGCTCCCATGGCTCCTCAGGTCAGAGCCACCCATTTTGATTATTGGTAAAGGCCCTGGTGCCCACTTGAGGTACCCATAATGTCTCAATCATTGAGGGCCACATGAGAAGCCCTGTGGCCCTCGCCGGCTCCTCAGCCAGCACCCACTGTGCCTCATTGAGGCTAGGAGAGGTGGTTGTGTGCCCCCTCCCCCAAATGATCAGGATCGCCCCATGGGATGGGGTCCCAGGGTCTCAATAGTGCCTGGGGGGGGGGCATACAGCCCTCCTCTTTTAATAAATGCAGCACTGGTAAATGAGTCTCCAGGGAATGGAAAAGAATCGGAAAGGGGCCATGCACTCACTCCCCTTTTAATGGAATGTTGCTATAGGAAATGGGGTAGCTGTGGCCTGAAATACATCTGCTGACTCCCAGGTTCCTGGCCCATCCTAGGGGTCTGATTGGTAAAACAGTAAGGAGCCCATATTTTGTTTTCTCGTTGCTTGGGAATCCATATGAAATGGACTTTCTTGGTTTGCTAATGACTCTGGTGCCATTCACAAAACTTTTCAAAAACGTTTCAGGCACCTCAGCACCTTCCTGAAATGGTTTGGTGTGACCTGCCAGGAAGCCGGAAATAGAGGGGTCTCAAAATGCTTTTCCCCATGCAATTTCAAATAGGAAATTTGGACAAAATGCTTGAACGGCGTTACACCAAATTTGGCAGAAAGTTGGATCTTTATTTAGAAAGTGTTTTTTTGTGATTTGGTGTAAACCCAGTTAGTAATTTTTGTTGTTCCAAATTAAAAAATGATTGAAATTCAGGAGTACTGTCAGACCAGCAGATCAAAAGATAATATTTTATTAGCTGCCTCACAACAACAAAGATGATTGGCAGCCATTTTAGGACTTGGGGGTTCTGTTCCAAATTCCTAAAAGATAACATGATAGGGGGCAGTGTAGACACAATTTGTTTTTAAAAAGGGCAGGTCCCCATCCCTTTCAATAAGAATCCCTCTAAGGGTGGGCCAGGGCCCATGAGGTTACTAAATTCATTGTATTTATATGGGGAGGTTGGCATGTACACCTTCTTCCATGAGCACCTTTTTGTCCCCAGGGACGCCATACCTCAGGCCCGATATTTTTCGTAAAGTACATTGGGGAAGAAGGCATGTGTGTGTCCCTTAAAGACATGTATTGGCCCTGGGGATCCAATTCCCATTGGGCTGTCAAGTAACATTTGTTCCACCTCTGGTGGGAGCACAAAGCTTCCTATGGGTTGGAGCAGAAAAGAGCATCCCTGCCAATGAAAGCGCTGGCAGGAAACTGTAAATGTTCTCCTGCAGTGGGCACACACCCACTGCTACCTGATTTGGGAGCAAGGAGACCGTGGGGGGCTCGTACTTAGCTCTGCTCCTTAACGTGAGGAATTGTGAGTTTCCTGGGTGAGACTGGAGCACCCACCAAAACAATTTGAACATTTTAAAAAGAAAATAATTGTCACTGTCTTGTCGCTTCATCATTAAAGTGGTGAGTCCACTCATTCAATATTCACTGCTCCCTCACAGGAGTGCCCTATAATATCCTACATAAGTTTTTCTTTTAAATATTTTCATTGCCTTGGTGCACCGAGGAGTATCAGAGGCACCACCAACAATTTATAAAAGCATTTTGGGGATTTGCAATGGGCACAGCTGCCCCCCAGGGAAGTTTAAAAAACACTGTAAGTCTTCTGGTTCATTGAATGAATAAACCCAGGACAGCTTTCCAATGTGTGTAAAGTACTCTGAGCTGGTGGTGTATGCTCTGAAGTTCAGGACCCCTTTTAGCTGGTTGTAAGACTGCATTTTGTGGCTTGAAGAGCATTAAAGAAAGCCTCAACACACATTTATGGTTGTGCAGAATAAAAGTGCTTTATTTTAAATATTTTGGTGACAATAATTTTATGATTGATGTGTGAATTTATATGGATTACTTTATGATAAATATTGTGATGACTTTTTGACAAAGCAAATAGGTCTGCTCATATAGGTTGATGTGTTTACCCCCTTCTGAATCCATTAGGCCAGCCTTTTATATTTTAGTGTTGCGACTTTTGACAAAGCCATTAGGTCTCCCTTACTTTGACAACTCTTTATTTTATTAGAAAGTCACTGAAAAAAATGCTTAATGTGATGTTATAGTTTGGTGTTGTTAAACTATCTTACTTTGCTTTTAATAACAAACTTCCGTGAACAAACCAAAGGTTGAAAAGATGGTATAGTTAGGCAAACATGTAAGCTAAAATGTAACATTTTAAAGTCAGAACACCACTCAAATTCATCAGTTATATTTAACTGAAGTAATTAAAGCTCAAGCCCTCACCATGCACTTCTTATGACCTCACATAGTACGTCTATCATGACATGTTATGACATCATTGGTAACATTGCTGATAAGGTCCATCAATTAATCAATCAAGTGTATTTATATAGTGCAGCTAATCACCTGAGAGGGAATTTATTCGGTTGTGAGTTATGGTGGTTCAGGTGACTCAGTCGAACAGCCAGGTCTTGAGTGCTCTCGGGAATTTTAGTGGAGAGGTCGAGGTACGTAGTTGCAGAGGGAGGTTGTTCCAGGTTTTCACTGTGAGGTGGGAGATGGAGCGTCTTTGGCTGTTGCTTCTGTAGATGCAGGGATTCGGAGAGGAAGGCAGAGCATAGTTGACTGGTAGGGTGGTGGAAATTCAGGCAATTGTGGATGTAGGCTGTCCCTTGGTTGTGCAGTGCTTCATAGGCGTGGATCATCCTCCTGAATTGGCATCTCTTCTGTATGGGGAGCTAATGGAGGTCTGAGGTGGTGGTGATGTGGGTCCATCTGGGGAAGTGGAGGATGAGTCTGGCAGCAGAGTTCTATTTGGTCTGGACTCTATGCAGAAGGTGAGGGGCGATCTCAGTGTAGAGTGTGTTGCCGTAGTCGAATCGGCTGATGTTTAGGGCCTGAGTGACAGTACATCTGGTGTTCAGGCAGAGCCATTTGAAGATGTCACCTAACATGTGAAGTGTGTGAAAGCAGGCAGAGGCAACTGCATTAATCTAGAACTTCATGGTATTGTTCAGGATTATGCCAAGGTTTCTGGCATAGTTGGTCAGTTTGATTGATGGTGCTAGTTCCTAGGGCCTTCAGGAGTTGTTCCAAGGGGTTGTGTCATTGCTGGAGATTAGCACTTATTTTTTGTCTGAGTTAAGCTACAGGCAGTTGTCCTTCATCCAGTTTGCAACGCTCATCATGCACCTATGGAAGTTGGTTCTTGTGTTGTTGGGATCTTCTGAGAGCAAGAGCATGAGCTGGTTGTCGTTTGCATGGGATATGATGTTTAGTCAATGGGATCTGACGATGATGGCCAAGGAGGCCATGTAGGTGTTACAGAGGGTGGGGCTGAGGGAGGATCCTTAAGAAACAATGCAGATAATGTCCTTGGGTTTGGAGATGAATGGAGGTATGCAGACCTGCTGCGTTCTTCCTGTAAGGAAGGAGGAAATCCCCTTGAGGGCTTTTCATTGGATACCAATGTGATGCAGTCTTTTGATCAGGGTCTGAAGAGCAACAGTGTCAAAGAATGCTGTGAGGTTGAGGAGGAACATAGCTGCTGTTTCTCCCCGGTTGAGGAGGGCTCTGATGTAATTGGTGGCTGCGATCAAGGCCGTCTCTGTGCTGTGGTTGATGTGGAATACAGATTAAAAGGTGTCTAGGAGAAGGTTCTTCTTTAGATAGTTTGTGAGTTGACGGTTGATTGCTTTTCCCAGGACTTTGGTAGGGGAAGGGAGAAGGGAGTTGGGGCAGTAATATTTGAGTTTGCTAGGGTCCGCAAATGGTTTCTTGAGAAGTGCTTCGATTTCTGCATGTTTCCTGTCTTTGGTAATGGTGGCAATGGCAAGCTGTGGCTGCGGGGTTGGCAAACTCTGTGATGATGTTGAAGAGCGCTTTGTTGTGGTTGGAACTGGATTAGATGCTGTTGGCTAGGACTTTCCTCTTTGTTTCTCTCAGTGGCTGGTGGTAAAAGTTGATGGGGGTCTTGAAGGTGGTCCTTTCTGAGTTGTCCTTGCTTGTGCTTCATCTTCTTTCTAGTTGCTTGCAGTGGGGTTTTGCTATCAGTTACTTGGTGTAACATCATGTCTGATTGGCGGATCACCTGTGTCTGCTGGTCTTGATGGGATCAATGAAGTCAACGCAGTTGGTGATCGAAGAGTTCAGGTTTTTGACAGATCGGTCCAGGTTAGATGCAATGTTAGAGGTTGATGTGTTGGCTCTCTGACACTTTGTTCCATTACAGTGGGGGTGCTGGGTGGCTCAGCTGTGGAGGTGTGGGGCTGGAGATGGTGAAGTGAACAATGCAGTGGTTAGTCAGGCTGATATCATTGACAAAAGCACTGTGCATGGCCAACACATGAAATATATACTCCTCAAGTGAGTGCAAGTGTTTTTAAGAGTTTATGGGTGTTAAACATATATACTAATGGTGAGGGCATAGTCGACGCACTGTAGACTAGCTCCCATAGCCCTATATACATCTTACATATTTCTGCCGGCCTACCATATCTCACAGCCCTCTATATGCATCTGGACAGGCCCCCGATGTACTGCGGCAACTCTTTGAAACTCGTCGACCAAGGGATGATCTCAGATGCCACCAGCAAGACCATGAGGTATACTCAGCCCTTACAGCTTCCATTAGGGTGGCTGATTTAGTGTCAACCTAACTCCTGGTAGCATGAGGCACCAGACAGGAATGCCCCCTCTCCTCCTCTTATTTGCTCTTGCCATTGAACCTCTGACCACATGGGTGAGACATGATTCACTGGTGAGGGGCTTTGAGTGGATGCTGAAGATATAAGACCAGATAGCTCTATATGCAGACAATGTCCTCTTTTTCTTCACTGACCCTCATAGCTCGGTCCTCAGAATCCTTCAAATTATATTTATCTTTGGAGAGACATCAGGCCTTTATATAAACAAGTGGAAATCGTCGGTCTGGGTGCTGAGGGAGATCCTGGGGAACAGGCGGTAGTTAGAAGAACTTACACTAGTAACAAGCAGCCTAAGCAACCTCTGAGTATTTTTATCAGATGTCCAATCCATTTCATTGACATGAAACGTAGGTGCCTTAACAGATTGTGTAAAAGCAGAGGTGAGGTCCTGGTCCAGTCTCCCCCTATCACTTTACTGAGGATCAGCTCTCTTCAGATGGTTGCCGTACCCCGCTTATTATACCAACTGCAATGCCACCCATACTCAATTGCATTGACATGGTTCTGACAAATTAGTGCAATACTACTAGGTCATTTCTCATGGGGAGTCAGCACCACTCGTGTAGCTCTTCGTACCTGATTCCAATCCACAAACTGTCGAGGCATCGCAGCCGCAGATATACTATCATACCATGCGGCTGCACATCTGCAGATACTGAATGAATGGTGGCATGGCTCCAGGAACAACTCATAAGTATATACACCACTGTAAACCCATAGACCAGGTTGAGATCTGGGTGAGGAAGAATAAACAAGCAACATTATCTCAACTGGTATTATTGAGAAGGCTAATTATCAAGCATGCACAAAACATTGCAAGAAAGGAAAGTAGGGATACTCAAAGGAGATTTTAGGTGTGCCAAAGGCATCATATATTTTTACGAAGTACAGGGTTTTGAAAAAAACAGTAAAGACAAGGGTTGTGATATTTGGGATCAGTTGTACCAGCACTGCAAGCAATTGTTGCGTAAGTAACTCAAGAACTTTGTGCACGCAAGTGCCCATGACACGCAACGGTGGATGGCGCAGTTGACAAGTGAAGAACACAGCGGTGGCACAGAGTGGATAAGTGACAAAAAATATATATACACAGGTACTTGTGGTTTGTAGTTAATTATTTACATCAATATTTAGAAATGTATAACATTTTCAGTGAACGACAGAGAGAAGGCACCGGGAGTTGCTCTGGTATGTCGACGGCGTTTTGATCCTAGCGATTGACTATCATCATCATCATCAGGACCGGGTTACTGAATGGAGGTGCAAGGGGTGAAGTACAGCGAGGAAAGAGGATATTTATGAATAAGAGCACTCATCAATGGATGTAAAGAAGGCAAAGGCACAGCCCGGTTCACAAGGATTCCGAGGGCGGCGGTGGCGGTTGGAAGCCAGAACGTCAGCAGGCAAGTCTGGGTCCTGGAATGGATTCCTGATTGACAAGAAGTGAAGATCAGTCCGGTTCAGAATGAATCCTGGGAGCGGTGGTGGCGATTGGTGACCTAGTGGTCTGCAGATAGGTAGGGGCCCTGGAGCAGATCCCTGATTGGCAAAAATCGCTCTTCCAAGACCGGGAGGTGGGAGACAGCCCACAGTCTCACTGGCAAGTATGGGAAAGATGGGCTGATTTCAAAAGGCTTATCATCAGAGCCACACAGGCCGATAGGCCAACGCTTAGAAGATGACATAATGTCATACGGGCAAGGACAGAATAATACTAAACATGTCAGAGACCCTAATTAAAGGTGATATTGGGAGGGAATAGGGCACAGAACATAATGAGTGGATGTGCAATGCTTTATATTGTTTTGATATTTTGCTTGTTCTTTATGTACATACTGCAACCATAGCAGGTGGGAAAATTGGTATCACTGCTGTATCCTAAATTGGAAATATAAGTCTCGCTCTGTCCAGATCCTCTAGAATCATAAGGTACACAATTTCAATACAATTTGTTGTGGAAAAAAAACATACATACTAACCTACTACAAAAGTTAAATTAGTATAATGTGTGCACTACTACTGAATGATACTACTTTTAAAATATATTATGTGAGTGGGTTTGTATTCTTATGTGTATGGGTTTGTAAGTGGCTGTATGGGTGTATAATTGTGTGTGTGAGTAGCTATGTGGGTGAATGACATGCTGTGTGAGTGGCTGTATCGGTGAGTGAATGGGTGTGTCAGTGCCTGTACGGGTGAGTGAGTTTCAGTGTAAGTGGCTCTATGGGTGAGTAAGTGAATGTATAGTGACTGTATGGGTAAGTGAGTGAGTGTCTTTAAATAGGTGGATAAGTAGGTGTGTGAGTAGCTGTATGCGTGAGTGCCTGATTATATGAGTGGCAGTATGGGTGAGTGAATAGTTTTGTGGTATTGGTCTGTGAATGGGTATGTAAGTGGTTGTGTGGGTGTGTGAGTGGGTGAATGAGTGGTTATTTAGGGTTGTGAGTGGTTCTGTCAATTACATAATCAGTGATGTCATCAGTGACGTAATTTGAGATGTCATCAGTGATGTCACTATATGTGAGGTCATAAGCAGTACATTGCTGAGGCATCAGTTATAGTTCACTACGGTGACTATTACTGCTTTGGTCTGAGTGAAATCTTAGCCTAACTATAACATCCCTGCAATCTTTCTTTTTTTGTGAATTTCTACTTTTTTGCATTCTGTTTCCTAACTATAATGTCCCTGTAACCTTTAGTTTTTTCAGTGAATTTACGTGATTTGTTAATGTCATTTCCTAACTATATAACATCCCTGTGAACTTAGGGTTTTTTTCAGTGAATTTCAAAAGGGTTTTAAATTTTATTTACTAACTGTAACATGTAACCTTTGAGAATGTGTTTGTGAGTGGCTGTGTAAGTCAGAAAGTGGGTGTGTAAGTGGCAGTATGGATCTGTGAGAGGGTGTGTGAGTGGTTTTATTGGTGTGAGTGGCTGTATGGGTCTCTCAGTGGGTACATGAGTGACTGTATTGGTGTGTACATGGCACTCTACACTCCACACTTGCTCAATTCTATGAGCACGTTTCCTCTGCACTTTATGGAGAAATCAGAAAGAAATTACTGAGTTTATGTTTTCTCTACAAAGCTAAAATATTTATAACAATTTGAATTGATTTATACATTTCACAGTCATTGGATTAATTTTTTCCCAATCTCTCTCTTCTATGACTTAATTAATGTTGATATGAACACTGTATTGGACACTGTGGGGCAGATTTACAAGCCCCTTGCAACACTTTTACCCCGCCATTGTGCTACTTTTGTTACACAGCTGCGGCGTAAAAAATGCGGCCAATTTACAATGTGACACATCTAGGGAGATGTGTTGCGTTCTAAAGCCCTGCATCACATTATCGCTGTGTCAGGTATAATGTAAACAGTGTGGGCATTCCCACGCAGGAAAGCCTCGTAAAAGTGATGTAGTGAAGTCTACAAGATTTCACTGCGTCACTTCTAGGACACCACTGAGTCAAAACCTTACGCCTGCTTCAAGCAGTCGTTAGGAGTGATGCAGTGTAGTGGGAATAGGCCTCAAATGTATTGCTGGAGTTGTGTCGTGCTTGCGACACGAATCCAGCAATGTGTGATTTTTACCCCAACAGATGTGTCAGAATTTCAGACGCATCTGTGAAATCTTGCACCATGGTGTGCCATATTGTTAATACAGCGCATCCATGGTGGCGCAAGGGTTTTTCAGGGTGGCCCAGGGAAAGTGACGCATCTCTACAGATGCATCACTTGCTTGTAAATCTGCCCATTAGTTTTTTTACCTTGACAATATGACCATTTATTGCTTGTATCCAATTGGTCAGGCAACAAGCATTTGCAATGCAATCGGTCTCGCTTTTGGGACCTGATATGTGTTTATGTATGCATTATATTATCCTTCGGTCTCCTGCGTTCCTTTGGATCATGTTTTAATGATTACCACACTATGGAGATAAATAAGCGTTTAAAAGAATGGTCGATATAAGCATGGTTGTTATGGTGAGGTTTTCCAGTAACTTGTTTTAGGGCCTAAAAAATACAGCCTGTACATTGGGTAACCGGCTGGGTGGAGGGTTAAATGTGCTAGTGTATGTGGTATTAACAGTATAGACTTTAAGGGGTCGATTCCGATCCGGTAAAAATCTCGTCCGTACGAATCGTATCCGGAGCCGTCTCCGTACGACTCGTACACAGACCGTACGACTCGACGAGTACGATCCAGACCGGGGTATCAGGACGCGATTCGAACGGTCCACATCAGGTAAGGGCGATTCGTATGGAAAATCGCATATTCACATACACACCGTACG
Organism: Lissotriton helveticus; assembly: GCF_964261635.1. Lineage (NCBI taxonomy): Eukaryota > Metazoa > Chordata > Amphibia > Caudata > Salamandridae > Lissotriton > Lissotriton helveticus. Next base: position 407,053,800 of record NC_136070.1, read on the forward strand.
GTGCGTACCCCCCTGATAGCGATCATGGAGGGTACCCACCGTACACCCAGCGGACATGGGGTATGCACCGTACACCCAGCGTACATGGGGTACGGTGCGTACACCCCAAGATCGCGGGGTACGGTGCGTACCCCCATGATCGCAGGGGTATGCACACTACCCCTGCGATCATGGGGGGTACGCACTGTACCCGGGGGGGCCGTTCCGTACCTGTTTCGGGGCGAACTCTGCTTTTACTGCTGTTTTCAGCTCCCGTAGTAAAAGGGTCGTACGGTGCGTCCCCAACACGAATCGTACTTGCCTGTTTGGAAAAAGCAGCCGCGAACCGTACAGATGTCGCGTACAGCGGGTTCCGAGGGAGATTCGTACGGGGATTACATTCGTACAGTCCCTGTACGGTTCGTACGGAGTCCAGCTCCTGGTACGAATCGTACTTCGTCGTACGTACGGGGGACGTTGCAGGGTACGATTTGTACGGGAAAAACGCTCCGAACGGCAATTTGGAGCGCTTTTTACCAGATCGGAATCGACCCCTAAATGTGCAGTCTGGAGAGTTTGAATATAAACCTGTAGAAAACAAATACAACCTATTATAATCTTTTTACTACACATAACAGCAACAAAATGTAGTGGCTTAGTGGAATATTGCATGGACTGTATGGGTCAATGTTTGACCTTATGGTCACAGGTCCAAACCTGTCATCTTAACTGAGCCTTTTATCCTTATAAGGCCGATAACAATAATAATATTATTGTCACATGGAAACGGAGTGTTGGAAAAGCTTGCTTCTAGGGTAATGTTTACCAGGAAAAGCTGAAACGGCATGATTGTTATGGTGAAGTTTTCCCAGTAACTTGTTTTAAGGCCTAACAAAACTACAGCATGTACATTGGGTAGCCGGCTGAGAGGAGGGTTAATATTTGCTCCTTATTATAAGGATGGCTGCATAAAAGTGAGGCATGCTGCATTAGTATTGTTGCGGTGTGGAAACTATGTGTTCTAAAAGCGTGCTGTCCATTTTATGTTTACCATAGAGAGCAAAGTGGCAGGGTTGTTGGGGTTAAGTTTTACTTGTAACTTAATGTAGCGGTTATATTGGGCTTGTACTTGCTATGGGAGGGGAGTGCAAGGTTAAAGTTGCTACTGTATGTGGTATAAACAATATAGACTTTACATGTGCAGCCTGGGTGTTTTAAATTAACGCATAGATGCGCTGAAAAAGAAGAAGAGGCAGAAAAGCAGTATGTTTCAAATGCAGGTGCCATGGTCGTATGTGCCTGGCGTCATTAGCTTCTCATTGGAAAGAGGCGAAAACAGCTAATAATGTACACAATCACAGAACCGAAGAGCTCTGCGACTGGCGGTCTTTCAGAATGGAATCAAACTGGAGGAAAGCCAGACCGAACGTATTTTCCTGCCAATGCAGAGCGGTTTCACCTTGACAGCAGCACAGGTTGCTAGCCAAAACCCTACAGCCCCGGCCTGGATACCATGGAGACTGTTTAATAAGCCACTCGATTAAGAAGTGCGACATTTTTTGTCACGATGCATGCACTGCATGCAGAATTATCAGGAGCTTTCTGCCGATGATCTCTCTGCATAATCCCCTCAGCCAAAAAGTAACAAGTGCTAAAAGACAAACAAGGCCCCACGGCCGCAAAAGTTAAAGTCCATCAAAAGCCTTTACCTTAGGGGAGCGAGCAGCAGTCTGATTAATCAGAGCCAAATGAAAACAGCTCCTGCTGCATGCGTCCAAAGCCAGAGTGGTTCCCCCCACACCCATGGGGCCTTAGTGAGTGCTTTATGAGACCGGTTGAGGGGTCTGAAGGTGACGGTAATATTAAATAAATAAAGGCACTTTGCCATGCTGTTTTGGGAGGCGGGAGGTGTCTAAAAACGCCTGTGATGATAAATAAATAAAAAACGCTTTCCCTGGCTGTGTTGGGAGGCGGGAGGGATCTGAACACACCGGTGATGTAAACTTGTGTGCGCGCCTCGCGCTAAAAGTGGGAGGGTTTAAGGGAGTTCGGCCCAGAGCACACAAAGCGTTTCCCTTGCGGGAGCGAGCCAGGGGCACCATGTGTTTGTAAGTTCATTACAAACATATGGTGTCAGGCTCGCTCCTGCAAGGGAATCTCCAAACGTGCACGCATTGCCATTGAAGGCAATGCAACACGTGCACGTTTTTAGGACACAAAGTGAATCGATGGCTACAAGCCTTTTCCTATGCAGCGCATGCGTGCTGCTAGGCGAGACCTAAAAAGGGCAATAGACATCACAGAGTGCCGCTTCAAAGCTCTGCCCTACCATCAAACCTTTTTAGTTTGTGGGTGCCTTCTGGTGGCATGATTTTAAATCAGATGATTTTAGATAAAGTGACTGCCCAATACTTGTTGTCGGACATCTTGCAAGCCACAATTCCTGTAATAATAGTAGTAATAATATTAATAGTTATTAATATAATTATTGTTATGAATGCAAATAACCTTTTAAGCCAAACAACTGATGTACGTGTATTGGAAATGAATCAATCTAGCACACAGTAATAGTACTCATACTGTGAAAATGTTTTTACATAATACTTTGAAATGATGTTATATGGTACTTTAGAAGCTATAACAATGAAGTGGTCCTTAGCTGCGTCTACCTAAAACAAAACACATGAGATAATTTATGAACCAGAGTAAAGCAATGATGCACATACATATTTACTCAATTAAAGATGGAAGAATGTAAAGATAGTTTTAAATATTACATTCTTAGGTAAATGTGCCTCCTATGATCTACAAAGCCCACGTTTTGGTTAGTTAATGCACAATTAAGCAAGAGTTGAACCTGCATTAATATTTGGCCCATACCACTGATAATCAGCAAATATAAGAGTATTTGCATTCTTGAAAGCACAAATAAATTATAAAGTTTGTTGCAAAAATTGTGACATATGCCTGCATTATTAGACTGTCACATCGTTTAATATTTAGTGATCTATATTTGCCTTTTTTAAGCTGCATGGCTGAATAACAGAGAAGATAATACCAGCATGTGACCATTTTTTGAATTTGGTACAGGTGAGCCTAAGAAGAACTTTGTGAACTTTAATCTTAACGACAACCTGCTACTGGTGGCAACTTGCTGCAAAAGAAGTGCTTAAAGTAAAAAAGGCAATAAATAATCGATGCCTAAACTCCTTCTTCACGTTTTTCCACAGGCCATGTTCTAGTGTAAAATAAATGTACTGAAGGGACAAAGTGTTGTCTGCAAAACGGGTTAAGATTTTGAAGGAGCTCCTCACAGCTCATTGCTTTCCTCTGAGAACTACCTCAGCCTTCGTGCAGCAAAAAATTAACTTATCAATCGCTGTGCAAGGGGACTATGGGGCTTATTTACAAGGCCCTTGCACCACTTTTGCGCCATTTTTAACATGGGAAAAGTGATGCAAAAGTGGCGCGAGGGGCTTGTAAATCTGCCCCTATATATATACTGATGTTCATACTAACTCCCTCGTTAATATCGAGCCAATCACCTTTGGTACTAGGAAATTTGTACACTGATTGCTGGGACAAGGTTGACTTGAAACAGCAGACCTCCAGCTCATCATACAAATTCGCAATGTGTTGGCATTGCTATCAATGTGTCAAAAATTATTGTAGTGCTGTTCCTGTGGGGGGGATTGTGAAAGTCACTTGAGGAACGAGTCCCACTGCGTCTCTCTGGGATCTACAGGGGGAATCCATTTGTTGGATTATAATGCCCTCACACACCCTTTCAGGTGTCATGCTTCATCATCTGGGCTGCTCCTCGTCGGGTCGGCAGTGCAATCCCGATGGGCTCACCTCTAAGAGGGGCACTTTGGCGGAGATCTTTTATCCAACAGCCGTATGGTGAAGTGCAGGTATTGGGCCAGGACAGTGGAGACGTGAAAAGTGAGTTAAAATGGGGCTGGGAGTAACTCAAAAAACTTTATTCTGGGGGTCTCCTGCCTCAAGTAAAAACAGTGTTACCGGCACCTATTGGGGTGTACTCTCCCCTATCAGTGTGTCAGTTGTTAAGATTTATTGAAAGTCTTGATTATTAATGGTTGACATGTTTCTCGCGTTTGTGTCTAATTGACTCGCGATTCTTCAGGACCAGAGGTTTGTAAACTATCTACACGAGATTGTTTGTATATATGTGTCCATCTGTTGGTTCAACAGAATCATAAGGAAAACATTGTAAAGTGTCAATGTACCTGCGTTGGGCTGGATCTGCCTGTTTTCAAGAGAACAGAATAGTGCATTTATTACAGAACATTGCATTAATTACAAGTAAGTACATTAGTGAACCAATGGCAAGTGATACCTGTAGAGAACAGGTGGTGACTTTCATTCGAAAAACCATTCAGTGGTGTGTGCAACTCTAAATTTAGGGCCATATGTATGAAGCGAAAATCCAGTCGCAAACGCTGCGAATCGGTAAAAATAGTGTTTGCGCCAAAACAAATCGCTAATCCCAATGTATGAAGGCGAAAATGAATGCAAAAGAAGGAATCGCTATGTAGCGAGTGCCAAACCTTGCGAAAGTGTTAAATAGCGATTTCCATAGCGAATTCCAAATTTGCGCTGAAACCGGATAGCGAAATTCGCTAATCTGGAAATCGCAATTAAGAATTCGCAATGGTATGTATCAACCATTCGCAAATAGCGATTTAAGGGAAATCGCAAATTAAGGAATCGCAATTACCATCAAGTGGGAGCAGGTGAAGCCCAGAATGCAACACACTCTTCTCCACAATGTCTGGGCTCTACATGATACTGAGGAGGCGAAGACTGAGAGCTGTGGTGCAGAGGAGGAGACGTCAGAAGAGGATATTCCGTTTGCGCACCACCATCTTCCAGCGCACTGAGAAGGACATCTACACCCATTACAGACTGGAGGAAGAGAGCATACTTGATTTAATTGAGGAACTCAGGCCCCACCTAGAACACCCCACCCGCAGGACACAAGCCATACCCACACACATCCAGGTCCTGTGTTCACTACACCTGCTGGCCTCAGGTAGTTCTCAGGGGGTCATAGCCTCAGCAGGAGGGGTGTCACAAAGTGCCCTGTCGCGCTTCTTTCATGCGTTCCTCGACGCCATGACATATAGGATGCAACACCACATCCACTTCCCCTGCACCCCACAGGAACTAGCACAGACCAAGCAGGACTTTTACAACATTGCCCAATTCCCCCACGTAATAGGATGTATAGATGGGACACATGTTGCCATTTCACCCCCCTCAAACATAGAGTATGTATTCCGGAACAGGAAATGCTACCACTCGCTTAACATACAGATGGTGTGTGATGCCAAAAACATAGTCACCGACATAGTGGCAAAGTATCCTGGAAGCACACATGACGCCTTTATATTCCGTCACAGTGGGCTATACCGTAGACTCTCAAGAGGTGAATTTGGAGAGGGATGCCTACTAGGTAAAAGCACACAATGACAGGCCACATTTCTAATGACTAGCATGTGCATTACAGTGACTGACCTTTAAACATTTCCACCCACAGGGGACAGTGCCTATGCAGTCCGGGATTTCATCCTGACACCCTACCTAAATCCTGCCACTGCTGGGGAGCGGCGCTACAACCGGGCACACATTTCAACAAGAGGAACCATTGAGAGAACATTCGGCATATTGAAGAGCAGATTCAGATGCATTCATAAAAGTGGAGGAGCCCTCCAATACAGCCCTGAAACGTGCTGCAAAATTGTAGTAGCCTGTGCCATGCTGCACAACATTGCAACCAGGAAAGGGAACCCAATGGAGCTGAGTGACTCAGAATCCTCCGACGTGGAGGGACCTGGACCTGTACACATGGAAGCTGGCGTAGCTGTTGCTGCAGCTGGGCGACAGAGGCATGATGAGATCATGCGCAACTACTTCTAGGTGAGTAATAATGATACAATGACAACTTAAGCCTTTGCTAATGTGTTTAATTCCCAATAGCAACAATGTCACACATCCAACTAAACAAAAAATAACTCTCCCAATCCAATGCACATGTTGAAATCACAGTGCAACATTTTTAGTGTAATAACAGCAAATTCGACACTGTTGCTGGCCCTATTTCGCCCTGTGAATTATTGTCATTTGGCAGCAGTTCCTATTGGTGTGTGGCAGGCCTGTTGCTCCTGCACTACGGCGCCTCTCAACAGTGGGTGGTGGGGTGTTGGAGCTCTGCACTGACTGGGAGTCCTCCTCACTGGGGGTCAGCACCCCTGGACCAGCAGTACGCAGGGCGCGCAGTTCATCCAGGGCAGCAGTTGACTGCACTACCACAGTGGCAATATCCTGAATTCCGTGAGAGAACTCACGCTGGGTCTCTATGGTATGCCTTGCCAGCATATTGGTGGAGGAGGCCAGCCGGTTCATTGCGCGAGTGTAGTGGTCCATGCGGGCCATCTCTTTGCGCCTGGCTGCGCGTTCTGCACGCAACTCGGCAGTTAGCTCCTGCACAGCCCCCCTGATTTCTTGGCAAATTGCCCAGTTCCCTGCCCTGATCTCTCGCTGAATTGCCTTCATATGTTTTGCTTGTAGGCGGTGTACCTGAAGCATGTGCAGTTCGAGCCCAGCAAAAACAGAACCATCATGATGCTCCCTGGAGCTGAAGCCCGTGCGGGGTCTACGCCTGCCTGTGCCCTGTGGTCTTGACTCCTGCTGCTGGGACACTGGTGCTTCAGACTGCACTAACTCATTGTTGTCCTCATCCTCTTCTTCCATGATTCTCAATGGCCTCACGATCCTCCTTCTGTGTCCCTGTGGTGGGATGAAAGGACTGTCCTCCCCATCTGTGTCCTGGCCCTGGCTAGCTTCTCCAGAGGTTTGGGCTCCTGTGTCACTTGCACTGGCAGTTGCCTTTCCACTTGCAGGTGCTGTGGATATAACAGCAGACATCAATTTTATGTTCCTGTCATATGATTTTCAAATAAATTATTTCACAGTGTTCCCTAACTTTACTTGTGTCATTCACCTTCCCTGACCTGCACATGTGAAAAATGCATTAGATGGATGCTACTTACAACATTACTGACTATTGTGACTACATCTCCCATAATGCATTGCTGTGACTGCCTGTGTACTTGCTGTAGGCTGACATGTGGTTCCCCTTATCCCTAGGTTGCTGCAGGGGGTGGCTGGGGGTTGTTTAGGGTGGGAAGGCATGCTTCTTACCTGGTCTTGCAGCTGGTGGGGCTGAGCTGTCTAGCACGGACACGCCCGCAACACTCTGTGGAGGCAGTGTGCCCTCTACCAGTTCCTCCAGTGGTGTTGAGTCTGTGACATTGGAGGTTCCCCCACCGGTGAGCTGGGACTGCTCCAGCCTGGCAGCCAATTTCTCCTTGGAGCGCTGGCACAGGTCGTACCAGCGCTTGCGCAACACTTCTACAGTCCTGTGTGTTACTCCAAGGGCATTTACTTTGGCTTGAATTCCTTCCCAGATCCGTCTCTTCCTGATTTCAGGCACCTTGTGTGAGCTCCTCCCAAATAAAATGTCATGGTTTGGCACCATCTCTGTAATGAGGGTTTCAAGTTCTGCCTCAGAGAACTTCAGCTTTCTCTTCCTGGCTGCTTCCCCTTCTTGCTGCTCCTGCTGGGTTGCTGGAACATCCTTGTTTCCACCTTCTGCCATGGCTCCTGAGTACCAAACAACACTCTCACACTCTCTCCCAATCAACACTCCAGCACCATGGGAAATCACTCACTTCCTGGATGGTGATGTCATCAAAAAGCATCAGGATTGCGATTGGAAGATTCCCGAAAATCGCAATTTTGCGATTTTCACGCTGCGAACTCGCAAGTTTGCGATTTTCACGCTGCAAACTCGCAATCTTGCGATATTTTACAGATTAGGGATTCGCTATTGTCCATCGCGCAAATATTTAGCGATTACGGGCGAATCGCTAAACATTTGCGATTGTGTTGATACATGCCGATTTGCGAATTTGATTTTGCGATTCGGTAAAAATCGCAATTTCAGAATCGCAAATCGTGTTCTTGATACATATGGCCCTAAGCACAATATGTGGTGCAAAGTACCGTGGTGGTTGAGTGTCTACAGTGGGCCATGGTGATGATACAAGCCCCTATGGGGTGTATTTAAAAACAGCAGACAATCCGTTATGGTACTCACCTAATGAATTAATGAATCTAAGCATCAACAGTACCCGGCAGTTTACACATCAGGCTTGCACTCCCTTTGAAGTAGAGCTACTCAGAGTTGTAAAAAAAATATATAAAATAAAATACAATAAAATGAAAGCAGATAAAGACATTACAATTGGCTGTCACAGCCTGCTGGTTATTACGTTCTCTGTGGTTGCTGGAGTAGTATGTCCATTCTTATTTGGGTAGAAACACATTTGAAACTGTCTTGTTAAGATAACCATTGGCTGTCGTTGTGTACACTAAGGGGGTGATTTATTCTAAGGGTTGGGTCCTAAGCGTTTTTTATCTACCCCTTAAATGTGTGTTCGAAGATGGTGTTGTTAGCCCATTAGGGACCACACCTGTTTTGTAGTTTGCCCCATTGTAAGTGCAGTATGTAAAGAGGGATTGTCACCTGGCTCCTTGGTACCCTCAGTACCAACACCAGATTTTGGGATCTCGTCTGCAGCCAAAATTTCCAAAATGCAGTGCGTGAGATGTTGTCAGGCCTCCTAGGGGTACTGAATGGCAGTGATGACATCCTCATACATTCAGCAACTATTGAAGAACGCCACAGACACCTTCGAGCTATGTTGCAGAGGCTTTCTAACCATGGAGTAACTCTACACAGAGACAAGTGCTCGTTCTTTCAAAACACGTCTTCCGCCAAGATGGCGTCCCAGTGGATTTCCAAAAATCTCATGCCATCCAGCAAGCGCATGACCCAACCACTGCGTCTGAAGTAAGCAGTTTCTTTGGAATGACCACACACTGCAGGCGGTTTATACCTGATCTTGCCATGATTGCAGAGCCATTACGAGCCCTCACAAAGAAAGACGCAGCATGGAAGTGGGGCCATGAAGGAGGTGCAGCATTCGAGAGAGTTAAAGAAGCGCTGTTCAGCAAAACCACCATGGCGTACTTTGACACCACCCGAATGACCGAACTCCTGTTAGAAGTCAGCCCAGTGGGCTTCAGAGTGCTCCTTACACAAAAAAGTGAACCGGGCAAATGGGCGCCCCTTGCTTTTGCGAGTAAAGCCCTCACCCCGACTGAAGCACGCTATGCCCAAATTGAGAGTGAAGAGCTTGAAATGAAATGGGCATGTAATCACTTCCATCTATACATCAGCGGCCACCCATTCCGAATATTGACCGATCATCAGCCACTGATGCCACTATTCAAAGGCACAGCTCTGCATTACCCGCCACGGATTGAACGATGGGCCATATCATTGCAACATTGCCAAATGGATTTGGTATACCGCCCCGGAGCAACAAATCCTGCAGATTTTCTCTCACAGCATCCACTCAGCTTGCGGCAAAAAGACAACAACCAGGACCAAACAACAGAAGAATACGTTGACATGATCTCACAGAGGGCATGTCCGAGCTCTCACCATTGAAGAAATTAGAGCAGCAACCACCAAAAACCCAGTCCTAAACAAAGTAATGACCTCCCTACAGCAAGGATACAGGGAAGACTTCCTATGAGACACCAGCAGGTGGGATGGACAAGATAGAGAACGCCTAGGGAAGCTGTGGAGGGTGTGTGATGATCTGAGCATGGCAGCAGAAGGTTAAGTGCTGTGAGGATCCCGAATTGTCATTCCAGCGTGTCTCCAAGAAAGAGCAACGGCCCTCGCCCATGAAGGGCACCAGGGGACCAAACACATGAATTCACAGATAAGAGAAAAAAGTATGGTTTCCGGGGCTAGAGGAGGGAGTGGACAACCTAGTCAGAAACTGTTGGTCATGTCAGCTCACCAGCAGCTAGGAGTCCCCTGCGTCCGTGGTCACGGAGGGGCCGGTCACTGCCCCCTAGTCACATATCAGTCTTGATTTTGGGATTTTCCCAGATGGAAGAGTAACAGCTGTAATCATTGACAGCTATTCTAAATATCCTCTAGTGGAAGTGATCACGTCCACTGACTTCACACATGTACAAAACATCTTGGAAAAGACTTTATGCATTGTTCAGGTTACACCAAGGGTTAAAGACTACCAACAGCCCTCCTTTTAAGGGAGGGAAGTTCAAGGAGCCGCTCACGTTCTTGGGAGTACGCCATTGTCGCATCACGCCGCAGGTGGGAGAGGAGTTGGCCTAAGGGCTAGGGCGGTCGACCAGGAATCTGGGGAACTGGGTTTGAGTCACGGCAATGACGTTGAGCATCCTGTGATTCTGGGCAAATCACTTAATCTCCCTGTGCCTAACAAAAATGAATGTGTCCTCATGTAATGCAACTGGTGCTATGTAAAGCGCTCTAATACCCGAATCGGGTCAAGTTTGCGCTATACAAAACTCTGTTAAAAATAATAATAATAATAAAAACATTATATTTTTTTAAATGGCCGCAGGCCAACTGTGAAGTTGAGCGCTTCATAAGGACACTAAACAAGATCTTACAAATTGCAATGGCTGAAAAAACGGACCCTGAGACAGCACTGCAACTTAGAGATTACTGTGGTTCCTGATGCTTGTCGGGCATCGGAGAGACACCATCACTGTGGCTGAAGCCTGGTCCCCAGAACCGTAAGAACCAAACAACACCCAGGTTCGGCTGGAAAGTAACAATGACCACACCAGTCGACAGCAGAAAGCCAAGACTCTCTTTATCCTGCCAGGAAGTGTTGTGCTGGTGCGGGATCGACGCAGCGGAGGGAAGTTCAAGACAGCCTATGAACCAGGGCTATGGACTGTCCTGAAAATAAATGAGACTGCGATTACCGCCCAAAAGGGTACTGACATGATAACTAGAAACAACTCCTGGTTCAAGAGAGTACCACCACCTGGCCGAGATGGCGCTGAGTCCCAACATGTAAGACACGACGAAGGGGCAGCGGGTGAAACGTTATCCATCCCCATTGGGACTCAGAGTACCACAGACTCTTCCCAACCGGCTACCATGACTATCAACCCGAGTGGTGACTCGGTCACACCATCGCCACAGAGTCAACCCATGTGCCTTCGGTCCAGCCAAGGGAGGTATAACCTGAGACCATGCCCCCCTCCCAGTCAAAGGTTCAAAAACTTTATCTGTTGATTATGCAATTTCATTTTGAACATTAACTTGGGGATGGATGTAAGGACCCCGAGTCCCGCGGAGGCGGGACACGGGCTACGACCCTGGAAGACATTGCACACATTGTATCACCTTCTGGCCAGGCGGGCCCAGAAGGCTTAAATAAATGGACCAGAGTCGCTCATGACTTCCGGCTCACACTGTAAACCCAGAGTGTGATTGTGTTTATGAGTCTCCTGCGCGGAGCTCATGTGCACGCCCTGACCGAGCCGCAACACTGATCAAAGATGGGAGATGTAAAGCGGGACGAACATCCATGTACCATCACCTGACACTTGCAACTCATCCTGGTTTGCAATGTGTGCACTGTGATTCTCTATGACAATTGCTAAGAGCAGTGAACATATACGTGTTGTGAATTCTTGCTTCGAAACTGCAAAGTCAGGTTTGTTGGCATTGCAAATAGGTGTATTTGTCAATCTGCTTCAGGTTTTTTTTTAAGGCAGGAGTTCAATAAAATTAGTGAGCTGAAAACTAAACCAAGCACTTGTGGTACTCACTTTATTTCCGGCGTAGAGGAGCATGAGGCTCGAGGGAAAAAAAATTACATTTTTCTCACTGAATTGAAAATGTATATTATGCATGGGTCAGGTTGCTCTTTGAAAATGAATCCATCTACTTCCAATGGCTTTCTCGTGGCCCTTGATTTGCCCACTACACAGCACTTTATCTAAATATGTATATATATCACAGTATAACCATAAAAAGCAGCAATGTCTTTCAAACGCAGCATTGCTGTGTTGTGCAGATGGCCATATGTATCCATAGTTGGTAAATTGGCCTACTGTTAGTGTCATCCTTTGCGCCATTGCACAATTAGGCTGACTTGCGAGACCCACATACCCATACCATTATGCAGAGGTGAGTAGAAGCGGTGGAGCATAGGATTTGCACTGGAGGCATAACCTGAAACTCCTCCTCCTCAACAAATACTTTAATCCCTAGAGTTGTGAACTAGGTTAATTATCACTTGATCAGATCTAGACCCTCTGTCATAGGCAGCTGTTTATTCACTTATGCTGTGTATTAGATCCTCTCGAATTCTGTCTCTGGTTGTTGGTGTCTCTATTATCATCTCGGATGTGTACTATTATCTATGATTTCTCACCTCGTATTTGTTGTGTGACTGTTTTACTGTATTGTATCACGACCATGTGAAGCACTCTGACACCTTCGGGTCTAGCTAGTGCTATATAGAACTTACAGATAAATAAATAACCTTCCAGTCCAGATGCTCATGTACAAACCAGAAAGTTCACACACACAGGATGTGCACCGCAGCACATATGCAATGAATTGTGTTTTAGAGTAATTGACACATTTCCCCTCGTTGGTACCTCCTTTCAGAAGGTGTTAGTTTTAAAAGCAAAGCTCGGTCCATTTATCTTTGCAAGTAATAAGAGTAGTCAGTGTGTCATGGCCCAAGTATAAAGAAAGAAATCCCCCCTCGCTGCTGTGTGAATTATAAAATACAGTAATAATCAGGAGTCAGTGGGCTCCCCATGGCCCTTGGCCCAGGTACCACTGCACCTGCAGCACCAATGGAAGACACGCTCCTAATGTAAATTGGCCTTTTTTTTCTATCAAAACCTATGAATGTTTGTATTAATTCACCGCCATAATTTCCCATTGGCGCAAAGAAGGCCAAAGTAGCATGTATTGACTTTTGCACTGTGAAAAGTTAATCTTTTCCGTCGAAAAGCACATTTTATGCTGAGTAAATAGAAAGTGCCAGTTCGCATTGTTTAGTTTTACTTAGTGGTGATACCGCAGACACAAAGTGGTAGTAAATCTGGGCCTTCATTTCCTTGCCTTTTCTCCTAGTGCACTAACAACATGAATGCAATCAGATTTATATGTATGTCATTAAATATCTTCGACTTTAACTGTTGCAGGTTTTTTTTGTTAATATGAAAATGCTTTTTTTAATTAGATGAAGTGAACGGAAAGGATGTACAGGCAGCGATATTGTGATTGTGGGAATATTCCTTCCGCACTGGAGCTCAATCAGAAGGCGCCCGTGACATTTATAACAGCACGTTCCTGTGCAGCTGTCATAGTTATCTGTGCTGAGGCCTGAGCCTTTCTTTCTGTATTGAATGGCAGCGCCAGGGAGGGTCACTGTGTGCCACTGATTCTGAGATACTGAATAATTGCTGTGTTAAAGCCATCAAGCTAGCATGACGTTGCTTTTATCCACGATGAGTGTGGCTGTGCAGTGTAGTGGCAGGTTCACTGAACTCCATTGCAAAAGATGATGTGTGGTCCAAAGACGGAAGTGATAATATAAGTGCATTAAGATACAGCACACAAATGTGTGTTTGGAGCATTTAAATTAGAAATGAGTAGGAACGGGAAACTGCTTATAAGGGGTTTTCTCCAATCAGAATCGCTGGAAAACACTTTTTTAGCAAACGAACAGACGTTTTTACTTATTCTTGATTGTTTGAAAACAGTCGATTTTTTCTCCTCAAGTGTTCATACTTCGCACAGTTGTGGCACACCCAGTCCTTCATAATTATGTAGTCTAAGTATTGGAACTTCAAATTCCACTTCCAATGGCTGTCTTCATTACTCCCTCTCGTTTACAAAGGGTTTTGCCAAACATCAATTCTGTTTGCACCCCACTGAAGATAAAACAATGGTGGCAACGCTGGGCCATTAAACCCCCCCTCCCCTGCTTCAAAACTGCGTCCATATTACCCTCAAATCACACCACTGACAACCTGCTTTGCTGCCTTAAAAGGTCGCAGTTTATTCAACATAACATGTTAATACATTTTGCAAAATTCCTGGTCATACCAATTGCCCTCTTAGGGGCAGATTTATGTTAACTGGCGCATCCCCAGGGATGCGCCAGTTAATGTGCGCCACAGTGCGCCACAGCTCCGCCACCCATGGTGCGCCGCATTTACAATGCGGCGCACCATGGTGCAAGGCAGTGAAGATGCGTGACGCATCTTTCGGCGTACGGGCGGCGCATTGCTGGAGTCATGTCGCAAGTGCGACATGACTCCTGCAATGCACAGGGGCCACCCCTACAATGCATGGTGCGTCACCCTTACGCCTGCTTCAAGCAGGCGTAAGGAATTGACGTAGAAAGTGACTGAGTGAAATCTCATAGATTTCACTCAGCCACTTTTAGGAGGCGTTCCTGCGCAGGAACGCCCCCCCCCCCCCTGCGCAGGAACGCCTCCTTATGGCGCAGGGCTTTCCAACGTGACGCATCTCCTAGATGCGTCATGTTGTAAATAGGGCACATTGTTTGCGCCGCCGTTGCGTCAAATTAAGTGACGCAATTGCGGCGCAAAGAGGCGCAAGGGCCTCATAAATCTGCCCCTTAGTATCTATGTCACCACGTTTCATTGCCTTTGCAATCATAACGGTCGCTGTGTGGACCCAGCCTCTTCAATTTTCAGGGAAGGGAGGGTCCCCCTGCCTGGGTCTCTGATTCACGGGTCTAGGCTTCAACTTGCTACCGACTTGGAAGGTGTCGGTCAGGACTTGCCCGGGCTGCAAGTGCCGTTCCGCTTGCTCTGGAACCTCCCATTAGCCTCCCTGCTCACAGGGGTCCCTGCCATGTGGCATCCCAAGGACCTTGCTTGAGCATCTACTCTATCCTTCCTGAGGCTGAGTCCTTGCATTTCGCTCCATCGGTACCCCTGCCGTGAGGCATCCCAAGGGTCCTGTGGCAGTACCACATCTACTCTTTCTATGGCGGTAGTACGCCGCTCGATTCAGTGCCCGTGCCGTAAGGCATTCCAAGGACACTGTGTGAGCCTTCTATCTACCTTTAGTACATTTTCTCTTTTTTCTACCTTTTTTGAGTTCCTTCCGCCACGCTACCTACGGTTTCACGATCAGAGTGAGCTCCCTTTGCCCTGGCATCCCCTTTGCTTTTACTTGAAACACATCTGTTCCAGCACCCCTACAATGTTCAGTAGGAGCATGTCCATTCCTCCCCTGGTAAGGTGTACCCCGTCCTCCAAGTGATAGCCGGGGGACCTCAAATTTATTAAACCGTGTCTAACGAAACCCCATCCATTGGCCCTGTAAACCTTCGCCATGGTGATATTGAGTTTCCGTCTAGATTTTTCCACCGCCCCCAAGTCCATGGCCCCAAGCCATGCCTTCCACACTATTATTTCAGAAATTACTTTGGCTGGGCGTATCAATGTAGCCAAGGCCGTGAGGCTATTCTGCATATTTTCTAGGAGGACTCTCCTTCCCAATGCTGTTAAGTCTTTGCGCCCAGGTGGACAACCACTGCATTTGGTCTGCCACCTTGCCCTTTTGCTTCCCATACCACGGGGAGCAGTTGATCCCATTTCATCTCCGAATCTAGCAAACAGACTACGTCGGTGTCCCGCAGCCATATCCCGCCGAATTCGCGTCTAGCTGCCGCCCATCTTTGAGCCCGCGTCATGTATTAGTGACCCAAGATCCATACCTTCTTCAGCGGTTCGGTCAGACCTAGACTGGGAGAAACCAGATTCTGGATATTGTTGGGCGTATGTAATGCTTAAATGTGCTGGATGCCCAGCGCCCTATCCCCTGATTTGTTCGTTATCCAAACCTAGACCTGCATCTGTGGTAGCTGCCCCTATTCTGAAAGAGTTGGACCCAAACTTCTTAGCGCCTCTAGGGTCTTCCTCACCCCTGCTATGAATTGAAAACAGCTGAGGAATGACCCATCCCTGTGCCTGAAAAGAGGCCTGTGGCTGTAGTACCCAGGTCCCAAGTATTTCTGCAGTAAGCACACTGGGCAGCAGTTTTTTTTCCCTAATGCAGTTTATTCTAGTCCTCCTCTCTCTGCCTGCATGGTCTGTTTTGGACTGTCACAGCAGGATATACATGTGCCCCTCCCATATCTCCACATCCCCCCTGTTTATGCATGCTGTCCCTGGGTTACCGACTACTGGGGCTCCAGCTCGCTGATCCTGTATGCCCCAAAGAATGCCAGCGAGAACGCTGCCCGAAGGAGTGTGGTTTCTTGTTCCAAGGTGCAGACTCCCCCAGGGCCCCCATCATGCGCTGTAGTGTGTTGAAAAGGATGTGACGCCTTGCATTCTTCTTCGCTTGCTGCAACCTACCCCAGCCTCTAGGTGCCATTCTGCATTGGAATTCCCCTAATTGGGTCCTCCTCTGTTGCCCGTTTTGCGTTATATGCTACTGCATTCAAATGCGTCTGGGCCCACGGCTTAGTTTTACCCCCCACACAAAGGCCCTATTGATGAAGTTTAAGACTTTCGCCTGATTTGCCTGCCGGCCCCTCTTTAGCCCTGTCCTGGCCAGGAAAGTCTCCCAACACTTACTGTTACAGGTTTTTGTTTTTGGGGCCAGTGCATTGTGCAGCCTCTTCTTCAACCCAGGACCACCCATGCCCAAGCTTCTTCCGGCACTGGGGTCATCCCTCAGTCCGCGTCCGGGGCGAGTTCTCAGAATTTGACCAACTGACAATGAGAAATGGCATCTGCAATTGAGTTGTCTACCCCTGGGATGTGTCTCGCCCTAAGCGCGATATTGGCCCTAAGCTGGCAGCCCACCAGTTTTCGCTGCTGGTTGACCACAGCCAGGCACTTTGCTGACCCTGTGTTGATTGTCTGCACCACTGCGTGATTGTCAGACCATAGCGTTATCTACCTATTGGCTAGCCGCTGGGCCCAAATGTGGAAAGTTACCACAATTGGGAATAATTCCAACAAGGATATGTTGACGGTGACCTCTGCATTCTGCCAGGATGTTGCCCATGCCCCTGTCGTCCATGCTTTCCCTAGGATGGCCCCAAAGCCAAACCCTCCGGCTGCGTCCGTGTAGAGCTCAAGTTGGTTTGCTTGCACCCAGGGCTCCCTCCACTTGAGGGTGCCGTTGAAGTCCGTCAGGAAGTACTCCTACTGCCCTAAGTCCTTCTTCACTCATTGTGAGATGCGGACCCTGTTATGCTTGTGTGTCATTCCTTTGGTCTTCCACGCCAAGCGTCGTGCAAGGGAGTGCCCTGCGGGGATTACCCTTGTAGCAAAATCCAATTTCCGCGGGCGGGACGTGAAAGGGCCAGCCACCCACCGCAGCAGAACTTCCGTCTCTACCTTCTGCTTTGCCACCCCAGGGTCATCTCTTACTGATTTCTGGTTACGGCTTTCCAGGGCGCCCCTTGGGCCCTTGTAATGAATTGGAAAACCTTGTGTGAAGCCCTCCGCTAGCCACTGCCTGTCCGTTGCCTTATGGTAATGTCACAACAAATATAACAGCCTGCTTGCCATTATGGGTGATGGTAGCGGCTGATCCCCACCCCTGCCCCCGCTGCCCCTGTCTGGGAGGGCCAGTTCCTCACTTCTTTGTGCCTGCTTTATTCCTGTTGGCCCCTTTCCCCTAAGCCCGCTTACAGCGTATGGCGGGGTGGCTTCCTCCGCATGACCTGCAAGCGTGTTTAAACCTGCATGCGGCCCCCCCCCATTTGCTATCATGCTTTTCATACCTCCAGCATGATTTACCCGATTTGGTACTGCTCTGGTATTTCCCTCTGAACCCTTGTTCCTGTCTGTCATATTTGCCATTACTCCCGTAGAGATGAAAATTGTGCTCTTTTGTGCTTACCCCTTTCCTGGCTGTTGCGTCGTGCGTCATGAACCCCTTCATGTACTGACAGTCCAACTCCATTATTGGCCAATCTTGCATATTTTCCCTGAAACCCTCATTGTATCTCACCCATGCATCGCCCTGATATTGCTGCTGCGCCCCATGAACCTTTTTCTCATACAAAATCAGTGATGCTGCGCTCTGGGGCAACTTCTCAATGAAAACGCAAACCAGTGTTCTGAAAGCTTTCAGCCAGTTTTCTACTGATCTCTCTATTCTGGGCTTGCGTCGGTCCCTCCTGTCATCGTCCTTCTTGTCTTATATTGTTAGATCTAAACCGGCCTGGTGCACTTCCAGCAGTAAGAAAATGTCTATAGGCTCTTCCCTCCATATTCTCTCCTTTACTGCCAGTGGGATGAGATTGGCTAGACCTAAGAGTTTTGTGGTTGTGGGGAGATCACTCAGGGAGGGCCACTTGTACTCGCTGGTTGGCCTCCCATTAGGGTCCTGCCCTACCCCACCTTGCTTGTCACTGTAGTACTAACCCGGTGGCCGCTGTATCTTCCTGCATTGCTACCTCGGGCATCTCCCTATCGCTTTACTGTGCTTGGTTGGAGTACCCTTCTTCCTTGCCTGTTGCTCCTTCTGCTCCCCCTGTTGGTCCGCCATCTGGCCTGACTTCTGACTACCCCCTTGTCCTTTAGTGGTCCGAGAGAGGTCTCCTCTGAAGGGGGATCCTGCCCCCGGCCATTGCCACCAGGGCATCCAGGCCACTGGGAGAGCAGCCCCTGGACCCCATTACTCCCCTTGGAAGCACTGTTGCTCCCGACTGAGCCTTGTTTGCCATGGAGGTGGTATGGACTGGGGCCCCTGCATCACCAAGTTACTCTCACCTAGCTGTGTGCCCATGTTTATGTTGTGCCCTGGCTCTCTTGCTGCTGGACCAACATGCTGCACCCCATCATGCCCCCCTGGCCTTTTTGCGTGTGATGCTTACAACTCTACCTGTCGGTTCCGGTGTCCAGCCGGCCTCCTGTCTTCTGGGAGGCCCGCTGTGCTGGCTACAGACCCCTAGTCACCACTGCTCCTGTCGGTCTCTGAGCTAGACACCAGCTCCGGGGTCATGCCCTCCTGCTCCTTGCCTGTGGGGTGGTACCCCTACCTCGCTCCACTCCTTTGGCAGTGGTGGTTTTCGCCCTTGCCTTGTTGGCCTTTGCAGGGGCCGCCGTTTTGTCTGCATACCCACTAACCCCAGATTTCCTGGAGGGCGGCACTGGAGGGGATGCCTGCCGCTGCTTCTTCCCTTTTGCGTGGGCTCCTGCTTTGATCTGCTGGTCAATCCAGGTTTTCGCTTTCAGGGCTGCCAGTGCCCTGGCCTGCTCCAACATTGCCTGCAAGTCGTCATCCAGATCAGGTCCTGCGTCCCCTTTGCACCTCTTTTAGCCCTTTTGGGGGCCTCTGGCTGCTCCTGGACCTCCCTGAAATGAGCTGGGAGCTGTGTCTCACTCCCTGTTGGCCCCGCTTGATTGCCATCTGGTGGGTACTGCTGTAACATACTTGTGTGCCACAAACTGTCTCCTAAGTGCCCCCTCTAGGGTTGCTGTTGCTATGGGGGGCTTGTTATCCACAAGATTCCTTGATCCTCACTCGGATTCCCACCAGTTCCCGTCTTGTCTCTGCTGCTCATGGGCAGTTACAACTAGCCCCCTTATTGTCCCTCCCGGGTCCTGAGGTCAAGGGTGGCTTGCCTGCTGTTGCAGACGCCCAGTGTTACCAATTAATCAGCCACAACACTGCTCGTGCCCTTGTGTGCTCTTCATGGCAGCCTGAAACCTCTGCTGGTCTCAGGCTGATTTACACTTCTTGTCATTGGTGAAAGTGGGTCTGATGACTCTAGGCTCCACTCACAATACTGTGGGATAGGTCGGAGCACTCGCAAGGCTCCGTCAAGAGGGGGCGCAGGCAGGAAACGGGACATGTACCTTTAAGGAAGTCCATCTACTTTAAGCCGGCCTTTGTTCTCCTCGGCTCCCAATGTAGCTGCTGCTGGAGATGGAGCCCACGCTGCTCCGCATATGATCGTCGCTTCTTCTTGGCTCCATGAGAAGTCAGGGAAACCTGGCTGCCTTGATGCTCCGGGGGAGGGGGCAAAGAAACCATCCTCTGCTCCTCCTGTCTGCTTCCTGCCCTGGATGTACACCGGTCGACTTCGGAAGCTGCTTGTCCGCTGCTCAGACTTGCAGGTATGCCACCAACAAGGGATCCGATACGTGCTAGTTCCTGCTGCTGGTCAACCTGCTGCATAGCTCCATCCTGCTGCTACGTGTAGCTCCTTCCTTCGACCGGGGATTCTTTCTCTCTTCTGCGAGGGGGGGGTTTGTGCTACCTTGGGCCTGATGCCCTTATTGATACCCCCTCGTACCGGTCAGCTCGCCCCAGATTAAGGGGGCCCGAGCACGCCCTGAGGTGACCATTCCTGGTCACCCCCCTCTAGAGGCCTATGTAAATGGGTGTGGAGGGGCTTCCTGCCTCTGGACGGCGTTTGTCCCGAGCCCCCATTGGGTCCGGCTTCACCTTTCCGGCCCAGGTTCCATCTCATTGAGTTAAAAAGTGTGAATGACATTCACCTTATACGACGAGCTCGTTAACATGTAGTAGCAGCTTTTCATGTTTAGTCAATCAATCAATCAATCAATCAGAGTACTTGTAGAGTGCGCTACTTACCCGTGAGGGTCTCAAGGCGCTGAGGGGAGGGGTGCTGCTACTGCTCGAAGAGCAAGGTCTTGAGGAGGTCTGAAGGCTAGTAGGTCTTGGGTCTGCCGTATGTGGGTAGGGAGGGTGTTCCGGGTCTTGGCGGCGAGGTAGGAGAAGGATCTTCCGCCGGAGGTCGTCCGTTGGATGCGGGGGACGGCGGCGAGGGCGAGGCTGGTGGAGCGGAGCTGGCGGGTGGGGGTGTAGAAGCTGAGTCTGCTGTTAAGGTAGGCTGGTCTGGCATTGTGGAGTGCTTTGTGTGCCTGGGTGAGAAGCTTTAAGTTGATCCTCTTGTCAACGGGGAGCCAGTGTAGGTCTCTCAGGTGGGGGTGATGTGGCTGTGGCAGGGGACGTTGACGATCAGTCGGGCGGAGGCGTTTTGGATGCGTTGTAGTCATTGTAGGTGTTTGGCTGGGATTCCTGGGTAGAGTGCGTTGCCGTAGTCCAGTCTGCTGCTGACTAGGGCCTGTGTCACTGTTCTTCTTGTTTCGGTCGGGATCCACTTGTAGATCCTGCGGAGCATGTGGAGGGTGTTGTAGCAGGAGGAGGAGACGGCGTTGACCTGCTTAGCCATGGAGAGGGAGGAGTCGAGGATGAATCCTAGGTTGCGTGCATGGTCGGTGGGTGTTGGTGCTGTTCCTAGTGTGGACGGCCACCAGGAGTCATCCCAGGCTGAGGGGGTGGGTCCGAGGATGAGTACCTCCGTCTTGTCCGAGATCAGCTTCAGACGGTTGCTCCTCATCCAGTCGGCGACGGCCTTCATTCCCTCCTGGAGGTTGGTTTTGGCGGTGTGTGGGTCCTTGGTGAGGGAGAGGATGAGCTGTGTGTCGTCGGCGTAGGATATGATGTTGAGGTCGTGCTGGCGGGCCACTTGTGCGAAGGGGCCATGTAGATGTTGAGCAGCGTCGGGGTGAGGGATGAGCCCTGGGGAATGCCGCAGATGATGTCAGTAGCTTTGGATCAGAAGGGTGGGAGGCGGACGCTCTGGGTTCTGCCGGAGAGGAAGGACGTGGTCCAGTCAAGGGCCTTCTCTTGGATTCGGGCTTCTAGGAGGCGTGTCTTTAGTGTGCGATGGCAGACCGTGTCGAAGGCGGCCGACAGGCCCAGGAGGATGAGGGCTGATGTTTCTCCATTGTCTAGTTGGCGCCTGATGTTGTCTGTGGCGGCGATGAGGGCTGTCTCGGTGCTGTGGTTTTGTCTGAATCCGGACTGGGACGGGTCCAAGATGTTGTTGTCTTCCAGGTGGCGGGCCAATTGCCTGTTGACGATTTTCTCAATGACCTTTGCCAGGAACGGGAGCAGGGAGATGGGCCGGAAGTTCTTGAGGTCCTTGTGGTCCGCCTTGGGCTTCTTGAGGAGGGCGAGTAATTTCGGCGTGCTTCCAGCTTTCCGGGAATGTCGCTGTTTCGAAGGAGAGGTTGATGACCTTCCGTAGTTGGGGCGCGATGGCTGCGTCTGCTTTATTGAATACGTTGTGTGGGCACGGGTCTGACGGAGATCCTGAGTGGATGGAGTTCATGACCTTGCGTGTCTCGTCGTTGTTGACGCTGGACCAGGAGGTCAGTCGGATGGCGCTGGTGGTGTTCGCAGGGGAGGTGGAGTCTAGCGTAGTCGGGGTGGTTGTGGTGTTGAAGCTGTCGTTGATGTCAGCGATCTTGCGGTGGAAGAAGATGGCTAGTGAGTCGCACAGTTCTTGTGAGGGCGGGATGTCGTTGGCGCTGGTGTTGGAGAGTTCCTTTACAATGCTGAAGAGCTCTTTGCTGTCGTGTGCATTGTTGTCCAAGCGGTCTTTGAAGGAGGATCTCTTGGCTAATCTGATGAGATTGTGATGTCAGCGGGAAGCCTTCTTGTGGGCTGCGTGGGTGTCCGGTGCGCGTTCTTGGAGCCATATTTTCTCCAGTTTCCGGCATGCGCGTTTGGAGGTCCGGAGCTCGTCGGAGAACCTGGTGGCTCTCTTGCTGGTGTGGCTGTTGGAGGGTTTCTGGAGCGAGGCGAGGGTGTTGGCGCAGTCGTTGATCCACTGTCTGAGGTTGCGGGCTGCGGCGTCTGGGTTGGTGGGGTCGTGGGTGGGTTCTGGGTGAGGGTGGTGATCAGCCGGTCTTCGGTGACTTTGCTCCAGCAGCGGCGAGGCAGCTGCTGGGTGCATGGTTGGTTTCTTGAAGGTGAAATGAATGCAGCGGTGGTCGGTCCAGTGGAATTCGGTGGTGTGGTCGAAGGCGATGAGGGTGCCTGTGGAGAAGACGGGGTCCAGCGTGTGGCCGGCGGCGTGGGTGGATGTGGTGACGAGTTGTTTGAGGCCGAGGTTGGCGAGGTTGTCGATCAGGGTGGCGGAGTTGGTGTTGTTGTTGTTCTCGAGGTGGAAGTTCAGGTCCCCGAGGAGGATGTAGTCCGTGGAGGTGAGTGCGTGGGTGCTGGTAAGGTCGGCGATGGAGTTGCTGAACTGAGCCCGGGGTCCGGGGGGGTCTGTAGATGTGTGTTCCTCTGAGAGTTTTGCTGGGGTTGGTGTGGATCCGGAAGTGCAGGTGTTCGGCAGTGGGGAGGGTGTCGTCTGCTTGGGTGGTGACCATGAGGGTGGACTTTTGGACGAAGGCTATTCCTCCTCTGGTTCTGTTGGCACGTTCCCTGCGAGTGATCTTGTAGCCGTCTGGGATGGCTAAGGCGATGTCCGGCGCCGAGGAGTCGTTCCACCAGGTCTCGGTCAGGAAGGCCACGTCTGGGGCAGAGGTGTCGAGCAGATCCCAGAGCTCGACGGCATGTTTGCATGCGGAGCGGGTGTTGAGGAGTATGCAGCGGAGGTGGTTGGGTCCAGTGTATGGAGGTTTGGTTGTTCTGTCACAGGTGAAGCTGCAGGAGTGGCAGGAGAAGGGTCCGTGGGTCTGTTTCGTGGTGGCCTGGAAGCAGGTGTGGTTTTGGCTGGCGTTGAGTGCGTGGAGGCTGCTGGCATCATAGTGGAGTCTGGTGTCGTGGCGTTTGCGGGGTCCAGGGGCTCTGGGCGCTGTCCAGGTGGGGACAGGCGCAGACGGGCTTGCCTTAGGGGAGCCTTTGGCACGCCAGCGGCACGGCCGTGCAGCTGCGGCCATTTGAAGGGGAGCTTGGAGGGAGGAGCAGCTGGGAGGCAGGAGGCAGGGGATGGTGAATGGACACGGGGGCGGGGCTGCATGGGCAGCAGCGGTGGGAAGTGAGTAGTGGGCACGGGGGGGGGGCGAGGGAAAGCAGCACCCAGGAATGAGCAGAAAAACAACCAAGATGCGGGCACAAGCGCTGGTGGAGCTGCCGCGGGGGGGGGAGCGGCCTACCTGGCAAGGTCAAGAGTTTAGTAAAAATAAGCATCTGCTTCCCAAACCCTCCCTATGCCATTTTCTAAAAGTGTACTGCTGTATAACCCCACATCCATGGTGTTTCTGTGCCTCCTAGTTTCTGCCTGTCTCCCCACGTTCATACCTTCTCGTGGCAGTGTTATTCGGTATATTGTATTTAGCGTTGAAGCGATTTTCTGTAACTCACTACCCCGGAACCAAAAGGATTAGTGCTGGATGGGTAGAGGGAAAATTAGTTGTTAATTTGAGAGGTAGGCATCTCAATATTATGTTTCTCCATGCCTTAGAGTCCCACGTCGATTTCCCCCATGTTCCTGTCTCCTATGTGTCTTTCTGTTTGCATGTGGGTCACTGTTCACCTGTTTTACCCATTGTCTCCGGTGTCCATGTCTCCCACTGTACATATCACCCTTTGACCATGTCTTCTCAATCCCTGAGGTGGCCTTTAGCGCATTCCTCCTCCTGACGTTGTTCATGTGCTGGGAAAAATTAAAAGAGTGGGTGGAAGGGGAGGGAGATAAGATAGAGGACCATAATAAAAAACAGACAAACGACACGTTCTACAGTTTACCACAATTTCTGTTGCACCCAGATCAGAGTGAGGCTGCTACAGGCAACTCCTGTGTCTCTCTGATGGTTGGCGACCCGTGTGTGGGTCCTGCTCATCCACGCTACAAGACGGCCCTGCCTTTGCCCCAGATTTCCTGAGTCTGCTTCAGGAGGACTCATAGCAGGATTTGTCAGTTATGTTTTGCTGCAGTGGAGCGACAGAGTAAACCACTTAAAACATTTAGGGGTATATTACCAACAACTAGCGATAATTTTTGTCTCTAACTTGTTTAGAGACAAAAATTATCGCCGCACATCGGCGATTTTTATCGCAGATAAACCTTGCTATTAGCAAGGTTTATCGCAAATGCGATAAAAAACTCCCGCAATGCATGAATATCGCTGAAAAGTCAGCGATATTCATGCATTATCGAGCAAATGCTCTTAGCCATGTTATCCACCTCCCATTGGATAACATGGCTAAGAACTGCTCAGGGCAGGTGTTAGCTTTTGGAGATATTCGCGCTTAGCGCGAATATCTCCAAAAGTTGGTAATAGGAGATAGCGATGTTAGCGACTGTTTCCAGTCGCTAACATCTTGGCACGCCCACTTTGCATGTCATTAGTGATAAATATCACTGACATGCAAAGCGGGGCCCAAGATGGTCGCTATCTCCTATTAGCTGTCGCTAACTGGTGTTAGCGACAGCTTGGTAATAGGGAGATAATTTTATCTCCGCTTTCTTGGCTTTTAAAGCCAAAAAGCGGAGATAAACCCCCTTGATAATATACCCCTTAATTATTATACGTAGAGGTTTCATATATTTAAAAATAGAACTATACTGGACCAATATGGCTCTTGACTGTCTCTTAACTGCTTTCTTTTTTTTTTATAGATTACTAGGTTTTTAAACAATTATTTATTGTTTAATTTTATAGCCATTTACTATTTACTATTTGTTCGTGACAGTATCAATGTATTAAATGGCCGCATTTAGGCGGTTTTCAAAGGAAGAAAAAAAAAGCTTTAGGAAACATCGCAAGCAGAGTCACAGGAGTTTAGTTAATGCTTGTTTATTACCCTATGTGTAAATAATTTAGCAATTGATCAATGCACGTTCCTTTTTTATTTATTCATTGATGCACATCCACTATTGTAATACTTTTTATTAATCAAACAATAAAGTACATATATAAACCACTTAAAACATACTTATTCTTAGTCCTCATGAGGGCTTCCTTTTGGCGCTGTCACTTGTGATTTGGGAGGTCGTTGTCCCTTCACTGCACTTGTGTTTCGGGGTTTGTAGGGATGGGGTTGCTATGTTGAAAGGACCCAGGACTGATGACTTACTATGTAGCCCAGCCTGTGATGCCCTCCAACCCTTGTTTCCCTTCACTGCGACATGTATTTTCTATTTATATGATTTCAATAAATAGATATTACACAAGTATAAACATACTTATTGAGGGAGGCTAGGGAAGGCATTGTTAACCTTTCTTAACATTGTCAATAATATTGCTATTACAATTAACACAATATACAGTCACAGAACATATTGAATTTATATTGCTTCATCCACTCTTCCACATGCCTTTCGGGTGCTTCATAAAAATGGAACATGATGAGATCCTGTAAAAAACAGTGTATACAAGCTAAAAACAGGGACACTTCTGCCTGGACACATGGGTATAACCTGCAAAATACAGATCAGGTTGTGCAAGTTGGAAACAACAAGAGTTGAAATATAAAACATAAAGTAAATGTAAGTAGGTGACTTTATGACTCCAATAAAATATCCAATGTTTTAAACTTCCAAGTGTAGCATAGACTATATCAATAAACAAGTATTGGAAGACAATTTCTATTTACTGGAATCTAGAGAATGCTAAAGTGATTCTGGTATTTTACTGACCTCTGCTGGTCGCTTTCTATCAAGAAAGGTAAGTAGAGGCAGTTGTCAGAAAAATGTAAAAAAAGAAAGTCCTGCAGCAGAAAGCAATTCTGGTATTTTACTGACCTCTGCTGATTGTTTTCTATCAAGACAGTTAAATAGAGGCAGTTAAACAGAAAAAAGTCCCTAAGCGGTAGCAGACAAGTCCTAGGGCTGATCTCCAGAGCTCACACAGTTCATACACATATAAATATATAATAAGTATATAGTAAAGTATATACAAGAGCTCTCGAATACTCAACCTATAACGAAGCAGAAACCTGAGGTAGAACAAATGTAAACACACAGACAATGTAACTTCAAAAACTACAATACCCCTGCAATAATGAACACACCCAGTGAAGACATAAAAATACGCTTGCCAAATGATTGGGTTCATACACTAAGGTGAATTGAATTTGAATTTTTTATTAACTGTACAATTAATTAAAATCTTTACAGTAAAAGAAGAGAATACGAAAAACTGTGGTTGTAAGCTTCTTTGCTTGATAAAAAATGCACTGGTGTGCCAATTAAAAAAGAAAAAGCGAGTTAAAAAAGAAAGCAGAGTAAAATGAGGGTGTGCGGCGCCCCTATCTAAGTCCAATGTAGATGGCCGTTGTCCAATCATGTGTGCCTTGGTGTTAGTCTTGGCGACGGACGTTTCTTTCATGGGAGGGCAATGTCAATGCTACAACGTGGCAGTGTTACTACAGCTATCGTTCGCTGCTTTCGGGCATTGACTTCCCAGGTGTTAAGATGTTTTCGTTATTGGCTTTTAGGGCTAGCCTAATTTGGTGGACAAATTTCGCCAATCTCGCTAGGGTCATTGTGTTGGTGGTTGAGAAACACAAGGCTGATGCTTCAGAGCAGCATTTTATGCTCTGAGTGAGGCAGATTGGGCTCAACAGTCGCCGTCGATCGTTGTCAAAAAAAGGACATCAGCAGAGGAGGTGCAGCCAAGATTCCCTGGTGTAGGTGCATAACCTACAAGATGTGAGTTCCCCTCTTTGAGCCCATGCGGGGTTGCAGTCTGCTATCCCAAGCGTGGTCAGTCTCATGTATAGAATTTTGCTTCGGGCATGAGTTGTTATAGCCTCACTTAGGTATGATTGAGCTTTTCCTACCGTGTACGAGTTGTTTAAAGGGTCCAAATGGGGACTTCGACGAAGGGTTTTGTGGTCGAGGTCAAAAGAGATTTCATAAACTTGTTTGTTGACGGCTCTCTTCCATGCATTCAGTGGTATGTCCTGCCGCGGAATGTTTTCTTCCTCGATCCTCAAAGCTTTGATTGCGTGTCGCAGCCTGGTGTGCCAAATCAAGGCTGGCCCTTCGAAGATCGATCTCAAGTGGTGTTTTAGGGAGTTAGCCGGGGCCCTTAGTACTCTTAGATACAGCTTTATGAGCTCCCCCTGACAGATCAAGTCTGGTCTTGCTAGGCCAAGTTCCAGTCTCAGCCTGGATCTTCTTGCTGTCCTTGGTATATGTAACACCGACTTGTATGCCTTCACTTGGGCTGAGTTGAGAAGGACATCCAACTTCCCAGGAAAGGCCATGTGACCATAGGAGATCGCAGGGAGGAGCTTTGCTCGTAAGGCTATCAGAATTGGGCTGGCAGATGGACTGATCAGGTTCTGACTTAGTTGTTTTAGCAAGTGTGTTACCTTGTTGGCTTTGGAGGCCTGATGATTTAGATGTATGTTGGCCCTGGCCCGTTGCGAGAATCAAACCCCCAGGTAGTTGTAAGAGGCCACCGAGTTTATTTGAGTATTTCCCAGCTGCCACTGTGCTTGCCTTTTCCGCTGATAGGACCCAAAGATGATGACCTTTGTTTTCCCTTGATTGACAGCCAAGCTGTTGGCGATGTTGAATCTATTTAAAGCAGTTAGTGTTCTTTGTAGGCCGATCTTCGTGTGGTCCATTATAGCCATGTCATCGGCATACTGTAGGACTGGTATCCTCACACCTCCTAGTCTGGGGGCTACTAGGCTGGCTCCTTTTAGGGCCTCCCCCAGGTCTGCTGTATATAAATTAAAAAGAATGGGGGCCAGCACGCACCCTTGTTTTAGCCCATTTTCTGTGTCTATCTTGGGAGAAACCGTCCGAGCGCTTGTTTTAACCCGCACCCAGGTGGCTTCATATAGTGACTTAATTGCCTTCAGAAGATTCGATGGTATCCCCCACTTATCCAGTTTCCACCATAGGCGTTTTCTGTCCACTTTGTCGAAGGCGGTGCTATAGTCCACAAAGCAGCAGAATAGTGGTGGGTGGTTCTTCGTGGTTGCCTGGGCTGAGAGATGTGCTAGCACCAGGACGTTGTCCATTGTGGACGCCTGGGACCTAAAGCCAGTCTGGTACATAGCGATTATGTTTTCTTTTTCTGCCTACACTGAAATCAAGCGTGACCGCTTGCCCTCTGTGCACTGTTGCAAGTCCACAATGGGAACTTCTTCACTGCGTTCCTCAAATGTTAACTCAAATTATAACAAATTGTATCAAGCAACACACTACAAATTATTCTTCTGTTTTCATTTTCATATTTTTACTGACAAGTCATAGTAATCATCATGGCACACACTTCATGTGCAGAAAACCATTAATACATGAATTAAATCAATCCGAACAACAATATTTCATCATAAGTGTTTGTAATACAACAAAAAAACTGGTCGTTTTTCTTGCCCAATGCATTTCGGGCCACCCGGCCCTTCGTCAGGGGCGGTACCTAAAAAAGCAAAAGAATAATTTCTGTCACTGAACTGAAATGTGGTTCCTCAAAATGCATAGTTCATAGCTAGTCACTGTGTGCATTGTGGGTACTGTGAGATATTTTTAACCAATCTGTAAATAGTTCAACTCCCCATTTTGTTAAATCATACTCACTTCAAGCCCAGCAAATAGTGTGTATGAATGGACGTGTTCAAATGCGCCAGTATAGGGAACTAAATCCGCCGCTCTGTGAGAAGAAAGAATACGCCTCAGTCATGTTTCTAGCAAAGTGCTTGCAGAGAAAAAAAGGACGCGACATTTTTCCCTCACTGCTTACTCGCAAAATATGTGCACCATGTGGGGATGCGGATTCTAACGAGGACTACTGGTCTGTCTGTACAATAACGTGAAACGCGAGAACTGCTTGATGTTCCACTCCGACCGATGCGTGGAGAAATCTCTCTGAAAGGCAAAAACAAGATGATCGTGTGCTTTAAACTCGGTTACTTCCCTCCAGCAGGGACATTTCCAATAAAACGCTCGTTCTTAAGTAACCAGGGGGAAACCCAAGTCTGTCACTATGTCTACAGGAAACAACAAAACGCACCTTTAAAATTGCTGCTGCGGGCAAGAATAGTTCACAAGATTACGGCGTAACTCTGTCAAACCAGGTGGCGGAGTAAACTACAAAAGACAAGCAATACGTAAGCTGAGCTGAACGTCGCGGGTCAAAGCAATATCAGGGTTATCCCTGTGCAAGCAATATCTACCTTTCTCTTCCCTGCCACAGACTTCAAAATTCGCGGGACGGCCCTCTCCTCTTCCTCGTGATCCCCGATGCTCGGTGAACAACCATGTTTGAAACGCCGCCTCTAATACTACTGGGCGCTATAGTGACGTGGTTGCTGCGCGCAACAGCACTCAAAATAAACGACGGACTTGGAGACCAAAACGTGTCATACATATATACGTCCTGCATGCGCCATGTTGGTGTGGTGCTAAGTGTAAGCATAAACATTACAGAAGTGATTAAAAAAGACCACAATGCTATACAAAGCGGGAAAGATTCAAAATAACTTTCAACAAAAGATATTGACATATGTAAAGTGTGCCTCCAGCGTTCTCATTTGCGCTAATATCAAAGAAAACAAATAAAGTCTGCTCGATCATTGATCCCTTTGGGATCTTGTGTCTGTAACTTCCTGATCCAGAAAATTTCTCGCTGTAGTAATGTCTTAGTGAGACTTTTTCTGGGTGTTGGGGTAACCATTTCGAGTATCTGGAATTTTAACTGGGCGATAGTGTGTCTGTTTTTGTCCCAATGTACTGCCAGGCTGCTGTTTGCATTCTTGTTGCGGATAGTGCTCTTGTGTTCTGAAATTCGTATTTTTACTTTTCTCTCCGTTTTTCCCACATATGATAATCCGCAGGGACATTTAATGGCATATATTACATTTGTTGTTTTCTTTTTCTGCCCATTTTTCTAAATCATTAAGTATTAGGCGTGCGTATGCCTTGGCCTCCAAGTCAAGCAGGGCAATGAGCCTGTAGTTCGATGGTTCTAGACGGTCTCCTTTTTTAAAAATTGGAACCAATATAGAGCCCCTCCAGGAGACAGGGGTTGTGGCAGACAAGAAAGTATGGTTAAAAAGCGGAGTTAAAAGAGTCGCCCAGAAGTCAGGTGCCTTTTTCAAGACCGGTGCTGGGATGCCGTTGGGCCCTGGGGCGCCGTCGTTCCTCATGCGCTTGATAGTTTTAATAACCTGTTGGGTGTTTGTCCAGGTTGGTGTTATGACCTCAGCAGCGGCCTGGGAGCTGTTGCCCCTCGCGTTCCTTCCTGGGCTCGGGAATGTAGCTTCTGGATTTGTACTGATCTGGAGGACTTCCTCAGGTGGCTCCGCCTTGTCTGTTGATGGATCTTCATTAGTGGGATCTATTACATATAGCTGTTTCACGTGTTGGATCCAGTCTTTTTCGGGTACCCCGTTTTCTCTCGTAGATCCTCGATTGCTCAGCTGGTTGATGAATCGCCAAAGTTGTGCTGAGTTTTTTTGTTTGAGGAGGGAGAAAACTTTAAGCCATTTGCTTTCCATGGAGGCTTTTTTGTGTTCCCATAGCTTCTTCCTCAAGGAGGCCCTCAGTGCAGGTATCAATGCCCCCTTTGTTTGACTACCCCCTCTTTTCTTTGCTACGAGCGCCTTGCGTAGAAGTTTTTTTTGTTCTCGTATATCCTGAGAGCAGGTGTTTCCAGTGCTAGATTGCGCATTTGTCATTATATTTTGTGATTTGGGGTTCCCGAGTTTACTTTGTAGATCCTCAATGATTTGCTCCCATGCTGTTATGGGTGGTGTCTCTCTGTGCAGACTTCCTTCCTGTGCCAGGCCCAGCCAAGCTTGGAGTTTCTCTTCTGTCTTGTTTGACCACTTGATCCTCCGCGGTTAACGCTTTGTATCTCCTCACCACTTGACTCCCCAATGGATTTATAGAAGGCGGCAGTCGGTTTGTCCAGCTGGAATGTTGCTCTTAGTGGCCTATGATCACTTTCTTGCCGGTTTTCGATTTCAAAGTCAGTCATTCTGTCTGCCAACTCTCCAGTTATCATAATATAATCGATTCTTGACACGTTCCGGAAAGTAGGCCGGGGCTGCCAAGTGGGCGTGTGGGCGCTTTTCAGTGAGTGGGTTGAAGTCAGTTTATAGCTAAAGAAGAGGTCTTGCAGGATGGCCCCTCTGCCCGATCCCCGAGGAAGAGTTTCCGCTTTATCTAAGTCTTTTAGATTAACCCCTTGGACGCTCATGACGAGCTCAGCTCGTCATGGAGTTTCCATTGATTTCAATGGAAATTACATGGAAGCAGCGCAAGTAGCTTAGCATCCAATTGGTTAAAGTCCCCAGCTAGAATGACCTGATGTGCTTTATATTTGTTTAGCAGATCTTCTAGTTTTTGTGCCAGTGCCTCCAGCTGGTCTTTCATTAGGGTCTTTGCGGGATTGATGTAGCAATTTAGTACCAGCAGGTTGAATGGATGACTGGTGTTGCTCAAGCCTCTTATCTTTATAGCTTGTTGCCCGAGGGAGTTCACGTTGATGGTGGTGGCGGCAACGGGACACTCATGTTTTATAAAGACTGATAGACTGCCTGCTGGTCGACCGAAGATGTTCCTTTTTGTTGCTGGTACTTGAAGTTCGTAATACCCGGCCAGAGGAGTGGAGGTCAAGGCCCAAGTTTCTTGCAGACAGATTATGTCTCCGCTTTCCAGAAACCACTTTAGATTTTCATTTTTACAGATTTTGCTAATCCCTGCTATGTTCCAGGAGATTACTGTTAGTGATGGCTTCACAGTGGATCCGGGCCTGTGTTCTCCTCTAGCGGGCTGTTTTTTATAGCAGTTAGGAATGCTGTGACCTCCTACTTGCGAAACCCTTTTGCTCATCGATAGAGGAGATTGTTTGTATGACTCGTTGGTTGTTTTGGCATAGAATTCTGATTCCTGTTGGAGCCCTTTGGCCCTGCTGGCTTCCATTTGGAGGTCCCAGGCTGGTTGTTCCGTGTAGGACCGATCGAGTGGCCTTTCTGCCGCTTTCTGGGGCCAAGACAAGTGGGTATTTGGGGGGCGCCACTATCTGAACTTCAATGCTCCATTCCGCAAGTAAGATGGAATTTTTTTCGATGGCTTGTTGTGTCTCTTTGTTTTTCAGCCCCACCACGGTGGAGTCGCCATGTGTGTCCCCTTTCAGGCTCTGGAATTTCACCCATTCTATGTCCCCAGTTTGTGTTTTATCTAGGGTGTCCAGATGTTTGAAGAGGCGTAGGAGGTTACGCCGGTTCAGGATGTCATGGGTTCCCATACTAGGGAGTCAGGATCACGTCGTAAACAGCTACTGTAGTGCCCACGGTTTGAGCTCTGATTCCCTTTTTTGTCTCTGTTTCTGCAGTGTTAGGGACTGTCCTGGGGCTTTCTTGGAGAATTGAGGGAAAACCTCCTGGCGCCCTCTTGTTCCGGCCGTTGTTTGACCTTGTGGCTTGCAGGGGCTGAGTGCTTGGTTGCAAGAGGTGGGGAGTAGCCCCTTGTAGCAAAGGTGTCTCCGGCGTTAGGTGTGTGAGCCGTACTGGAGATGAAAGGCTTATTCCAGCAATTGGCTGGTGAGCCAGGGCGGTGATTTGCGTGATTTGAGTGGCTGGTGTCTTTTCACCCTTTGCACTTGGGGTGCTTGCTAATGACGATTGTTTGTGTTGTGCTCCCTTTGGGGAGGGGGGCGGGGGCATTCTCTTGACCCAATTTTTTTCTGTAAATATCGGATATAGTTGAATCACTTTTGTGTCCCCTTTTGGGGGCAGTTGCTTGAGCTTCAATAGCTGGGGTTGTCTAGCCTTTAGCTTAGTTTTTTTCTGTTGCTTTTTTAGTTTCTTTTTAGCTCTCCTTGAGAGAGGGATGTCCTGTGTGACCATTGTACCTGAGGAATCTTCCTGGGGTACTATCCCGATGTCTTCGCTGTTCCTATGGGTTTTGCTTTGCGAGGTTGTGGATGCTAAAGGGCTGCTGTTTGTCTTCGTGGTCGTATGCGATGCGCTTTTGCCTTTTTCGGCTATGTCCTTCTTCCCCGATGGATCCCAAGGTGACCGTGACCATGTATCCATCGCGGTATGACCGTTTAGCTTCGCCTGGTGTTCTTTATTATTCGTCGTCAGTGTCACCGTTCTCCCTTTTGCTATTTCCACTATATCGGTTAATACCCCAGGGAGAGAGGCCCACTTCTCGATAAGGTTTGAGCATTGGCAGGAGCTAACCCCCCAGTTAGAAAACTCATGCCGGGAGATCCTGTTATCCATAGACTCCACCTTGGAGCTTATGTCTGCTAGACGCCCGGCTATTGCCTGTAAAAGGTCTATTTGTAGTTCCATCTTGGTTGCCTGCCAAACAAGAGCTTTGTTGGTGGCAATGTTTGTTTCCAACTGAGATGGGTTCTCTGTGGTCATATCTGTACTGCTGTTACAGGCAAGGTGGTCACTTTTCGTTCTGTATGCCCCTGGGGATTCAGATGGCCAGAGTGAGATTGGAGTTAGATCGAGGGTTCTTTCGATCTTTTGTTCCAGGTTGTAGAGGAAGTATCCTGTGATCTCCCCCGTAGCTGGCGGCACTGAGGCCTGAGGTTCCGATTGGGGGTCCGTTAAATTGAAGTTTTTGAGTTCGTGTTGGGAGTTGCTTGTGCCTGGGGTCTGAAAAGTTAAGCCAAGGGCTTTGGGGTGGTGAATTTGTACTGTTGTCATTATGGAGGAGCCGCTTTTGGGGGGAGCTATATCGTTATTCTTGTTGATCTTGCTAATTGTGCTATCCCGTGTCTCGTCTGAAGACAGGAGGGGAGTCCCGAATTGTCCTGCTGATTGCTTGGAGGGGGATTGTGCATGGGCTTCGCTGACCTTTTCCTGGTCAATCCCGGGTACTTCACAGGGGGATGTCATAACTTTGGAGGAGCAAGTGGAATTGGATGATTGTCTGCTGTGATCGATGGTACTACTATCTTGGTCCAGGCATGGATTGCCTGGGTTGATGTCTTGGGTTGGGCCGTGATTGCTATTCAGTGGATCGTGTTTCTTAAAGAAGTTTCTGATCGAGCCTCTTTGATCAAAGTCTTGCGGCTTTGCGTTAAGACTGTCAGTTAATGATTTGCTCCTCAACATCCCGGTTGTTGGCTTATTAGCTGGTGATTGAGTCGTGGGGCTTTTTTCCGGAGACATAGGCTGTCTGCCCTTCTTTTTGGCCCCCATATGCGGAGTGGCCTGCTGGAGTTTGCCTTCGCGCTGATAGACGCTAGTGGGCAGGTGCCCTGATGCTTTTGCCGTTGTTGTAGGCTTGCCCGTGATTGAGAGTCTGCTCTGACGGCAGATGAGCTTGGAGTTGGGCTGGCTGCTCCTTCTTTTGGTTGTTGAGGGCCGTAGATTCTGCTCATTTAGTTCGAGGCTGTCCCGTCGGTGCCAATTTGATTTGGGGCGGTGGTGGTGGTGGTGCCCGTGTCAGGAGCGGGAGGGGGGGCGGCACAGAGCGAGGCAGGGGCACGATACTGTTGGCATATGGCGTGAGGCCCAAACTCCCCGCTGCCGCTCCCAGGCTTGTGCAGCAGGGCCTTGCGGTAATGGTAGCACAGCGTTGACACAGCGGTGGCTCAGATCAGCTCAGCTCAGCTCAGGTCGGCAGAACTCAGCGCCACCCTGCGCAGTGACCCCCCTGGCGCCCCGGCTCCCAGAGCTTACCAGTCCGTTGTTGTGCCTGTGCCTGCGCCTTACGCCCTCTCTGCGTCGCTCTCGGTTTCCTGGCTCCCGTACCTGCTGGACTGCTGCTGAAGCTGCAGCTGAAGCAGGGGGGGCGATGCCTCACAGGACGCGGGTCACCCTCACCGCATCTCCGATCGCCTGCTCGGTTTGCCTGCAGGGGCCCGGCGTGGTCAGGCCTGTTACGGTCAATCTCCCAAGAAAGTGTAACGGGTGGGGGAGAGATCCGTGCACCCGCCTGCTCCCTCCGGGTCACTGGCTCACTCCCTCTGGTTCGAATTCCGTGCAGCGGCAACAACAGCTCCAGCTACCGACAGCAACTCTGACCTCTACTCACTTCTCTGCTGGTCAGGGGGTTACTGTCCGTTATCTGCTGTCTTGCTGTCTTGCTGCTCCCCTCTGGTCAGGGTGAGCTCCTCTGCCGGGTGATCCCTCTAATGAACTCCGGACTCTGGGCTCTGGGCTCCTGAAAGGCCTTAGTGGGCCCAGCGGCTCCTGCCTCTGGTGTAGCCCAGGTTGCTACTGTTCTCTCTGCCTGGTGGCCCCCCACCAGAACGCACGAGAATGCTCCTCCCGCTTTTGCCGGGATATTCCCAGAGCGAGCGCTGCCCAAATGTGCCGGTTGTTTGCTGCCACGCGCTCCCCCTGCTCTGTCGAGGGTTCTGCCGGGGGCCTCTGCCTAAGGTCCCGCCTCCGCCGGGTCGTTCCCGCTTTTACCGTGGCCGCGGGAGAGACCGCGTAGAGAGAGATTTGGGAGCTGCTCAAAGCTGTTTTTAGTGTGCGTGGACCCCCCTCTCTTGCCTCCCAGCTCCGGCGTGAAGTGGTCCAAGGAAACCCACTGAAATCGGCTCCGGCTCCGGCGGGTCGCAGGAGGCTCCCTCGAGGGACGTGCTCGCACAACTGACTCACTCGGCTCGCGGCTCACTGCTCATTGCTGACCTATGGCGTTCTCTCTGGCAATGTAATAGAATGTGTACACAATGAAAAACATCAATCGCAGGAAGAGAGCAACAGATTAAATTCCATGGTGAAATAACTTTAATTTGTAAAGCGCACGCTCACCCAAGGGTATCTTGGCTCTGAATACTAGGGGCCTCATGTATGAAGCCTTTTTCCAAATCAGATTGTTTGTGAATGCAAAAAGGCATTTTGATATGTACCAAACCCAAATTGCGATTTGGTAACCTGTTACCAAATCGCAATTTGGGTTTGCAATTCGGCATTAGGAAGGGGTGTTTTTAGGGTGTCCCTTCCTAATACCGAATCACATCGGTATGTATGAATGTTTTGTGATCGAAATGCAACCCAAAACATTCACATTTACCACCTACTTCAAGTAGGTAGTAACCCATTTGCAAATGGGAAGGGGTTCACAAGGGACCCCTTACCCTTTGTGAATGTTTGTATAAGCATTTTCTAAGAGCAGGCAGTGGTCCCACTGACCTCTGCCTACTCCTAAACAATTTAAAGAAAACATTTCCTTTTTGGTTTTTTATATGCACCAGTTTTCTTTTACGGAAAATGGGCTGCATTAAAAGAAAAGAGATTGCTGTATCTAAAAGCAATCACTGACATGGTGGTCTGTTGACCCCAGCAGGCCACTATCCCTGTGATTTTAGTGATTCCTAATTGGTCGCAAATCGAGTTCTACCTCATTAATAATCTTGAGGTAGGTCTAGTTGTGACCCATTGGGAATCTCAAATGAAACTCAAAAGAGTTTCATACATTTGAAATGGCAATTTCCTAATAGCGATTCATGGAAAATTGCAATTAGGAACTCGCTATTTCAAACTTTCATACATGTGGCCCTAGATGTATATTGTTACCTAACTCAATGATATTCATTTTATCAACCTCAGAAGGATAAAAGACTAAGTGGACCCACTGGGATTTTAGCTTGTACCCATGAAGTCGAACACAGGACCCTACAGTGGACGCATTAGTCCAGTAAGCCACCAGACCCAGTATTAGAGAGATATAAACTTGATAAATGATTGCTGGATGCGAATTTGCTCAACCTAGTGGACGTAGGCTACATATCAACATACAATCAGTATCATAGCAAGCATATCATTAACCGGGAGTAAGAAGCAAATTGCCCCCTGTTAGACCTGGCATCCTTGGTGTGGTTTTTCCCTGTAGTTTTGCCTCTGCCTCCTGTGTTTTTGCTGTCTGCTGAATTTCGTTTTTGCTGGTCTAGATGCTTTGGGCACTTTGCCACTGCTGCTCAGTGCCAAAGTGCAAGTGTTTTCTCTGTAAATTGTAAATATGGATTGGTGTTTCCATGGTTCACTTATTTTATTTTCCTTTACGTCCCTAGAATAGTGTACTGTGTGTGCTCAGGGCAGGTAAATCAAATGCTGCTAGTGGGCCTGCTGCACTGATTGCACCGCCCACACAAGCAGCCATGCAAAAGGTTCTTAGACCTGCCATTGCAGTGTCTGTGCACAGTTTAAAATTGCCATGTCGACCTGGCAACTTTCCCTTTTCTGACATGGGAGTCACCCCTAAGGTAGGCCCAAGGTACCCCTGTGGGTAGGGTGCAGTGTCTATGAAAGGTAGGACATGTTGTGAGGTGTGTAACATGTCCTAATAGTGAACTACAGGGAATATAGTTTTCCGCTAGCTGTCCCATAGGATAGAATGGGTGTTGGTTTATAACATCTTATAAATATAACTTTGCATTGGGACAAGATAGGAAGGTAAAGTTTAGTATGTCTGAACTCAGAATATAAAGATGCATCTTTCAGCAAGGATGGTTTTTACATTCAGTGCTTGAAAAAAACACTTTTAGAAAGTAGGTACTTTCTTGCTTAGGCATCCTGTGTACATCTGCTGCTTTGTGAATTGACTGTCTGGCTTTGGAGTGACAGGGGCTGGGGGTGTGCATTCACTTTAGACAGCCACTTGGGAGGTTAAGGAGTGTCCTGCCTTTCCTGGATGAGTCAGGGCCTGGCTGAATAGAACTGGGCTGCATTTAGAGTAGTGAGAGAAGATTTCCTTTCACCTGAATGGGCCTGGTCTGCCTTACACAATGCCGTCCCTACCTCCTGCCGGGAAGCTGCACCCGAGAGGACAAAACTGGTTTTGACTGAGCAAAGAGCCTCTCTGACACCAGAGAACAAAGAGAAATGCTGTATAAATATTAGGGCCCAGACCCCAGAACTTTAGATCATTTTTGGAATTCAGGAGGAACCTTTGCCAAGGAGAAGAGCTGGAAAGGAGAAGTACAGCCCCTTTGCTGTGTGCTGTCTGGGGGTGGCTTGCAGTGGCTGTTTCTGCCGAGGAAAGGTCAAGGACTTTGCTGTGTGCTGTGTCCCCTGCTTGAGGAAGATCTCCAAGGGCTTGAAGTAGAGCTTGCCTCCTGTTCTGCAGTCCCAGGGACACAAAGACTCCAGCTCCCCATAACTTCCTTGCTGGGAGTTCCGACATCCCAAGAGGTGCCTGTTGCTGAGTTGGGCCTATGGAGGTTGTTCCAGCTGTTGGGAGCTGGAAAAGAGACACAACTAAGTGAAGAGTGATGCAACCACACCTGTTTCTGACACATCGCCGCCGTGGGGGAAGTATTCATGCAGCTGAAGAAAGCAATGCACAGACTGCCCGTGGCTGTAGAAATCAGAACACGCCACATTGAGTGCACGATCTACGAAGTCCGAGATCACTACAAGGATTTTGATGCAGGCCCTGCTATGTGGCTGCAAGAACCAACGCATCATGGGACTGCGGCTCGAGAGACCAATGCAGCACCGTTGCCACCACTGCATCGAGAACCAACGCATTCCCCTTTCCCCATGCATAGCACGGGGGCACCAAGCCTACAACGCCACTGGGGCTGTTGTAAGAAACTGGCGTATCACCTCCCCTTCAGTAAGGTACCAATACATCCCCTCCCCGGTGTGGCAGTTAGGTCTGACACATCACCTCCCCTTGAGTAAGAAACCAAAGCATCGCCTTCCCTGCGCCTAAGAAACCAACGCATCACCTTCCCTGTGGCTGTTTTTGTTTATGATTTTGACACACCCAAGTTACTTTGTGTTGAAAGTGTTGCATCTATAGTTTGTTATGGATAGAACTGTTCTTACCTTCAAAGAAGTTCATTTTGATTTCTGTATTGTGGATTTTTGTCGTTTTGGTCTTGTTTGGTTTAGATAAGAAATACTTATTTTCTAAACTGGTGTGGTGTTCATTGTTTGTGTTTTCACTGAATTAGTATGTATGCACAAGTGTTTTACACACTCCCTCTGAGATAAGCCTGTCTGCTCGTGCCAAGCTACCAAGGGGTTATTTTAGAAGTGTATCCCCCCTTACACGAACTAGGAAGAAGGGCCCCTACTTGGACAATGGTGCAAACCATTGCCAACTACAGACCCCAATTTCTAACACCCCCTTTGACTGTTGCTGGGGTATTACTGTACATAAATTATCAGGGTTCATTAGGCCCTTCCTTGCTCTCGGACTCGGTGCAACTGCACCTGTTACACCAATGGTAGTCACTCCTCTGAATACAATTCTACAACTTCTCCAAGGCAACTGCATCCGCTTGCACAAACATTTCCTAGCACTGTTGAAATTGGCCTTGCTGAGTAAATAGACGTTGAGTACATAAAAAGGAAAATTTCAAAGAAGGCTATATAAAAATGACAGGAGAAAAACACAGTTCCAAAAATGCACAGGTTCTTTAATTAGGGATGCAATGTAGGCTGGAATCGGACATTTGCCCTGGTTTAGAATCATAGATAGAGCTTCACGAAAGGAATAGTCATCTGCCAGTCGGTCAGCAGCACCTTCACCTAATGTGGCAATGACTGCTTTTCTAATTTCTTGAGAGACCTGTTTAGTAACAGCAGGACTTATAGATGGGTAAACAATGGTATACAATGGCGTTGAGTGTTGTTCTGTTTGCTGTTGCCAGGATAGTTCATTGTGCTGAAGGCATGCTACTGACAGATCCAATCCAGGCAAGGCAGACTCATCCTTTTATGTAGGCCAGTAAACACAGTATGATGAAATAGTTAATAACAACAACAGTTTTTTACAGTGCTGTAGAAGTGTGGTATATAGTGCACATCAATATTACAATGTGTGTGAGCTAGTACCTAAAGGACAAATCAGACAGGTAGTATGATAAAATGATGTATTGGAAGTTTTGGAATGTTTCAGTATTCAAGTTAAAACAAGAATGAAGAAGGGTTCTTTCAAAATGAGCACACGTGCACTTATTTTTTAATTTCTAAAGCTGGCAATGGAGGTGTCTTTGAAAGTGAAATGCTTACAGAAGCCTTTCTATGGGAATCTATATTGGTGTGTGAGTAAACTGGCAGTACATGGCTTAACGTTTATGGACATTATCTTTGTGCTATTCTGGATCTCTTTGGCTCAGCACATCTGCGTGGTATTTGTGTAAAACTCCTTATTCTTTATTACTAGGCATGCTACCATTTAGATTTTGGTTTCTTTTTCTTAAATATTCCAAGGGCGTCCATGTGCCTCGGAAGGTGGTCGTGGTTAGCGTTGTCAATCAGAGACCAAATGGTGCTTTTTCTGATTTGATTTTCAGCATGATGTAGGTGTGGGAAGTGGAAGAAGAATCCAGAAGCATATCTATAAGATAGACACAGTGGGGGAATTCAAAGAAAAGAAGTCTTAAAACTTTATCTTAGACAAAGTCATTGCAGTGGCGTCACTGGGGTTGGTGTCACCCGGTGCGGGTAACTCATGGTGTCACCCCCTCACGACTTACCGCATGGACCACCTCTGTCAGAAATGTAAGGCGCTAGGTATTATCTTACTCCCTCTAGCTCCCTCTCTCTGTCTAGCTCCCTCTAGCTCCCTCTAGCTCCCTCTCTCTGTCTTACTCCCTCTAGCTCCCTCTCCTACTCCTTCTAGCTCCCTCTCTCTCTGTATTACTCCCTCTAGCTCCCTCTCTCTGTTTTACTCCCTCTAGCTCCCTCTCTCTGTCTTACTCCCTCTAGCTTCCTCTCTCTGTCTAGCTCCCTCTGTCTGCCTTGCTCCCTCTAGCTACCTCTCCTACTCCTTCTAGCTCCCTTGCTCTCTGTATTACTCCCTCTAGCTCCCTCTCTCTCTGTCTTGCTCCCTCTAGCTCCCTCTCTCTGTCTTGCTCCCTCTAGCTCCCTCTCTCTGTCTAGCTCCCTCTAGCTCCCCCTCTCCGTCTTACTCCCTCTAGCTCCCTCTGGTTCCCTCTCTCCCTCTGTCTTGCTCCCTCTAGCTCCCTCTCTCTGCCTTGCTCCCTCTAGCTCCCTCTCCTACTCCTTCTAGCTCCCTCTCTCTCTGTATTACTCTCTCTAGCTCCCTCTCTCTCTGTCTTGCTCCCTCTAGCTCCCTCTCTGTTTTACTCCCTCTAGCTCCCTCTCTCTGTCTAGCTCCCTCTAGCTCCCTCTAGCTCCCTCTCTCTGTCTTACTCCCTCCAGCTCCCTCTGGTTCCCTCTCTCCCTCTCTCCCTCTGTCTTACTCCCTCTAGCTCCCTCTCTCTGCCTTGCTCCCTCTAGCTCCCTCTCCTACTCCTTCTAGCTCCCTCTCTCTCTGTATTACTCCCTCTAGCTCCCTCTCTCTCTGTCTTGCTCTCTCTAGCTCCCTCTCTCTGTTTTACTCCCTCTAGCTCCCTCTCTCTGTCTTACTCCCTCTAGCTTCCTCTCTCTTACTCCCTCTAGCTCCCTCTCTCTGTCTAGCTCCCTCTAGCTCCCTCTCTCTGTCTTACTCCCTCTAGCTCCCTCTGGTTCCCTCTCTCCCTCTGTCTTACTCCCTCTCTCTGCCTTGCTCCCTCTAGCTCCCTCTCCTACTCCTTCTAGCCCCCTCTCTCTCTGTATTACTCCCTCTAGCTCCCTCTGTCTTGCTCCCTCTAGCTCCCTCTCTCTGTTTTACTCCCTCTAGCTCCCTCTCTCTGTCTTACTCCCTCTAGCTTCCTCTCTCTTACTCCCTCTAGCTCCCTCTCTCTGTCTAGCTCCCTCTCTCTGTCTTACTCACTCTAGCTCCCTCTGGTTCCCTCTCTCCCTCTGTCTTACTCCCTCTAGCTCCCTCTCTCTGCCTTGCTCCCTCTAGCTCCCTCTCCTACTCCTTCTAGCTCCCTCTCTCTCTGTATTACTCCCTCTAGCTCCCTCTCTCTCTCTGTCTTGCTCCCTCTAGCTCCCTCTCTCTGTTTTACTCCCTCTAGCTCCCTCTCTCTGTCTTACTCCCTCTAGCTTCCTCTCTCTTACTCCCTCTAGCTCCCTCTCTCTGTCTAGCTCCCTCTAGCTCCCTCTCTCTGTCTTACTCCCTCTAGCTCCCTCTCTCTGCCTTGCTCCCTCTAGTTCCCTCTCCTACTCCTAGCTCCCTCTCTCTCTGTATTACTCCCTCTAGCTCCCTCTCTGTCTGTCTTGCTCCCTCTAGCTCCCTCTCTCCGTTTTACTCCCTCTAGCTCCCTCTCTCTGTCTTACTCCCTCTAGCTTCCTCTCTCTTACTCCCTCTAGCTCCCTCTCTCTGTCTAGCTCCCTCTAGCTCCCTCTAGCTCCCTCTCTCTGTCTTACTACCTCTAGCTCCCTCTGGTTCCCTCTCTCCGTCTGTCTTACTCCCTCTAGCTCCCTCTCTCTGCCTTGCTCCCTCTAGCTCCCTCTCCTACTCCTTCTAGCTCCCTCTCTCTCTTTATTACTCCCTCTAGCTCCCTCTCTGTCTTGATCCCTCTAGCTCCCTCTCTCTGTTTTACTCCCTCTAGCGCCCTCTCTCTGTCTTACTCCCTCTAGCTTCCTCTCTTACTCCCTCTTGTTCCCTCTCTCTGTCTTGCTCCCTCTAGCTCCCTCTCCTACTGCTTCTAGCTCCCTCTCTCTCTGTATTACTCCCTCTAGCTCCCTCTCTCTCTGTCTTGCTCCCTCTAGCCCCCTCTCTGTTTTACTCCCTCTAGCTCCCTCTCTCTGTCTTACTCCCTCTAGCTTCCTCTCTCTTACTCCCTCATGCTCCTTCTCTCTCTTACTCCCTCTAGCCCCCTCTCTCTCTGTCTTGCTCTCTCTAGCTCTCTCTCTATCTGTCTTACTCCCTCTAGCTCCCTCTCACTCTGTCTTTCTCCCTCTTGCTCCCTCTCTCTCTCTTACTCCCTCTAGTTCCCTCTCTCTGTCTAGCACCCTCTAGCTCACTCTCTCTCTTACTCCCTCTTGTTCCCTCTCTCTGTCTTGCTCACTCTAGCTCCCTCTCCTACTCCTTCTAGCTCCCTCTCTCTCTGTATTACTCCCTCTAGCTCCCTCTCTCTCTGTCTTGCTCCCTCTAGCTCCCTCTCTCTGTTTTACTCCCTCTAGCTCCCTCTCTCTGTTTTACTCCCTCTAGCTCCCTCTCTCTGTCTTACTCCCTCTAGCTTCCTCTCTCTTACTCCCTCTAGCCCCCTCTCTCTCTGTCTTGCTCCCTCTAGCTCTCTCTCTATCTGTCTTTCTCCCTCTAGCTCCCTCTCTCTCTCTTACTCCCTCTAGTTCCCTCTCTCTGTCTAGCACCCTCTAGCTCTCTCTGTCTTACTCCCTCTAGCTCCCTCTCTCTGTCTTGCTCCCTCTAGCTCCCTCTCCTACTCCTTCTAGCTCCCTCTCTCTCTCTGTATTACTCCCCCTAGCTCCCTCTCTCTGTCTTCCTCCCTTTATCTCCCTCTCTCTCTGTCTTACTCTCTCTAGCTCCCTCTCTCTGTCTTACTCCCTCTTGCTCCCTCTTTCTTACTCCCTCTAGCTCCCTCTCTCTGTCTTGCTCCCTCTAGCTCCCTCTCTCTGTTTTACTCCCTCTAGCTCCCTCTCTCTGTCTTACTCCCTCTAGCTTCCTCTCTCTTACTCCCTCTAGCTCCCTCTCTCTGTCTAGCTCCCTCTAGCTCCCTCTCTCTGTCTTACTCCCTCTAGCTCCCTCTGGTTCCCTCTCTCCCTCTGTCTTACTCCCTCTAGCTCCCTCTCTCTGCCTTGCTCCCTCTAGCTCCCTCTCCTACTCCTTCTAGCTCCCTCTCCCTGTGTATTACTCCCTCTAGCTCCCTCTCTCTCTGTCTTGCTCCCTCTAGCTCCCTCTCTCTGTTTTACTCCCTCTAGCTCCCTCTCTCTGTCTTACTCCCTCTAGCTTCCTCTCTCTTACTCCCTCTAGCTCCCTCTCTCTGTCTAGCTCCCTCTAGCTCCCTCTCTCTGTCTTACTCCCTCTAGCTTCCTCTGGTTCCCTCTCTCCCTCTGTCTTACTCCCTCTAGCTCCCTCTCTCTGCCTTGCTCCCTCTAGCTTCCTCTCCTACTCCTAGCTCCCTCTCTCTCTGTATTACTCCCTCTTGCTCCCTCTCTGTCTGTCTTGCTCCCTCTAGCTCCCTCTCTCCGTTTTACTCCCACTAGCTCCCTCTCTCTGTCTTACTCCCTCTAGCTTCCTCTCTCTTACTCCCTCTAGCTCCCTCTCTCTGTCTAGCTCCCTCTAGCT
Organism: Lissotriton helveticus; assembly: GCF_964261635.1. Taxonomy (NCBI): domain Eukaryota; kingdom Metazoa; phylum Chordata; class Amphibia; order Caudata; family Salamandridae; genus Lissotriton; species Lissotriton helveticus. The sequence goes on from NC_136070.1 coordinate 407,098,565, forward strand.
CCCTCTCTCTGTCTTACTCCCTCTAGCTCCCTCTGGTTCCCTCTCTTCCTCTCTCCCTCTGTCTTACTCCCTCTAGCTCCCTCTCTCTGCCTTGCTCCCTCTAGCTCCCTCTCCTACTCCTTCTAGCTCCCTCTCTCTCTGTATTACTCCCTCTAGCTCCCTCTCTGTCTTGATCCCTCTAGCTCCCTCTCTCTGTTTTACTCCCTCTAGCTCCCTCTCTCTGTCTTACTCCCTCTAGCTTCCTCTCTTACTCCCTCTTGTTCCCTCTCTCTGTCTTGCTCCCTCTAGCTCCCTCTCCTACTGCTTCTAGCTCCCTCTCTCTCTGTATTACTCCCTCTAGCTCCCTCTCTCTCTGTCTTGCTCCCTCTAGCTCCCTCTCTGTTTTACTCCCTCTAGCTCCCTCTCCTTGTCTTACTCCCTCTAGCTTCCTCTCTCTTACTCCCTCTTGCTTCCTCTCTCTCTCTTACTCCCTCTAGCCCCCTCTCTCTCTGTCTTGCTCCCTCTAGCTCTCTCTCTATCTGTCTTTCTCCCTCTAGCTCCCTCTCTCTCTCTTACTCCCTCTCTCTGTCTAGCACCCTCTAGCTCACTCTCTCTCTGTCTTACTCCCTCTAGCTCCCTCTCTCTGTCTTGCTCCCTCTAGCTCCCTTTCCTACTCCTTCTAGCTCCCTCTCTCTCTCTGTATTACTCCCTCTAGCTCCCTCTCTCTGTCTTACTCCCTTTATCTCCATCTCTCTCTGTCTTACTCTCTCTAGCTCCCTCTCTCTGTCTTACTCCCTCCAGCTCCCTCTCTCTTATTCCCTCTAGCTCCCTCTCTCTCTGACTTGCTCCCACTAGCTTCCTCTCTCTCTATCTGACTCCCTCTAGCTCCCTCTCTCTGTCTTACGTCCTCTAGCTCCCTCTCTCTCTGTCTTGCTCCCTCTAGCTCCCTCTCTTATTCCCTCTAGATCCCTCTCTCTCTGTCTTTCTAGCTCCCTCTCTCTCTCTCTTACCCCCTCTAGCTCCCTCTCTCTGTCTAGCTCCCTCTCTATCTTACTTCCTCTAGCTACCTCTGTCTCCCTCTCTCTGTCTTACTCCCTCTAGCTCCCTCTCTCTCTGTCTTTCTCACTCTAGCTCTCTCTCTCTCTGTCTTACTCCCTCTAGCTCTCTCTCTGTCTTACTCCTTTTATCTCCCTCTCTCTCTGTCTTACTCTCTCTAGCTCCCGCTCTCTCTTTGTTACTCCCTCTTGCTCCCTCTCTCTCTGTCTTGCTCTCTCTAGCTCCCTCTCTCTGTATTATTCCCTCTAGCTCCCTCTGTCTCTTACTCCATCTGTCTTCCCTGGATTTGTATGAACAAGAGTGCGAGCAACAGGTGGCACTGTAGTGAAGAGCAAGCTGAAATTTGGAACTGGTTCACTGGAAAACTGAAGACTGCAAGATACTGAAAAATAGGAAACCATGCACCCTCAGGTGAGCTAGGCTGCTATAGAGTTGCCTTGTGAGCAAAGAAAATTGCAGTCAAGCATTGCAGATCTCCTGCGAGACGCTGGCGAGTGTGAACAGCATGAGGAACAAGCTTGCACAGGGAGAGCGCCAGTAAAGGTGAGAGCAGAGGCGAGGCTGCAGTGCAGATTGGTGTCACCCCATGTGTTGGTGTCACCCGGTGCGGGCCGCACCCCCCGCACCCCCCTAGTGACGCCACTGAGTCATTGCAGATCCATTTTTATGTAAAACCAATAGGGTTCTTTGGATTGAAGCTGGGACTGGGTGAAAATATAATTCCTCTCGCAGAGTTGGCAGGGTCCGGGAACTCTGTGCTCTGTGTGTAACATGGATTTCCCACTAAATTCAGTCAAACATCACATGGTGGAATTATATTTCAGTTGGGGTGTGCGCGGTTTGTTTTGGCGCGTGCTTGCGTTGTGACGAGACTTGTTGGCTGCTAGTCAGGGCATGTGACATTTGCTGGTTGCAGCGATGCCTCCGGTTGCCACAGAACCTTCCAGTGCATTTTTTTGTGATGCTGGAGAACGCAAACGGCCACAGCTGCATAACGAGCAGATTCTCTACTCAAGAAACAGCTACATCTACTCATAAATACCTTTTGTGAGTTAATATACTACTCCAAAAGACCGGTCAAGTTTTTTTTAGCGTGAGAAACATTTTTTTATTGTACTTTTTTTTCCAAAAGAAGAGGGAAGTGCTCCAGAGACTCCAACTGTATGTTCCTGTCCAGCAGCCTCCTCCCAGTTCTTTGTTGATCTGCTGGTCAAAAACGTTTGTATAAGGGTGTTGTTTGTTTGATAGAGGACATGCACCAACATTTATTTGTACTTTTATTTGATTTTGAAATGTTATTGTGGTAGGTACCATATGTGTACCCAAGTGTTCAAAACCCCTACCCCCTCGTTTGTAAATGTGCTCTACTTATGATTAAAAACCCAACTTGCTCTAAACAACCTGGCTTCCAAGAAAAACAAATAATAAACCCTACTCACATTTTTGACCAATGCTGTGCTCCAAACAACTTCTAACGCAATTTCACCTTAACGTGCACAAGCCCCTAACAGGTTCAACATTTCTGATGATACAATGTGAAAAATTATCGTTCCAAAGCATTTGGGGCACCGTTTGCCTTCCTCACAGGTAACCACAGGGATAAACACAGAACCATATGTGACCTAACCCACAAAGGTCCAACGTAGTTGCAGGGATTTTTCAGAGCATTTAAGCATGAAGGAGTTGCATTTATTTATTCTGTGGAGGTAAGTTTCAGATATAAAGCTTTGGAACATTGTTAAGTTTGTTAAGTTTGTTTATTTTAGTTTTTTATTCTTGTAGCACTAAATTGCGATGTTGCACTGTTCGGGGCTGGTGCACGTTAATGTGAAATTGCATGTAGAAGTATTTTGAAGCACATGCACAGAGTATTAGCCATAAGTGTGAGGACACATCAAGGAGGGTTCATTCTTTGATTTTCTTGGAAGCAAGGCTGTTTAGAGCAAGTTGGACTATTAGTCAGGAGTTTGACGAGTTGAGCACATTTACACACAAGTGGGTAGGGTTTTTGATCACTTTGGTACACAGAGAGTACCATTGAAGGGTTGTTAGGTAACATATGGTTCTCTCTTTAACCTCGTAGTTACCCCTGAGGAAAGGCAAACGCTGCCCAAATTGCATTAAGAAGAACATTTTCCACATCGAATTATGATGAATTTTGAACCTCGCAGTGTATATGAGCAAAGCCAATATTGGCACTCGTTGAACTTTTATTGTAATGCCTAGCATGAAAATGACTGTTTGAAAAGAAAAGGATTACAATTAATTACATTTGGAATAAATTGGATAACAAGTGGATGGAAATGTTTGAACTTTATTGGATCTTTTGAATACATTATTACCGCAGTGCATCCTGGGTTGGTGAATCTGATTAAGCTCCAGCTGCTAAGTAGTTACTCACGTGCACAGACGGAGCGCATTTTGAACAGTATAAATGTTTGAAGGTTATTACTTGTGGATGGGTGTGCATTCTACCTGTTTTAAATGAAAAAATAAACCTTTTGCAAGGCCCAAACCTTCCTTTTTAATACATATGTCGCCCCTAGACTAGGCCCTGGGCAGCCCAGTGGGCAGGTTGCAATGAATTTAAAAAGCAGGACATGTGTTTGTAAAGTTTACATGCTCTGGTAGTGGAAAACTCTTAAATTTGTTTTTCACTACCGCAAGGCCTATCCCTCCCAAAGGGTAACATTTGAGTTGCCTTATTACAGTTTATAACTGAAATTTCCAAATAGGAATATATAACTGGTTCAAGTGTGGTGTTGCTGGAATTCTAATTTAAAATCCTAACTAATGGTGAAGTCAGATTTTAAATTACAATTAAGAAAATGACACTTTCAGAAAGTTAGCATTTTCTTGCCTTAGCCATTTGGAGTTTGTATCTGGTCACATGACTAGGTGTAGTTGGCAGTGGGGCTTTGTTTATTCTTCATAAATAACTACACACAGTGGAAGCTTAGGTGTGACTAAGCGGGCAATTACTGGCAGGATGGGAGGGAGGATCTGAGCCAAGCTCACTTACACTTGAATTGGCTGTGCACTGTCCCCACACAAAGGGCTGCATAGTCTAGAGCCAGGGCAGGGAAGGCAGGGCATCTGCACACTTCAAAGGCATGCCTCTAGAAGATCTTCCCTACTTCAAAGGCACAACTGTGTCAAAAGAAGTACCTCAGACACCACCGCTCCAGTACACCTCTAAATCTATGGATATTCTGCCTGGAAAAAGGACTTATGTGCTGCTGAAGGACTGAACTCTAGAGGACTCCTGTTTTGCTGTGCTGATCTGCTACCCTCTTGCCTGGGTGAGAAGGACTGGACCTGCATCTCTTGAACCCAAAACCCAGAATGACTCCAATGACTAGTTGGCTGGCCTCCTGATCTGAAGTCTCAGGGACATAACAAGCTACCAAAAAATATTGCACCTGCACCTGGACTCTACCTTCTGTGAGTCTGCCCTGCCAAGCGGTGCCCCACAGTTCTGGACCCTTAGGAGGAGGTCTAAGGTGCTTGCCAGTGGAACCAACACATCTTTTCTGCTGAAATGATGCATCTCCGAGCAGAACCGATGCATCTCCTTGGCTGAACACCCCTTCCCTAAGCAGAACCGAATCATGGCCACTGCTGCATGGATTGGATCAGTCTCAAAGACCCGCATCACCTACTGCAGTTCTCAGAATGGGCTCATCACCCCGGCGACACAGTGCATCAAAAGCCCAGGTCATCACATCTCTCATGCCGGACTCCACTTTGCAGTTTTGCAGCTCCTTGGAACTGATGCATCACCAGCTATCTTCTGCATCGCGGATGCCGGACTATGACATCAATGCTACAGGACCTTGCATCGCAGCCTCGCCAAATCTCGGACCCGATGCATGGCTTTGACTGCACCCAGCATCTTCGACGTGGATTCATGCAACACTCTGCAACCAGGATTTAAGGTACTCTGTTCAGAAGGCCTGAGTCCCTGTGCCGGTCTGTGCCGGTCTGTGCTACAACGTGTGACTTTGTCTTGGTCTGTCACAACCAGATATCCCCAATTGGTGTTTTGTGTTTTTTTGGCACTATTTTCATTACAAACTTTAGAATTCAATATCTCCAGATCTACTAAATCATTTTTTTTTCATTTTATCCATTAAAACATAACTCATTTTTTCTATAATTTTGTGGGCTACTTTCATGGTGTGTTGTCATAGCTTTCCTGTTTGAAGTGTTGCAAAAATACTTTATACATTGCCTCAAAGTTAAACCTACCTGCTCTGTGCCAAGCTATCAAGGGGGTGAGCATATGTTAATTCAGGATCTGCTTGTGCCTTAAACTGGCAAGGATTATGGTTGCTACTTAACAAGGGCTTACACCTCAGTCATTCAACAACACAATTTCTTACTCTGCTCAATAGGAGCAATACTGTACATGGACATATGCAGCCAAACAAACTTTGAGCTCAGATTTCTTAGTGAATCAAACATTTAAACTGTTATTGATTAGACAATTAAAGCAAAAGACTTTGAACTCGAATACTTTTGTAAAGGAACAGAAGGAATGTGTTATGAAGGCACCATTAATATTATGTATATCTTATGTGCACTAAGGTATCAGTGGTGTTGAGTAAGTAACATATGCGTCATTAAGGTAGAGAATTAGAGAGCATCAACAAATATTAAATTACTTTTCTGCTGTGTCAAGTGTTCTTCAAATAGAACTATGTAATCCCAGAAGAAGTGCATGTATGAAACCTGCATTAGTTATGTTATTGATAGCGGAAGCGTTATGTCAGCAATGCATTGCATTTGGTACATGTATTGTGTTGTATTTCAGTTTCAGGAGCCATCGGCTTCATATCAAGAGACACAGAGTTGGCTAGAGAGAGTTTATCCTTCCACAATAGAAGTTATATTGAGAAGGTTAATGACAGATAACTATACACTTCTTTATTTGCTTTTAGATATCCATTCCACTCTGCAACTGTCTGCACCCAACAAATTGACGAGACAAATAGTGATGTCCAGTTGTTTTTTCTCTCATCCCATTCCTCTTTCACCTCTTCAAATATGTGTCTGAGGTAGCATATTGTGTATAATCAGTAGTGGTTGTGGTGAGAGACCGTAGAGTGTATTCCACCCATTGAATCCAAGAGGTAGAGCGGAACCTGGGCACATTTTAGACTGACCATGATTGAGTCCCGGTTGGATAGACAAAGTGGAGTGGTCCTGGTGAAAAGTCTGGAAGTCACAAAGTTTAAAAAAAAATTCTAAGTACCACTTTGAAAAGGGACACGTTTTGAGAAGAACAATGCTTGCTGGGTGAGCTACTGCTACAATTGTAGCCTCCATTGTGGAACCGAAAGCAGTATACTCGTAGCAGGTTGATCCTACAGGAGCTCTGCAACACTGGAGACTTCTGGCTAAAAAATTTCTAAGACTCAATCCAGCAAGGGGCTCAGTTTCTTTTTTTAAAAACTTTTTTTATTTTATATGAAGAACCGGGTACCAGAACATACAAACCATTTCACTGTAAGAAATCCCCCCACCAATACATTCAGCATCATAGTGACATTTACCCCTTGATGGAATAGGGATTCATGCAGAGCAATACGGCCATACAATTTACAAGGAGCAAGAGAAGACAACGCTATCCAGAGAATACAAACATGTTGCAACAGGTGGCTGGGGCTGCAGAGAGCAAGAATACCACACCTAAGGGGGGAAGCCATCACCTCCACCGTCAACTAGGCCATCAGTGTTTGCTTTTCTCTCTGAAGCTCCACTGTCGGGGAGATGCAAATGTCCCCTCTGTATCTATTCCATTTTCCCCATTTCTGATCCCATTTCTTGGGGCAACCCCATCCCTTGAATACTGACTTTTCAGCAACCATGGCGATGTTCATATCCTTAGCCTAGTCAACCAGGAGCGGGACCGCCTCCGCCCCCATTTCTGAGCTATATTCCCTTTCGCTATAATAAAGTCCGTAGCAGCTCACGCTGGTTCAGCCTGTGTGAGGCCCATTGCCCCAAATATTAACTAGCACAGCTGGGAAGATAACCCAAGGGATTTGCCTCCCGCTCTCTCAAGTTGGCTGGAAATTTTCCTCCTGTAGTCCTGGATACGTGGACAGTCCCATTAAATGTGAATGAAAGTACCCTCTTGGTTACAATGTCGGAGGCAAAGTGGATGAGGGCGCCTGCCTAAATTGAACAATAATTTGGCATCAAAATAGGTCCGGTGGAGGATCTTAAACTGGAGAAACCACATGCGCATGGGCATGGCTACTTCAGCAGGCGAGGCCAAGGCGTCCCACCACATGTCATCCTCCAACTCTCCCAAAACCCTCTCCCACCCCCCCTCAGTTTCAGCAACCGGTCAGCACGGTTGTTAACCAGCTTTTTGTATGTAAGTGAGATGGCCTTTCGATCCAAGAGATCCAACATTAGCCGGTCTTCCAGAGGAGACGAGTCGGGGAGGGGGCCACCCCTCGGCAGGGCGGAGGACACAGCATTGAAAATCTGCAAGTATCTAAATGTCTCGGATCGAGCCAATTGGTATTTGGCTTGGAGCTCTGAAAATGAGGCCAGGTTCCCTTTAACCCAGAAGTCTCTAACTGTGGAAATTCTGATTAAATTCCATTTGTCAAACCCTGGACAAGAGCTAAGATGGCCCAGAACATGAGATTCCTATGTAGAGGTTGCTTTCGTCAGCCACTTGTGCCAACCCAACCGTTTGGTAACACTGTGCCAAATCTCGACCGTAAGCGCTGAAGGCCCTGTTAAGTTGAGTTTGTGGGGATTTGTATAAAGCTCTCTATTGTACCCACCTCGCTCAATGAGCCAGTGGTCTGTGCGGAAATTAGGCTCGTCGTGGGGTTCACATACCCATCTATTGACAGCAATCAACTTGGATGCGTGATAATAAAGTCTGAGATCCGGTAGGCCAATGCCCCTGTCATACCAACCCATGGTGAGTTTAATCATTGCTATTCGCTGCGTAGGACCCTCCCACAGCAATCCCCGTAATACTAAGTCAATTTGGGAAAAATAAGAATCTGGGATCGGGATGGGGATGGGGGTATTCTGTAGGGCATAAAGAAAACGTCCGCTCACCCTGCTCATAGATCCCTACCAGGAATCTAGAGAGTGCGTTGCAGCATCATCAAAGAGAAGCTGTAGATAGTCCTGTCTCTGAATCGCAAGGCTATGACATGTGGCGTTGTCGGGGTCCTGAGCGATCGACTCCTCCAGAGCCGAGACATCCGAATCGAATGTTTCCATTAGCCCGTCTTTATTTCACCACGCACTAGGAGTGCATTTAACATTTTTCAACAAGCGCCTCAAGGCGCGTATTCATGGAGGTCTAAAGGAAGGCCTGTGATTTTTAAGGCAGCGCAAGGAAGTGCTGACCCAGCTTTCAAACCAGTAGAGCTGAAGAAATACTGTTTCATCTGCAACTCGAGTTACTCTGTATGATTAAACAATACGGAGCAAAGGCTGTCAAAGAATTCAGAGCAGTTAGGAAGCTCGAGGCTGCTCAGTATTGCGACTGCTGTTGGTAGTGTACTTCAAGATGCTAAAGTTGAAATACTGAAGAATCCTTCTTTCCTTTTTTGCACATCAAGACGCTTTCACCTTACCCTTGGATTGGATGGTGACAGATAAGTACCTTGAATATCTGAATGTGGTGACTTGACTTTTAGTGGTTCAAGGTTTCTGTAATCACTAGAGAAACTGTGCTTCTTTTCTTTTATTATTTATTTTTACCTTTTGTGCCTTTTGTCTATGGAACACATGTGGCAGCTTAAAATGTAAGTGTATTCCCTCACATAACTATATTGATATATATATATATATATATATATATATATATATATATATATATATATATATATATATATATATATATATATATATATATATATATATATATATATATATATATATATATATATATATATATATATATATATATATATATAGGGAAAGTTGAATGTATGCATGACGTATTGTATCTCCTTCCGCAGGAGTCATGGCCATCTAGGAGTGAGGTCCACACAACTCCAAGCAGCTCTCCCTGATCATTCAAGCTGCTGCAACTTTATTGTTTTGTTTGTCCCTTTTTCCCCTTCCCCTGTTGTGGTACAGTTTGTGGAGTTTGCTAGTACTCACAGGAGGTACCATATCAGGGGGAAGAGGAGAATTAGCTTCAGTCCTCGCTCCCGCTGTACGCGGCTTAACTTGTTAGTGGTAACCTCTATTTGAATCACGACAGTGTCACAGCAGAGTCGACAGAGCCAATATTTTCAGCAAAATAATATTCGGTGTCTTTGCGGAGAGCCTCTTTGATGTTCGGAATTTTTAGTGCCCACGGGTATACGGAAATGGTGTTGAAGTCCCCCACAGCGAGAACCCAAAGTCAGCAGGACGGAAGAATGGTCGGAGATCCCACGGGCCAAGCAACTGGACTTCGTAAAAAGATGAACGTCTTGGGCATGAGTAAATGCGTAGTCAATCCGCGATTGGCTACCATACACCCCAGATTGAAACGTGAAATGGGTGTGCGACGGATTGGACCACCGCCAGGCATCCACAACCCGCAAACTCCAAAAAGTATGAACCTCTCGGTAGGTCCCCCTGGGGAGGGAGACAGTCCAGAGAACCCTTCATCGTAAGATTAAAATCACCACCCAACACCAACACCCCAAGTGGCAGGCCTAATAGCAGGGTACCCAGGTCACCTAGTGTCGGGCGCTGCAGCCCGGGGGGGGCATACACAGACACGACGTTAACACCTCACCCCTCCCAGGAGCCCGAGACCGTGGCGAATCTGCCCTGGGGATCAGTCCAGGTGTTGTGGATGATAAAGGGACAACCCCTTCGAAGCAGAACCCGCACCCCCCTTGATCTTGAGGTAAAGCCAGTATGGACCACCATTTTGTACCCTTTCCTGTTCAGGGCTCCAAAGGAGTTCCATACCAGATGTGTCTCCTGTATTAGCACCAAATCAAGCTCATTACGCTTAACATATTGCAACACAATGCCTCTCTTTATTTTGTCCCTCAGACCGTTATCATTCCAAGTGGACACATTGAGCGTCAGACCTCGTGCCATCACGTCAGTTCAATGGGGATCAAATGGTGGCGGATAATCGAGCAAGGCCGTGAACGTCATTAGGCCGATGGTAGAGTGACTCCTGGGCAGTCCCTACCTAACAGGGTAAAAGATTCCGGGACGATCTTACCCACATTATCATAATTTCTGTTTGCCCTACTGCAAACAATCACATAGTGTCAAAAAACAGAAGAGGGACCCTGAAGACCTAAATAGGATAAAGGCGTGGGGAGCAACCCACCAGGGGGAAATCAATATAGAACAACATGAAAGGGATGTTCGCAATAATTATAACGGACAAAAAGGTACTAACAATAAGACCAACCAAATAACATACACCCACAGAACAGCTATTAACTTTGAGTTATTTATTTATCATAGTAGTTCAAACTCATTGTCATATTTTAATAATCATAGGCAAAATTCATTTAAGTCATATATATACATGTAAACGTTCAAATAATTTAAATGTTATACATAAACAGAGAAAGACACACCACCCCCAGTACACATTAAACAATATGTAAGCTTGACAAACTATTCAATCACTCCATCAGTCAACTCAAAACTCATGTTTCGGAACAGAAATGTTAGGACATTCCTTCATCAGGGCACATATCATGAACACATAATTTAACACGGTCCTTAAGGCTCCAGAATGTAAAGAAGACCAGTTAGGCGTGTCAAATTTTCAATCGAGGCTGACGTAGCATATCTGTGGGCGAGACAAAAATATGCAAGACAATATATATACCATTATGAAAAAAAGGCGAACAAAAATTCCAGGTCACAATAAAGAGCAAGGCAGTACTGAAACCACACATATACCCAATCAACCACTGACACCAATCAGTGAAAACAGGTAATTCATTCCTCAAAAGGCCCCTAGAATGGAGACCAAAAAGGTGAAATCAGAACCATCACCCAGAAAGGAGTAGAATAGAAGCAAAGAAGATCAGAACAAGGTCCTTTCCAAAAGACACACACCTCTGGGAATGATAAAATCAGGTACTCCCAAAGAATAGAAGGGGGAGTACACGGTATGGAGGTACTCCCAAGGGGGCACCACTGTACTGGAAGTAAGGTAGGCAATGGTCAGTTTCCAAAACTCTAGAAGTGAGAGGATGGAACAAGAAACAAAAACCTCATAAAGACTCAAATCAATAAAAGAGTGCAGCCAACATTTTACTTCAACAATCTAGACTAGATAGGGAAAAGTTTAAATAAAGTCTGTGGGGATCCACTATCATGAAGGCGACACACGTCTAAAAAATAAGATGGTAGATCGGTATGAAACCAAGGTGCTCACCTGTCGATGATATCCAACAGAGCTCGAAGAATGACGATGTCTGAACAGCAGAAGCTGTTTTTGAGAGCTTTCCCGAGGCTCAATACATAATTCGAAAGTCTGGTCCAGGAACACTATATCTAGATGAAAAGTACAATATAAAGGGATGTATATATACGTCCAAGGGAACAGTCTGTAGTGACGTCGGAAGTGAAACCAACCGACTATACAAAAAGCGTCCCCGGACCCCAAAAGAAGCCTCCATGTGGCATGCGGGGCCTAAACAAGGAGAATTAAACACCGCCAATATAGTGACGAGTGAAGTCGTAATATAATTACAATCACTAAGTGACATATAACCACATGAAAAGAAAAGGGGGGGAACTCTAAATACCCCAAGACACTATTTAGAAAAAAAAACACTGCTCGGAATACCCTCCTGCTATACAATAGTTTTCATCCGCGGAGCCAGAGGAACAGCATACCCTTTGGCCAGTTTCTGAGGTTCCGCCGTAACTGTACGGATATTAGCAATTTTGAATTTCATGCCTCACAATTGAAAACTAAGTTCCTCGAGAGGGATTATCCTGATAAATTAATCAGGGATTCCTATAAGAGGGCCAAATATTTCAATCGTGAGGCCCTTTTGAGCCCAAAAGAGAAGAATGAGGAGCATAAACTTGTAGTTGTACCACACACTCGAATTTTAATGATAAACTACGTTTTATCATAAACTCGCAATGGCATATCCTTAACATGGACAAGACAGCTGAAAAATTGAATAAACCTATTTTCGCCTTCAGGCGCAATAAGAATTTGAGGAATGTCCTAGTTAGGGCTTCTCTTCCTGTAACCTCAGTTTCCAGTCAGAGAAGTATCTCTGGCACTAATCCCATCACTGGAAGCCATAGATGTGGTGGCTGCCACGCCTGTGACTATGTTGTGACTACTCCTGAATTGATGTTGGGCAAAAAAAGAAAAATTCAATTCAAGGAAATGACCAATTGTCGAAAAAGCAATGTTGTGTATCTTCTATTGTGCCCCTGCTCCAAGGGATATGTTGGAGAAACAGGGTGAGAGTTCAGGACACAGTTTTCTGAACACAAGTCATCCATCAAAAATTCACGTAATGGAGCACCTTTGGTTGCCCACTGGAAAGATATGAAACATACGGTGGAGGGCCTTAAATGGCTTATTTTGGAACGCATACACTGTCCGAACGATGGCAACACTGACGCACTAAGACGCAAAAGGGAAGTGTTCTGGATTTTTACCCTTGAGACGGATGTCTCGGGTTTAAATGAACACCTACCATGGGAGAATGTGATCACTTGAATACCTTTTGACACTTTAATTTCTGTTTTTTTCTATTTATACCTTGGATCTTCTTATGTGTTGTAAGGCTTATTCTTGCTTCTAACCTTCTTCTTTACTAAAATTAATATTTTTCTTACCTATCCTTACTACTGAGATTTGTTTTTTTGAATCATTGCTAAATATTAAGCGTGGGCGTAAAATCCGTTCCGTTCGCGGATTTTGCGGATTTTCGGCAAATTCGCAGTTCGCGAACTCTCGCGAATTTGCCAAAAATCCGCAAATTCGCACGGAGCGGATTTTTTGGGTTGGTGATACAATTTTGCGGCGCGCTGCGTTCACTTACCGTCATTCAGCGTTTGCAGAGTTGTTTTTTTCCATATTTTGCGTGTGCTGCGCCATTTTGGATCTTGCTGCGGGATCCCGCGGGAGTTTGGCGACCGCGATTACGTCATCGCGGCTTGCCACCTTGCACAGCACGCATCGCGAGAGTTCGCAATTGCGAACACGTAGATGCGGCGAGCAGCAACAATCTCGCACTCGCGAAATTTCAAAATTTGCAATTTTGCGCAAGAATCCACCAGCAAGCAGCATAAACCTTCTAAAAATGATGATTTTTATCAGAATAACTCCTAAGGTTGACATTTGCCTGCACTTTATTTGCAAGGAGTCCATTTTGGGGGGGTGGGAGGAAGGAAGTGCCCCACAGTCTCCAACTTCCTGTTCCTGTCCAGCAGGCTCCTCCCAGTACTTTCTTCATGTGCTGGTCACTTTCATTTGGATCTTGACCTGGAAGGATTACTTTTTGTGGATGCTGCTGGATATTTGGATTTGAGGCCTTTTTGACTTTCTTTGGATCACTTTTGGATTAGAAATCAACTTTCACAAGTAAGTCTGTTTGGGGCATTACAGTTGCTGCAACTACAATTTTGGAACTTTTTCAGAACATTAAATAAAAGATATTGCTGGTAGCCACAGTATCCAGTAGGACCAGGGTTAGTTATGGGTGTATGATACAATTGTTTTGTTGAATTTAAACATCATTGAGGGCATGGGTGGCATGGGATTGTGCTGATTTTTGTGTGTTTTTTTATTTTTTGGCTGTTGTTGGGGCCTTTTGCCCAGGGGTACTCAGTGGTGCATGGGCCTAGTCTTTCTGTGGGGCCTCTTTAATGTAAACATCATGGAGGGCATGGATGGCAATGGATTGTGGGTATTTTTGTGTGTTTTTCGTTTTTTTGGGGTGTACTGTTGATGGGGACTGGCCATGTGGGTGGGGGCCATTTTGAGTGCCGGTACAGGCAGGCCCTGGCCATGTGCTTGGGGTGCAAGTGGCCATTTTGAAGGCAGGCAGTGTTCTCAGGCCTGCACCCATTTTGCCTAGCTTTCATCCATTATGCCCAGGGTTAGTGAGTGGTGCATGGGCCTAGTCTTTCTGTGGGGTGTCTTGAATTTAAACATCATTGAGGGCATGGATGGCATGGGATTGTGCTGATTGTTGTGTGTTTTTCGATTTTTTGGCTGTTGTTGGGGCCTTTTGCCCAAGGGTACTCAGTGGTGTATGGGCCTAGTCTTTCTGTGGGGTCTCTTTAATGTAAACATCATGGAGGGCATGGATGGCATTGGATTGTGGTGATTTATGTGTCTTTTTTGTTTTTTTGGGGTGTACTGTTGATGGGGACAGGCCATGTGGGTGGGGGCCATTTTGAGTGCCGGTACAGGCAGGCCCTGGCCATGTGCTTGGGGTGCAAGTGGCATTTTGAAGGCAGGCAGTGTTCTCAGGCCTGCACCCATTTTGCCTAGCTTTCATCCATTATGCCCAGGGGTAGTGAGTGGTGCATGGGCCTAGTCTTTCTGTGGGGTGTCTTGAATTTAAACATCATTGAGCGCATGGATGGCATGGGATTGTGCTGATTTGTGTGTGTTTTTCGATTTTTTGGCTGTTCCTGGGGCCTTTTGCCCAGGGGTACTCAGTGGTGCATGGGCATAGTCTTTCTGTGGGGTCTCTTTAATGTAAGCATCATGGAGGGCATGGATGGCATTGGATTGTGGTGATTTTTGTGTGTTTTTCGTTTTGTTGGGGTGTACTGTTGATGGGGACTGGCCATGTGGGTGGGGGCCATTTTGAGTGCCGGTACAGGCAGGCCCTGGCCATGTGCTTGGGCTGCAAGTGGCCATTTTGTAGGCAGGCAGTGTTCTCAGGCCTGCACCCATTTTGCCTAGCTTTCATCCATTATGCCCAGGGGTAGTGAGTGGTGCATGGGCCTAGTCTTTCTGTGGGGTGTCTTGAATTTAAACATCATTGAGGGCATGGATGGCATTGGATTGTGGTGATTTTTGTGTGTTTTTCGATTTTTTGGCTGTTGTTGGGGCCTTTTGCCCAGGGGTACTCAGTGGTGCACGGGCCTAGTCTTTCTGTGGGGTCTCTTTAATGTAAACATCATGGAGGGCATGGATGGCATTGGATTGTGGTGATTTTTGTGTGTTTTTCGATTTTCTGGCTGTTGTTGGGGCCTTTTGCCCAGGGGTACTCAGTGGTGCATGGGCCTAGTCTTTCTGTGGGGTCTCCTTAATGTAAACATCATGGAGGGCATGGATGGCATTGGATTGTGGTGATTTTTGTGTGTTTTTCGATTTTTTGGCTGTTGTTGGGACCTTTTGCCCAGGGGTACTCAGTGGTGCATGGGCCTAGTCTTTCTGTGGGGTGTCTTGAATTTAAACATCATTGAGGGCATGGATGGCATGGGATTGTGCTGATTTTTGTGTGTTTTTCGATTTTTTGGCTGTTGTTGGGGCCTTTTGCCCAGGGGTACTCAGTGGTGCATGGGCCTAGTCTTTCTGTGGGTTCTCTTTAATGTAAACATCATGGAGGGCATGGATGGCATTGGATTGTGGTGATTTTTGCGTGTTTTTCATTTTTTTGGGGTGTACTGTTGATGGGGACTGGCCATGTGGGTGGGGGCCATTTTGAGTGCCGGTACAGACAGGCCCTGGCCATGTGCTTGGGGTGCAAGTGGCCATTTTGAAGGCAGGCAGTGTTCTCAGGCCTGCGCCCATTTTGCCTAGCTTTCATTCATTATGCCCAGGGGTAGTGAGTGGTGCATGGGCCTAGTCTTTCTGTGGGTTGTCTTGAATTTAAACATCATTGAGGGCATGGATGGCATGGGATTGTGCTGATTTTTGTGTGTTTTTCGATTTTTTGGCTGTTGTTGGGGCCTTTTGCCCAGGGGTACACGTGGTGCATGGGCCTAGTCTTTCTGTGGGGTCTCTTTAATGTAAACATCATGGAGTGCATGGATGGCATTGGATTGTGGTGATTTTTGTGTGTTTTTCAATTTTTTGGCTGTTGTTGGGGCCTTTTGCCCAGGGGTACTCAGTGGTGCATGGGCCTAATCTTTCTGTGGGGTGTCTTGAATTTAAACATCATTGAGGGCTTGGATGGCATGGGATTGTGCTGATTTTTGTGTGTTTTTCGATTTTTGGGGGTGTATAACTGATGTTCCTCTGTCTTCCATTGCTTTTAGGTGCACAAGAGAACTACCAGTGCCAGGAAGAAGTCCTGCAGCGGTGTGTGTGTGCAGCATAACGTCACGCGACGTCACATGTGGCCACAGACAAGACAACTCTGCAACTCGTGCAACTGTGGCTTGCGGTTCTGACATCTGAAGAAGATGGCCCCAAAAAAAGTTCCCCGTAGCTCCTCTAGCAAGAAAGTTGCCAGAAAGGAGCAGAAGAAACAAGTGGCGCCACTTACCAAGGGACTGGTGTGCCGCCCGCCACATTTTTTGGGAAAAAAAGTACGCCTGCAGCAGCAGCGGGGTCTGCTGGGGACCAAGCTGGGAGCAGCACCCCCGCTCCATTGGGCTCAGTGCCACCACCACCACGCCAACTTAAGTCCAAGCCCTTTTGTGCTGCAGAGGCAGCCAGTATAGTTCTTCAATCACCATCGACCAGTGATGTTGGCTCATCGCAAGAAAGTAGCAGCATCCCTCAATCAACACAGGTTGTTGTAACTCATCTGACCAGTGTTCAACAAACACAGCCGCAACAACAACCACCTGTGCAAGTAGTACAAGCCCAAGTACATGTGGAAGGAGAGGCAGCGCAAGGAGATGCGCAAGCAGAGGTGCATGGAGCGGCACACGTGCCCACAATAGTTGTTCCTCCCGAAGTAGGGGCACATCAGGAAATCGACATTGAGGCTGAGGTATCATTTGAGGAAGTCACTCCTCCTGATCATTCATTGTCTTCCAGATCCCTAGCAAGTAAAAGATCAAGGATGGTGTCTACATCTTCTTCAAGCCCCCTTCCTTCTGATGATATGGATCCAAGTTGGGAACAACCACTGCCATCTGAGAGTGAGGCACACCATGATCTGACAAAGGTAGCTAAGCGTAAAAGGAAGGTCCCCGAAAGTCTCAGAGTTATGAAGTGTGATGATGACGCTGAAGAAGAAGTGGCATATACTCCTGCTGATGAAGACTCTCATGACGACGACGCAGTCATCATAGGCGTCACTCCAGCCTCAGCTGGCATGCAGCAAACAGACATTTTTACCCTATCCCGAAATGCTGCTGAGCGTGATGATGGCGACGTGACAACGGGACCACCACAAATGCAGTTAACTAGTACACCACCACCTACCGCTTCCATATTTTCTCGCCAGAAGCGACCTCCATCCACCTCGACCTCCATTTCCTCAATTAGTAGTGCTGCAAGTGCACAACGTAGTAAAGTTCGGCAACACACATCCTCCACTTCATCTGGCATTGGCATGACCAGTATCGCCTCCTCCACCCCCCACAGACATTTGAAGTCCGCAGTTTGGGACTTCTTTAGTGTTAGCACAACAAGGGAAAACATAGCCATTTGTACCATTTGTAAGCTTGGAGTTAGTCGTGGTAAGCTTGGTACCAACTATGGTACCGGAGGCCAGAGAGGTCATCTTGAGAGACAGCACACTGTCAAATGGCATGCGCACCTAAAGGAGATCAAGGAAGCCCGAATTGCAAGTAAAAAAACTGTATCCGTTGATGTTTCATCTGATGATGACGAGGAGGAAGAAGCGTCAAACATTTCTTCACTTACACCAGTACCCCTGTCAGCAGCACACCCCCTGCAAGATATATGAGCCACACTAAGAGTGTGGGAGAGAGTGAGACACCAATGCGAAAAAGTTCATCATCACCGAGCGTAACTGGGTCGAAGAAGTCATCATCTTCCCGTAAATAAATTGGTCCAGCCCACCATTAGAAGCATGTTGTTTTCAGATGCGCCATTTGAACGCAACCACCCAATGGTGCGTCTGTATATCACTAAGCTGGCTAAAATGCTAGCGCTGGACCTTCTCCCTTTTTCTTTTGTGGAAGGGGTTGGTTTTCTTGAATTAGTGGCAACGCTCTGCCCTGAATGGAAGGTTCCTAGCCGGTTCTATTTTGCCAGAGTTGCGGTTCCAGCACTATATGAAGATGTGCTGGAGGTGATTGGGGCAGCTTTGCAGAAGAGTGCTGTTCACACTATACATCTGACAACAGACATGTGGACCAGTTCCGCAGGCACTGATTACATGTGCATCACTGCACACTGGGTCTCTTTTTCAGGGGTTACAGCAAAGCTAAGGGCAGGTGTTGACCCGGACAACGTTTTTAAAGCTGCTCGGAAACATGCAACACTAGCCATGTTTGGCATGGAGACAAGTCATACAGGAGAAATATTTTGAAGGAGTTTAACACAAAGTATTGTGTTTTAACTAGGAACCTAAATCGATATTTCTATTTTATGCCCTTGTTCGGCTATAATCAATAATATCCCTATAAAGGCATAAGGAATCATATCCATATTAGTCGTAGCCCATGCAGTCACATTAAGCAAGGCTACTTCCCCAGACTCCTAGAAAGCACAACAAGTTCTTTAAACAAACCAAACCTCCAGCAACCTGGGAAATCCCCCTTGCTTTTGTTTTGATTTCGTCCTAGAACTCCTGTAAAGCACTGTAAGAACGGCCAGTTCTTAGTGACATCTTTATTTACGTCTTACGTCCAACCTTACGTCAAACCCGGCACCTTTCAGGTATAAATATACCAACGTTGCCTTAAGCAAAAACGCGGTGGTGGTTTTGGAGCGCAGCAGCTATCTACTTGCCCGAGAGCCCAGCTGATGCGAGAGGCCACGGACGCTGCCCCTCCCTTTTGACGCACTGAGAGAGACGCTGTCTTTTCTCCTGCCGAGAAATCCAGCTCCGGTGTTTCCAGATACCTTCGCGGGTTACTGGGATATCGAGTCCTGAGAGAGAGATACAAGACCTCCTGCTTTCTAATTACCCAGGTACGGAGCTGACTAAACCCGTAAAGAGAATTCTCGAGTCAGATTCTTGGCAAAACAAACTTAACTTAAACTGCTACTTTCTTACTCCTTCCCACGTATTAGGCTTAGGTCAGGTACACAGGGGTAGGCGTATTTAGAAGCACCAGTTGAGTACGTTAGTCAATGTACATATGTATATATATTTTATCTATTTTAAAGTATCATATGGCTAAGAAACCATATCAATGCTTTTACAGTATTATTTTATAATCCTCCTTTTACTGTACGCACTTTACTTTACTATGAGTATTGCAATTGTGGCAATTCATTTCTCTTGCATAAAGAAGAAGACTGCTCAATAAATAACACCTTTTATTGAAAACGCCCGTCTCTCTTTTCTCTGCACTCAGGTGAAACTAAGTATGCACACTTGACTGAGTGAAATAGCTGTCTATTGTTTTCACACGAGTCTAGAGATACACTCTTATTCTGAGGGAGCAAAGTTGTCATGTTATTTGGTTGTCGGAAGCTAATCCCTTCTTGTCTAATCAGGAAAGTTAATTCCTTCTTGAACATTCGAGAAAGTTTCTAGTGACCTCTGAGCTAGCTGACAAGCCTTAAGTGTAATATAGTCAGTAAAGACCTAGTTGACCTCAGTCCTACGTCTACACTGCTGAATATAATATTCCAATGCGCAGAGCCTATTGGGAATATAGGAACTACACTACATGGCGCCCAACGTTTGGTAAGGCGATAATTCTAATGCAAGACGTTAGAGTAACTCAGTCGTGCTTTTTCACACAGACCCTTTTTCCCGTAAATACTCCAAAAGACGTCTGGAGTGGGTAAAAGGTTAAAATCCGCCGGAACTTAGTAGGAAGAGATTCCTATATATAGTTTTTGGTTTAGTCAACGTTGAAGGATACAGTGTTCCGAAATATTGTGCACCTAATCTTTGTTTCCTTGAAACTTGATCTGCAACAAAAACCTTTCTGCCAGTAAAATGGGGGAAAGTGAAGAAGAAAGGGAGGCAGCTAGAATAGCAGCTCGACTCCTAGAGGATGACACAAGTCTCCTACAGAATGACCCGAATGCTATAATCATTCCAGTCAACATAAGAAAAACTATAGCTCTTAAACTTATAGAAAATAGACTAACACCAAGAGGTGGTACAGTCATATTCGTGGTAGAGGCCCATGAATATCGGCAGACAAAGGTATTCTATTCATGGATAAACTTTCCAGCAGCAAACGCTGTAACACACGAATTCCACTATTACAAAATAGAGGAACCTCCGGATGAATACACTCCTTTCGAGGAGGTTGAAATCCCATTAAAATACCAAGAGCACCTGCTCTGGTTTAAAGGCGCCCTAAAACATAATAATCACATCACCAGGCTCGGTCCACTAGGTAGACCAGGAGCAACGTGGCCGGTTCTAGCCAGCTACACACCACATCCAGACATCGAAAAAATGTCAGTACCAGAACTTTTAGTCCAGCTAATAGTACTAATTAAAATACATAGACAATTAGTCCAATATGTAATGCGGACTTCAACAGTCCAACCAGCTATTAACATTCCACAGCTGACCCCTCATCAGGGGAATACAAACAAAATTACACCACAGAACATACAATCGTGTCTGGGTAAAGTACCCGCAAAACGGGAACAAATTCCATTCTGGTTAGCACAAAAGATAACTCAAATAGAGGCAGTATTTCCGGATACTACCCCTACTGAGAAACACAGAATTCTGACTATCTGTCTTCCAATGGGGATCGCACCACATGTGGAGGACTGTGACACTTGGGGCACAGTCTTTGCTTCCATTTACACAAAAACACATGGTGTTCCGTCCATGGCGATAATACCAGATGTACTAAGACAGATTCAAAATGAATACGGTGCAGAACCTGCTTTAACTCTGGGTATGAAATTACTGAAAGACTTCAGGCAGGTCTCGGCTATAATATTAGCCAACATAAAAGGAGAAGCAGCATCTGTGGCGATCCGCCAGAAATTGAAAGAAACATATATAGCAGACCAACCAATTGAACTTGCCAGAATCATAGAAAAATCCTATGAAGAACTAGGTAGAGATAGTTTGGGTGGGAAACCAGTAAAACCCCAACTAACTGAAAATCCTGAAAAGATATTTATTGAAAATAATCTAAACACTCCAAAAAAGAGCTGGGATGGAAATAAACAATCCACTCCCAAAGAAAAAAGATTCCAGTCCAGAGGAAGGTCTCTTCGGCGGAGAGAAAGATCTCCGGACCAAGGACACAAGTCTCCCCAGAGGGAGCCCTCTGAGAAAAGATACAACCTTAGAAATAGGGATAATCTGAAGAAACCTGATAGATATCAAGACATTGATACACGTCCCTCTCGATCTTTTCAGACTTCCTCGCAGAAATCGGAAAGAAGAGGACGGTCAGAACACAGGGAAGAGCACGTCAAGTCCAAAGACAAAGAACCTGCTCATCAAAATAAAAAATTACAATTTCCAAGAAAGAAGGTAGCCAGTATTAAAATAATTAAACATGCCGAGGATACTGACGACACAACTGAAAAACGGAGAGTGGGCCCAGACAATGCTAGACAGCACAGCAGAAGTGACCATAGCTCGCAGGATCCTGATGAATCATCTGGAGACAGTGGACACGAATAAATACATTCAGGTGGAAACTGCAGATACCAGAGTTAGCGAACCTCATAAAATATACGAGATAACATTACGTATAGAGGGAGATAAGACTAGGAAAGTAAGGGGTCTATTTTGGGATAATCTTTCCAAAGGCTGACATCCTTTTAGCTGAGAAAGACTGGCCACCAGAGTTTGTCAGGGCGTGCCCTCATGGCGAAGAAATGATTATGCCTGCCTTCTCCAATCATATTTCAATTCATAAAAAATATACATATGCGAGAAAATGGGCAGTAGCCCAAGCTCCTGCATTATATAAAAATCATGTAGGATGGGATGAGGACTCTCCTCCTCACAAAATCCAGTTAAAATGTCAACCAACTGCACAAAGGCAGTACCCAATTAAGCAAGAAGCTAAAAAACAGGTCAGGGAGATCTTAGATCAACTTGAATACCAGGGGGTGATTGAAACATGCACCTCACAAATGAACAATCCTTTGTTTCCTGTCTCCAAACCGGAAGATTCATATCGTCTAGTTTTGGACTACAGACATCTTAACTCATGTTGCAAGACATTTGCAGTACAAAACTCACACAGTGCAGCACTAATGAATAACATCGTGCGCAAAAAATACAAAACAACATTAGACATCTCTAATGGATTCTTTTGTCAAAACATTGCACCTGAAAGCAGGTATTTGACCGCTTTCTCAATAATGGGGTCGCAGGAAAATTTCTGTCGACTCCCACAGGGATTCAAAAATAGCCCAGGATTATTCTCAGCAAGAGTAACAGAGTTACTACAAATATAAGATGATAAAGCATTATCTTATGTCGATGACTTCTATCTGACAGATGATGACTTGGATACTCACTTGAAAAGAGTGAACACCATAAAACTTGGGTTCGCAGCAGAGGGTTACAAATTCAAATTTAAAAAGTCACGAATTGCCCATCTAACAGTCCTGTTTTTAGGATATGAATTATCAAGTGAAGGCAAAAGCCTAGCAGACAATTTCTTAGAGAAGTGCGCTGTACTCCAAGCACCTAAAACGCTGAAGAACTTACAATCAATACTAGGTTACCTGAATTTCGGAAGAACTTACATTCTAAATTATGCAGAGAGGGTTAAACCTCTCTATGAACTAATAAAACCTGATTTTAAACCAATCAATTGGAGTCAAAAACACACAGAAATTTTGAGATCATTGCAAACAGACATGTTAGCTAAAACAAAATTACAAACTCACGAAAACACACACAATCTTGTAATCCGAGTCATCCCAGGAAGATGCGGATTCATGTACCTGACCTCTAATGAGGGAGAAACGGTACCAATAGCTTACAAATCACACTTGTACACACAAGCTGAAAAAACATTCAGTCTTAAGGAAAATGTTGTAAATACGGTTCAAACAGCTGTAGCAAAAGAAAGAGCCCAAGCCAAAGGGCGACAGATTACTGTTTTAACAGCAGAATCAGCCTTTGAGGCATTAACAAGCCCACGCAATTTGACTTCCGTGGCATTAGATCCAAAATGGATACAATGGGAAAATTCTCTTGCTACAGAAAAAGTGAAATACTATTTTGACCCGGAAATGAAAAAACTGAAAGATCTAACATATGAAAAAGAATATCCTCTGCCAATCGAAATTCTGCCTCTCAAACAGTACAAATGTGTAATCTACATGGACAAATTTACACAACACTACGATGTAGAGAAGAATTCCTGCAACGCAGCGTGCGCGATTGTTAAAGGTCGCTGGCGCTTAGGTAAATTCAGACCGTTAATTACCAAAACTGAATCACTCAGAAACTGTTCGGCTCAGCGAGCTGAAATAAGATCTTTAAAGATGGCGCTTGAAAATGCCGATCGTGAATTCCCGACACTAATAGTGTGCGATTCGCATTACTGCGTCAAATCTTACAATAATGATTTGCAGGACTGGGTTCAAAACGGTTACAAAGATGACACAGGTGCCACAATAAAGCATAAAAAGCTTTGGGAACAGGTAGTTCTTTTGCAGAAAGAACTACAAAAGACTCACGTGATACATACACTGAGTCATCAGCATGATGGCGTTCACGTTGCAGGGAATTCATTGGCTGATACAGCCACAGCGGAAGCAACTAAACCGGCATCCGTAGCCACAAAAAAGCGTTCAGAAAAATACATAGACGGGGAAACAATGCTAGCGGTAAAAACGTCTTCAAAAGGCGACTGTGCAGCACTACCCGTGAACTATCCACTCAATTATAAATACATAATCGATGCAAACTCCGTTCCTTTTGCTCGAATCCCTGGAGTGGGGGATGGAGTAATTCCAAACACGAACAGGAGAATCTTCTTGATTCAAGAAGCACATATGGGATTAGGTCTAAGGCACCAGTAGATGTATGAATCTCTGAAAGAATTACAATCAGAATACTGGTGGCCGGGAATGAGCCTGCAACAACACAAATTTGCAATAAACTGTCCAAACTGCAACAGAGATCGCAGTGGCGAACCGAGTATTGCCATGGCTCTTCGTTTAGATAGCATAAGGCTATCTATACAAAAAAAAAATGTGTCCCATTAATATTTAAGACTAGATTCACTTAAAATGTGGCCACAGTACTCGTCTGACGCCAGAACTGTTATAAAAGATTTGCGAGTCTATATCGGCACATACGCAATTGGCATGCTACATTCTGACCAGGGTCCTGCTTTTAGCTCTTGAGCTTATAAGGAGGCCATGACCAGCATGGGCATTGCTTTGCGGTACTCTTGTCCCTTCCATCCTGAGGGAAATGGGATTGTGGAAAGAAAAAACCGAGACATAAAGCAATCTATAACGGCAAGGGTATTAGGTTTGGGTGATGGGTGGGTCCAACATTTAACAAGTGTCCAACGTAGTCTTAACAATCTGCCAAGAAATTCTCTAAAAGGTTTCAGTCCGTACGAACTATTGTTCGGTACTAGAATGCATATTCAGGACTTAGATAGCCAGACTTCAGTGGTAGAAGAAAAATGCTTTGATATCAAAGATCGTTTGGCTATTTTACAGGACTTAAATGAAACAAGAAAAGACCTGAGCAACGTAAAGTTAAAACAGCAGCCAACAACCACTGAAGATAAACCACCTGTCCCAGCAAGGCCTGTCTGGATTCCAAAGATTGGGGATCTGGTCAGAGAGAAAATCGCGGTGAAGAAGGAATTTGGGCCTTCTTACAGAAAAGCAGTACCTGTCTTAGCTGTCAGCGGAACAAAATCAGTAGTACTACCGCCCCTTGCTGGTAAAAAGGAGAACTGAGTTGTATCCATCGACCTGGTAAAACCACAATCATGTGGCCAATAATAAGTAGTAGGCCCAGTGGACTCCCAAGAAGTAGCAGAACACCAAAATTTGCTACAATACAAGAGGTTCAAACTAAGAGACTAATCACATTTGATAAACCTGCAGTGAATAAAAAAGGACTATGCAATAATGCCATGGAACTTGTGCCTCTTGCAACCCAAATTTCAACAGTTCGTCAAGAAACACCAGTCTACAACGATGTAGCCTCAGCCTATGCTAATGAAACTAAGAAAAATCCAAAAGCAAAGGAAAATCCAGAAGCGATTCCAACAATTGACAGAACTGCATCTGGCTACTTCATCAATTTTGATGACTTTTCTGAGGATCCAAGCGAGCCTGAAGAACAGCCAACAACAAAAACTTTTAAAGACAAAGCAACAGAACTCTTTCATCAACTCAAAGAAACCTATCTGATTTCTACATGGATTGAATTTTGGATTGTGTTAGGTGTACTTTCCCTCCTGCTTTGGCTCATCATGGTTCTTTGTTTTGGAAAATTCATTGAGGGAAAATACAGTACAATGGACACAGCAAGTCAGAACATCAACTTGGTCCTAAAGCCACACAAGTCATCTCACATCGAGAAAAGAGAACTTTCATCAGTGAATGTGACAGCCAATCCAATACCCGGTGGGGTAGCTTGGGACACAACTGATTACGAAATCTATGGCCCGGTTGAGCTCTTGAGATATCCACACCAGTTCAAGGTTTCATTAAGTGACTTTGTAAAACCGAGTACATTCTCTGATGATTGGGACTTTGAAAGTATTAATGATATGATGTCAGATTTAGTAATGTCAGCAAAATTTACAGAACATGATTACTTACAGGGTTCATCAAATTATGAAGAAATGTATTGCTACAACCACTTTGCACATCACTATTTGCATAAATCTGCTCAGCCTAGAAATGTTTTTAGTTATAATCAATGGGAACATTGTGCAACTCCACCAAAAGGTAGTTCAAAAACATTTTACGAGAAATTCCCATACTTCTCAGGGTTTAACACAAGTGATGCTGAAACGTTTAATTTTAAAATGCTAAATAAGACAGGAATGAAAACAATGCTGACAAACACTAAATTAATCTATTCAGAAACATTTTATGAAAAAATGACTACATTTGGTTTTGATTTTTGGAAAAACAACATTGAAACAAAAACCATCTGGGGTACCAAAGATTGGCAGGTCCAAGGTATAGAATCATTGTTTAGAGCCTCCATGATCCCAGAACAAATAATATTCTTGAATGACACCATTAAACAGACAACCTGTCTTGGCCTAGCCAAGATAAAAGATTTAAACACACCGTCTATTCCAAAGCCAACACCTGACAGTAACAGCACTACAGATGTTGAGATAGACGTATCCCATATTGTTAACCAAAACAGAACACATCCTGATTGGAAAAAATGGTTGATCTGGCCCACAGACACAAATAACTGTCAAGATAGATTCCTGAACAAATTACAGGAGTTCAAATTGACCAGGCCAGACCCTAGATACTCCCAGAGACAACATCCAGGGATAGTTACAACATACAGTGTAGGAAAACTCTGCCTCGAATGGCTACAGAAATCCACCCTGGCAGAAATTAAGCAACACTTGACTTTACTTAAAGACGGTGCTGACTTGCGTGATTTCATAATGGGACCACGCAAACAGCGTCAAAAACGTTTCATAGCGGCCGGTGTATACGCTGCGTACAACGAAGCTTGGAAAGTAATGCAAATTGAAACAGCAGAGAAAATACGGGAAATTGACCGTATTAATTTGGAAAAATCACTTTCTGTTGTGGACAATGGGTTAATGACTCTGACTTCCAGAATATATTCACTGGACAGTATTGTATCATCTGCTATTGATATAATAGAGCAGGACTTTCTAATGTTACAACACCGTCAGTCCCAATTACGTTCTATTGTACAGCTTGTCTGGACGTTGCAAAATCTGCGTTCAGGCTACGTGCCCTGGCGTTTAATCAACACAACGTCATTATTCTCTACCTTTAACCTTACTGATACACAAATCAGTTTGGCACAAAAAGGAGCAGACTATACGATTCTGAGCATTGAAAAACTTGAGAGATTACCATTGACAATGTCAGAAAGACCTGTCATTGAATGGATAATACACGGAATAATAACAATTCCGATAACAACTTTCCAATTTAAATACTGTCAAGAGTATATACCAGCAGGCCAGTATGAAAGGTTGGGTAAAGGGTACATTAAGTCATCATGGAAATTACCTTACACACACACACATGTTATAGTGAAAAGGAACAGAATGTATTTCTTAGTGGTAACAATTGTAAAATATCACTGAGCGGTATACTTCTGTGTCAAGGTATTAACTTGCATGGGGCCTGTGAGGGGACTTCAAATAACCTTTCATGTCACCAGCATGGCACACCTGCAACACAAATAGAGCCATTCTTTAGACGGCTTTCTAACGGGAGTTATATTCTAATAGTAGACCACAGCTGTTGTGGCATGGTGCCAGGAAAAGCTTATCTCGTGAGCGTTAGTTCCATGGTCACTTGCTGTATGCAAGTATTGTATCCAAACAGCACTCCAGACACGGAGGTGAAAATTTGGCCTTTTTTTAATATCTCTTCTATTCGAATTGATACTTTAAGCAGAATAAAGTCTGTTCTTTTACAGACAACTGTGCCCTTGACGTCATCAAAGAAACGTATGATCTGCAAGTTGCAAGGACAACGGCAGAGATACATAGCCTTTTATCAACAAATTGCCCCGTGCATTTTGCAGAAATGCTAAGCCAAATCCTAAATATGTCTGATACCAGTGGTATCCCACATATATTTAAGACAATTTTTTCGGGACTGTTAACACCCTTCAAAACAGTTCTGGGCATTTTTCCTAAATTTGTCCATTCTGTCTTTGGCGGCCTACCACTCCTTTTGGGACTCGTAGCAGGAAATTTATTTTTAATACTTTTGCTCCGATATGGCAAGCCAAGTCGCAGACAAGACTCCAGCAATGATGGAAGAAACGATCCTAGCAATACGCTATCGGGACCGCATAACTAAAGTCCTTGGATTAGCCCGGCTAAGAGATCTGAATATGACCTGTTTTCTTTCATTCAGACCCATCTGGCAGAATTGCATCTTACCTGTACTTCGATGTATGCTATGCGGAGAAGAATGCGTGTTGGACGTCTGTCTTACACTACCATCAGCAGTACCATTGGATACAGATACTTTGCTAAGTCCTGTAACGGCTCATGCATCGTGTTGGCCACAGCGGCTACCAATTCTGATGACGGCATTCATTGAGACTTCACCACTACGATTAGGGGGTAGTGAAGTACGAGATGAGAGCAACATCACCCAGGTATGACCTTCTGTGAGCATTGCTGATCCTGACATTGATGATAGCAATCATTCTCACGACTGCACAGTTGCGGCATTTTCCAACTTGGTCGAACTTTCACCTGAAGCAGTAGACCACTTTTTTGAAAGTCTGTCTGAAATTATGTTCTCCCGTGAACAAAAAGAATAACTTTTAAGCGACTAGTACACAGCGTTCCCTGAACTCTGAATTCGGCCTTCGGCTTTGATAAACAAAAGCTACTGAAAATATTTGGAACTATATTTTTTATTATCCCCTGAAAACGAAATTATTTTTTCCCAATTTCAAAATATTTACCCTTTTTTTCTGGCACATGTACTCTGCTTAAAGTAGAACTATTCTTAGAGAACAGAGCTTCTATTTTTAGGAACTCTAGAGGCAATATATAACCTCAGCCTCTAGCACATTTACAGCAACTGTATTTATATGTGATGGAATGGTCTCGACCTTCTTTTGTGTATTAAGAGCCATTTCATGTGTACATTTTGCAAATCATTCATGCTGATATATACATATGCATCTTTTACTGAATGATTACACTGCTTGAAAAGCGTACAGTACCAATAATCCTTTTTCATGTATTTCATATGCACCATTTTAAATGCAAAAAATTTATTTTGGGGTGGGTTGGAATACACATGCACCTTTAAATGTTGACTATTGGTGGAAAAGTGGAGTTATGACCTAGCTGCACAGCGCGTTTGGACAGAATTGAAAGAAGGCCGAAAAATATTCTAAGTATGATATTTTCCATTTTTGCTTTTTGCCTGTTTGGGGGTGCTGTGCTTTTTTGCTGGTGGGTTGGCGGGTCTTGGGGCATTGCTGGGAAGGTCTAGTACCGGATAAAAGTATTTTGGAGAAAATCCATGAGGAAAAAGTTTTTGCATTTTCTGACATTTCGCTCACTACAGCGTTTTCGGGGGCCTGTTTGGGGGGCTTCCTGGTGTTTGTGGGTGGGTTTTCGGGCCTTTGAGCAACGCTGGGTATGGATACTTTTCATTGCAAGTGGTTTGAAGAAAATCCGTGGTGGCAAAGGGGAGTTAGGTCCTAGCTGCAGAGCGCACGTGGAGTGATGTTGGGAATTTGCCAGGAAAATTACTAAGTCCCCATTTTTATAGTTCTGCTTTTTGCCTGTTTGGGGGTGTTGTGCTTTTTTGCGGGTGGGTTGGCGGGTCTTGGGGCATTGCTGGGAAGGTCTAGTACCGAATAAAAGTGTTTTGGAGAAAATCCATGAGGAAAACGTTTTTGCATTTACTGACATTTCGCTCACTACATCGTTTTTGGTAGCCTGTTTGGGGGGCTTCCTGGTGTTTGTGGGTGGGTTTTGGGGTCTTTGAGCAATGATGGGTATGGATACTTTTCATTGCAAGTGGTTTGAAGAAAATCCGTTGTGGCAAAGGGGAGTTAGGGCCTAGCATTGTAACTTGCAAAAGGACCCGCCTTTCGCGCAAAAATGTGGAGAGGTTAACAAAGATCAAGATGAATCAGCACCTCATACCACCAGATTACAAAGTACGAGAATACACGCAGGAAGAAGACGAGGAGGACACCAACTTAGATGAGGGAATTTATTCTCTGTTAGGTGACGTACTCCCGCCTGAATTCGCAGAGTATGAGGACGAACTCTTCTTTCCTGACACCGAGCCCTGAAAATGAGCCAATGAATCAATAACTTTCTTTTTCGTCCATATTCACTTTTATTCCTGTGTGTCTGTCTTTCTTTGTTTTGCAAAATCTAAATAAAAAAAATGTAATCACCTAATCACTAAAACAAGCCCATCAGCAGAACTGTCTTCACTTATTTGCATATTGATTTGAAGGTGCCGCAGTCTATTCCTCAGGTTCACAAGTTCACAAGAACATGCTCCTCTATCCTCCTCCTCCAGACTCCTATTTCCCTCAAAGCAGATAGCTGGCTTACGCCCAATGAAGAAAGACTCTGCACTTGTGGGGGTGTTCTAATTCTTTGCGGGTGAGTTAACGGGTCTGGGTCCATTGCTGGGAAGGTCTAGTACCGGATAAAAGTGTTTTGGAGAAAATCCATGAGGAAAACGTTTTTGCATTTTCTGACATTTCGCTCACTATCATGTTTTCGGGGGCCTGTTTGGGGGTGTTCCTGGTGGTTGGGGGTGGGTTTTGGGGTCTGGGTGCAACGCTCGCACAGTCTAATGTTGATTGCATTTGTTTTACAGGACATCCATGGTGGAAAAGTGGAGTTATGACCTAGCTGCACAGCGCGTTTGAACAGAATTGAAAGAAGGCCGAAAAATATTCTAAGTGAGATTTTCCATTTTTGCTTTTTGCCTCTTTGGGGGTGCTGTGCTTTTTTGCGGGTGGGTTGGCGGGTCTTGGGGCATTGCTGGGAAGGTCTAGTACCGGATAAAAGTGTTTTGGAGAAAATCCATGAGGAAAACGTTTTTGCATTTTCTGACATTTCGCTCACTACAGCGTTTTTGGGGGCCTGTTTGGGGGGCTTCCTGGTGTTTGTGGGTGGGTTTTGGGGCCTTTGAGCAACGCTGGGTATGGATACTTTTCATTGCAAGTGGTTTGAAGAAAATCCGTGGTGGCAAAGGGGAGTTAGGTCCTAGCTGCAGAGCGCACGTGGAGTGATGTTGGGAATTTGTCAGGAAAATTACTAAGTCCCCATTTTTATAGTTCTGCTTTTTGCCTGTTTGGGGGTGTTGTGCTTTTTTGCGGGTGGGTTGGCGGGTCTTGGGGCATTGCTGGGAAGGTCTAGTACCGAATAAAAGTGTTTTGGAGAAAATCCATGAGGAAAACGTTTTTGCATTTACTGACATTTCGCTCACTACATCGTTTTTGGTAGCCTGTTTGGGGGGCTTCCTGGTGTTTGTGGGTGGGTTTTGGGGTCTTTGAGCAATGATGGGTATGGATACTTTTCATTGCAAGTGGTTTGAAGAAAATCCGTGGTGGCAAAGGGGAGTTAGGGCCTAGCTGCAGAGCGCGCGTGGAGTGATGTTGAGAATTTGCCAGGAAAATTACTAAGTCCCCATTTTTGTAGTGTTGCTTTTTGGCTGTTTGGGGGTCTTCTACTTGTTTCCGCCTGGGTTGACGGCTCTGGGGCCATTGCTGGGAAGGTCTAATACCGGATAAAAGTGGTTTGGAGAAAATCGGAGCCGAAAAAGTTTTTGCGTTTTTGCTCACTATCATGTTTTCGGGGGCCTGTTTGGGGGGGTTCCTGGTGTTTGGGGGTGGGTTTTGGGGTCTGGGTGCAACGCTGGCACAGTCTAATGTTGATTACAATTGTTTTACAGGACATCCATGGTGGAAAAGGGGAGTTATGACCTAGCTGCACAGCGCGTTTGGACAGAATTTAAAGAAGGCCGAAAAATATTCTAAGTATGAGATTTTCCATTTTTGCTTTTTGCCTGTTTAGGGGTGTTGTGCTTTTTTGCGGGTGGATTAGCGGGTCTTGGGGCATTGCTGGGAAGGTCTAGTACCGGATAAAAGTATTTTGGAGAAAATCCATGAGGAAAAAGTTTTTGCATTTCTGACATTTTGTTCACTACAGCGTTTTCAGGGGCCTGTTTGGGGGACTTCCTGGTGTTTGTGGGTGGGTTTTGGGGTCTTTGAGCAACGCTGGGTATGGATACTTTTCATTGCTTGCAAGTGATTTGAATACAATCCACGGTGGGTAAGGGGGGATTTGGGACTACTTTACTTTCAAAGTACATTTTATCACCATTTTCTACTAGGCCTCGTTTTTTGAGATCTGATTGGGGGTCTTCTACATTTTTGCGACTGGGTTTACTAAGGGTCTGGGAGCACTGCTGGGAAGTGGAGTTATGACCTTGCTGCACAGCGCGTTTGGACAGAATTGAAAGAAGGCCGAAAAATATTCTAAGTGAGATTTTCCATTTTTGCTTTTTGCCTCTTTGGGGGTGTTGTGCTTTTTTGCGGGTGGGTTGGCGGGTCTTGGGGCATTGCTGGGAAGGTCTAATACCGGATATACGTTTTTTGGAGAAAATCCATGAAGAAAAGCGTTTTTGCACATTAACTTAGGGCTCGTTAGGGTTAGCACTAGCAGCAGGATTGCATGTGTTTCGGGGTGTTCTAGATTTTTGCAACTGAGTTCTGGGGTCTTAGAGCACTCGTGGGAATGTGTAATTTTGGTTGCATGTGGGTTGAAGAAAATCCTTGGTGGGAAAGGGGGGATTTGGCCTAGTTAAAGAAAGTGTTTGCCACTATTCTTAACTTAGGGCTCGTTAGGGTTAGCAGTATTGTATTGCATGTGTTTGGGCGGGGGGCTGTTTGTGGGGGGGTTTGCGAGTCTTGGAGCGATGCTGGGTATGGATACTTTTGCTTGCTTGCAAGTGGTTTGAATACAATTCACGGTGGGTAAGGGGGGATTTGGGACTACTTTACTTTCAAAGTACGTTTTGTCACCATTTTCTACTAGGCCTAGTTTTTTTTTTTTTGAAAAAACCTTTATTGGTGGCAAGTAGAGTGTACACAGCCGATTGCCTACAACCTGTCCTCCTCAGGCCGGCAGCGATCACATGGCAAGCAGATATGTAGGCGAACAGGTTTGTTTTTTAAAAAAAATATGAAGAAATAAGACAGTGTTATAGCCACAGCAAGTCGCCTACAACCCAGCGGGCCGGCCGCGATGGAAGGAATAATCAAACTGTAAATCTGTGGTACAACAAGCTTGCAAGTCGGCAATGCACAGACCTAGTTGCATGGTATGAGGTTTCGTTTAGTCTAGTGAGGCAATCAAACAATTCAACAAAACTAGAACAGTCCCAACTGTGATGCTTTAAACATTTCGGGAGGTGTAAGGGTTATCGAGGTGCAGAGTGCCGGCAAGATGCAGCAAGGGGGGGGGGGCCGAGCCTGGGCCAAGTAAGGGTCATACATGACGTGACTAATGAGGCACTTTCCATGACATGGGTTGTGTGGTATGGTGGTAGCTGTGAAGGGAATGGACGGCCGCTCGACAGCGGCAGGGGGGGGGAGGAGGGGGGGGTGATGGGCGCAACGCCTGAATAAGGGTCCTGCACCTGTGTGTTCAGTCCTGTGGCGTTAGCCTACCCTATGCGTGGCGTTCGTCAAGCATGCGTGCAATAGGTCAGTGTAACGGGGGGAAGGAGGGGAGAAAAGGGGGATATGGCATCGGGTATAGGCTGTACTTGAGGAGTGGGCACTGCTAGTTGCCAGGCTCGTCTCCATCCGTCTGGGGGTCTTCTGTCTCCTGAAGTGAAAGGAGATATGAGGTCAGGGGGGCCCATAGGTCTTTGGGACGCGACGTCGGGGGTAACAGATCGGCATATGTGTGTAGGTGTTCCTGCCACGTTGCCATCGTGGAAAGCCATGCCTTAAATTTAGGTGCACGACCCCTACCCCAGCGGCATGCCACGTGCCTCTTGGCCAATAGAAAGCCCAACGCTAGAAACTTACGATGTGTCTTGACAATCGGGGGTAGGAGACCCAATAAAGCGGTCTTGGGGCAAGGCGTGATGGCCACACCTACCATATCACTTAGTGCCTTAAATATTTCTGCCCAATATGAAGCTACTGCCGGGCATAGCCAGGCCAGGTGAAAAAAGTCCGCTCCCTCGGAGCCGCACCTCAAGCATCTATCGTTATCGCGCAAACCAAAGCGGAGTAGATTGGCAGGGGTATGGTAGAGTCGGTGCAAGAATTTATAATGTGCTAGCCAAAGTCGTGCATTGCCCGTGACTGCGGAAGTGTGCAAGCAGCTTTCTTCCCATTGCTCATCCGTCAGAGGCTCGCCAAGGTCTCTGTCCCAGTCGCCACGCGCTCTGAGCGTCGGGGGAGATGGGGGGCCTGGGAGCATTTATACAACATAGACACCACGTGTTTCGGGGGGTCGGGATGTAGGAGAGCATGCAACGGAGCAACAGTTTCCGGCTCAGCTGGAAAATTGGGTGTGACCGCCCGGACATTCTGGCGTAAGCGGGTGTAGAGGAAGGAGTCCATGACCGAGGGTGTTGAGTCTCCAAAAAATTGGGACGAGGTACGAAATTGCCCCTCGAGATACAGGTCCCCCCAGTTATGCATCGCATATTTCTTCAGTAGGTGAGGGCCAATTTCTTCACATGCAACGCTCAATCTGGGATCATGCGCTAAGAGCATGCGTGGCGAGTACAGGAACTCGACCTCCAGCCGGGCCGCAATGCGATTCCAGGCCCGCACCGTGCAGTCGACCGTGGTAGGGTCTCGCTCACATGCCTGGGTGAGGGTGTAGAGGTACCCCGATGGTTGAGCCGGTCTCATATATCCGTCTTCCACCGCGAGGTGAGCCATGAAGGGAGGGGGGTGTAGCCAGTAGGCAGCGAAGTGTCCCTGGGCGCAATCGTAATAGTGTTGAAAATTAAGGACGTCAAACCCTCCCTGGTTGTATGGCAACATCAGCGTCTTGAGACTGAGTCTAGCCTGCTTGCCACCCCAAATCAGCCGGGACAGCTGGGAATTTAGCACTCGAAAGAAGCTGGCTCCCGGAGTGTATGGGATATTGGTGAATAGATAAAGAAGCTTGGGGAGGACTACCATCTTTATAAGGGAGATGCGTCCCGCCATCGAGAGGGGGAGGTGAATCCGCCTAGTGATGGTGTCGGTTAGCTTGTCGATAGCAGTACCATAATTGGCTCTGATGAGGGCTTCCCGGTCCCTGGTCACGATTATGCCCAGGTATTTTATTTTGTCAGCCTCCCACACAAGGGGGTAATCCAGCGGGAAAGGGACGGTTTTGTCCATCAGGGGAAAGAGGGCCGACTTAGACCAGTTGATCTGGATCCCGGATATGGCACCGAACTTGGTTATCTCCCGCAGTAGAGGGTTAAGGTTCTCCTTTGGTTTGTCTATGTATAAGGTCACGTCATCGGCATATAGGGCGATCAGCAGCTGACGTTCCGGATAAATCAAGGAGCGGTGGTTATGATGCTGCCGGAGTTTGGCCGCCAGGGGCTCAATGGCTATCGCAAAAAGGACCGGAGTGAGCGGGCAGCCCTGTCTAGTGCCCCTATGGATCACAAATGGGGCAGAGCGGGAGCCATTTAACAACACGGAGGCTTGAGGTCTGTAATATAACAGCCGGATCCAGTCTAGAAAGGAGAATGGGATTCCCATCCGTTCCAGAAGGGCAATCAGGTAGTCCCACTCCAGTGAGTCGAACGCCTTTGTTGCGTCCAAGAAGACGGCAGCCGCCTCGCATCTGGGGTTAATGTCCTGTAGGACAGCTTGTAAGGTGCGTAAATTATGGGATATCGCCCTGTTGGGGACGAAGCCGGCCTGGTCCGGTAGAATCAGGCGTTCCATCAGTAAATTCAGGCGTGTCGCGAGCACTTTAGCCAGAATTTTCACGTCAGTATTGAGCAGCGATAGAGGCCTGTAGGAATCACAGAGCTCTGGAGGTTTCCTAGGTTTCAACAAGGAAGCTATGAGGGCTTCCCGCATGGTGAGAGGCAGCTCGCCATCCTCCAGGGCGGAGTAGTAGACTCACTTTAGGAGGGGGGCAAGCACGTGGATGTAGGCCTTATAGAAGTCTATTGGAAGCCCGTCCGACCCGGGCGATTTGCCAGATTTCATAGACATGATGGCGTCCTTGATTTCGTCAAGTTCGAGCTCGTGATGTAGAAACTTCTGTTGGGAGGGACCGAGCCACGCGACCGCAGTGTCCTCAAGGTAGGACTGCAAGTCGATGGACGACTGTCGGTGTGAAGTGTAGAGTGTAGAGCAATGCTGAGTGAGGATTCGCATTTGTTCCGTGAGGTCACATTTTGGGGCCTGATGTTTGTCCAGGAGGGTCGATACATAGTTGTGATATTTAATAGGCTTGACCGCGAAGGCAAGTGCTCTACCGGGTCTATCCCCTTCGCCATATAGACGGGCTGTGTATGGCTTACCAAGGAATTTGCATTCTTTTTCGGCCGCTTCGGCGTAGTCGTTGAGTTTGTCCCTAAGAAGGGCTTTGGGAGTAGGACTGTGTGGGTCCCTAGCCATGTCACGTTCGAGTAACTTGAGCTCAGCTTCTAATTTACGTAGGTCACCGCGAAGCGATTTGAGGACACCACCACCTTTCACGATACACCAGCCCCTGACCGTGACCTTGAAGGCCTCCCACACCGTAGTGAAAGATGTGGCAGACCCAGTGTTTCGTTCGAAGAAGTCGAGAATGTCCTGTTCTAATTCCCCCCTGAACGCAGAATCTGTGAGGTGCGCGGGATTGAGGCGCCAGCTCAGTTAGGGGGAGGCATTTACGGGTATGTGCATAGTGAGAAGGACTGGTGAGTGGTCGGAGAAAGTCCTGGCTAGGTGGAGCGCGCCTGCTAGCCAAGGCAGGAGGCCAGCCGAAAGGAACACATAATCGAGACGTGCCCATGTAGAATGCACCGCTGAGTGATGGGTACCCTGAGGAAGAGTGGGGTGTAGGTGCCTCCATGCGTCTACATAGTGGTGGTCCTGGACAAGATCGGAGAGTGTGCGTTGGGTACGTGTATAGTGGAGAGCTTGAGGGTGGGACCTGTCCAGGCTCGGCGTCAAAGCTGTGTTGAAGTCCCCCCCAATATGACGTGGTTGATACCCAGGGTTTGAATTTTACCCCACAACGTGAGGAGCGAGGAAGTATCATCCGTGTTGGGGCCATAATAACAAGCTAGGAGGATTGTATGTGAGTAGAGCATCCCCCACAGCATGCAATATCTCCCACCCGAGTCTGTCTCAGTGCCAGCTGGTATAAAGCGAACCCCCCGTCTAACTAGGATAGTAACCCCTCTAGCGTAGGTAGAGTAAGAGGAGAAAACCTTACAGGAGGCCCATCTAGATGCAAACAAAGGGGAACAGTCTGGCCGTAAGTGTGTTTCTTGAAGCATGGCAATAGATACCCCTTGTCTATCCAGGTAGCCTAATATTTGCCTCTTCTTGCGCGGGTCGTTGAGCTCACGAATGTTCCATGTCAAGAGGCAAAAGTGCTGCATCGGGTTCGGTTGCCTCACGTCACCCATGCATCCAAGTGTGGACGCGTGCAGCAAATTAGTACCTTAGGTCGGCTTACAGCAATGTACAAAACAGGAAAAAGACAGCTCCCCTCCCCAACCCGACCCTCCACCCGACCCACCCCACACCTCCGCACCCCAGCATTAATAACGATGTAAATCAAAAGCATCCACCCACCCACAACGGCAACCCCAACTCGCCGTGCAAAGATTTCCCGGCCACCCGCCCTTGACCCTAACCAAACCAGAACAAAAGCCGAGAAAACGGCATCAGTAGCCTCAGCCCGTAGTAGGGGAGAGGAATAGTGGGGAATACCCATTGGGGGGTCCGAACTAGGGGCTCCAGACCTGCCAACCACCTCCCTACTCACACCCGCTTACAACCAGGTCGCCCCAGTCAGCACTGCGGGACGGAGGTGGTCTAGTGAGCACACAGAGTTCATTAAAACCAACCATATATGTAATAAAGCAGAGACCTCACCAAAGTACATAAGAGTCAAATTTGTCAGGTCCGCTGCACAGTGAATTAGGCGTTAGAAGGGGCCAGCAATCAATGTCAGTCCTGCTGTGACAGCGGAGAGTGCGATCTAGAGCGTCGACGAGTGGATTCCTCTCTCTGCTGGGCCTTCTTACATTGTTTAAGGTAGTCTTCAACCTGTTGCGGGTTCTGAAAGAAGTGGTGTTTGCCCTGATGGAAGATTTTTAGTTTCGCCGGATACAGCATGGCGTAAGGGATCTCTTGGGTCTGCAGTTTCTTTTTTACCCCTGCAAATTTGCGCCTGGCTTCTTGGACAGCGGGGGTGAAGTCAGGGAAAAAAGAGAGCGTTGTATTGACGTAATGCACAGATTTCAGTTCCCTTGCCCGGCGCAGCACCGCATCCCGGTCCCTGTAGTTGAGAAAGCGCGCTATTATGGGCCGAGGAGGGAGGCCTGGGGGAGGGGGGGCAGCCAGGGAGCGATGGGCTCGCTCGACAATAAGATGAGGGGAGAAGGATTCCTTACCAAACAGTTCAGTGACGAGGTTTTCAACAAATAGCTCCATCTTCCCCGTGTTGGTGGTCTCCGCAAGGCCCAAAATGCGGACATTGTTTTGGCGCGATCTCGCTTCTAAGTCCTCGTTCTTGTCCGCTATAAGTTTGAGCAGTTTATCCATTTGAGTGATTTGGCGATGTGAGGAAGTGGCATTGTCCTCCAGTCCTGAAATCCTCTCCTGAGCCTCTTGTAGTCGGGTATCATGACGTTCAAGTTTCGTAACTACGCTGTCCATGCGGGCATTAATGGTGTCGATCTTGGAGTCAATGGATGATAGGCTCTGCTTCATACCCAGTAAGAGCGTTTTCCAGTCCTCCTCTGGGGGAGCCGATGTAGAGGGCCTCCCACCTCCCTTCGGCATCACTTTGGTGGTTCTCTTTGATTCAAACGGAATTTTCGATTGTCTGGCGTCACTGCGGCCCATGGCTTGTGGCGGCGACCGGGACGCAGCAGCGGAAATGGCCGCCAGAACTCCGGGGAGAGTAAACTGAGAGGGGGGGGAGGAGGAGAAGGACTGGGCCAGGAGCTGAAGCCCGTTCGGTGCGGACACCGATATCAGAGTGGCGAGTGGAGAGGGTGAGGATTGTTCCCAGGAACCACAGAGGGATCGCAGATGCGGCCGTACCAGTAGGCCCTCCAGCGGCAATGTGATTGGTGATATGGAGGCACTTCAGGAGCGGAGAGAAGGGAGGAGAATGCAGCCAGAGGACATCGAGGATAGGCGCTGGTGATGTGTAGAAGGATCCGAGAGTTAATGGAGCTCACCCGGGGCGCTGTCTCCGCTCCGATACGAACCCACCCAAGATGGCCGCGTGTGGCCCGGCTGACAAAATGGCAAGGGAGAAGCCGTGCTGGGGAGGAAGGCGAGCTCGCGGCTCCAGGCTAGGCACACCAGGGAGCCGGCGAAATAAGAGAGTCCCATGCAGCGCAGATGAGGTGTCTGGGGGCAGATATGGCAGCCGAGGAAGTCACCGCCGCAGGTAGCAGGCTCTACAGGGCACGTATCACAACCCGCCCCATTTCAGGCGCGCGTCAGGCAGCAACGCGTTGGGAGGTCCGGGGACCAGGCAGAGTCCGGTCGCGCCAAAAGGATAGTGGTCGGGCTCGTACCTGGAGCTGAGGCGGTCTGAAAACGTCCGTGCGGCGGGCCCCCTCGGCCAGTAGCAGGGTGACGAATCCGGCCTCACACAGTGTGGGGGAGGGGCCTGTCCGTCCAGGCCGCAAAGCCTCGGGCTGCCGCAGCTGGAGTGCCCAGGGAGGGCGAGGGGCGGCTGAGCGCTAGGTGCCGGTCCCAAGCTCCGGACCAATTTTCTCCGGCACTCGAAGTGCGGCGTGGAAGCTGAGGATACTGGAGCAGGCACCGCAGTTAGGAGGTCAAAATTCCGGTAAGCAGGTGATGTGTAGAAGGATCCGGGCGAGCTCGCGGCGCCAGGCTAGACACACCAGGGAGCAGGCGAAACAAGAGAGTCCCATGCAACGCAGATGAGGTGTCGGGGGCAGATATGGCATCCGAGAAAGTCACCGCCGCAGGTAGCAGGCTCTACAGGGTGCGTATCACAACCCGCCCCAGTTCAGGCGCGCGTCAGGCAGCAACGCGTTGGGAGGTCCGGGGACACGGCAGAGTCCGGTCGCGCCAAAAGGATAGTGGTCGGGCTTGTACCTGGAGCTGAGGCGGTTTGAAGACGTCCGTGCGGCGGGCCCCCTCGGCCAGTAGTAGGGGACGAATCCGGCCTCTCCCAGTGCGGGGGAGGGGCCCGTCCGACCAGGCCGCAAAGCCTCGGGCTGCCGCAGCTGGAGTGCCCAGGGAGGGCGAGAGGTCGGCTGAGCGCGAGGTGCCGGTCTCAAGATCCGGACCAAATTTCTCCGGCACTGGAAGTGCGGCGTAGAAGCTGAGGATACCGGAGCAGGCACCGCAGTTAGGAGGTCAAAATTCCGGTAAGCAGGAGGTGTTACAGCTGGTCAGGATGGCATGGAGGATGGCGTCTTGGCTCGACTGGGCGAGAGCCTCACAGCAGTGCGGCCATCTTGGTCCGGCGCCACCTAGCGCCCCTAGGCCTCGTTTTTTGAGATCTGATTGGGGGTCTTCTACATTTTTGCGACTGGGTTTAGTAAGGGTCTGGGAGCACTGCTGGGAAGGTCTAATTTTGTTCTAAAACACAGTTTACAGTACACCTAGCTTGAGGGGAAAGATCCGCTAACTTAATTCGCCCATACTTATTTATCCTTCAAACGGAGACTCAGACAGAGTACGCACTTTCAAAAATATTGTACTGTCTATTAGGAAACTCAAAGTGTGACTTTTTGCACTACACAGCGTACATACCTTATATTTATTTGTCAGTGGTGTTCTAATATCACTTCCTGTTTTTCCATCAATAATTACAGGCCGGGTTTCAGCCTGTGCAATGGGAAAAGGATGAAGTCTGGCTTCACATTAGCGAGCCGCAATTCAGCATCCGCCAGGCAGGCAGTGGACAGGGTGTCTTCTGGTCACCAACATTGATGGACGGAGCGTCAGATGGAATGGAGGAGTCCCGCTAATAAGAGGAATGGTTGGATGCATCTTACAACTTCCCAAATTCAACAGGACAACTACAACAACATACAGATACAGTATCCGTTCTTTTCTAATTATCTTTTAAGTAATGTTATTGCTGTGAACTTCTATGAGTGTGACTCTGCATTTCTTTGATCTCTGCTTCTAAATTCATCCCTACAGCCATTGGATAGGTTTTACTTCTGCTATTTTTCAAACCTAATTTAATGTACGAAGTGTTTCTCTGAGTGCCGAGATAGGCAAGTAAAAACGCATAATTATTACTGCAGCCCGGTACTGTCGCATTCTTTCATTCACGGTTGTCGAAAGTACTACTTACTTTTCAGTAACCATGCATGCAGTAGTGCATGCACTTCCTTTATGTCACTTAAAAGATTCATGGTTAGCTTTGTACCCAAAGATTTGTTTATCTTCAATTATTGTTTGTCCATGCTGTGCTTTTTTTTTCTTCTCTCAACAAAACATTCCCAAAAAAACCCATTCCCATCCATTTTCCAAACCCTAACCCTCTTCCCCCGGGCTGTGTGGTTTTGATTGATGTGTGACTAAATGACAGCAATAATTCCACACAATTGCTGGGGAGGACAAGGTCATAGCAACAGGCTGGTGCAGGAATCCGAGGATATATTCTTACTCAGTTTCACACTGAGTCACTATTGGCAAATGAAAGCAGATTTTCAAGTGCGCCATCAACTTGATTGGTCATCAAGAACATCCTCCTCCTAGACGTGGCAAATGAAATTATTACGCTGCTGTGTCCTTCACCTTCAGTAGTATTTCTTGTAATAGTAGCCAATGTCAAAGAAATTCAACGCAAGTAGTAGTTATACTTTCAATACTTTACCGTTTGTTAGGCTACATTGTGGCACAGTTCTAGTGTACTGTCACCTGCTATATTCTCTATCGTACCGTTCTAATGCTACGGTAAGGACAAACAAGGTTTCATTTTCTTTTTTTTCAGATGCTGCAACTGCCACTGTGTAACACCACAAGTACCACCGCAATGATGACATTTCATCTGCCAGGATTGCCAAACTTAATCGCCATTTTGCGTGCAGCCAGCCCTGTGCCTAGCCCTATTTCCAATTCAGAAAAGGGGGTGGTGATGAACAGAGTGTCTTAATTAAGCAGACCACTCTTACCCAGTCCAAAGATCAGGGCTTGATCCATCACCGTTATTTAACTCACTGCCCCATCCCAGCTCAGAACCTGGCTATATGCAAATTAGTCTGTCCCTGGCCCAGTGAATCATGGGAACAGGGCAGACCAAACTACCAAGCCAATTCTTCACCAGAAAGGAGACAAGCTACCGGGTACCGGTTTCTGGCATTTCAGCCTCGTCGGCCCTATTTCCAAACACAAATTACAGGTAAGATAAGCGTTTGGGGGGAGGTAGTATAATGGAGTATTAGGAGAGACGAGAGAGTGACGGTCCTAGGACAATTGAATTCACTTACTCTGTGAGAGGCACTTAGTTTTGAAAACATTTGTGCCATTAGTACTTACACAACTTGAATCAAGATGCCACTTAAGTTTCAGGACTGTTAAACCCCCACCCACCAGCCTCAAAAGCAGTAAAAAACACGTATGCTAAGATTAAGTTTAAAGTATATTTATATATCCAGTAACATAAAAAATCTCCCGCAAGACCCATCACACCCCCCCTCCCGAACCCCAACGAATGTCCCTGAAAACTAAGTCCAAAAAAGTAGAAAACCCAACTCCCAATTCCCACCCCCCAGAAGTCTTTAAAAAAGGGGAAAGGGACAGTCTCCTCCTACTGGCTGCTGTTGACTTTTCGGGCCAGGTCAGCATGCTCCTTGCGGAGGGTCTTGAGCAGGGTTTTGGTGTTGAGGAGCTCCTGCTCGAGGTAGGAAACCCTCAGGGAAAGGCGGTGCATCATTTTTTTGCAACTGCTGTGGCGGGCAGCCGATTTCTTTGCTGCTCGGCGGTGGCGGGTGGCTGCGGTACCCCAGCTCCGTACCGCTGGAGACCTGCTGCACTGACTGGCTGACCCAGGGAGCGCGGAGGAGGATGCAGGTGTCGCCGTGGATGTTGTTGACGTACTCTGCGTGTCCTCCTCCTCTTGGGCCACCAGCCGCCGATATTCGGCGACAGTGGCCTCCAGCCTCCGTTGCCGGGCCCTTTCAGCCAGCTCCTTCCTTGTTGGTTTGGAAGGAGCATCTATATGAAGAAAGAAAGACATAGTCTGTAACCAATGCTCTTTAAGATTAACACAAAATGATTCAGCAGAAAGTTGTGTCACAGTAGAAGTAGCAACTTGCAAGCGCAGTACATAACTATTGTGTCCAGTATCTATCTAACCTCCCACTTCTTCATCCTTGCTCTAACATTAGTGGGAGTTTAAGGAAT
Source organism: Lissotriton helveticus (assembly GCF_964261635.1). Classification (NCBI taxonomy): domain Eukaryota; kingdom Metazoa; phylum Chordata; class Amphibia; order Caudata; family Salamandridae; genus Lissotriton; species Lissotriton helveticus. The sequence goes on from NC_136070.1 coordinate 407,141,899, forward strand.
CAATTCTACGAGCACTATGGACTCACTCCATTAGAGTCGACTATGACAGTACACCAGTCTTATTCTTATTCTTCTCTCTTGTTTAGCAAAATTGGTACGTTAACTTCTGCAAGCCGGCATAATGCCAGCGCAGTCAACTTGCACCCAAGAAAAATAGACGCCCACCATGATGAGTGAGACAGACTTGCGTTACTGTACCAGTCCACCACATGCAGGTGGTGATGCTCTTACTTTTCTATTACGGGTGGCACTGAGAATACTGTTACAAGGGCTACTGCTTAATTATTTTAACTTTCACCCTACAGTGCCAATGAATAGATACTAGAAGAGGAAAATGAAGAAGATAAATGATCTGATTATCTATCACTGCACATGGTATGTATTTCCTTACATATGGGATGACTTTAGGTGCTTTGCTTTTTATTGAGTGGACAGTGATACATCCACACAAGAATGACCGAGTTCTACTAAACTTATTAACAGAGGAAGTGAGTGGCCATCGTAATAGCCGGATATATGCTGTGCTTGCAATACAAACTACTGCTACTATTCATGGTAGTATTCGGACAAAATTACAACTTCTTTTCCTTGCCTTTCCTACACTGGGACGGACGTGCGGGTGCGGTGTTACATGCTCTTCAAATTAACACTTAGTTCATCCAGTGACCGTCTACTCTCTCGAGATACACATATGCTATCTAAGAGTCAGATAGTACCATGATCCAGGCATCCATCCATTCAAACTATATGTCAATCATTCTTCTTCATGTCTCTCATCTGGACAAACCTTACGTTTTCTCACGGGGAGCACACTATGCAGTCTGAAATCTCAAGAAGTAAGGAATATAAGAGCTTACCACTGCCCGCCACTACCGTGGCAACCCGCACAGCAGTTTGGTCTGGCACTTGCACCGCCTCCTCCCCAGAACTTTCCTCCTCCACCTCCGCGCTGGGCCCAGCACCAGATGTTCCACCTACAAAGTACATTTAAGAATGTTAGATGTCATAGACATACACCAATCACTAGTATTTTGTCTAGGAATGAAGAAATGTGAATACAGAAAACAATCTAATAATTTGTGACTGTCTACTCCAAAGTAAAAATGTCCCTTTTTCCAGGGAAGGGTGTTGTCTTGCTGCACTTTTTGGCACAATTGATGAATGCTTGCTTTTTAACACACGCCATTTGTCTCATAACAGACAGAAGCTTCACTTCTAAGAACAAATCATCATCACTAGGACAGGGGGGACCAACGATTCAGCACCAAAAAGAAAATTAAAGTTCAAACCAGGTGAGGGCTCGGCTCGCCCACAATAAATGTATGAAATAAATCACTATAAGCACTTTTCCATTTTTAATAAACCGTTTATGTTTTATGACAAGCTTGATTTTAATAAATATTTTTACTTTTAATAAAGCTTTAAAACTTAAATAGACTCTGTGGTTTTTGGTCATGAGTGAATGAGCAAAAGGTTTTGCAATTTGCAATGCATGAGCCCGTGCCTCTGACACTTCTGGACTCTGACTCCGTACTCTTGTCCTGCATTGGATAATCATCATTGGGGATCAATAATCGATTAATTCGGGAGCTAAATGACTCTGCCACACTATCTAGTCAGTAAGGAGATTAGGGGTTCTTTAAAGTCTGACATCACTGAGGTATGTGGAAAGTCTACCTGCACCTATTATAATTGATAAACAATGCACTATTTAGTGTCCATAGTTCTGTTTGTACAGATTTGTCCCTGCAACAGTAGTAGTATGGATTGTCCTCCTATCCAAACCAAAAATAAAGTAGTATCTTATTCTTTCTTGGTGGTCATTCACCTTTTTATTGTTGGTAATTGTCAAAGCATAAACATTTAGAAGACTTGAAAAGACATTATGGACAATCCCAGAGGACTGCACTCAGTGCATAGAGCTATTGCTGACTAGAATGGGTGTTTCGTTTTACACCTTTTGCCAAATGTTCAATCTTAATTAGCTACACAGACAGACTAATAAGAATAATCTAGTAATACCACAGGGAGTCATAGTCGAGGCAGGTTAAGAATTTAGATACAGTCTACAAGAAGATCAAAGACGATTTAGAAAAAATCGAATGAGGAACGCTAGGAAAAAATAGGTACTCTAGTCTATATTAAAATTAAAACTTACCGGGGCCAGCAAAGGAGCCCTCGCCTGACCGATCCTGGCCTTGTTCAGAAGCAGCAGCCTCCTCCAATGTCCTCTTGCCCCTGGGGGGAGCTGATGTACAACATGAAAGAAAGAAAGACCCAAAAACATGGATGATTGTTGTCAACCAAATCAAACATTTCAAAAGAACAATAACAAAATCTTTTGGCGAAATAGCAAATAGACAACTATTCAACGGGATATATTGACCTATCTCATGTGGTCTACTACGATATTAGTATTGCTTGATTTGCGGACCGTCGACTTGGAAAGTTATGTAACTCACTAAACAAACTACTAAAAAAGTTCACCTAGGACTGGCAGGCAGCAGTCCGCAGCACGCGAAGTGACAGACAAACTCCATCGTGATTGCAGATCAGCGACAACACTAAAAAGTTTCCTACTACATTAACCAGTCATTAAAATACTAAAACTATCAATCCACCACCACTATTTCTTCTTATTGTCAGGTGTACAAAGGAAGGACTGGACTTGAGTCTGTAGGGGCAGATTTACAAGCCCCTTGCAGCTCTTTTGCTCCATTGTTGCGTGACTTTTGTGACGCAGCGGCAGAACAAAAGAGGCGCCATGGTGTGGCGTATATTAACAACGTGACACATATGGGAGATGCATCATGTTGTAAAGCCCTGCGTCATCAGGGGGCGTTCCGGCGCAAGGGAGGGCGTTCCTGCGCAGGAACGCATCCTAAAAGTGGCTGAGGGAAATCTACAAGATGTCAATCAGAGCGCGCGTGGAGTGATGTTGGGAATTTGCCAGGAAAATTACTAAGTCCCCATTTTTGTAGTTTTGCTTTTTGCCTGTTTGGGGGTGTTGTGCTTTTTTGCGGGTGGGTTGGCGGGTCTTGGGGCATTGCTGGGAAGGTCTAGTACCGGATAAAAGTGTTTTGGAAAAAATCCATGAGGAAAAAGTTTTTGCATTTTCTGACATTTCGCTCACTACAGCGTTTTCGGGGGCCTGTTTGGGGGGCTTCCTGGTGTTTGTGGGTGGGTTTTGGGGTCTTTGAGCAACGCTGGGCATGGATACTTTTCATTGCAAGTGGTTTGACGAAAATCCGTGGTGGCAAAGGGGAGTTAGGGCCTAGCTGCAGAGCGCGCGTGGAGTGATGTTGGGAACTTGCCAGGAAAATTACGAAGTCCCCATTTCTGTAGTTTTGCTTTTTGGCTGTTTGGGGTTCTTCTACTTGTTTCCGCCTGGGTTGATGGCTCTAGGGCCATTGCTGGGAAGTCTAATACCGAATAAAAGTGGTTTGGAGAAAATCGGAGCCGAAAAAGTTTTTGCGTTTATGCTCACTATCATGTTTTCGGGGGTCTGTTTGGGGGGGTTCCTGGTGTTTGGGGGTGGGTTTTGGGGTCTGGGTGCAACGCTGGCACAGTCTAATATTGATTGCTTTTGTTTTACAGGACATCCATGGTGGAAAAGTGGAGTTATGACCTAGCTGGACAGCGCGTTTGGACAGAATTGAAAGAAGGCCGAAAAATATTCTAAGTATGAGATTTTCCATTTTTGCTTTTTGCCTGTTTGGGGGTGTTGTGCTTTTTTGCGGGTGGGTTGGCGGGTCTTGTGGCATTGCTGGGAAGGTCTAGTACCGGATAAAAGTGTTTTGGAGAAAATCCATGAGGAAAACGTTTTTTCATTTTCTGACATTTCGCTCACTACAGCGTTTTCGGGGGCCTGTTTGAGGGGCTTCCTGGTGTTTGTGGGTGGGTTTTGGGGTCTTTGAGCAACGCTGGGTATGGATACTTGTCATTGCTTGCAAGTGGTTTGAATACAATCCACGGTGGGTAAGGGGGGATTTGGGACTACTTTACTTTCAAAGTACGTTTTGTCACCATTTTCTACTAGGCCTCGTTTTTTGAGATCTGATTGGGGGTCTTCTACATTTTTGCGACTGGGTTTAGTAAGAGTCTGGGAGCACTGCTGGGAAGTGGAGTTATGACCTTGCTGCACAGCGCATTTGGACAGAATTGAAAGAAGACCGAAAAATATTCTCAAGGAGATTTTCCATTTTTGCTTTTTGTCTGTTTGGGGGTGTTGTGCTTTTTTGCGGGAGGGTTGGCCGGTCTTGGGGCATTGCTGGGAAGGTCTAATACCGGATATAAGTTTTTGGGAGAAAATCCATGTGGAAAAGCGTTTTTGCACATTAACTTAGGGCTCCTTAGGGTTAGCACTAGCAGCAGGATTGCATGTGTTTCGGGGTGTTCTAGATTTTTGCAACTGAGTTCTGGGGTCTTATAGCACTCGTGGGAATGTGTAATTTTGGTTGCAAGTGGTTTAAAGAAAATCCATGGTGGGAAAGGGGGGATTTGGCCTAGTTAAAGAAAGCGTTTGCCACTATTCTTAACTTAGGGCTCGGTAGGGTTAGCAGTATTGTTGTGGGGGGCTGTTTGTGGGGGGGTTTGCGAGTCTTGGAGCGATGCTGGGTATGGATACTTTTGCTTGCTTGCAAGTGGTTTGAATACAATCCACGGTGGGTAAGGGGGGATTTGGGACTACTTTACTTTCAAATTACGTTTTGTCACCATTTTCTACTAGGCCTCGTTTTTTGAGATCTGATTGGGGGTCTTCTACATTTTTGCGACTGGGTTTAGTAAGGGTCTGGGAGCACTGCTGGGAAGGTCTAATTTTGTTCTAAAACACAGTTTACAGTACACCTAGCTTGAGGGGAAAGATCCGCTAAATTAATTCGCCCATACTTATTTATCCTTCAAAAGGAGACTCAGACAGAGTACGCACTTTCAAAAATATTGTACTGTCTATTAGGAAACTCAAAGTGTGACTTTTTGCACTACACACCGTACATACCTTATATTTATTTGCCAGTGGTGTTCTAATATCACTTCCTGTTTTTCCATCAATAATTACAGGCCGGGTTTCAGCCTGTGCAATGGGAAAAGGATGAAGTCAGTCTTCCCATTAGCGAGCCGCAATTCAGCATCCGCCAGGCAGGCAGTGGACAGGGTGTCTTCTGGTCACCAACATTGATGGACGGAGCGTCAGATGGAATGGAGGAGTCCCGCTAATAAGAGGAATGGTTGGATGCATCTTACAACTTGCCAAATTCAACAGGACAACTACAACAACATACAGATATAGTATCCGTTCTTTTCTAATTATCTTTTAAGTAATGTTATTGCTGTGAACTTCTATCAGTGTGACTCTGCATTTCTTTGATCTCTGCTTCTAAATTCATCCCTACAGCCATTGGATAGGTTTTACTTCTGTTATTTTTCAAACCTAATTTAATGTACGAAGTGTTTCTCTGAGTGCAGAGATAGGCAAGTGAAAACGCATAATTATTACTGCAGCCCGGTACTGTCGCATTCTTTCATTCACGGTTGTCGAAAGTACTACTTACTTTTCAGTAACCATGCATGCAGTTGTGCATGCACTTCCTTTATGTCACTTAAAAGATTCATGGTTAGCTTTGTACCCAAAGATTTGTTTATCTTCAATTATTGTTTGTCCATGCTGTGCTTTTTTTCTTCTCTCAACAAAACTTTCCCAAAAAAACCCATTCCCATCCATTTTCCAAACCCTAACCCTCTTCCCCCGGGCTGTGTGGTTTTGATTGATGTGTGACTAAATCACAGCAATAATTCCACACACTTGCTGGGGAGGATAAGGTCATAGCAACAGGCTGGTGAAGGAATCCGAGGATATATTCTTACTCAGCTTGACACTGAGTCACTATTGGCAAATGAAAGCAGATTTTCATGTGCGCCATCAACTTGATTGGTCATCAAGAGCATCCTCCTCCTAGACATGGCAAATGAAATTATTACGCTGCTGTGTCCTTCACCTTCAGTAGTATGTCTTGTAATAGTAGCCAATGTCAAAGAAATTCAACGCAAGTAGTAGTTATACTTTCAATACTTTACCGTTTGTTAGGCTACATTGTGGCACTGTTCTAGTGTACTGTCACCTGCTATATTCTCTATCGTACCGTTCTAATGCTACGGTAAGGACAAACAAGGTTTCATTTTCTTTTTTTTTTTAGATGCTGCAACTGCCACTGTGTAACACCACACGTACCACCACAATGATGACATTTCATCTGCCCAGGATTGCCAACCTTAATCGCCATTCCACGTGCAGCCAGCCCTGTGCCTAGCCCTATTTCCAAACACAAATTACAGGTAAGATAAGCGTTTGGGGGGAGGTAGTATAATGGAGTATTAGGAGTGACGAGAAAGTGACGGTCCTAAGACTATTGAATTCACTTACTCTGTGAGAGGCACTTAGTTTTGAAAACATTTGTGCTATTAGTACTTACACAACTTGAATCAAGATGCCACTTAAGTTTCAGGACTGTTAAACCCCCACCCACCAGCCTCAAAAGCAGTAAAAAACACATATGCTAAGATTAAGTTTAAAGTATATTTATATATCCAGTAACATAAAAAATCTCCCGCAAGACCCAACCCACCCCCCCTCCCGAACCCCAACAAATGTCCCTGAAAACTAAGTCCGAAAAAGTAGAAAACCCAACTCCCAATTCCCACCCCCCAGAAGTCTTTAAAAAAGGGGCAAGGGACAGTCTCCTCTTACTGGCTGCTGTTGACTTTTCGGGCCAGGTCAGCAGGCTCCTTGCGGAGGGTCTCGAGCAGGGTTTTGGTGTCGAGGAGCTCCTGCTCGAGGTAGGAAACCCTCAGGGAAAGGCGGTACATCCTTTTTTTTCAACTGCTGTGGGGGGCAGCCGATTTCTTTGCTGCTCGGTGGTGGCAGGTGGCTGCGGTAACCCAGCTCCGTCCCGCTGGAGACCTGCTGCGCTGACTGGCTGACCCAGGGAGCGCGGAGGAGGATGCAGGTGTCGCCGTGGATGTTGTTGACGTACTCTGCATATCCTCCTCCTCCTGGGCCACCAGCCGCCGATATTCGGCGACAGTGGCCTCCAGCCTCCGTTGCCGGGCCCTTTCAGCCAGCGCCTTCCTTGTTGGTTTGGAAGGAGCATCTATATGAAGAAAGAAAGACATAGGGCCAGATGTAGGTCGGTCGGTAACGGCCGAAAATCGGTATTTTCGGCCGTTACTGACCGGTATTGAGCGATCGGTATGTAGGTGATAGAAATTAGGCCGGATCTGTAAATTTACCGATTCGGAAAACTTACCGAATCGGTAAAATACCGACTCGGAATATTGACCGAATCGGAAAATTTACCGATTCGGTAAAATACCGACTCGGAATATTTTTCGAATCGGAAAATTTACCGATTCGGTAAACGTACTGATTCGGTAAATTACTGATTCGGTAATTAAGAATAGGTAAAATTGAAGTTTGAGATGTAGGGAGGCTCTGAAATACCGAATTTGCTTCAAATTCGGTATTTAAGAGTCGGTATTTACCATGGATTCAAATCAGGTGGTAACCAGGTGCAGCCTATAAAAATGGACCCAAAATGCAATTCTGTTTGCACAATGGCGGCATTTTATGTCATTGCAAGACGACTACGGCTACAGGAGGAAGGAGAGAGGGAATGGCTGAGACAGGAGCAGGTCTACAGGCAGAGGGTGACCCTGTTCATGCTCACAGAGGATGAGATACTGCAGAGGTACAGGTTGGCTCCAGACACCATCTTGGTGCTCATCAGGGACCTATAACCACTGTTGCAGCACACCACCCCAAGGGCACATGCAATTCCACCCCATGTACAGGTGCTGTGCAGCCTCCACCTGCTGGCGTCAGGGAGCTACCAGAGCGTGGTTGCTGCGGTGGGTGGGGTGACCCAGAGCAGCCTCTCAAGGTTTTTTCAAAAATTCCTTGACGCCATGTTGCATAGGATGGAGCATTACATTTCTTTTCCATCCACCCATGCTGAACTGGTTCAAACCAAATCCGAGTTCTACCAGATGGCTAGATTTCCCCATATCATCGGCTGCATTGATGGCACGCACATCCCCATTTGTCCCCCTGCTGCCACAGAATACATCTACCGGAATAGGAAGTCCACCCACACCATCAATGTACAGGTGATTTGCAATGCAAAGTTCGTCATCACAGACCTTGTTGCGAAATTCCCTGGGAGTACCCAGGACTCCTATATTTTTCAGAACAGCGGTATCTATGCATGGCTGTCTGCAGGGGAATTTGGCGAAGAATACCTCCTAGGTAAGACACAGTGTGCGACCCCTTCAACACCTATTGCAGTAAGAATTACAAGTATGCATTTGAGTAATGTATTCCCATTTCCCTTTTAGGAGACAGTGCATATGCCCTACGTTCATTTATCCTCAATCCCTACCTCAACCCCTCCACACCCAGCCAAAGGAGGTATAACCGGGTCCACAAAAGTACACGGAATGTGGTAGAACGGACCTTTGGCATCTGGAAGAGCAGATTTAGATGCCTTCACAAGAGTGGAGGTGCAAGGCAGTATACCCCCATCACCTGCTGCAAGATAATTGCTGTCTGTGCCATGTTGCACAACTTGGCTGTGAGGAAGGGTACTGAGGTGGAGTTGTCTGACTACGAGGATCATGACGATGACAATACTGTGCCTGACAGACAACCAGCTGGAGTGTCAACACCAAGTGATTGCAGATACAGACGTGAAGAGATAACTGACAACTATTTCTGAGTGAGTAAAGAGACACAGACAGCTTGTGAATGTGAAAAAAAGTATTTTTAATGTTGCCACAACGTTAATGCAGTGATGTTGGACAAATAATAACTTTTTGAACGTGGGGACTACTAATGTCCCAGGTTGCCTCACCCACACTGTAAATGTCATTTACGGGCGTGCTTCGCAGACCCACTGGGGTGTGGTTCACTCCCTTCGGCATGGCCTGCAGGCTCAGCTAAGCGTCCGGTGCTCCGGCGTGGCTCAACAACTTCGCTAGCCGGGCTGCTGCGGCTGCTGCTGTTGTATGCCTCAGCCACGTCCAGGGCAGGATTTGCAGCAGTATGGGAGATTATCATGGCCTCCAGGGCACTGGTAATCCTGGCCATGCCCCTGGTTACCTCCGCGGTGTTCTGCGTGAGGCTTTCTTGCATGTTGGCGCTCCTACGGCATAGCTGGGATGTTGCCGTGGCCAGCCGGTGCATAGCCCTGTTGTGCACACGCGCATCCCTGTGCCTTGTTTGCTACCGGGCATCCATTTTTTCAAACAGTTGGTTGATGGCGGTGGTCATGTCAGTGTTGGTCTTTGCAACCTCCCTGTTTGTTTCCACTAAAGCACTGATGCCCTTACCCATGTCTCCCATTTGCTGATTCAAGATCCTAAATTGGCGGTGGCAGGCCTGAATCGATTTCCCCTGCATGCGCTGGATGCGCACCATGCTCCCCTCAAGGCCACGGAACACTGTGTTCTCTACAGGTGGACCTGCACTGCTGGGAGTGCGTTGGCGGCTGCGAGTGCTGCTGGACTGATGTGTGGACACCTGTGCAGTAGGAGTGACTTCAATGGTTGCTGGAGCCTCACCCTCTCCTCCCGCCATGACTCTCAGTGGGGCCACATGTCTCCTGCTGGCTGGTGAGGTAGCAGGTGTTGTCAGGGACTGTGATGGGGAGTTCTCAGGTGAGAACACTAATGGGGGGTTTGGGAAACGTGTGGGGAGTGGGGAAACACAAGGGAACGAACAGTGTCATCCTCATGGGAGAGGGCAGTGGCGTCTTCTTCCTCCTGCGAGGCTTCTGCGGTGCTTGGCCCTGCCTCAACACTCTCCTCCCTCGCTGGCGCAGTTCCCTGTGAGGCAGATGGTCCACTGCCTGATGTTGGCCCTAGGTATAAAGAAGTGTATGTACACTGATTGCTATTGTCTTACAGTCACTACAATAAAGGCATTGCACATTTCACTTTCATTACTGTTATTGGCTTTCAATGCATTGCTGTTTTCTGTGCACTTACATGTGGTCCTACATTTTCTGACTACATTTCCCATAATGCATTGCTCATGTATAGTGCTAGCAGTACTGGACTGGGGTTGGGCTGTACACATAGGCTAAAGGGAAGCAGTTTTCTTTGGGGTGTCATGCTGCGCAGGCCTCTTACCTTTCGTAGTAGCTCTGGCTGAGCTGTCCACATCTCCTACTCCCACGACACTGTCAGGCTCGATGGTGGAGGCCACCAGTTCCTCAAGGTCAGTCAGGGGGGTGCAGGGTTCCTGCCTCCACCGGTCACACCAGCCTGCTTGTGGATCTCTGCCATTTTTTTTTGGGTGAGGCTCCTGAGGTCGTAAAACCTTTTCTTCAGGTCCTCTTGGCTCCTGCTGGTCACACCCACAGCATTCACCTTCTCCCCTATGGCAAGCCACAGGTTTCTTTTGGCTGACTCTGCTACAGTGAGGGACAGCCTGCCAAAAAGCTGTTTTATGTACCCTCACAACTTCCTCAACCAGTACCTGCAGCTCCATGCTGCTAAACTTTAATTTTCGTTTTCTGTCAGCCTTCTGGCTCTCTGTGCTGCTTGCCATTATTTCTCTATTTCACTCCAAACAAATCTCTCCCTGCTGCTCTGTCTCTCTGCTCAGCTCTGACTGCCTCTCCAGAACCTTCTAATGAGTTGCAGCTGCCTGGGTAGCCACTTCCTGGTTGGGAGGGGGAGGGTGGTAGCACCTGATTGGCTGTTCTCATTAGTTTCACTTTTGCTTGCTTCCCGATTTGGTATTTACCGATTCGGTATTTACCGAATCGGTATTTACCGAATTGGTATTTGTAATGCATTCCTATGGGCCTTTTGGACCATAGGGTTGTATTGCCGTTACCGATTCGGTAATTACCGATTCAGTATTTTCCGATTTGGTAATTACAGAAGGTCCAATACCGACTTTTACCAATTCGGTAAAATATACCGATTTTTGACCTACATCTCATTTACCGATTTTTGAATACCGAATCGGTAAAATTCGGTATTTAAGAATCGGTAAATGACATTTACCTACATCTGGCCCATAGTCTGTAACCAATGCTCTTTAAGATTAACACAAAATGATTCAGCAGAAAGTTGTGTCACAGTAGAAGTAGCAACTTGCAAGCGCAGTACATAACTATTGTGTCCAGTATCTATCTAACCTCCCACTTCTTCATCCTTGCTCTAACATTAGTGGGAGTTTAAGGAATCAATTCTACGAGCACTATGGACTCACTCCATTAGAGTCGACTATGACAGTACACCAGTCTTCTTCTTCTTCTTCTCTCTTGTTTAGCAAAATTGGTACGTTAACTTCTGCAAGCCGGCATAATGCCAGCGCAGTCAACTTGCACCCAAGAAAAACAGACGCCCGCCATGATGAGTGAGACAGACTTGCGTTACTGTACCAGTCCACTACATGCAGGTGGTGATGCTCTTACTTTTCTATTACGGGTGGCACTGAGAATACTCTGTTACAAGGGCTACTGCTTAATTAATTTATCTTTCACCCTACAGTGCCAATGAATAGATACTAGAAAAGGAAAATGAAGAAGATAAATAATATGATTATCTATCACTGCACATGGTATGTATTTCCTTACATATGGGATGATTTTAGGTGCTTTGCTTTTTATTGAGTGAACAGTGATACATCCACACAAGAATGACCGAGTTCTACTAAACTTATTAACAGAGGTAGTGAGTGGCCATCGTAATAGCCGGATATATGCTGTGCTTGCAATACAAACTACTGCTACTATTCATGGTAGTATTCGGACAAAATTACAACTTCTTTTCCTTGCCTTTCCTACACTGGGACGGACGTGCGGGTGCGGTGTTACATGCTCTTCAAAGTAACACTTAGTTCATCCAGTGACCGTCTACTCTCTCGAGATACACATATGCTATCTAAGAGTCAGATAGTACCATGATCCAGGCATCCATCAATTCAAACTATATGTCAATCATTCTTCTTCATGTCTCTCATCTGGACAAACCTTACGTTTTCTCACGGGGAGCACACTATGCAGTCTGAAATCTCAATAAGTAAGGAATATAAGAGCTTACCACTGCCCGCCACTACCGTGGCAACCCGCACAGCAGTTTGGTCCGGCACTTGCACCGCCTCCTCCCCAGAACGTTCCTCCTCCACCTCCGCGCTGGGCCCAGCACCAGATGTTCCACCTACAAAGTACATTTAAGAATGTTAGATGTCATAGACATACACCAATCACTAGTATTTTGTCTAGGAATGAAGAAATGTGAATACAGAAAACAATCTAATAATTTGTGACTGTCTACTCTAAAGTAAAAATGTCCCTTTTTCCAGGGAAGGGTGTTGTCTTGCTGAACTTTTTGGCACAACTGATGAATGCTTGCTTTTTAACACGCACCATTTGTCTCATAACAGACAGAAGCTTCACTTCTAAGAACAAATCATCATCACTAGGACGGGGGGACCAACGATTCAGCACCAAAAAGAAAATTAAAGTTCAAACCCGGTGAGGGCTCGGCTCGCCCACAATAAATGTATGAAATAAATCACTATAAGCACTTTTCCTTTTTTAATCGACCGTTTATGTTTTATGACAAGCTTGATTTTAATAAATATTTCTACTTTTAATAAAGCGTAAAAACTTAAATAGACTCTGTGGTTTTTGGTCATGAGTGAATGAGCAAAAGGTTTTGCAATTTGCAATGCATGAGCCCGTGCCTCTGACACTTCTGGACTCTGACTCCGTACTCTTGTCCTGCGTTGGATAATCATCATTGGGGATCAATCATTGATGAATTCGGGAGCTAAATGACTCTGCCACACTATCTAGTCAGTAAGGAGATTGGGGGTTCTTCAAAGTCTGATATCACTGAGGTATGTGGAAAGTCGACCTGCGCCTATTATAATTGATAAACAATGCACTATTTAGTGTCCATAGTTCTGCTTGTACAGATTTGTCCCTGCAACAGTAGTAGTATGGATTGTCCTCCTATCCAAACCAAAAGTAAAGTAGTATCTTATTCTTTCTTGGTGGTCATTCACCTTTTTATTGTTGGTAATTGTCAAAGCATAAACATTTAGAAGACTTGAAAAGACATTATGGACAATCCCAGAGGACTGCACTCAGTGCATAGAGCTATTGCTGACTAGAATGGGAGTTTCGTTTTACACCTTTTGCCAAATGTTCAATCTTAGTTAGCTACACAGACAGACTAATAAGAATAATCTAGTAATACCACAGGGAGTCATAGTCGAGGCAGGATAAGAATTTAGATACAGTCTACAAGAAGATCAAAGACGATTTAGAAAAAATCGAATGAGGAACGCTAGGAAAAAATAGGTACTCTAGTCTATATTAAAATTAAAACTTACTGGGGCCAGCAAAGGAGCCCTCGCCTGACCGATCCTGGCCGTGTTCAGCAGCAGCAGCCTCCTCCAATGTCCTCTTGCCCCTGGGGGGAGCTGATGTACAACATGAAAGAAAGAAAGACCCAAAAACATGGATGAATGTTGTCAACCAAATCAAACATTTCAAAAGAACAATAACAAAAATCTTTTGGCGAAATAGCAAATAGACAACTATTCAACGGGATATATTGACCTATCTCATGTGGTCTACTACGATTTTAGTATTGCTTGATTTGCGGACCGTCGACTTGGAAAGTTATGTAACTCCCTAAACAAACTACTAAAAAGGTTCGCCTAGGACTGGCAGGCAGCAGTCCGCAGCACGCGAAGTGACAGACAAACTCCATCGTGATTGCAGATCAGCGACAACACTAAAAAGTTTCCTACTACATTAACCAGTCATTAAAATACTCAAACTATCAATCCACCACCACTATTTCTTCTTATTGCCAGGTGTACAAAGGAAGGACTGAACTTGAGTCTGTAGGGGCAGATTTACAAGCCTCTTGCGGCTCTTTTGCTCCATTGTTGCGTGACTTTTGTGACGCAGCGGCAGAAGAAAAGAGGCGCCATGGTGCGGCGTATATTAACAACGTGACGCATATGGGAGATGCATCACGTTGTAAAACCCTGCGTCATCAGGGGGCGTTCCGGCGCAAGGGAGGGCGTTCCTGCGCAGGAACGCATCCTAAAAGTGGCTGAGGGAAATCTACAAGATGTCAATCAGTCACTTTTAGGACAATGATGCGTGACTCAAACCCTGCGCCTGCTTGAAGCAGACGTACGGCTTGACGCAGCATTGGGGAGATAGGGCACCCCAGAACATTGCTGGAGCTGCGCCATCGTTGTGACGCAACTCCAGCAATGCGCCGCCTTTACGGCACAGATGCGTAACGCTTCTGTGATGTTTTGGGCCCATGGTGCGCCGCATTGTAAATACAGCGCACCATGGGTGGTGGTGGCGTGGCGCACAATTACTGGTGCATCCCTGCTACTTTGCAGTGATGTGCCGGTAATTGAAAATCTAGCATTATGCAGTTCTTTACACTACACTCATACATATTTCTCAGGCCAATGAAATGAACACAAAATAGAAAACAAATAAGCATAGTAGCAACGCTACTGAGAAGGAGAGCAATGCACCTGAAATGCACAGAAGATTTTGAAATATAATTTACCTACAATGTAATCGGCAGTATAATTGCTCTTGGTAAAAAACAAAAATTTGCAATATAATAACACACAGAGCGGAAGAAAACAGAGAAGTGATGAAATAGCTAGAAATAGCTACTACTACTCACCAAGCCCGGGGATCTCGATGCCGAGCACGTCCAGCAAGTCGTGTTCCCGGTCCATGAGATCCGCCCAGCGGTGGGTGGCCTGGTTGTAGGTGCACCGGACCCCAGAGTGTTCAAACATGGCCCGGCACACCTTCTCCCACCGCTTCCGGCGCTCCCGGATCCCGTAGCCGGTAGCAATCTTGCCGCCTCCCATGATGGTCTTGGGGAGGCGGCGCTGGACATGAAAGACTAGTGCGGCCACCTCCTCCGCAATAAAAATCTCCCGAGCTATAACTTGCTCCCCCCTCAAACGCCCGCACGGGAGCCGGGCACGGGGTGCGGGACCCTTCCCCTTCGCGGGCTGCTTCCTGGCTCCCTTTGCCATGGTCTGGGCAGAAAGGAAGGTAAATAATAAAGAAGAAATAGAATAGGGAAGAAGAAAAGTAAAGAGTTTAAAAAAGTAGTTTAAAATTAACCCAAAGTAGCAGAAAACACAAAAATATAGAGCTAGAAAAATAGAGGGATAGATAATAGGTAAAATAGAACAAAAAAAAACTTCAAACAAGCAAAGGATGGCAGAGGATACAGAAAGCATGCCCAGAACCATAGCAATGAATGAAAAACAAGATGGCCGCGCCCGTTGACGACCGCGTGGGTAAGTTCGCGCAAGATTTTCCCCGCGATCACACGCGAACATGTACTAGCGAGCCGCACACTTTGCGAGATTACACATAGCGCCCGGAAACTGAATTACGTCACGGAAACAAGATGGCCGCGCCAATGTACGACCGCTAGGGTAACTTCGCAA
Organism: Lissotriton helveticus; assembly: GCF_964261635.1. Lineage (NCBI taxonomy): Eukaryota > Metazoa > Chordata > Amphibia > Caudata > Salamandridae > Lissotriton > Lissotriton helveticus. The sequence continues at coordinate 407,157,434 of NC_136070.1, forward strand.
ACGTTGCGCTACAAGCTGCTTGCGAACACGCAAAAAATCACGCAAACAAACAAGCCGCAAAAAACCCAAATTGTGTATTTGCACGAATTCGCAGCTTCCGAAATCGATCTCGCACGAATTCGCGCCCCGCGAATCGCGCGAAATTGCAGAAAAATAATTTTTGCAAAACTGAAAGCACTCAGCAGGTGCAAAAGTTCAATATTAACATTAGTAACCATTCCCTCTAGTGCTTCCAGAGGGGCCCCTTCAGAGTTCTGTTGCCTACTTGCAACGATTCTATGACCCTGCTCTGACCCTCACAGCAGGCTCCGAGAATAGCTACAAGTATGCCAAAGGTGCTGCTAAAAAAAATTAGACTGCAACAGAAAGCAAGTACAGATAAGGAAGCAGGTGCCAGACTGGAAGTTCAAATTCAGTGACACATTAATCAATCAGCCCCTAATTCATTCATGTCAGTTGAGGCAGGGCAGGTGTGCTTTTCCCCCCATAATCTACAGTGATGAAACAGAGGGTGGCATGGGTGAGCCAGAGGGTGGCAGTGGTGAAACAGAGGGTGGCAGTGGTGAAAAATAGGGTGCTGTGATGAACCAGACGTAGAAACAACATGGTCGCGACCGTTGCTACCCGACAAGTAAGTTCGCGTTTGCGAACTGGTAAAAAACCCTCGCGAAACAGCAGAAACATTTGCGAACCCCCAAAAAATTTAAAATCCGCAAAATTCGTGACAGTTCGCGGATTTTGCGGATTGCAAATCCGTAAATACGCAATTTCGCGGATTTCCAATTCGCAAAATTCGCCCATACTTACTAAATATCTCAGTCTTTGTAGATAGTCTGTCTTCTATGACCATGGCATATTTTTCCTCTTCGTTCGGGTCCCCTCTGATGGCTCTTCCCTTTTATTCCTCTAATTTTCTAAATTGTTCTTTTCAGTTCCTTGGTTTTTTATCCTTCGAAATTTGTCCCCCCGGAAATATTTCCCCCATATATTTTTTATATCATCTATGAGGTGTTTTTTCTGTTTCCATCTTGAGTCGCATGTTTTTTGTGTATGTGTATGATCGCCTCCATCTCACTTCCGCGTCTATATAGTTTACGCTCTAGTCGTTCGCTTCTCGTGTCTACCCAGGTGCACTGTGTTTGGCCGTGGCCTGAAAGTATTTATGGCCCAGCGAGGATTACGCACTCGCCGTACTCCCTCTTCCGGACTGTTCGGATGACGGACGCCACCTGAGAGACTCCTTTTTTGCGGTGTAGGATTGTTCAGGTAAGCTAATCTCCAACTCTCGTTCTTCTATTCCGTCTCTTCTCGTCCGACTTTTGACGGAGGCGTTCATGCTGTTACTTTTCTGTTACAGGATTATACACCCCAGGAAGTACCGGACCCTTTACCTATTTTCTCCTTCGGCATTCTCCTAAGAATACTACTAGACCTCGACAGGTATTCTCTATTTTTCTTATGCTGCATTCTCCACTCCCCCCCCTTTTTTTTTTCTAAATAGTGTCTTGGGGTATTTAGAGTCCCCCCCCTTTTCTTTTCATGCGGTTATATGTCACTTAGTGATTGTAATTATATTACGACTTCACTCGTCACTATATTGGCGGTGTTTAATTCCCCTTGTTTAGGCCCCGCATGCCACATGGAGGCTTCTTTTGGGGTCCGGGTACGCTTTTTGTATAGTCAGTTGGTTTCACTTCCGACGTCACTACAGACTGTTCCCTTGGACGTATATATACATCCCTTTATGTTGTGCTTTTCATCTAGATATACTGTTCCTGGGCCAGACTTTCGAATTATGTATTGAGCCTCGGGAAAGCTCTCAAAAACGGCTTCTGCTGTTCAGACATCGTCATTCTTCGAGCTCTGTTCGATATCATCGACAGGTGAGCACCTTGGTTTCATACCGATCTACCATCTTATTTTTCAGACGTGTGTCGCCTTCATGATAGTGGATCCCTGCAGACTTTATTTAAACTTTTCCCTATCTAGTCTAGATTGCTGAAGTAAAATGTTGGCTGCACTCTTTTATTGATTTGAGTCTTTATGAGGTTTTTGTTTCTTGTTCCATCCTCTCACTTCTAGAGTTTTGGAAACTGACCATTGCCTACCTTACTTCCAGTACTGTGGCGCCCCCTTGGGAGTTCCTCCATACCTTGTACTCCCCCTTCTATTCTTTGGGAGTACCTGATTTTATCATTCCCAGAGGTGTGTGTCTTTTGGAAAGGACCTTGTTCTGATCTTCTTTGCTTCTATTCTACTCCTTTCTGGGTGATGGTTCTGATTTCACCTTTTTGGTCTCCTTTCTAGGGGCCTTTTGAGGAATAAATTATCTGTTTTCACTGATTGGTGTCAGTGGTTGATTGGGTATATGTGTGGTTTCAGTACTGCCTTGCTCTTTATTGTGACCTGGAATTATTGTTCGCCTTTTTTTAATAATGGTATATATATTGTCTTGCATATTTTTGTCTCGCCCACAGATATGCTACGTCAGCCTCGATCGAAAATTTGACACGCCTAACTGGTCTTCTTTACATTCTGGAGCCTTAAGGACCGTGTTAAATTATGTGTTCATGATATGCGCCCTGATGAAGGAATGTCCTAACATTTCTGTTCCGAAACGCGCATCGGCGCTTTCCCTTTTATGTCTGAAGGAACACTTTTTTGTCTGAATTTGGATGCATTTGGTGTGTGTAAGTGAGTTTTGAGTTGACTGGTGGAGTGATTGAATAGTTTGTCAAGCTTACATATTGTTTAATGTGTACTGGGGCTGGTGTGTCTTTCTCTTTTTATGTATAAAATTTAAATTATTTGAAAGTTTACATGTATATATATGACTTAAATGAATTTTGCCTATGATTATTAAAATATGACAATGAGTTCGAACTACTATGAAAAATAAATAACTCAAAGTTAATAGCTGTTCTGTGGGTGTATGTTATTTGGTTGGTCTTATTGTTAGTACCTTTTTGTCCGTTATAATTATTGGGGACATCCCTTTCATGTTGTTCTATATAACAATCACATAGTGCCCCTCATTTTCAAAATCCAAGCTGCGTAAACCCTTTGTGTCCAAATTATTGTCCAGAGTATTGAGCAGTCCACTCCTCAGTGGTTACTCAAAACTGGTTTAGAGGTAGCTTCCCCCCCCACTGGGTTTGGTGCCAACCTGCCTATGGAGACAAAAGGGTGCCTACTCCGGGTTTCCCCTTACATTTACTTATGAAAGGGCTAATCTCCTTTTAAGTTAATGACATTCCTAGGCCCACACTAACTGGTATCCCAGCATGGGGAAGAGCGCTAATCACCTGCTCTTATCTAGTCTGTTGTCTCTGCTTTGTATGCAGTTTTCACACCTCTTTCAAACTTAGAGCCTGATTAAGACTTTGGAGGATGGAGTAATGTCTGTCAGGGTGACAGAGTATATTACATCCAGTCTCCCAATTTTAGAGTTGTCTGCTGGCCATGTGGACATCACATAACATTCCCAAGGACTGTCTTGAAAGCGGTTCTTGTCAATGTTATTAAATTTCTATGACCGGCTCCATCAAACATGACAGTCGATGATCAAACTTTTACAAAATTTTACTTTATTCTAACACAAACTTCAAAAGAGTAAAAATGATCCCCACACAAAGGGAGATTTCTGTCATGGGGTGTAGGTAATTTATTCATTTTGACTTACCCTTTGGCTGTGACAGACAGAAAAAAGCCATCTCATTGATCACGCTAATTTGGCCAGATGCTCAAATGGTTTACCTCGGAAGGCCCAGAATCCATCAGGATGTGGGAGGAGTATGGTAGTGATGGAACTGTAATGGGCTCCGTGCTCCACATACAGTTGGTTCGCCCACCTCCAAATCGGGTAGGTGGACCATGAGTTTCATGGAGAGGGCACGCTGTCACTACTGTAATGGAGTACCCTCTCTGATAAACTCTAAACTAGCCCCGTACTTCAGGCCAAGTACAGCCTGGGCAGTTGCTGGAGAACTAATGCAAATTAGATTCCAGTGCGTCAGACAGAGTAAAAGTAAGTTTCTAAAAGTGACATTTCCATATATTTAATCCAAATACAACTTTACTGTTAGATGAGATTTTTTTTAAATATGAAAGTAAATCTTTGAGAGAATCCTGTAGCTGGTACAGGTCAACAGTGGTAAATGAAAGTGTATAATTTCCACTTTGACTTTTCCTATGTACCAGTTACATTCTCAACATTGACAAGGCCGTTGTGGTCCTAGTCACTGGGGGAACATATCATATCTAATGCCATACATGTTACACTTTTAAATATTATGCACACTGCCTTGTGGGCAGCACGGTGTGCATAAGGGTGACATATTTGATATTTAAAATCCTGGCAAAAGGATGATATTGAGAGTTCTGTGTGGCAGGATTTAAACTGTTGTTATGAATCCATGTTCTCCATGCCACACTAGTGGATGGCACAATATGTGCTGCAGTCCACAGGTGACATTTAACTTTCTATGCCATAGATATATTCTCTGCTAGTTATACTATGAATTTCTAGAAAGTTAAACATAATGTTAAGGGATTAGTCATTTTTATGTTTGAGAAGTCAGAGTATACATTAAGCACTGGACAGCAGTGCCCAGTGGGTAGAGTTTAAACCCAGCAATAAAAGTCGGCAAAAATAGGTGACCCAGCAAAAAGGGTGATTTATCTCATTCCATGGATATTACAATTAGTGGACATTCACAAGATTTTCATGGGCTTTCCCTAGGGGTGGGCAATATATTTAACTTCGCTGGTGGAGTTTGCTTATTTTTTTCTCACTCTGCATTCCTCTTGCAACGCAGAGTTCCAGCAAACTCCACCAACCGCCAAGTAGTGGAGTTTTTCCCCATGCATGGCTCATCAACGTTCAGTTGGTGCACGTGAGTGAAATTTTTTTATCTCCTAGTATGATGTTTGGGCACTAGAATGACAACTGGCAAGATTTCTCAACATGGGTGGTTGTAGCAGATCGTGACCGTTAGCGATGAGAAGGCTGCCACTCAAGTACAAAATCTACTCGAGTGGAAGCAAAGAAGCAATGCCCTCTGGAGCGCCCCTTGGTACCATTCAGGCTGATTTTGCAGTGCAGAGTAAGCTCCCAGCAACAAAAATCAGCGCAAGCAGCGCAGCATGCCAAATTCCACCCGCTCGAGGAACTCAAAGGTATCTGTGGAGTGAAAACTCCTTGATTTCCACCCACTGCTTGTTTTCAGTAACTTTCAGGGCATTCTCACCTGTACCAACCACTACTGAATCCGTGCTGCCCCCTCCCCATAGAGGAGGAGGTATGCCCACATTGAGACCTCAGTCTGAGTCAATCCTGTTGCAAGTGCAAAACAAACATTTGTGAAGTATTTTACCCTAGTGAAACAGAGAATGTCCCTGTTTAATTAGGCTTGACATGGCAATAACATTGTGAATCAAGTCAAAGGAGAACCAAAAACACCGAGACCTGAGCTCAAAGCAACAGACTCATGGAAACCCAGACAATGTGAGAAATAAACAAACGGAAATGAGTCCTTAGCATCCAATCGATTGGCCTCCGTTACATTTCATTCCAAAGTGGAAAAACACCTGCTGCAACAAGCCCACCACAAAACAAGTATTTGTATATGCAGAATTGCACCAAACAAGTAGGGAACAAAATAGCCTAATCAAAATTATTAGCAATTTGTGTAATTTTTATTACAGGTGATCTCGCATGGAACCTGATTATTGAACTTCCTGTATGAAACAAGATTTTCCATTTTCCTTATGCCTAAACTGATCACATGGTTTCTCATGCACAATGCATTGTGAGAGGTGGAATGTCTTGCTGTGGCAGTGAAACCAGTTCTATGTTGCATGTCTTGTGCTAGCTTCGGTCACAAAAAAACGTATAGAAACTTTATGATTGTATTCTAGAGTCAGGTGACATTACTTTTAGGCTGGTGTAATTTTGCTTAATTTCTAGTATTTCATGTTATTAGTATTGCTCGAAATGCCTGATATCATGCCATTATGGCACGTTGAGTAGTTTAGCGTGGGAAGAATGCAAGCACACCGAATGTGAGCAGCTGTTGCTTGAATCACCTGCTATGTTTAACTATTTTTAGGGCCTTATGCGTCTTAGCAGCAAAAATGGAGTAGAGATACACTTTGCCCTAACAATCGTGCAAAATCATACAATAACACACAATTTTTTGGGAGTGTTTTGCATAATTTCCACAAAGGAAATCAAACACATTTTGCCCAACTGAATGAATGTTTCAATTGGATTCTAACGTGAAAACACTATTGATTGACCTCCATATTCACCAATTTCTCCAACATCATGATAGACAGACCCACTCCACTCACCGGGACAGACTACTCCCTCATTCACTTCAGCATGCTCCTGCCCAACCAGCCCAGAACCACCTTCACCAAGACCCCCTGATGCCACTGGAACAAAATCTCCAAATACATATGAGGGTCTGAGCTCCGGTCTTGGACACCCTCCCCACCAGGACAACTTAGGCCCTAATTTTGATGTCGGAGTTGCCTCTGACCAACACTGTTTCATTGAGGTCATTTTCATCAACGACACCTCTCTAAGGGCCTCGAGTTGGTGGCCCACTGAGCTATGAACGACTCCCAGGCTGCAGAAACATGGGCATCATAATCAACTGCTGAATGTCCATGACTAATCAAGTCATCAGAATCACTTCCACCAGCTTCCATACCGTAAAAACGGCTCAGGAAAGTCTTCAAATGGCTTCCCTCTGCACACCAGCCGATCTGTCACGCAAGCCCTCACCATCAACAAACTCTACTATGGCAACATCCTCTATGTTGGCATCAAAGCCTATCTCACCGAAGGACTTTAAGTAATGCATAACACAGCCACAAGGCTTACACTGAACTTACCCACCACACACATATAACCAAACACCTCAAAGAAATCCACTGGCTCCCAATTTACAAACTCCCTTTTAAAACTCTTTACATAAACCTACAAGGCTCAACACAACCTAGCCGCTCATCCTCCCCCAACACCCAAATCCTGTTTCACACCCTTGCCAGACACCTCCAGTCAGCTAGCCTACTTCTAGCCCATGTCTCCCATGTTTGAAGGGTCAGAGCCAGAGTTTTACATCTTTTCAAAGGTCACCACTAAAACCGAGAATGAACTCCTCTACCACATCAGAGTCGTAAGTTCCATCCACAAATTCCCAGAAGAAACTGAAAAACGTGCTCGACCAGCAGTATTTTAGGCCTAAACTAACCCTTCACACGTTCTGGGTAATCTGCAAGCCCTATAAGTAGAATTAACATTACGTAACATAAAAACTTCATTCCACATTAAATCACAAATTGCACATTTTGTACTTTAGGTTCTAGCTTCACAAAATGGGCTAGGCTGAGATATTGCTAGACATACAAATGCACCTTCATTCAAGAATTTTCTTGATGTTTTGCCATCCCCACTAGCTCTGCATTTGGTGTGCTAAGGACAATATATTGCCTTCAAATTTGAATATGAATGGTATTGCAATATGTTCCAAATTTGAAACGTGTATTTTGTTTCATAAGTCATACAACATAAGGCATGGATGTCCTCTGGATGCCTGTGTTTACCTAAGTGCCAAGCATGGCCTCTAATTTGTTAGTTCTCATGAGGTTTGCTACTTTTCTATGTGTTACACAACTTTCTTATTTCTCTCTATGCTGTAGGCATTAATGGGTCTGATGGTGGGAAGTGGCTCTCGTATCATTTGAACACATTATAAAGATTTTAGTATGGAAAAACAGTATTTCAACTATATCCATTGTTCTTAAAGGGATAATATCTCTCACTGTGTTGTAATTTAACAATAAGGATATTTAACCCCTTCGCTGCGGCCGCGATTTTTCCGCTGTGCGGTAAACATTAAAACAGGGCGGGGCCGTGACAAACCCTAGCCGTCATACGCACACGCCCACAGCGGGCGTGACGGCTGGGGTTCGTCACCAGCATGGGAGGGGTTAATAAAACAAAACATTTAAACTCCTTTAAAAAGCATAGTTTAATCACACAACCTTTTAAAATCTTTAAGAAACCCCACAACAGTTCAGTATATAAGTTGCAGTTTTGGGTTCATACAAATACCACCTATTGTTTCTTATCACAATTTGCCAAACTCAGAAGGCATTGTTCCAGCTGTTTATTTATAGAACTATATAATGTGTACAATTGCTTCTATACCTGAGGTACCAAACAACATTGTTTCTTAGTAATACGTATTTGATGACATCTACCCTTTATCTCTTGTGCTGGAAAAAGGTTAAATCTCATCTGTGCCTTTTCAAGTGTCGCCTGTTGGAGATGGTCACACATTATGAGTACTTACTGTTTTGTAACACAGTTACAAAACAGTAACTTCAGGAAATCGAAAAAAATTGGAGTTACAGAAAGTTACAGAATGTAACTGCATAAGAAAAGAATAACATTTATAAAAATGTATGTGGCTTAAATAGTATTGTTTGCTTGAATGTCTACAGGTCTTAAACCCGATTACACGCTCTTCAGACACCTATGTTTCAGCCTTATATGAAGAAACATTAAAGGTAATATTTCCAATAATTCATTTTTGCATAGACTAAATACGGGCATATGTCATTTATCCAGTTTTTCATAACTTGCAGTTGAGCTGCCAGAATAGCATACAATGTTAAGTGTGATTGAAATGTAGGTGTATCCTTTTGCTCCAACTCAAAAATAAGAAAGGAAAGGCTTACCTCTATCTATCCTTCGGATACATGGAAGATTTAAAATCTCTTTCATATTACCAGAGAGTATCAACAGGTTATTACAAGAGGCCAACATTAGGGTCACCAACACCTCAGCTCATCTACATTGTGGGGGAAACATCCTTTACCACAAAACTTTTACAACGCACTACCATTACGACGCAACTTTTACAACGCAAACCATTACAACGCATAGCGCTGGGGGGCGCTCTAGGATAGGGAATGTATTTAATATACTATCCAACACCTTCCCTACTATCCACGGGGACTGGAGTTGGAATAGTAAATTAAATAAATCACTATCCAGCGCCTAAAAGCACTATGCGTTGTAATGGTATACGATGTAAAAACTGCGTTGTAAAGGTAGGCGTTGTAAAAGTATACGTTGTAACGTCATACATCCACATTGTGGGCAACATTTCTCTTGGCTTGCTATCTATCATTTCAGTTTAAAAGTTGTATTAAAGTAAAAAGTCATTAATAACAAGTCATCAGATTAAACAGTTTTATAACTTTCAATTGAATATAGAATAAGATCAATATAAATATTATGTAAGGTCTAAAGAAACAGAAACAAAAGAAAGAGAAATAAATAAAGATTATAAAAGAAACAAGAAATATTAATATTATGTTGATCATTTGAGAACAGCAAAGGCATCAAATAAGACATCCATAAGGTAATTGAAATTATAACATAAACTATAATATTAAAATGCAATGCATAGCCTCAACACTGGAGTTAAAGTGATGTACAGGGACATTCAAGGAGGTGTGCTAATTTCTTCAACTGATGACTGGTGAGTCATATAGGTTTGAGCAGATGAGTCTATAAAAACTGTAATAGGCGGCCAAATAATTTCTCTTCTTATGGCTAAAGCCAAAGTTTGAACATAGGATCTGTCAAGATGATGATTGTAGCAAATACCATCCACCATGCTTGAAAAGAAATAGATGATATGCCCTTCCAGTTTCTGGTTATTTGTTGGTAAGCCACTGCCAGTAAAAGAATAATTGCAACCGTATAAGAAGAACATTTCCAGTCATCTAATAAAATGCCTAAAAATACTATGAGAAAGGAACATTGGTATGAAAAATGTAATTATTTGTTTCCATACTCTCAACCAGAATTGATGAGTATGAGAGCAGAAGAAGAGAGTATTATTATGGATGACCCGAGGGCACTTTACAAAAACAGCAATCGGGCAAAATGGTGGAATTCGTTTTATTTAAAGGAACGGGCATTATGACAAGTCTAATATATTCAAAATTGTGTTTGGATACTGTTTGCTATTCTAGAGGATTTAGGTAATTTAGTGTCTTGATCCAAATTTTATTCCATAATTGTAGTGGATAAGAAACATTAAAATCGTTTTGCCTTTGGAGTCCAATTTCTGTCTTAGCTCTTGAACCATTGCATGCATTGATGGCTATTTAGCTCCTTTAATGCAGAGGATGAGCCGTTGATGTTTTCCGCTTGATCTCTGCAATGCGGAGGATGTCGACACATTGTCCTCTAGTGTGGGGCCACGATGGAAGCTCGATGTCTCTGACTGGTGGCTTCCCCGCATGGTTGCTTCAGTGGGGGCCAGTGCAGAGAATCCTCATCAGCCCCACTGTTCCCCCGCTCATCAATTACATCGGTGCTCTGCAAAGCACTCTGACATTACTGATCCCACTGGACTACGTGAAGAGGAGCAGGTAAGGAAGCTTCTAGTGCGTCCGGTCAGTTTTTACTCCTCCAGACAGCCTCTTTAAATTTTTAGGCCTTTTTCAAACTGACACCTGCCTGTGAATCACGAATGCACTGCATGAGTTTGCCCCTGGATATGGCCAACCCCTCACTGGGCATATATTATATATTTACGTTTTCTCTTCCTGAAGGTAGGAGCCTGATCACACCCCCAGGGAAGGGAAATGTTGTTGGCCATGTTTGTTTTTAGTTTTGTGCTGCCTGGGTCCTTTCCCGGTTTCCCTTGCAGCACAAAAGGTATAAAGGCATTGGTGGAAAGGGGAGATTCCCTCCTTTCCAGCAATGCTAAAATGATTCCTGCTCATTGTATGTGAATACACCTTGATCTATGAGCAGGGACCACTAGACACCAGGGAAAATATTTTCCTTACCCTGGAGGGGGCAATCAGACATGGTAGATCCTGCCTTGTATAATTATGTTTTCCAATTGTTTTTTTTTTTTTTTTAAATGTTCCCGGATTTTCTGCCTCCCCCACTCATGGGTGGATCCCCGGAGTGGACAATACAATACATTGGCTTGTGTTCCCTTCCATGGGGGACTGATTGTGCCACAGAGGGGTGTGCGATTGGCCTGCTCATGAAGTGAAAATATGGCTCCCATATATAATAAGACAATGTTGCAGTACCTGCAATAATGACTATGAAGCGCCATGGAGTGTACACTATTACATCAGTGACTGCAACATAGAATGCACTGCACAGATATTAATACCACAGTTTGCAGGCTATGTCGGACATTCACATTGTGCTCCGTGGTGCATTCCCGGGCATAGTAGGAACAGAAGACCTCGAAACTGCAGCGGTCAAAGTGTAACAGCTGTGTTAATTTTTTCACAATTGTCAGTCCATAATTAAGACTCATTGGGAGTCGAACCATGTCAGAGAAACTGCCGCCCCCTTCTGAATGCCCATTAAAACACCTGTGTTTCCTGAGTTGTGTTTCAGCATTTCTTCTTTTGATATGTGTGTGTGTGTGGGGGGGGTGCATTTGTGTGTGTGTGTGTGCGTGTGTGTACAGTGTTTTGGCAGCCATTTCTTTTGTACTGTTGTCTTGGGGTTTTTAAGTGCCCCCTCTCCTCCGGGCAGCAGTTCAGCCTCTGATTAGTGCGGCATTCACATTTTATTTACATCCAGCAGAGCTTAGATCATGAGATAGAGGTGAGTACACTTCAGCTAGTGATCAGTAATTCAGTCATTCATTTTAGTATGACCACAGTATGTTAATAGGCCATGGAGGGTGGATTGAATGAAGCTTGACCCATGCTGTGGGGGTGGGAGCAAAATGTGTATGGCTGAATAACTGAGCAGCCGCTCATGTGGAGTCAGCCATTCTGGGTAGACTTAGCATATCACTGGCACAGCAATAGATAAATGGCTGAAGTGTGCTCACCCATTTTTACAATGATATATGCAGTGCTGGGGAAACTAAAATATGATTGACACAAGAACTGATCAGTGCCTGACATGAGCTGTGGTAGGTAGAAGCCAAGGAGCACAAAAGGTAAATGGCTAACTTCATTGTGAGTCACCCGTAGTCTGCTCTTTTATAAGGAGCACGACTTGCAGCAAATTTTCTCCAGGCATTGCGGACAAACGTAGCATAACGTGCTTTTGTCTCATTGTGTGTGTTGCAACATGAACTAACATTTTTCTTATCTTTTTCTCTTAGCCTTTGTTAGAGACGTTTTTGGCAGTGTTGGGTCTTTGGAGAAGTTCTTCGTGTCAGATAAGTGTGGGTTGAGACTGTTGTTGTGATCACTCTGTACTACATCCTCACAGCATTACATGCTTTCACTTCATAGCACACCACACAAAACACAACAATCATTTCTCCAAGTAACTCTGTATTCAACCTAGCTCTCACGGTTTTAGTTAGAAATCAGAGATGGCATCTCCTGGATGACGGCTTCTGAGGCTCTAACTCAAATACTGGAGAGGTGCTCCGAAGTAGGGGCGGATACTGAGATAGCATCAGTGGGAGAGGGTCCTGGAGAAGTATCTGGAGTGATTCCTTTTCCATTGATTCGGTGGAACATGGTTCTGATGTCCCTTCTCAAGCACTAACTGTGAGTGAGAAGCAGGCCTGGTATATGATGTCCACTGATGTAAGTGGGCACCCTGCACCAGTCCAGGTAACCCTTATGGTGATTTAAGAGGTCTTAGACAACCTTAGAAAGCTCTCCAAGTGGCAGCTGCAGAGAGCAGCCTTCTGGTTTAGTCCAGAAGGAGCGTAAAGCAGCTTTTTTTTTACCAGAATGCAAACTTTTATGTATAGATTAGGTGAAAAAGAACCACACAAAGTATTTATAAAAATATGTATTTGTTATATAATACTCTCTAACACATACAAATATCTCCTACCCAGAGATATGCACAATGCACACAATACTTAGTGAAGAAATGCAGTAAATAGCATAGAACACACAGGGGACCCCAGAGGGGGCTAAACCATATATGAAGAAAGTGGTATAAGAACCACGACTCGGGTCAAGACAGTGCTGAGAGGACATAGAAGTGCTGGGGACCCAAGGCACCACTCAAGGTGAGTGACTAGGAGCCCCCAGAGTGTGTGCAGTGTGGGAACATGACTATGTGCTCCGTACAAGTCAATGTGAATATCGCGGTTTGATTTTTAAAGATTACAGACCCTTCCCACTAGCCCCTGAAGAAACCCCGTGGGAGACAGAAGGTTAGAGAGCCACCCCACCCATGGATACCCTAGTATCCACGTTAACAACAGCAGGGAAGCTGGGAGTATAGGTGTGAAGTGGTGACGGAAACCGCTATCAAACCCAATGGAGGACTTCAGGAAAGTGCTGCTGCTGAAGAAGGAGAAAGTGTTAGGTGGAATCCAAAGGTGGCTTCTAATTGAGAGGTACCTGCAAGCAGAAAGGACAGTGTCTATGTCACTCAGGAGTGACCAGGAGACTTGGAAGATGAATGGCCTCCGATATTGGGTGTTGCAGGAGAGATGATGATGACCTTGACTCTGCAACTGTAAGGACCAGGTAATGCTGAGGAAGACCAGGAGCTATGGATGCATTGTCCCACATCGGATGTCAAGTGCTGAGGGGTCGGTGTCCAGCGAGAGCACCAACTAGCCTTGGCAAATGCAACCAACGCAGGAGCCAAAGAAGGTGCAATGTCGGTACCAGCAAGGTCCAGGAGACTCACCACAAGCAGGGGAGTCAGGACAGGCCCCGAGCAATCAGGGGAGCCCACAAGAAACAAAGTTGACCTTCAATAGGATCCACACCCTGGAAGCACTGGAGTCGAAAGAGGACCTCCAGCAGCTCATAAAAAGATGCAGGCCACGGTGCAAACAGTGTAATGTGGACGAAGACTTTGGACACTGGAGATGCTTGGGGTTGGGGCTACTTGTAGCCCGAATATCTTGCTGGAAGGAAGCCAACAAGCATTTGCAAGTTGGCATGAGGGATACTGACATCAAACTTGGTGAGAGGGCAGGGCAGGCCTTGAGAGCTGTGGAGAACCACCACCAGTGTTGCAGAACCTTACAGAGTTCGGAGGAGCTCAGGATCAGCAGACTGGTTGACTTAGTTGCAGGGCCTGCGAATGCAGGGAAGTGAATCTTTCACTTTAAGGGAGATTCCTTCAGGTGTCTTTGATGAACACAGGCCTTGGAAGGTTCCTGTATGATGCACAGGCACAGAGGATGCAGCAGACTGGAAGGGAGACTAAAGTCGTACCCAAACGAAATCCAGCGAAGTCCAGAGAGCCCAGACAGTAGAAGAAGAAGTGGTGTCTGATCTGAATCTTGTCCCACAACGAATCTAGGGATATACACCCAGGTAGGCCCTTAAGTACCCTAAGGTAAGGGTTGGGACGATTCAGGGAACCCTCCCAGGGGAGAGTCTGGACATGGGGGAGGTTACTCTAATGTCCTTTGTCCAGTTTCATGCCAGAGCAGGAACCAACAAACCCCAAAGCTAGTTTGAACTGGACTATGTACAGAGGAATCAAATGTGCCCCTCATGCAGACTTAGTGGCGCTGGCAAGTGCACCCACCCGGTCCCAATGCACAAAATTCTGTCTGGGAGGTGGTCACACCTCCCTGTTACAGGATGCTTATTGTTCTGCCTTCCCCTGCTTGAGCTTGGCTCAGCAGCAGGAGGGCAGAATCATGTCTCGGGTCGGCAGCAACCTTTATGTGCTGCCTGGGTCTGGAAGCCTGACAGCGGGAACACAGAGAGGCTAATGGAGGGCTCTTTCAGTGCTTGGAATTATACCTCCCATACCATTTATGGTGTGGTGGTATGATTCCAACATGTTTGATACCATTCAAGTTTTTTCAGCCTCATCAGCATCCAAAACTCATACATCAGCATACGGGGTTCCGCAGGGTTCCATCTTGAGCCCCCTTCTCTTCAATCTGTACGTAAGACCTTTGGCTACGAATGCGGAGCAAGCGGGGCTCGCTATTTACTCGTATGCTGATGATACTCAGCTAATCTTTTCATTATCCACCAGTCAAACATCCCTCCGCTCCTCCTTATGTCTCGGGCTTAGTAAAATCTCTGCTTGGATGTATGAGAACAAATTAAAACTGAATGGAGGGAAAACTGAGCTTCTCCTGTTTGGTACTAATCGTGATTTATGGGGGCCCTCTCATTGGCCTGACCAAATGGGCACTCTCCCCTTGCCCTCCAGAACTGCTCGGAATTTGGGCATCATTTTTGATGACCAATTATCAATGAGGGATCAAGCTGTTAAAGTCTGTGCCACCTGTACGGTCATTCTCAAGTGGTTAAAGAAAATTATCTGGATGCTCCCTCCTGACACCCAGAAAACCGTAGTCCAGGCACTTATCACCTCCCGCCTGGACTATGGGAATGTTCTCTTTCTGGGTGCCGGCAAGGAGATTGTACGGAAACTTCAGACTGTTCAAAACATGGCAGCCCGCCTCCTTGGCAAACTCCCGAGCAGGTCTTCCATCTCCCCCTTTCTACGTAGTCTTCACTGGCTCCGTATTGAGAGTCAGGTTAAGTTTAAGGCTCTGTGTTTTATACACAGAATTATTGCGGGGAATGCCCCACAATACCTTAAATCTTTTATTACCTCGTATGTTCATTCCCGCACTCTCAGATCATCCTCCCAATCCAAGCTTCTGATTCCTAGGATCAAGAGAGGAAGAATGGGTGGCCGCTCATTCTTCTTCTTGGGTCCATCCCTGTGGAACTCTCTTCCGCTCTATCTTCGGATTGAGCCCAACTATCTGAAGTTCCGCGGGAACTTGAAGACATGGCTATTCAACCAGTAATTGTTGCAAATATCACACCTTGTTGGTCAGCGCCGGGAAACCTCTGGGTAGCTGTGCGCTTAATAAAATTAAAAATAATAATAATCATAATAATACCATACATGATAGGATTTGTTGCAGCCAATTTCAAGATGGCCATTGCGTACTTTCGTGGTGCCCCTCTGTATGGTATATGGCTGCTTCACTTACAACCCAGAAGAATGGACTCCGCAGGTTGTAGGGGTATCTTGCTCATGCAGGGGTACCCTCACACTTAGAACCAACCAATCACCCTGCCTTCAGGATTGCAAAGGCCTGCTATAGGGGTGACTTATAAGTTTTAAGTGCAGTGACCCTCGATATAGGAAGCCTATATATTTAGTATGTGTTGCTAGCACCAGCTTACACACGCTGCAATGGCGGGCCTGTAGTTCCATTTTGAATGGTCTCTCATGGGTGGCATAATGCATGCTGCAGCCCATGGGAGACCTCTGTGGTATCTATGCACTGGGTACCTTAGTACCATATACTAAGGACTGATGAGGGTAGCTCAGTATCCAATCTGGGATGTGCCTAAGCACTGAACATAACAGTTTAAGGGAGAAAGCAGAGAGACTGGTCCTGTTTAGGAGGTTCTCAGTCAGACTAGTCAAAAACAGATTAGCCCCAGGCAAAAAGTGGGGGTAACTACGCAGAAGGATACTACCTTCCTACACTGTGCAGCAAAGTGCTAGTGACAAGGTATACCAGTGTAGTGTGCAGGCAGATAGGGTGCTGAGCACATACAGACTGCTCACTTGGAAGACTCCTAATTTAGTTCAACCAGTAATTCTACCATTCACTGGAGATGCTAGATGCTAGGTCAATACAGCACATTTTTTGCCTACTGACTACTTCCATCTTTTTTGGGATGCAGGCTTCCTTGAGCTATTCGGCAAAAAGAACAATTGATGGACAGAATTCAAAACAATGTCATATATTCACCACAGTACAGAGATCTGGGCCTAAATCCATAGTTTTTTTGCTCACCATGCCATTCCAGTTTTGACACAGCCATATGCAAATCAGTCTTGACCCTGCGCCCCATTGGAACAGTCCAGCCCGAACGGCCAGGCCAGGTCCTCCCTAGACTGGAAACAAGCATCCTAGGTCGAGTTTCAGGCTTTCAGCCATCATCAGTCAGGATAGCTTGACTCCAGTGGCAAGGAGAGCATGAGACCCACGTCTGGGTATACCCGTCCCTCTCGGCGTGACAAATGCAAAAAGAACAATTGATGGACAGAATGCAGAACAATGTCATACATTCACCCCAGTACAGAGATCTGGCCTAAATGTATTGTTTATTTGCTCACCATGCCATTCCAGTTTGGACCCAGCCATATGCAAATCTGTCTTGGCCCTGAGCCCCATGGGAACAGTCCAGCCCAAACTGCCAGGCCAGGTCCTCTCTGGACTGGGAACAAGCATCCTAGGACTGGTTCCGGGCTTTCAGCCCTCATCAGCCAGGATAGCTTGACTCCAGTGGCATGGAGAGCATGGGACTCACGTCTGGGCATACCTGCCCCACTCGGGGTGACAAATGCAAAAAAGAACAATTGATGGACAGAATGCAGAACAATGTCATACATTCACCCCAGTACAGGGATCTGGCCCTAAATCCATAGTTTATTTGCTCACCATGCCATTCCAGTTTGGAACCAGCCATATGCAAATCAGTCTTGACCCTGTGCCCCATGGGACCAGTCCTGCCCGAACTGCCAGGCCAGGTCCTTCCTGGACTGGAAACAAGCATACTAGGACCGGTTTCAGGCTTTAAGCCCATCATCAGCCAAGATAGCTTCAGTGGCATGGAGAGCACGGGACCCACGTCTGGGCATACCCATCCCACTCGGGGTGACAAATGCAAAAAGAACAATTGATGGACAGAATGCAGAACATTGTTATACGTTCATCCAATTTTGTGTCTTTTGAGCTATTCTGCAGCAAACAAATTTGTATGGAGAATGGAGGCACTCTGATGCCTTACTCCAGAGCATACCTATGGACTCCCTCTTCACTTGGGGAACTGAAAAAAAATCATCCAGACAGTCCTACCGGTCTACTTGTGTGGTTTGGGTAACACCCTGCTTCACATCAGTTATGAGCCGAGACAGGCTTATGATTATGCAGTGTTTGCTGCATTTCAAATGCAATTCTGCCTCATTGCCCTGGGACCACCCAGCTCATGTTATTGAACATTTGTATCAAGTTTGTAGAGATTTATGATCCTGGAAAGACTATAGCAGTTGATGAGTCCTTGATATTGTACAAAGGGTGCCTTCTGTTTTGGTGCTACATACATAGTAAAAGAGCCGGTTATGACATCAAGACGTACATGTTTTGTGAAAGCTTTACTGGTTATGTGTATGCCTGAGCGTAAACACAGGGAAGGACTCTGGAATAAATTGCATAGGTTGTCCTTCCACGTTAGGAGTTAGTGAGAAGATTGCATGGGAGCTTGTCCAATCTCTCCTTCATTAAGGTGATAACCTTTATGTAGATAACTTCTATACAGGAGTCAAGCTGGTTAGTGAACTGTACAGAGCTTGCACTGTGGATTGTGATACCATTAGAAAGTACTGCAAAGTATTCCCCCAGGAGCTTGTTTGAAAGAAGCTTCAAAAAGGGCATAGTAGTGTGTTGCATTGCAACACACTACTCATTGTCAAGTTCTCAGACAGGCAGGAAGATTATGTGCTCATTGCAGGTGACGATAAAAGCACTTCTTCCATTACAGTTTGGGAAATAGATGGCAGAAGTCCACAAGCCCACCTTTATACTTGATTACAACAAACATGGGGGTGGAGTGGATAAAAATGACCGTGGGCCAGATGTATGAAACAACCATTTAGCAATTTCCTAATTGCACATCTTGGGATTTTTAATTAGGAAATTACTAAATCCAATGTACGGTCGCAAGCTGCCTGTATTTTATGACTCAGTTAATGGTTAGAACGGCTGACCTTGAAGCTGGGAATCCAGGCAGGTGAAACATTCTAAGATTCTGGGCAAATCACTTAATCCCCCGTGCCTACATTATTTTTAAAAACGGCATAAATGTGTCTGTCTACAATGGAACTAGTGCTCATGTAAAGCGCACTGATACCTTCAGGGCGAGTTCGTGCTCTATAAAACTGCCAAAAAACAGGTTGCATTGCTAAATAGGAAATCACAATTTGCGATGACCTATTTAGTCGCAATTTGCGATTACCTATTCAGTCACAATTTGCAAATGCAGTTGCAATATTGGAGACCACATTAAAATAAAAAGTGATTATGTTTCCATGGTCATGGAGGTGACCTCACAAACAGGAAGTGCTGCCTATGAGAAACGAGAAGAGCAGGCAGAAGGAGGAGGGGAGATCTCCGGCACAGTGCAATGGGCCTAAGGAGCCCCAAAACCTTAATAGGTGCCACAGGAATGGGCAGCCAACAGGCAGAGGAGGCAGGGGTGAGAAAGCGCAAATTGAAGTTTTTCTAAAAAGAACTGGAGATACTAACTGAGGAGTGCTGCAACAATCATGAGAAGCTGTTTGTCTGTTTGTCTGTGCATCTATGACTGTGCCTGAGACCCAGAAATGCAAAATCTGGAAGGACTGGAAGCAAAAAATAAATGCTGTAGGAGTGGCTCAGTGCTTGGTGGAAGCAATACGGAAGAGGTGGTATGACCTCCGGTCATCAAAGAAAGGGTGGCAACATGTCTTAACAAGTACTGAGCAACAGAAGATGGTCCCCCAACTGTTCCTCCAACCACGACACTAGAGGCAATAGTAGAGACTACCCTGGATCCAGAGGCAGCAGTTGGATTTACCAGCATTTGCACTTCTGCATCTGGACCATCGCAATGTAAGTGTACATCTAAATAACTGTATACTGTATGCACATAACATTCGAACTGATACAAGCAGATAAGTATGGGACTATTACATAGCTAAAGTACCCCGTATGGTGTACCACGGGACTTGTATTAAAAAAAAACACACTGTATTCAGTGTCAGACATAGATTAAATCATATTTATCAACTAAAGACAAATGGGGTCCCCAAAAAACAGACATTAATAGCATGTCCATTCATCCAATAAATACACCTGAGGAAGAAATGGAATGCCCAATAATGAAGGAGAAGAACAGGCACAAATGATGGGATAATAAGCAGTATTGGTGAAGAGTCTGCCCACAACACCTCATGGCCACTCCAGCAGTGTATTTTTATCCCCACAGCCACCATTATGTGTAGATGAGGATGCTATCCAGCAACCCACTCCAATCCAGCCGCAAGTTAGCCGGCCCCCAACACCAGCATACTGAAATAAATGGTCGTAGGCGCCATGATATTCCTCATGTAAACCAGCATTCTGGGTCCCAGGAAACAGCAAAAGCCGTTTGGTGGGATTCAGGCATCCATGCTACAGATTCAGTGCCTGCAGCACAAATAAATTAAATTAATCAACAGAAAATTGCATAACATTCAGCTTACAATATCAGTGGGTTTCAATACAATGGCCACTAAAATTGACAACCTAACTAGTCCTAGAGAAACTAGGCACACAAATGACAGAGAACACTAACAATAAGATGCTCAGGGAGAGGAGCAGTGCTTTGCATGTGGGTGCCTTAACAAGCTCCTTTGGAATACTTGCTCATGCCACCTCAACCTTATTTAAGCATACTGTGACATTATTGGTCGAAATAGGGCACTTCAGTGATGATGTGTCGCAGGGCCTAGGCCAGATTACCACTGCAGTGGAAGCCATAGAGAGAGTACAAATTGCAAGTGGGGTGGTTGAAGGGCAGCCTGATAGTAATGCATTGTTGAGTGTCAGCAGCATCTCTGCCACAGATGCCTGAGTGCTGCTAGCTGTACTCCTGCACCTCAACATAGTGGAACATCCCATTCTGCATGTAGTCACAGAAAAATCTG
Source organism: Lissotriton helveticus (assembly GCF_964261635.1). Classification (NCBI taxonomy): domain Eukaryota; kingdom Metazoa; phylum Chordata; class Amphibia; order Caudata; family Salamandridae; genus Lissotriton; species Lissotriton helveticus. The sequence goes on from NC_136070.1 coordinate 407,178,171, forward strand.
AGGGGTACCAATCAGGGAGTGCTTAAATATTTTTGTTTAATTTAGGTTTGTGCCCTAACCAACTTACATACTGTTCTCATGTTACATCCATTTATGTGTAATACAGATTGTTTTGAAACAGTAGTGAAATACCTGACAATAAAGGTCTCTTCATTTTTATAAATCAAACTATTGTGCAACCATTTTATTTCAATTTTTTTAAACTAACCATGACTTACCTTGCAAATTAATGTGTGGCAATGAGGTTCCTGCGCCTCCTCCCCTCCACTGCTCTGCTCTCCTCTGTTGGATGTTGAACTGGTGGGCCGACTAGTTAATCCTTAAAATAAGATTCTGACACAGCAATCTGTAGGCCTCTCCTGCAGGTAATGGTGTGTAGTATGGCACACGCTGATATGATCTAACATGCACTTTCTGGTGCGTATTGTAGGGCACCCTCACTCTTGTGCAGCAGTAAAACTGTGATTTCAGGAGCCCAGATGTCTTCTCAATTTTAATCCTGGTGCGATGATGTGCATTGTTATATCTCCTCTCATTCTGGGCGTGGGAGAGAGGTAGGGTGTAAGAGAATCCAGGGACATAGGGGATTAAACAGTCACCTGAAACACATACATTAATGTGAGGCAACATACATTTTGTGGGGATTGGGCAATTGCAAATATGTCTTGACCTTTATTTTCAATGCCTAACAAATATCCATAATCAAACTCCCCTCTATCCAGTCAGCTGTAAATTCCTCAGTGCCTAAATAAGAAGTAGTCATGGGTGCTTCCAGGATATTGTGACACCATATCAATGATAATGCTGTGAGCATTGATGTCACTTGAATGTTAGGGCAATGGGTACATTTGTTGTTCCCAAACAGATATTGAATATGGAATGGTGAATATATGGGCACATGTGTTCCATCTATCCACCCAATAACATGGGGGAAATTGGCAATCCCATAAAATTGCAATATAGTACTTTGTATTTCCTGTGCATTCCTGAGTAGGTATATGTGATGGTGGATGTAGATAGCGGTACAAAAGGGGGTGGTGATGGTCGGAGCATCTGAACCAATCAAACAGTCACACCCAGTCAAAAGATCTGGGTTTGATCCATCACCGTTCTTTAGTCCACTCTGCCACCCCAGTTCAGACATGGCTATATGCAAATCAGTCTGACCCTGTGCCTCATGGGAACAGTCCAGCCCGAACTGCCAAGCCATGCCTTCCCTGGACCGGAAACAAGCTTCCGAGGACCGGTTTCTGGCATTCCAGCCGTCTTCAGCCCGGCTTGCTTGAATCCAGTGGCAAAGTGAGCAAGGGACTCACGTCTGAGCATACCCTGCCACACTTATGGCGGCCAAAGTGGTACAAAAGGGGGTGGTGTAGGACGGAGCATCTGAACCAATCAAACACTCACACCCAGTCAAAAGATCTGGGTTTGATCCATCACCGTTCTTTAGCCCACTCAGCCACCCCAGTTCAGACATGGCTATATGCAAATCAGTCTGACCCTGTGTCTCATGGGAGCAGTCCAGCCCGAACTGCCAAGCCATGCCTTCCCTGGACCGGAAACAAGCTTCCGAGGACCGGTTTCTGGCATTCCAGCCGTCTTCAGCCAGGCTTGCTTGAATCCAGTGGCAAAGTGAGCAAGGGACTCACGTCTGAGCATACTCTGCCACACTTATGGCGCCCAAAGCGGTACAAAAGGGGGTGGTGATGGACGGAGCATCTGAACGAATCAAACACTCACACCCAGTCAAAAGATCTGGGTTTGATCCATCACCGTTCTTTAGCCCACTCTGCCACCCCAGTTCAGACATGGCTATATGCAAATCAGTCTGACCCTGTGCCTCATGGGAACAGTCCAGCCCGAACTGCCAAACCATGCCTTGGATGTAGATAAGCATGGCATCTAGGAACCTCTTGAAGAAACATGAAAGTGCAATTTAAGACATTCGTCCTGCAACAGCTATCCCTTCCTGGTAACTTCTACTGGCTAATATGTGTAACAAGTACAACACCTGAACATGGGTGGGGATGGAATTGCTGTGCAGAGTACTGTTTTCTAAAGGTGACTTTAAAAGGTCAATAATATTCAGAATGAAAGTGCTACTTACCCTTTATTAGTCATAAATGTAATCTTCTGTTTGTTGGAAAAGGGTCAGCTAGGCTCGAAAAATTCCTTCTGGTCTCTGCATCCTCTCCTGCTGACCAGTAAGTATGTGCATGCTCCTTGCTATCAGGTACAGGGCGGTCGCTGTGGAAAACTGTGATGTGTTCTGGGCCTGCTTTTATAATTTGCACTCATTTAGCATCTGGTTTGAATTGATGGTAAATTTTACGTGCAACCAGGCCTATCCGCTATTTGCGACTCACTTACACATCCCATTTGCGAGTCAGTATTAGTGATTCCCAAATACCGACTCACTATTTGCGTTTGCTAGAATGTGCTAGTCACAAATTGGTAGTATCGCAATTTTAGGTTTGCGATTGGCTTTCATACATAGCTTACAGCCTTTTTTCCCTTCACAAAACATATGGCATCCCATTTGTGATTCGCAAATCGTTTGAATATTTGGCCCCAAGTTCTTCAAACATATAATGTGAGTGGTGAAGCTTGCACATGAGATAAGAAGTTGGCTACTCACCTGATTCAGTTAGCAACATACAAGGCATATGACATTCTTCCTTCACTTCCAGTTGGCTCTTATTGAAAGCCTTACTGCTGTAGGAGCAGTAGTTTTGACTTTGTTTGTTGTTTAGGACATTGCAAGTCTTCAGGACTGGTACTTTGATGACTGCATTCCTGCAACAGAGGGAGGAAAAGAGTCACTGATATTACCAATGTAGAGTTTGTTGTCGGCAAGAAAAGAGGCAGGAGAGTAGATACACACTAGTGGGGCATTGTTTTTATCGGGATAAGTTGGTTAACGCTGGGTGGAAGGAATTTTGTGAATATGCCCTGGTTCTGGAAGTTTCCATCATAGAAAGGTAAGGAAAATTAGTGATTTCGTGGAAAAGGATGTGGTTGCAGGGCATTGTGGGTATGAAACATCTCATGGGATCCATGCAAGGCACACCACTCTGGAATCCCCTGGTTGTCTAGTTTTAAAAAATGTCTGTGATTTGTAGGCTTGCATTGGGGCACGACAGCACATCCCAAATACAGCAGCTACTCCTTTTGCTTATCTATCAATGTAGTGCTTTAGGGCCTTTTGTGTTGTCGTTTCGTGGCCCGCCCACACAAGTTGGGTAACATTATTATCGGGGACAGATAGAAACTCAGGGTGGTTGGAAATTTATGGCTTCCCACAGATTCTAGAACTTTACATCACAGAAATTAGAGGAACATTACTTTTTTAGTCAAAGTTTGACATTTGCAAGGAATTCTAGATAGGAAAATCTGGTGAGAGGCACTCAGGCCACCCTACCCTGAATTCCACCAAGTGTCTAGTTTTAAAAAATGTGAAGTTTTGCCAGATGTCCCTTGGTGCTGGCTGACCTAAGGCCCAACATCAAATCCATACCTATCCACTTTTTTTTAAAAAAAAAGAGATGGTTTTCAGTGGAAAAATGTGATATGTCTATGTTGCGTTTTGGGCCCTTTGTTGTCACACGCACTAGACCAATCTATGCAAATGAGGTACCATTTTTATCGAGAGACTTCAAGAAATGCTGGGTTGGTGGAAGTTTGTGGCTCCCTGCAGATTGTAAAAATTTCTACCAAAGAAATGTGAGGATTTTTTTTTGTTGTCATAGTTTGAGGTTTGCAGGGGATTCTGCGTAG